>NC_140590.1:437565956-438255956 GCF_964204655.1 Triturus cristatus | reverse complement strand
GGCCCGGGGAGACTCTCCCTGGCCTGGCTAGGGTTCGGTAGCTGGGCCCGGTCCCGGGGCTTGTGCTCCGTCCCAGTGTCCCAGGGTGCGGGAGCCCTCCATCCTGCAAGCCAGCCGAGGGTTCGGGCGCTGGGAAAGGGTGTCCACCGGGGCCCGGGGAGGCTCTCCCCAGCCTGGCTAGGGTTCGGAAGCTGGGCCTAGACCCGGGGCTTGTGATCCATCCCAGTGTCCCAGGGTGCGGGATCCCCCTGTCCTGCAAGCCAGCCGAGGGTCCGGGCGCTGGGGAAAGGTGTCCACCGGGGCCCAGGGTGGCTCTCCCCAGCCTGGCTAGGGTTCGGAAGCTAGGACCGGGCCCGGGGCTCGTGCTCTGTCCGGCGGGCCCCGGGGTGCGTGAGCCCCCCGTCCAGGCAAGCCAGCCGAGGGTCCGGGCGCTGGGGAAGGGTGTCCACCGGGGCCCGGGGAGGCTCTCCCCGGCCTGGCTAGGGTTCGGACGCTGGGACCGGGCCCGGGGCTCGTGCTCTGTCCGGCGGGCCCCAGGGTGCGTGAGCCCCCCGTCCAGGCAAGCCAGCCGAGGGTCCGGGTGCTGGGGAAGGGTGTCCACCGGGGCCCGGGGAGGCTCTCCCCGGCCTGGCTAGGGTTCGGATGCTGGGACCGGGCCGGTGAGCAGGGGTGGCTGGCTTTATCTGCTACGCTGGCGGAGCGTAATTTTCTGCCCACCCCTATAGGACCATGTGGTGCGGGAGCACCCGTCCTATGGCCTGGTGAGGGTCCGGGTGCCCGTGACGGGGACCCGGGGACTGCGTAGTAGGAGTTTGGTTAGGGCTGGGCGGAATTTGCGTAATGCCACTATGCCGAATTTTGAAAAAAATTGTGGAAAACGAGCGCACGTCCTGAGTAGGGCTGGGCAGACTTTGCCTAGCGCAACTATGCACAATTTTGAAAGAAATTGTGGAAAACGAGCGCACAACCTGAGGGACCGTGTGCCCGGGACTGGGGTCCCTCATGCTTGGGTAGGCTCCCCGATCTCTGTGGAAATGTGGATTTTCCTGGTCAGTTATGTCCCCTATCTTGGACCCCAACGGTTCTATATGCATGTTACAAGTACATGTATGTTCCCTCCAGTTCCAGTTTCTAAGACGCAAACATATGTGTGTCTACCGTCAACATGTTCTCTGTCAGATCCGCCATCAATGGGCTGGATATTCGATTCCTAAGTATAAAAGGCCACCGACTTTATATGGCCAAGTTACTCCATTTTTACAGTTCAGGCGAGTAGGCCCGATTCTGTCCTCAAAGCCTTTCCCTGCTCTCTGTCTCTGACAGCTTCAGCTTGAGCTCGCATCTGTATCCATGAACTTTGTCCTACTCCCTGTGCAGCTAACGGTGCCTGCCTCGGCTAGTTTTCGCCTGTCTGCCAAGAAGTTGTATTTCACCTTCGAATTATCTATTTTGCTCTTCAGCCGATGCATTCTTGCCTAGTAGTTTAAGTAAACATTCCTCCAGTTACCAAGCAAAAGGCCAGGCTTCTCTGTCTTCATGCAAGTGATTCATAGCCCTGTTGCTATGGAAAGTTTTCTGCCCCTCGCATCTCATATAGACACTTAGACGCTTGTACACGCACACAGTCAGTATAGAATAGATTCTGTCCGAGAGTCTCCTCCTTGTGGATAACATAGTTCTTTAAACATAGGATGTTAGATATGATTTGGGATTAGGATGACTTGACCCCAGACTTCTCGTCTCCACATGTAGAGCTAAATGTCAAGTCCCCTTCACCCCCTAGTTACACGTCAATTACACGTCATGCTGCTGCGCGCGCATCTATGCCAAGTATTATCTTATAGATCCACCTATGTCTGATAATTCTAACCAATCATGTTTCTTTTATTCCTTATTACGCCTAGTTTCGATTATGTCACTGTTACATCATTTTTCTTATCAAATGTTACGCCTTCTACATTCGTTTCATTGTAATGCACTTATTATAAAAATGTATGTCTGTTAATAAGTTATTGTACTTCACTTCCTGAACCCTCGTGGTGACGGAACCTGAAGGCCGCCACTCGAGTCGGCCATTTTGAATGGAATAAAGCCCATTAGAAAACCTCTTATACCACGGATTCTGCCTCTTGTTATTTTGAGCTATTTTACTTTATTTTAAGACTCCGTACGAAATTCAGTCAGGTAATATTTATTTTATTTACCACATAATGGCGCCCGAACAGGGACACTTTCTCATCTCACGCGCCGGCGGTGCGTTGCAGGCCCGGTCTCCTGCCACAGCTGGACGGACCATAAACGCGTACCAGCAGGATTTCCTGTAAGCTCCCTCCGGTCAAGCGGGGGCGACTGAGGCTGCGATCAACCCAGACGAGGCGGTGAGAAGTGCGAAGTATCCCGACCAGAGCCTAGCTGAGAGAGCAAGATCCGAGGTATACAGAGGCCCACCAGGTTTTCCGAAATTCCGACGTCCAGAGGGTCCGATGTCCGCAGTTATCGAGTCCTGTCCATTCTCTGAGGCCTTCCGTTTCAAGGAGCTACTCGGTGAGTACCATCGCCGGGGAGGCATGTTGACGTGCACATAGGTTGTGCCGGTCAAGACGGATTTGGGTACACAAATCCGGTCTGCACTGTTTAGCAGTGTATATGTACTGTTTAGCAGTATATCAAGTATTCCGAAGTATTCAGTTATTGTCAAGAATTCAGCGTGGTGATTAGTTAGGCAGACTGTCATCATTGTCGACCATTATTAAATGTTTAATGTTTAATGTTTAAAGTATTCAGAAAATGTCTTGCATATTGTGGTATGAATGACTGTTCATTGTTCACTGTTCATTATTGTGTTTCTCGTATTAAGTAAGTTCAAGAGTAAGTATCAGATCAGTTGTTAATATGCCGCTCTTCTCGAAGTTAAGACAGATTACCACCAGAAAAGGGGTGCTTGAAGAAGCAGTTCCTATTCCTCCTAGAGACACTCCAGGACATTTCATGTACCATAAACATGGCATAGATGCCATATTGTTTCTTGATCTATGGGTAGATTATACCAAGGGATTACCGGAAAGTCAAAGGTGGCCCATAGCGGGAACCTGGGATGCAGAGTGCATCATGAAAGTGGAGGAAGAGTTATGGAAAAGAAAGGTCAGACAGTCACAGAAAGACGCTATCGAGTTATGGCGTAAAGAATCTCATAGACGAACAGAAAAAGCACGTAGACAAGAAGAGAGGAGTAAAGAAAGTTCAAATAAAGTTCAAGAAAATCTATTAATTGAGGAAGGTATCCGAGTGAAATCAGAACAAGTAAATAGACAAAGTAATGCTCTTATGAATGGTATGTATCCCCTTCTAGCCGAAGGATTACCTAAGGCTGCTCCAGAGATACCAAAAGACTTGCCACCCCCATTATTTCCAATTAAGGTACATCCAAAAGGGCGTCCCAGAACCGCAGAAGACGTTTTCCTTTCCTCATATCTAGATGATGCAGCCCCCGAGTATGCTAACGCCACACCACATAGACCGTCTGGCGGAGGGGTTCAACGTCAGGATCAGGTATCTGTCCCCGTGCAACAGCAAGTCCCGACGCAAGTTTCGGCAAGCACATCTGTTTCCGCATCTGTTTACGCAGTCGACTCTACAGGGGTATCGACACCCATAGTTGCTGTGTCACGTTCAACGAACCCTTTCACACCCGACGCCCCAGATGGGGCCACGGGAGGTGCTAGCAGTACTTTTACACCACCTAGAATAAATAAACTTGTCTTTCAAGAGTCAGCACATTCACGTACACCTAAGTTCGTAAATGAACGTACGCTTAAGGAACTCCTTGTAAATTGTAGATATGACCCGGTGGTTGGTAAAGAGGATGAAATGGTCCTGGCATCATTACGTATTAGGCGAGCCGCAGAGTATTTAGCAAGGTTACCAGGGATGACTACGCATCTGGATAACATATATCATTTTGTTCAAACAGGACGAGATCCAGGATGTATTAACAGAGCTATGGAATTCCAGAAAGTAGAAATACAGGGGGAACTGTTACGTTTCCTCATAAACTGTGTGATCAGAAATCAAGATCGTCCGGGGGTAGACATGAACGTAATGCTTACTCTTACAAGATGGAGTCAGAATATATCAGAAGGGAGACACGATAAGCAAAATTGTATAATAGCCATGTGCCGAAAAATCCGTAAAGAAATAGAACGTATTCATGCAGAAAGATTGGGAACAGACGAGTTTGAGCAAGATGAAGTGTCCGAATCAGGGGACTCTGCAAGACAGTCAGAGACCATAGCCTATGTAGGCAGAGGAAGATCCTGTGAAAATACTAGATGTTTTTCTGATCCCATACATTCTGTATGTCCAAATAATAGCAGAACGTATCCAACGCCTGTAATAAATCTGAAGTCTCCTGAACATTCGTTTCAAGCCGCAGATAAAATACTACGAGAACGAAGGGGTTACCACCTCCTCGATTCCATGGATGAGCAAGAATTAGCCAGATCAGCCGTTCACTGGATCGTTAGTCCTGAAAAATATGGTGATGAGACCGTAGCACACACGTTTCTCAATCTCAGTACAGATGAACAACGTTTAGCTGGAATCTATATGATTCAGCAACTCCTCATATTATATAAGAGCCAACATGCTGACCCTGGTCCTTTACCTGATATATTAACGGAACTACTTACGTACAGATGGAGAGGTTCTAGTAACAAGCTAATTAAAGAGATATTAGTGTCACGTAAGCAGTACGTCCTTTTTGTAAATCCAGATTCTCTCTCCCTGCCCCCCAGAGAAAGAGCACCGTACTACATGGATAGACAAAATCCTTTACGAGAAGTGCACCCAATAAAAGGCGAAGACAATGAGTTTCACCGTGTATTTGTTTACACACCCATATCAAAAATGGAATTATTAGAAATGAAGAAAGTAGTACCTAGCCATGATAAAGACCCAGCGGGTTTCCACCGAGAAATTAAAGACATGTTACTGATGGGAGAGTACACCTTTCCTGATATTATGACGATATTAAAGGTGCTTTTGCCTGCTGGCATTTATGAAAAACTGAAAGAAAAGGAGTGGGAAGTGGGAGACCAAAAGATAGACTGGACAGCATTAGCAGAGGAAGAAAGGGGCCGAACTGCAGGTTCGGGGCTCGGGGATAAAGTTAAACTATTACCAGGTTTACTAGTACAGGTACTGCCACGTTTATTAACTACAAAAAAGGAAGATTGGGGTGCAATCACAGCCTGCAAACAAAAGCAAGATGAAGACACAAGCGATTATTATGCTCGATTTGAAAAATGTTTTGGTATAAATAGTGGTATAAAAGCAAGTAGTGACTCATATCCACATTTATTTGTGACAAAATTAGTGGAAAATGCATTACCTCCAGTAAAGAATAGAATATTGAAATTCGAGAGTACCTGGCAAAGTAACACTCCGTCGCAAATGCTACAAATGTTACAGTATCATCACAATAGAATTAGGGATGAACAAGAACACGAGCATAGACGCATGAAGGATACAAAAATGAAAATGCTAGTTTCTCAGACAGTACCAGCAGATGGTCACAAAAAGAGTGTGACACATTCTGGTGATTCTGCAGTTCCTGTAAAAGGAACCTGCAATTACTGTAAACAACTGGGCCATCATGTACACGATTGTCCAGTCCTGAAACGTAATATAGCTACAGGCATTACAAAGGAGAGACCACGATTAGTTAGACAAGATCAGAATGAACAAGGAGCTATGCTGCATGGACAGTCCGTGCCAGTTCAGCAACAGTCCATGCCAGCCTCACAGCAACCCATACAGTTTGTGCCAGCTGCACCACCGTTGCCTGCTACTGCCACACAAACCGCAACACGACAACTGTATCAGACTGCACAGTATGAATACCCTGAATACCAGCGATACGCATGAACCAGCCTAGAGAGGGAAGTTGACTTACCACTTATCGAGATTCCTGTAGATCAAGAAGGACCTTATGTACATAGTGAATTATTAGGTCAAGATAGAAAATTCTTACTCGATACAGGGGCAAGTCGAACAACTATAAAACGTAGTGAAGTTCCAGGGGCACCCCTCTCAGGCTCTCGAAATGTTTCCCTTGGTTTTTCAGGAAAACCTATTGTTAATGAAGTATCAAAGCCTCTACCGCTTACGATAGGACCTTTGACACGAACTACAGATTTATTGCTTACTAAATCATGCCCAGAAAATCTGTTAGGAATTAAAACTCTGAAAGCACTAGGAGCCATAATATGTTGTTCTCCGGAAGGAGTAAGGTTGTTTTTACGTGATTTTAAAGGTCACTATGTGTCTAGAGACATGGATCCCCGACTACAGACTTTACCAGTACATCTATGGGCACAAGGCCCTACGGATGTTGGCTGCATGAACATTACACCCTATCGAGTCACACTGAAAGCAGGAGTGGTACTACCACGAATGCGACAATACAAGTTACCGCATGATGCTGTAGTGGCTTTGCTGAAAATCATTGATGAGCTAATTGCCCAGGGAGTAGTTGTAGAAACAGACTCCAATGTATGTAATTCACCGATAATTCCGATTCTTAAACGAACTGATCCTACTGCTCCACCAGTGTACCGATTGGTTATTGATTTGCGTGAACTAAACAAGTGTATTGTACCACAATTCCCTGTGGTCCCTGATATATCATCGTTATTGACAGCAATTGATTCCGAAGCAACATTCTTTACTGTAATTGATCTCAAGAATGCCTTTTTCAGCGTCCCAATAGATCCGGAAAGCCAATACTTGTTCGGATTCAGTTTAAATGGGCGCAGCTTTAAATTCTCACGCGCTCCCCAAGGATTTACAGAAAGCCCCAGCATCTACAGCCAAGCACTGAAACGAGAACTTGACAGTATCCACATGCCAGTCAATACAGCACTGCTTCAATATGTCGATGATCTGCTGATCACCGCGAGAAGCGAGCCAGAATGTGAAAAAGCTTCTCTGACAGTTTTACATTTCCTAGCCGACAAGGGGCACAAGGTGTCCCCTTCTAAGCTGCAATTCTGTGTTCAGCGAGTTATTTATCTTGGTCACTCGCTGTCCAAGGAGGGAAGGCAGCTTACACCAGATCGCATCCAGTTAATTGCTAACATGTCAATACCCCAGACACAAAAGGAGGTGCGGGCTTTTATAGGCCTCACTTCATATTGTAGACAGTGGATCCCTCAGTACGCATTTCTAGCAAAACCACTCATTCAGTTAACCACACAGGAGGCAGCCACATCGACTGTTCTCCCTTGGACTCAGGAACATACACAAGCTTTTGAAAGCCTAAAGGAAGCTTTATGTCAAGCACCTGTTTTAGCAACACCATGTTATAGCAAACATTTTACACTCTTTGTTACAGAACGCGAAGGTACTGCCTTATCAGTACTCACTCAGGATCAAGCAGGATCACGCAAGCCATGTGCTTATTTTTCCAGTACATTAGATCCCGTAGCTCAGGCTTTGCCTGCATGCCTGAAATCAGTGGCAGCGACAGCTTTAGCAATTAGACAAAGCGATGCCATAGTATTAGGACACCCATTGACAGTACAAGTACCACATGCAGTAGAGGTTCTTGTGAACCGAACACAAACACAACACTTGACCATAGCAAGACTTACTGGTTATGAACTGACATTGTTTCAACCACACATAGAGATCCGACGGTGTAATACATTGAATCCTGCTACACTATTACCTGTAATTGGAACAGACCCACTAGCTCATGATTGTGTTGAAATCCTTGAAATAAAGACGAAACCTAGACAAGACTTGACAGACGTTCCATTGCTAGATCCAGACCTGACGTTATATGTAGATGGTTCGTGTATGAGGACAAGTACAGGAAATTTAGTTGCCGCATATGCAGTCACAACAGACACTGAAGTTATTGAGACAAATTATATAGATACTTTGTCAGCCCAAGCAGCAGAACTTGTTGCTCTAACACAAGCCTGTATTCAAGCCGCGGACAAGAAAGTCAACATATATACTGATTCACGTTATGCATTTGGAGTCGTACATGACTTCGGAGTGCTTTGGCGGGAGAGGGGTTATTTAACTTCTCATGGAACACATATTCAACACGGGTCCCTCATTCATGCTCTGTTAGACGCGATTCATTTACCGACTGCAATATCAATTATGAAATGTAAAGCACACACGAAGGTTACTGATATCATTTCTCAAGGCAATGATTTAGCTGACAGAACAGCCAAACAGACTGCTCAGAATCGCACATCCGACATGACAAAGCCAATAGTTCAGACACCAACACAGTGTATGACAATTAAGGATCCCACACTTGATGTAATTGACATACAGACACATGCCACAGCAGAAGAAATAAAGAAGTGGACTGAACTAGGAGGGATCCAGACAGATCAAGGATGGATGACGAAAGAGAAATCTGTATGGTTTCTCCCTGATTCCATGGTTCAAGCCATTATAGCTACAGTTCACAGTCCAGCACATTTAGGAGAGAAGGCTATGCTAGACAGCATTCAGCACATTTGGTTCAACAAACATTTACGAACAGCAGCTAAACAAAAAGTTCGTACCTGTATGATATGTTGTCAGTTTAATCCAGGAAAGAGTGTTCCCGTAGAGCAGGGTGGATTTCAGCCTCCTGACCATCCTTTTGAAGTCCTCCAGATGGATTATATTCAGATGGAACGTTGTCGAGGATTCAAATATGTCCTCGTAGTTGTCTGCGCTCTCTCCCGTTGGACAGAGGCGTATCCCGTATCAGATTACACTGCCCCGACTACTGCCAAGCAGCTAGTTCGAGAATTCTTCCCACGGTACGGTTTACCACGTGTTGTATATTCAGATAACGGCCAGCCTTTCTCATCCGAATTAATGAAACATGTCTCACTTTTGTTGGGATATCAGTGGAAATTCCACTGTGTCCGACACCCCGAGGCAGCAGGTCTCGTGGAACGACATAATCAACTTTTAAAAATCAGATTGTCCAAAATATGTCAGGAAAAAGGTGTGGACTGGATAGTAGCCTTACCAGTTGCGCTATTCTACATGAGAATGGTAGCACACTCTCGAACAGGGCTATCCCCGTATGAGGTGATCTTTGGTAGACCACCGAATATGTGGGGGACGCCTATACCCCGTAAAATAACTGATGTTGACTGTAATATGCTGACAGATTACCTGGCTTCCTTGATGTCTGCACTACAATCTTCTCGTTCACAGGTGGTCGCAGCTTTTCCTGACAACACTGAGGTGAAACCCCATGACGTGGTCCCCGGGGACTTTGTCCTGGTTCGGAATTTTGATAGGAAAAGCCAATTGGATCCTAGGTGGAAGTTGCCTAAGCAGGTCCTGCTGACGACCAGAACAGCTGTGAAGATCGAAGGACGGAAAGGATGGGTGCATTCCACCCATATAAAAAAATTTCATGGACTACCTTCAGATATAGACACTGTGCCCTGCACTCCCTCACAGACTGATTCAAAACTTCCTTTTGTTGAACAAAATGACTCTCAGTGCTATAAACAGAAACTCAGGTCCAGATCTAAACTGTCGGACGATTTGATTGTTTAAGTCCTCTCCAAGGTGAAGCGGTTGAATCTGTCCCGACATGTATCCTTTAGGTCTGAATGATGCAGAGTCCAGAATCATAATGAAACGACATGCTTATTGTAAATTACTGCGTAACCACTGTATTGTGACATTATTAATTTTGTTTTTATTGAGTATTTTAGTAATTATTACGAGTATGATTTTGCACATATATCATCCTGTTTCTAAACGTGTTTTCAATATAACTGATGAACATTCTTTTAGTGACCTACCGCCACATGAGTTGTCCTATAGACTTGCGCTGCGCAATAACACATTCATTAGTATGTTACATCATTCCCATCAGACTAGTAATGCGACAAATTGTTGGGTGTGTGGCCGACTCCCTCCCTATCAGAATAACAAAGGAGTTCTGCCTTTCTTTCCACATCCGTTTACACGCAATGGCTCCTGTGGAGCATGGTTTAGTTTATTAAATTCCATAGACCCAGACACAGCAGTTTATCAACAACATTGGATATGGGGAAATCTAAATCTAGTTTTATTCAAAGTCTGTCACCCTAATAAGGAGGGTCACCCCAGTAGAACAGGAACTGATTTAGAAAATGAAGTGTATAAATTAGGTAATTTTACGCCTAATCTTATGATTTTGAATGTCAAATCCGAAGTTGAACTAATTCTGCCCACTATGTCAGTATTTCCAGTAAAGGGTGAATTATGTGTGAGAAAAGTTGGTTCCATACATATGGGCCATAGCCAATGCGTTACTACAGTAGAATATAGTGATCAAGGCAAATCTTCATTTAGAGCTTCTCGCCATTCTTACTTTATATGTGGTCAGACGGCATATATGCGTCTGCCTCTAGATTGGGATGGTACCTGTTACATAGCATTCCTTTTGCCACCTGTTTTCCTAGCTCCTCCTGATTATTATCGAAATGTTCATTTAGTACACAATAGAGAGCGAAGAGATCTCCCAGTTGTCGATTATACTGAGACGGCATGGGACAAGTATGTAGATTTCAATAAAGGTATCTTTCCCTATATAGGTACAATATCAAATAGTAAGCTGATACGCAGACTCACCAAGACTCTTGAAGCTGTAGTAAACGAGACTATAGCCGCCCTAGGCAATCTGACAGAGGAACAATCAGTGATGAGAATTGTTGTTCTCCAGAATCGTCTTGTCCTTGACGTCATCCTGGCCGATAGGGGCGGAGCTTGCAGGGTCATCGGATCCAGCTGCTGCATTTTCATACCAGAAAATTCGCCATCTGTATATAAAGCTATAACACGCCTTCATAAGATTGTAAGCCAGATACACGAGAATCCAGGCACTTGGACGTGGTCCGGGTGGTTTTGGAGTGTGATATCAGCCTGGGGATGGAGAGTTCTATCCTTCCTAGGTATTGGCCTTCTTATGCTTTTCAGTTGTTGCATATGTTTGCAATGTGGACCAGCGATTTGTGGTCTGTGTGCCACATCGTGTATTCCACATCAAGGTTTTCGCTCAAGATCCCGGAAGAAGAAGGAAGAAGAAATGATGCTCCATGAGCAAATCAATGGAATGATGAAGATTGATGTCTCGTGAAGGGCAAGAAGGGGACAAGGAGGGAATGTGGAAATGTGGATTTTCCTGGTCAGTTATGTCCCCTATCTTGGACCCCAACGGTTCTATATGCATGTTACAAGTACATGTATGTTCCCTCCAGTTCCAGTTTCTAAGACGCAAACATATGTGTGTCTACCGTCAACATGTTCTCTGTCAGATCCGCCATCAATGGGCTGGATATTCGATTCCTAAGTATAAAAGGCCACCGACTTTATATGGCCAAGTTACTCCATTTTTACAGTTCAGGCGAGTAGGCCCGATTCTGTCCTCAAAGCCTTTCCCTGCTCTCTGTCTCTGACAGCTTCAGCTTGAGCTCGCATCTGTATCCATGAACTTTGTCCTACTCCCTGTGCAGCTAACGGTGCCTGCCTCGGCTAGTTTTCGCCTGTCTGCCAAGAAGTTGTATTTCACCTTCGAATTATCTATTTTGCTCTTCAGCCGATGCATTCTTGCCTAGTAGTTTAAGTAAACATTCCTCCAGTTACCAAGCAAAAGGCCAGGCTTCTCTGTCTTCATGCAAGTGATTCATAGCCCTGTTGCTATGGAAAGTTTTCTGCCCCTCGCATCTCATATAGACACTTAGACGCTTGTACACGCACACAGTCAGTATAGAATAGATTCTGTCCGAGAGTCTCCTCCTTGTGGATAACATAGTTCTTTAAACATAGGATGTTAGATATGATTTGGGATTAGGATGACTTGACCCCAGACTTCTCGTCTCCACATGTAGAGCTAAATGTCAAGTCCCCTTCACCCCCTAGTTACACGTCAATTACACGTCATGCTGCTGCGCGCGCATCTATGCCAAGTATTATCTTATAGATCCACCTATGTCTGATAATTCTAACCAATCATGTTTCTTTTATTCCTTATTACGCCTAGTTTCGATTATGTCACTGTTACATCATTTTTCTTATCAAATGTTACGCCTTCTACATTCGTTTCATTGTAATGCACTTATTATAAAAATGTATGTCTGTTAATAAGTTATTGTACTTCACTTCCTGAACCCTCGTGGTGACGGAACCTGAAGGCCGCCACTCGAGTCGGCCATTTTGAATGGAATAAAGCCCATTAGAAAACCTCTTATACCACGGATTCTGCCTCTTGTTATTTTGAGCTATTTTACTTTATTTTAAGACTCCGTACGAAATTCAGTCAGGTAATATTTATTTTATTTACCACATCTCCCAGGCCTGGCTGCGTTGAGAAGCAGGGACCGGCCCCGGGCCTCCTGAGTTACGGTCAGGGCCTGGGAGCACACATCCTGCGGCCTGCCAAGTGTCCATCTGCCCAGGACAAGGGTCCCTGGTGCAGAGCCCCGGAGCCCTGCAAGGGAAGGCAGGAGCCCTACCGTGATGGCCCGGTGTGAGCAGCTGGGATTCCTTTTGTTCCCGGCCATCTGGTCACACCTTTCCCTCGGCCATCTGGTCGCATGCAATGCTTTCCAATGGGGCGACCAGATGGCCGGGCTGCCCTGGAAGTCCCGATGGGGGCTCATCCGCCTCCCTGATCCCAGGCAGGGCTCCAGGATGTCGGGTGCGTCCGGGCCTATGGTCCCTTCCGTCACTCAGTGCGCACGGTTTACCAGAAAGGGGGGTAGCCTACCTCCGGATTACTAGGGGCAGGGTATGCTGGGACGCCCATCCTGGGGATGGCGGTTCTCAGGCGGGGACCAGATGGGCCAAGCCCGAACGACACTTCCCTGGGGCATCCGGTGCTCCCTCCTCCAGCCCGCGGCAGGGCAAAGTGCCCAGGACGGGATCCATGGGTCCCCCGGGCGTCCGGGCCCCGGGAGCTCCTGTGGGCCTCCCATGCCTGAGCTCCAGTGTGGGGTCTACGAGCCCCCCTGAGCCCTGCAGCTCAAAGCCCTGCAGCCCTGGAGCCCTGGAGCCCCGGAGCTCTGCAGCCCCGGAGCCCTGCAGCCCCGGAGCCCTGCAGCCCTGCAGCCCTGGAGCCCTGCAGACCCGGAGCCCTACAGCTCCCGAGCCCTGCAGGCCCCATGCCCTGCAGCCCCCAAGCCCTACGTGTGCAGGCGGGAACCCTAGTGCGAAGGCTCAGGGTTGGACAGATGGGAGTCCTTTCAGTCCCGGCCATATGGTCACACCTCTCCCCTCAGCCATCCGGTCCCGGGCAATGCTTTCCAATGGGACGACCAGATGGCCAGGCCGGCCTGGAAGTCCTGATGAGGGCTCATTTGCCTCCCGGATCCCAGCCAGGGCTCCAGGAGGTCGGGTGCGTTCGCACCTAGGGTCCCCTTCGTCACTCGGAACGTGCGGGTTACAAGAAAGGTGGGTAGCCTTCCTCTAGATTAGTTGGGGCAGGGTATGCCGGAACAGGGTGTTACAGCCCCCCCTGGCTGAAAAAGTAATGATAACACTACTTACCTGCTAAGTGAATTTTCTGCCATAGGATAACATTGGTGATTCTATGTGAAAAAATGTGTAAGTGTCAACTTTTAAAATATAATAATAATCCTTAAAAATCACTACTGTAACCAAAACGCTTTACTCAACTGTTTACAGGAGATGTCCAAGGACTGAATCTAGCATCCAGTCCTGTGGTTAGAAAAGTAATCCATAAAGTAACTAATTGCATTTGACTAGAAATTCACATTGAGCTCAATGTTGCTTTGTGTTTGAAATTGTGTTTCCCATTGCAACAACTGTAACTACTGTACTTAAAAGTCTATTGCCTATTTGCAAAGTATTTAAACTAAAGTAATTAATTCTGAGAAAGTATATTTTGTATTGTAATGTATAATGTAATTAAAAAAATAAAATATAAAAAAACAGTTTAAACAATGTAGTAAATTAGTATAAAAAAAATCAGTATAACAATTAATACATTAAAAAATGTCATTTACAAAACCTTTGAAATTCACTGAAAAAAACATAGGTTTCAGGCTTGATAGTTAGGAATTAGCATTTAAAACACCTTTCAAATTCGCTGAAAAAACCATAGGTTTCAGGCCTGATATAGTTAGGAATTAGCATTTAAAAAACCTTTGTAATTCACTGAAAAAAACATAGGTTTCAGTCCTGATATAGTTAGGAATTAGCATTTAAAAAACCTTAGAAATTCACTGAAAAAACAATAGGTTTTAGGGGTGTTATAGTTAGCTGGACATTTCACTCGAACAAAACCATTGAAATTCCTCCGATATAGTTAGTTGTTCTATCTACATCTCGCGCGCCCGCAATCCACTGCTGATGATGTCACATATTACATCATTCATGACATGGTCAGTGACATCACTAATGACATCTCAAATGAAATTCAGCTACCTTGTTACCAATTCGAAGTGCTGATGGGGAAGAATGTGAAAATCATGACTGTCTGGATGTCACTGAACTATGTACGAAACCAAGGCCTGACATTGTCGCTGAGTCACTATCTGATCCTGATCAAGTCCTTTTTGTTGAAGGCAATTTTGTAAACACTGTAAGTCAATATGCGTATGAAGACGCACGATACTGATCCTTTAATGCATGTGTCTTTAATGGAGATTATACTGGCGAGAGTACAGAGAAGACTGAAGTCAATATGATGCTAGCAGCTGCAGACACTTGGTATGAAGTGAGGTGTTTGCAAATGGAAGTTACAGAGGAAGGAGAAGCGGGTTGGGTCAGTGCAGGATGTGAGAGGTGGAAGGATGACATTTGGGTATCAGCTGATGGTAGAGTAGTATTACCAGATTGTTTGTTGCCCCCAATGGTGAGGCAAATTCATTGAGCAGCTCACATAGAAAGGGATAAAGGGATGTGATCGTGAGATTGTTCAGGCAGACTAATACGAAGTTTCAAGTGATTGAGGAAGCTATGTGCCCTCGGAATGTCACGTGTCAACAAATGAATGCATGGTAAAAGACTGTGGTTGCTTTGAGCCACGTTGGTGGGTAAGGGGTCCCTTCAATTGGATCTAAATGTAGAGATGTCTGTGTGCAGTGGTTTGAGGTAATCAATTAACCAATCATGGCATTTATAGAGCGCACTACATACCCGGGAGGGTCTCAAGGTGCTGGGGGGGGGGACACTGCTACTGTTCAAAGAGCCAGGTCTTGAGGAGTCTCCTGAAGGTTAGGAGGTCTTCTGTCTGCCGTACATCTTGGTTGTCGTGTACATTTGTTTCCAGTGGGCTTACTCAACAAGGAAATCTGATAGCCTCACGGTAGCCAAGATATTGTTAAGAGAAATCATTCATAGGTTCAGACTCCCAACTATATTGGAGTTGGATAGAGGCACACATTTCCATAATGAAATCATGAGATAACTGTGCGCAGCTCTGAATGTGGATCAAAGACTACATTGCAGCTAAAGGCCAGAGGCATGGTGGAGCAGATCAATGGTACCCTGAAATTGAGGTTGGCTAAAGTGTGTGCTTCAACATTTTTTAAGTGGCCTAATGCTCTACCAGTAGTGCTAATGAGCCTGCGCAGCATCGCTAAAAGGAGAACTGGGTTATTGCCCCACATTTGCCTCCCGTGCCTGCCAATGCCCTTGTGAACATTTCGGAAAACTTGCTCCTTGACTGCTGTAAAGGATTGGTTGACGTGGTTCATTCTGTGTCTCATCAGGTTGAGGAAGCGACTGCGCAGACAACAAGGGAGCTGTGTCACAAGCTAAACCCAGGAGATTGGGTTATCAGCAAAGGACACTTAAGGATTTACTGTCTTGATCCTCATTGGTTTGGTCCGTACAAAGTGATACTGGTGACTACGACTACTGTGAAGTGTTGCAGAGTGCCGAATTGGGTCCATGCCTTTCATACACGTCGAGTTTTAGGTCCCTCCGATGAAACAGCTCCTGGATACAGAGGCTGGATACACACCAGGTCGATATGAGGGGGTTCAAACAGCACATGACCCTGGCATAGATTCTGGGGGAGACGGTACCAGTGCAAGTGATAGAGTATCTGACACAGTGGAGGAGACTGGTGTGGCAAGTAGTCGTAGGCAGTCCAGGAAGAAAGATGTAGCAGGTGAGACCTGGCCTGTGAGAAAGAGGAGGAAGAACCTGAGACTCGCATCTAAAAGAAAACTTGCACTAATAAGTGAAACATCAGAGTCGGATCTGAGTGAGAGGGAGCAAGACACAGAAGGTGTGAGGAGGTCCAGAAGAGCTTGTGTGCCTTGTCAGAGGTATTCATCACTCGAGTGGATTTATTTGGTCTCAAATGCCAGGGAGAGCGAGGTCCGAGATCTCAGTGTTATTGGTCGAGATATTGCTGAAAGATTGTGGGCTTGAAGTAAATGCACTTCTGTGATTGACTGTTCCTTTCCCACCAAGGCTAAGTGGTTTACGGTCTCTGATTCTGGAAGACATGGATTTCCCAAGTTTGGGAGCACCACAGTCTCCTAAAGAGATTACAGCATTGAGAGCTGAACTGCTACAACGAGATATTGAGAAGATTGGCTCTGGTCTGATAAGGGATGTACATTGAACTGTGAACTGTAAATAATTATTTGAAGAAGATAACCTAGACCCGAGTGGAAGAAGAATACATTTAGTGAATCTAACTCAAAGAAAAGGAAGAAAGAGGGCTAGGTAAGTCTTCTAAGCTGTGTAAATACTGTAAAAAAGAACTGTTGAAAAGAACTTTCCAAGGATTCAAAGGTTGCTCAAAAACACTGCCAGACTCTGTGTTTTATACAGTGATCCGAGATACCATAAAATGGAGTCTGGATATTCGAATCATAGGCACAAATGTATTGTAGGTGCACTCATTATTGGGGTGATTGTAGCAATAGCTGTAGAAATGATAGAATCAGTTTTGAGTTCACATAAAAGTGAGAAACATGGGGTGGGAGTACATGGGACATCTATACCTGCTACTGTTGTCTCAAAGAAAGGTACACTAGGATCTGAGAAAGGCTTAATAGAGCATACTAGTTGCTACCTTCATGTAGACCAGTCTAAGGGAGATTATACATTAAATGCTTACACTAAGTTGCTATATGAGTATGTAGCTACTATGGAAGTTAGAGATTGTTATGTGTGCATGCAATTACCCACATCAGTTGAAGAGGGAATCACTTACCATCACTTACCCTTGACCAATGGCAGTAATTGTTGCTTACTCCTTAGTATGTTCCATGGAAAAGGCCATTATAAGTACTACTTCTCAAATTATGATGTGGTAGTTTCAGAAATACCTGTATATAAACATTTGAATAAGTACTATGCACCCCATTTCCTGCACGGCAGTAGAAAGAATGGCAAATTATTTCACACCAAGTGTAACATTAGACACTGCTTACACACATAGACACAATTTAACTTGCATACTAACAGATATAGAAAATTAATTTATAGACAAGGTAGGAGATAGACATAGGGGAATAGTTAACAATGTTGATAACACAGATAAGAAATCTGATTGGACCAAGGAGGAGTTAGCTCATAAGGCTAAAGGGTGTTCTGGTCCGACAGCTCTAGATTGGCAACAGCGAGGAAAGCTTTACATGCGACAAGCTGAGAGTAGTTACAATCCCCTATTTGTAGGGCAGAGTGTATGCGATCATATATTTTTGTTCAATGGCCCTTGGAAGACATTTTTACAGGAGTCAGTTCGCAAGGTAGAGGGAGCATATTTTGTGTGTGGAAAGAATGCTTATGTACGTTTACCGAGCAAATTATATGGTATGTGTTATTTGGCAGTTGTATTTCTGAAAATATACCATGTGGATGATTTGGAAAGTCCTGAAGGAAAATCAAAATATTGGGAAAAATGTGGATTAAGCTGGAGAGTTTGTGGGAGAAATTTTCGGAGCAATAATACCTAGTTTGGGAGTAATGCTTAATGATGGCAAGATTAGGAGATTGTCCACTATAGTGGATAAATTGTCTGTTAACACAGCTAAGTCTTTGCTAATCATTGATGGGGAGATGGTCTCGATAAGGGCAATGGTGATGCAGAACAGACTTGCATTAGACGTCCTACTCGCAAAAGAGGGCGGACTCTGTCGGATGCTGAAGGTCCATCAGTGTTGTACTTATGTCCCGGATAAAAGTAAAGATCTAAAGGGATATATTAGTAATATTACTGATAAACATCAGGAGATACAAGACTTGGCAGGCGAAGGATTTTGTGATAAGATTGGAAAAGGATTCAGCATAGTTAGAAGGTGGTTTACAAATCTGCGAAGTGGAATCTTTGGATACATCCTAAAACTGATATTGATTGTTATAGTCTGTATCATTGTTTTAGTTGGAATGATGAGGGCATATAAATGGCATAGAGCAAACAGTTTTAGACCTCCTTAAGGGAAAGAAGGATGGAAAGACTGCATCTGTTTAGGTCGGTCTACTCTACAGGGGATTTGGAAGGTTTTATGATGACTCAACACAATCAGAGGGGGGAACTGATGGAGTGGAAATTTCATGTTTACATTTTACTCATTTGTAGGGGTGCATCATAATCACGCGTAGAGAGCAACCAGATTTAATACTGTCTTGTGTAAATACGAGTGTTAGAATTGTGTATTGCGTTCATGTATTTATGTGACATATATTGGTTTATTGACAAGATAGTATGACGATTTAACGTAGGAAATAAATGTAACTGGCAGAAAACACTAACATGAAGGAAATCTGTTTTGAAGTTTGAAACTACTCATATATTAGATGTGTTTAATAATGGTACTTTCTATTATTTGGTAAATGTGTTAGTTGAAATGCAAGATTAATCATGCAACTTGTAATGTTTAAATGATATGTTCTTTAGCTAAAGTCGTAGGCCTGAATTGCAACTACTGACATCTCTCGCTTTAGGACTAATGGTCTGAAATTCATATGCACTGTGGAAGTTGTTATTTCTCATGTTTTGCATTGCACGTGGAAAAGCATTATTTTAGGCAAAGCAATGACTTTGTTTTAGCAGCTAGACAAGGAGAGGGGTTACAATCGTATGGTTTGGAGGCGATAAAGGAAAGAAGTTAGTTTCACACGGGAGACGTCACGGGAACCAAGGACAAATTGTTGCATTGTTTTACATGGAGAACACTGTGGAAAAGTACGCTAAAGGCTGTACCCATTATGGAGTACGTGTGAGAGGTGCACCATGGGATTTTGACCCTTGGATGACTGGTTGTTGGAATTAGGGATAGAGCCCCACTTCTTCCATGCCTTTGGAAAGAGAGCATCACAGAGCAAGCTCATTCTCTTTTGATAGTGGCTCTATGCTGCTAGACCCATCTCAAGTGTGGAGAGACTTCTTAGGAAGCCTCCACAACTGACACCTTTTCCTCTTAATCCGAAATGCTTACTCATTAACGTAGAGATGTCACTATAGCGTTAGAGTAGGGATAGATTTATATGTTCTTCATTCACCAGCCCTCAATGCAGGGACATTTGGAGTCTTGCTTCTTGATGTCTGTATCCTTCGAATTTATAGTTTTATTCATGTTGAACCGTCTGAATTGGGAGCGTAGATTTGGCATTCCTAAATTGTCCTTTGATTATTATGTATCAGGTAGCGGTGTTTCTAAATTGACCTTGCATTAATGATTTTCTCCCCTTCACACTTTCATGCTGCTTAAAAGATCCATTGGAGTATGTCTCTAGAGAAGTTCCAGAATGACTGATGGCTCTTTCACATGACAATATGGAAGGAAAAGGAAGGACATTAATCAAAGATTTTTGGTAAGGAATTTGGTCGACTTGTTGTGAGGGTTCAGAAGCTATTTGCAGGTGTTTCCTCTATTTAAAAACGCTGTTTATAGAAGGTGCCGTGTAAAGAATACTCCAGGCATTCTCAACAATTATTATTCATCAAGCATGTCGTTTTTGCAACCCCTCCAAATAGCATTTTTTTCAATGAAACCTTTTAGCACAAGGGTCACATTGCAAAATTATAGGCAGGTCAAAAAAATTGGTTCGCAGTTTGCACCGACTGTTTGCTACATCCCTGTACGTACATCGTTCATTATTAGCACTCTTACATCCACAAATGGTCTGAAGCAGATACATAAGTGCATGGAGATAGTCACCCGATTGTCCTCGCACTAAAGCCGCCCTTGATTCACTGAAATGTTTCCACAAAATATTTATAAGAGTCAAAAACATTTAAATATTCTTTGTACATTTCGGCCTGTATTTATTTTTTTTCTCTTTGCTCTCTGTTTTGAATCATGATTTGAGAAATGTGTCCATTTGTGAGAAATAAATATTATGATGAAAACATTGGTTAGCTAAGAAGCAGATTTATCGAAATGTAGAAATAAAGATGCTGTTCGTGTTTTAAGTTGCAAGACAACATCTCAAAGATCAAATCAGAGCTTAATGTCATTGGCTTGTAACGCCGCAATAAATACTTCACAGCTAGCATATTTTGCAATAGCCTAATAGTAAAACAAGGGATTTCAGGGAATCCATGAAACAAAAACGTTTACTTTTCCCTAGATTAGTTACAAACAGTATGGCACATCAATTCCTTTGATTCACCGAACATGAGTCATTTCAAGAGCGGTCAGACACTGACACACGATTGTGAGCAGTTCTATTCCTGTCAGAACTCTATAGATATAACTCCTGTGCTGGAGTAGTGGTTCTTGACATTTCGCCCATAGTGGTAGTACAAATTATATCACTGGAGTGGCTGAAGTACACTGTGCTCGTGCAGTTGGGCTTATTTGGGGAACTTTAAACTTCATGAAGTACTTCAAATCTCTTTAGCGCTAAAAATGTAATTTATTTTTACCGCACCTAATTCCCCAATTGTTGGATGACCCACCCAAGATGGAGAGGACGACAGGCTAAAACAAACTGTGGGGCATATTTACAAGCCTCTTTCGCCACAGGAATGACACTTTTTACGACGTTCAGTCATGGCCGGCATGACTTGCAGGAAGGGGGCGGAAGGGGTCGCGCGAGGAGGGGGGTGGCAAGGGGAGAGGGGTTAATTTAATTAAAAAAATTATTAAAGTTACCATCTCCTCTGGTCCCGCGTCCCTTCTTTTCTCTCCTCTCACGTCTCCATACAGGAAGCAGGCAGCCTTCCTCCCCTCCCCTCCCCAAAGCCAATCACAACGCTGCAATGGCAGCATTGTTATTTCTAGGACGCTGACCCCACAGATGTCTGTGGGGAGGCCATTTTCTCTATGTAGGCTGCATGCAGCCTACATAGAGTATGACTGGTTTGGTTGGCACTGGGGCAGCTCACTCAAAATGGGCAAGCCACTCCTTCCCTGGACTCCTGCAGGACCGCCCAGCCGCCCGCCCCCAACCAGGCATACTCTTCTGCTTACCATTTTATGTTTCTGCTTCTCGCACTGCGAGAAAGCAGTGCGGTGAAGCTCCTCCACCCACGTGGAGGAGCTGCGCCTGATGAGTTTCTGTGTTGATAGGGGCTTCGCCTTATTTACCAGGCGGCATTAAGCCACTTAACGTGGCTTAACGGCCACCTGGTAAATAAGGCACCTTTCACGTGATACTTAGCGTGAAAGGGGTGCACAATGGGTGTTGTGGTGGGTGTTTCGCTGCAACACTCATTGATTTTGACGCTGCCCCACAAGGGTGGCATAAATATGGAGAAGCGCCAATATTAAGACCAAGGAAATCCTGGTCTTAACATGGCGAAACAAGGAGAAATGCTTTATTTCTCCTAGTTTTTGCTGTTTCAATGTGTGCTGCATTGTGCAGCACACATTGAAACAGCAAAACGCCATTAATAAAGATGTGCAATGTCTATGTTTGCTGCACAATGCAGCACACATAGAAGTTACAATTCATCATTTCTGATTGTTTATGTGCAGGAAGCCACCATCTTTAACACGATACAGCACCTTTCTGTCCTTTCCTTGCGCTGGTGCATATTATGCTGCCTAGTGCCAACGTAGGCATCCTTTCACAGTGGTGCAAGGGTGCCTGCATTGCAGACATGATTGCTTTTGTGCAGGAAGGCACACTTTCCTGCACAAAAACAGTCCTCTGAGGCAAACAAGGAGAAATAAAGATATTTATCCTCATTATGCCTAACCTGGGGAGGTGTAGCATTTTGACACATCCCCAGGTCCACCAGTAATGGTAAATTCGGGAATGCACCAAAATCCATGGGTGGATGCATGGGAACACCCACGCTCCACCTATGGAAGGCCTCCCTGGGATAGAGTAGCACATCAATTTGCATGGCATTGCATTACATTATATTTATCAAGCTATGCAGGGCCTCACAAGGTGGGCTTGGGTGGCTTGATATGGGACTTAGTAGTTGCATACTATGAATGGTGACCCAACTCAATGAGGAATCTGTGGCACCACTGATTATTTATGTTACTTGTTTTAAGTGCCTGATAAGAAGTAATAAATAGTTAGCAGTTGCCAAAAATAACAAACGTTGATGGCCTGGTTGCCTTTAATATCCCGGGGAAAATCTTCCCTCTTGCAAGGCACCACACTGGGCAGCCTATTTTCTTTTAGTCCTTCAGAATTCATTACTTAGGCTGTAATTCTATAATCATGACTGCAGACTATTGCTGCTGACTTTCTAAATTGTTGAATTTTTTTTATATGCAATATTTGTAAATATTTTAATGAAAATATATATTTATATTTTTTAACTATCTTAAATAATTTCATTCAATTTAAAATTATTTCTTATGGATTTTTATTTTAAGTTCTTACATCCAACATTTTCTAGGGGTGGGTGCTGCAGAACCAGTGGTTGGCCATGTGTAGTACTGGACTTACTTAAAAAGTGAAAGTTTCTAGAAAAGTGTAAGTCACTGCAAAGGTGAAGTTTGTGAATACAAAATTCTTGTAAACTTAGGCAAATACACTGTTTGTGAATCAGGCCCCTATTATTTATTTACTATACAGTACAATAAGTGTGTGGCTAAATGTTGAATGCAAACTCTTCCTGGGACTTTCGTTTTTGTTTAGTTTTTCTGTAATTTCCTTCTGTGCAATGGCTGCACTTCCTCCCCAATGCATCTGTCAGCCATTGGCCAACACTGCGGAGGATTTTAAAGTAAAGGGCCCATCTGTATGTGAGCGCATCACAGATTCCCCACCTGAGCGGCGAGCAGCAGCAGATGAGTGCTCTCTACTGCCGAAAAAGGCCTCCCCACATTTCAGGGAGTTGTCATTGGGGAGAGTCTCCCCTTTCCAATGAGGCCCATCTGAAACAGCTAATTGGCTGTGAATCATGGTCACGCCACAATCCACAGCCAGGAAATCCAGTTGGTCCTCTGGGACATATGTTAGTGAGTTGACCCCCATGGCAACTAACCAAGCTTCCTCCTCCATGAATAGACACTTTTCTTTTTCTTTTTTAAAGGTGTTTACCCCATGAGATGGGTCTCAATTGTGCCCCTAGGGGAATGTAATTTTTTTTAATAATTAAACGAATAGAGGTGAAATTAACAGAGGGTCGGCCCTCACCCCATTCGGGGCACCCCTTCGTGGTCCCCAAAATTTTTCATGTGGGGCAAATCCCAGGACCTAACACCCCTACCCCAAAAGAAATGCAAAGAAATGTTTGCAGGGGGATGGTGAGCCTCAGCACATGGTTTAACCTCCTTTGGGGGCCATATGTTTTTTTAATTGTGTGTTGCCTCCTGGGTGACAGATTGTGCCCCCCTGAGGAAAATACACATTGTAACCATTAACTTGCATATTCTACATAATGCTACCATCTGCAGATTGTACAGCAGATGATAAATATGATAGATTTATGTAGCATATGCAAAATACTGCAAAGGGGTCAATGTGTTTGCACACAGTCAATGGGGATGCCCAAAGGTGAATAGTCATCTTTAAGTTGCTTATTTCTCCATTTGCTTGCTAAACTGGCACTAATTAGTTGAAATGTTTGCACAGACATACTATCATAAAAGTGCCACATTATGTTGTATAATTTGCCTTTTCTTGCTGCATAATTTAGTCAACGATGTCTCAATTTGGTACTCTCCTACCACATAATTCCATTGACCCTGGTGATGGCACTGTGAGCTTTCACAAGGATCATGCCTGCGCACAAAGTTGCATGGGCTACTATGTGAATGTGTGTTTCTTGAGATCAAAGGTAGATCTGTTGAATTTGGAAACTACTTTTCTGCTGGCAATGGCCCAGCAGCTCCCCCGACAGTAAAGTTTTGCATAAGTCATGACAAAAATATGATGTGGTAATAGGTATGTGGCAAGATGTAGTAAAACTGTGTCTTTTTGTTCTTCCTTAGTGTCTTTGGAGAACCTGTAGATGAAAACTTAAGGAGAGGAGACATCCTGAGAGAATGTAAATGTAAATGTAAATTGATACTTGCATAGCGCACTACTCACCCGCAAGGGTCTCAAGGCGCTTGTATGAATACCGCTGTGGAACCCATCCTGGCTTTCCCTGTGAGGCATCCACTCCTGGGCACCCCCAAGGTGGAGGCCAGGCATCCTTAGCGTTGTGGGGGCCGTTGTGGAGATTAAGCAAGCTATTGCCCAGAGTTGCAGAGTGGGAGTCCATGATTGGAATGGCACCGAGGCGAGAATTATCAGGTCCGTGGAATTTTTGAGCCCAAGACCCGCCGAGGCGGGGAATTGAACCCTGGTCCCGGGCTAGACCTCTGCATCAGGGTCTGCCACTCTAATCATTGAGCCACACTTCTCCACAGAGAGAGAATAGTGAACAGGTGCCAGAAACGTGCACGTAATCAGCACTGTGATGCCCTCTTGGAAGTTAATGAAACCGCAATAAAAGACATTCCATTAACGTGTATTACAACATATAGTACGGTTTCCAACCAAGTAACACGGTGCATTAATAAACATTGGGGATCCTCCAGACAGGTGCACATCATTGGGAGAAACCACTTTTCTCATTTAAAAAGGCTAGGAGTCTCAAAGACATACTGGTAACCACCCGTCCTCGAAAAAAGGAACAGCTCAAGACAACCACAGTACTGAACGCTTGGGGCCTACCTAACATCGTAGACCATTACCCTTAAGGTAATTGCAGCATGTGTCATCTCACCACTGCAACCAAAACACTGAATCTGGAACCTGGTAGTGTGTGGACACTAGGTACACATACCAACTGCAATAGCACGAACGTTGTGTACCTGATAACGTGCCCTTGTGGACTTCGTTACGTCGGTATGACTGAAAGAAAAATTAAACAAAGAATTTGTGAACATCGGAGCACACTCAGGTGCAGGAAAGGAACAACCAAATTGACTGAGCATTTTCTCAATGTGAACCACACTACCAATGATATGAAATGGACAATCATAGAACAAGTCAACCCTAATGAACAGACACCACAACGCCTCTTTGAAAAAGAGCAACGTTGGATATACAAATTGTCTTCTAACACAAATGGGCTTAACGATAACATTCCGTGGAACACAGTAAAGCAGCAATAAAGGTTCCCCTGCTATCTCTTTCTTCACTCATATAAAAACATCTGTGAATCACCATTGGACAGTTACCCTATTTGTTATATTGGCATTGGGGTCTGAAAAAACACCCCTTTACTATCTTGGAGCCATGCCTCGAACACATTGTTTCCGTCTTCTATCATCTCTATTAATGGGTACTTCTTGTCTATACCTTATGACATTGATACACATTTTACCATCTTTTATTTGGCGTTTGGGTCTGAAAAAAAACCTCTACTAATTAGAAACCATGACAGATTGATCTTAGTTCTGCCCGCTTGTCCCGAGTAAACAGGGTTTCAATCACCATTTGAAGAATATGCGCGATGACCATCTGCCATGATATTCCATCTATAATGCACTTTCGTATTTAATTAACTTCCCTATCGTTTTGGTGAATTTGTTATATGCAATCCTGTTCCCGGCATGTTGGTGAGTCCAACCATTCATGTAATTTCATTCATCATTAAGGAGGAGACCCGCCTCCAAATACGCCCACAGATACACCCACTTTGTCGCAACCACATGCTAGCGCGATTATGTCACGCGCCACATGACAGGAAGCATAGCGCAATCTTCCAGGTTAAGAACTCCAGGGAAGCCCAGCGCTGGATCCTTGGGATTCCGTGCAGGGCTTCTCCATAGGCAGGACTACGGGTGGCATGGTTTGATGTAGTAAGTACAATGGGCCATCGTGGGTGGGCTCCACTTTCACTTACCCCCTTACGATGATAATTACTTGCAATATTCATGATACTTCATGTTTTTAATACTTGCAGAGTGTGACTAGAGCCAGCACCCCGCCCACGGTTTCCATGAGGTGAGGCAATCACTAGCCCCAGTAGGCTTTAACCTTGATTCTCTTTGTTTTTACCTGTTGTATCTTTATGAAAGTCGAATCACATTTGCACTAATCGTGCAGAGAAGCTTTTGAATAGCTCCTATGTAATCAGACACGCTCACGTCTTGATGAGCATGAGAACACCCACTTGAAATTTACTCACTGTGGGTCTGTATGTACTATCAGGGGTGTTTTTCACTCCTGCAGGGTTAACTGAACACGAGCACCCTTATCATGGGATTTCTTAGTGCATTAATGGTTTATGGTGCATGGCGTGTGTGCGACTGAGCACCTACAAAGTGTTAGAACACACTTAACGAGATACATGAGAGATATTCTGATCATCACACAGATTATGCATGACTGTTCGTTTATTTTTCAGATGGTATTCCCTTTCACAGAAGGCTGAGAGGTGACTGTATTATTACTTTCTTTTCACAGAAGGCTGAGAGGTAACCATACTGTGAGTACACGGCATGGTTTTTGCATGACCCAGAGTCGTGGTGCACCTTAGTGTGTGCATACCACTCGGGCCATCACATAGGTCCTGATGAAAACCTAGTATTATCGCCTACAGGTTGAAACATGTAGACCACCATGATCACTCTTCTTTGTTGATACCGCAGGCCAGTTAAGCCGACTTAGGTATCACACACTGTTTTTTAACCTTGTATTATTGCTCCACATTAAACTTTTTGGGGAGTACAATAAAGACAATTTTAACTCACTTTTCCACTCACTAGCACCACTGTTGCAACAAAAAACAGCTCCACTGTAAATCAGGTGTTGAAGCCCACCTGGTTAACATTCGGTAATTCGGGTGGGACCCCTATGATAAAGCATGTCACCAACTAGGTTGGTGAGTGAGGGGTCTTTTTAAAAAAGGAAGATGTTTGCTTTTCCTTTTTGTTTTCACTCTCGTCATATGTCGTAGGTTTCATTGTTGATTTCTCCGAGGTATACTCCTTATAGTGTTTACATGGACCTGTAATTGCATAATTAAAAATTCATCTTTTTTTGTTTATTTATTGTTACACACATCTCACAAACTCACACACCTACTGACTGATTTAGCACAATACTTCTGCCTTCTACATAGGACAGTGTTTTAGAAGGAAGGTTTTAGGCAATTAGCAGAGATGACGTATCAGTGGATGACTGCTGCCCAGGCTTTATCTCAGGTTATCGAGGCCAGCTCTGAGGAAGGATCAGAGGCTGAGACAGCAGATACAGAGACAGCAGATACAGAGACTGCATCTGAGGGAGAGGAAAATGGAGGAGAATCTGGAAGTGATTTTTCAGTCAGCGGTGTTCAATTTGATGACACATCTTGTAGAGATTCTGAGGAACATGATGATTGCAGTTGTGCTGTCCCTTTTCAAGCACAGTCTGTGCTGTGCAGTGGAGCAACCATAGCAGGGTAGACCAACCCAGAAAGCAGGCACTTGTGGTGTCAAGCACAGATGGAGGGCTCTCTTGCAGACCCCCAATTTAGTTCAGCCCCAAATTCCCCCGATTACTGGTGACACTGGATGTAAAGTCAATAGGGGCAATGTTTTACCAAATGACTACGTCCATCACTTTTTGGATGTTGACGTCCTTGAGCAAATTGTGCAACAAAAGTCAAGTATTGGGAAATTGAAAAAACACACAAAAGGGAGTGCCTCAAGAATTCAACAATTGTATTGTAGAGTTTGTTCTCTTTGTTTCTTCTCTCCTCCTTTCATGAAGTACACATAGTTCAATGTTGTCAATATCAATGCGCTCTTCTCCAATATCAAAATAACATGGGAGCCATGGTCTCAAAACAATTCTCTTTGTTATTCTTCAATACATCAAAGAAACTGCCCGGCCAATGTGTTCATCCTCCGAGAGGACTTCATAAAGGCTGAAAGAAAATATACATATGTACATTACACACATATCTAAAAACACATGATACAAGGAGGCCTAGCGATCCATCATGGTGGACGGCCGTTAGACGAGCTCCGCTCAGCCCATGCCAATTATTCTCAAATTATCCTGCTTCTTCGGATTTTCTTAGTTCCAAAAGTGTACCGTTGTAGCGGTGGAGTGGAGCGGTCGACATCGTGGCACACAAGTGAGCTGGATCAACGGTGACTACAGTGGCGGCAGCGGCCTACGGACTAGGCATCCTGGCAAGCGAAATTGAGGTGGATCCTCCTGGGCGTGCGTTGTAGCACTGGAGTGCTCCATATGAGGAAGTGCTGCACGGGGATTATGTAGGCTCCTGGCGGAGGTGGCAGCAAAGAGAATGCACGTGTGGCTGAGAGGATTTTGGCAGTGGCCTGGTGAGTGATCCTCGTTTTCCCCTCCCCCCCACTTCCAGTGTTTCATCCCAGCGGGTGGATCGGGCCGCGCGGGGACTGGCAGTAGACAGAGCCCAGACTGGCGGCGGTGAGCTCCCAGAGACTTTGCAGTGCCCTGGCTGGGGATACACAGGCCGATACGGTCACCTACGCCCCTGGGCTGATAGGGCTTATGGGTCTGCGGCTGGAGGCTTAGTGGTTTTGCGGTTGGGCCCCGCAAGGCTGTGAAATCTGCCCTGTGTAATATTGCTCTGGATGACACACAAGGGGGTCTGCAAGCTTTAGCACGAAGTCGGGCTGGCTATTGGGCCACTAGAGGTTGCGGGATCCGAGGATTGAACGGAGCCTTCGTCTGCCGCGGCCAGTTCTGCATGCACTGATATACCCTTCTGGGGTATCACAAGTTGTGGTCTGGTGGAGTGGGGACCGGCTTGGTATTGGCTAGTCCCCAAAATTGACACCTGCCTAGTGAAGAGCCAGGTCTACATTTCCGGTGCAGGACTTATGTGTGGGCCTAGCACCACACTACCCTTGACGCGCAGGAGCAGCAAACAGGCGGACAATGGGCCACCCATTAGGGGGGGAGGAGACACGACTGTCTGCGGAAGCAGCCGGGTTAGCACTCGGTGCGGCTTGTAGGCAGGAGGTATCAGCCTGAGCCCTGACATCCTGAGAGATCTCGTGCAGGGACGAATTTTGACTGCGGAACAGGCAAGAAGTGAAGCTCCACATGCCACAGGATATACAAGCGCGGGCCACCCCGTGAGCCAGAATTGGGGATTGCAGGGCGGCCATCTCGAAGGAGTAGGGCCCGTAGTGCAACATGACGAAAGACAAAATGGCAAGAGGGTCCGCTAAACAAAGTACATTGGATTGCTATACCAGAGCAGGGACCTCGGCTACCGAACAAGGGGGCGCGACTGGAGGCATGCAGGACAATGCAGCCCTTATGGTGGCCATCATGCAGTCTAGGGACGCTTTGGATGCGAAGATTGGGGCGGTGGGCTCCGACGTCATGCTCATCAGGCAAGATCTACGGAATGCGGTGGAGCGTATTACAGAGACCGAGACCAGGATTTCAGAGATGGAAGACTCGGTCACTACTTTGCAGAAAAAAGTCGCTTTGTTGGAGATGGTCACCAAAGGCCTAGCATCACGGGTGGAGGATGCAGAGGGCTGGGCCAGGAGAAACAATCTACGCTTTGTAGGATTCCCTGAAGGTTGTGAAGGGGGAACACGGAATGGTTCCTGTCTCAGTGGCTCATGAGCTGGCTTTCCCCAGAGTCGTTGTCCTGCTGTTTCGTTGTTGAAAGGGCGCACAGAGCCATGACGAAGAAGCCGCTTCCAGGAGCCAGACCAAGGCCTGTCATTGCTAATATCTTAAATTATCATGGCAGAGACGCAATCCTGAAGCAAGCCAGAGCTAAAGAGTCCCTGACCGACGACAATGCCTGCATCCTCGTGTTTCCAGATTGTACGCAGCTAGTCCAGCAGAAGCGACAGTCATTCCTGGCAGCCAAGGCCTGCCTTCGCGACCTGAAACTCCCATATATCTTGCTATACCACGCCAGACAGAGGGTGGTGTACTAATCACGTATGCTTTCCTTCGGGTCGCCTGAGGATGTCTTCAACTGGACAGATGAGACAGTGAAGGTTTGGCCCCACACGCCGCCCAGGATGGAATCAGATTCATCATCCAGCGATGTTATCCGTAAACCACCCAAGCCCAAAGTTAAAGGAAACAGAAGGTCAAGGTCCAGACGCCGATCTCAACCCTGTAGTGATCCTAACAGATCCACATCGATGCCCCAACAGGGGTCTTCAGACTCATAGTCACTTTGGGACTGCCTCGGCTGTTGGTGCCAACAGTTTAGACTGATGAAGCATGAGGGGGGGCTAGTACCTTTGTCGGACTTCAATTGTTGAGGGGAAAGCCCGCTGACTATGGGCTGGTTATTGGGGATCCATGGGGGGGTGGGCGGGGGACTCCCGTTAGGGTCTGCAAGCCACCTCTGCCGCAACAGATACTTCAGCAGTTTTGAGGTATAGGTAGGGGTGGGGGGAAGTTGGGGTACACATGTTTTAAGTTTGCACTGCATCACTGCTATACAAGGCAACTACTCGCACACTGGATGATAATTGTCTCACATACCAAAGTCCCGGGATCCATTGATGGCAGTTCCAATCGATAGGATGCGAACCCAGGCAGGGGATCTCTGGATGGTGAGTTGAAATGTCAGAGGAGCGCTAGCCAAAGTAAAAAGAGGGGCTATACTCCATAAGGCCAAACGCTATTGTGCGGACATACTGATGCTTCAGGAGATGCACTTATTGGGAACAAAAGCGCTGTGTCTCCTTAGGTATGGTTATATTCAAGTGTTCCATTCTGTACAGACTCACGACAGACTAATGTCAACCTTCTGATGGATGAAGCCCGTTTGGCGTGGTTGGCATCCCGTAGTAGGATTTACCAGTGGGGTGACAAGTCTTGTAAACTACTTCATAGACTGTGTCAGGGAGCCTTGCACCCCCAGGTTCTTCCCAGTACACCAGGCCCAAATGGAAGGGTTCTCGGTGACCCCTCTCTAATTGCAGAGAGCTTTGTAAGTTATTTTGCAGAGTTATACACTCCTAAGGAACTTTCACAGTAAGGCATGATACGCGCTTTATAGAAGACTTACCGCCCCAGGCTCTCTGGGACAAGGCGCGCGCGGAGCAGGATCTCACACTCACAGAGAAGGAGCTGTGCACAGTGTTGGGGGACTTGAATTCCGGAAAGGCACCGGGTCCCAATGGATTCCCGTGTGAGTTTTTTAAGAAATACTTCCCTAAATTGGGGCCCCATTTTCTTAGGGTTGTGGACGAGGCGAGAGAACAAGGTTGCCTGCCACGAGACTGGAGACACGCGGTAGTGGTCGTGTTTCATAAACCGGGCTGACCTCCACACCAACACGCCTCGTACTGCCCCATTTCATTGTTGAATGTTGAGGTAAAAGTCTTGGCTAAAGCATTGGCCAATCGCCTTCAATCCCATATAACCACCTTGATCCATCCTGACCAGGACGGCTTTATGCCTCAGAGAGCTACGCGCCATAATATCCGCCGTGCGCACATTGCCATAGCAACCATTCAGAGATTAGGAGAACAAGCTGCCCTTTTGCTGGCAGATATGGATAGGGCATTTGACTCCTTTAGTTGGGGATGCCTTTTTGCACGCCTAGCTTGCCTTAATATGTGCCAATGCTTTTTGTCATTTTTAAAATTGCTGTATACGGACCTTACAGCATCGGTGCGCATTGCGGGATCCACTTCCTTCACATTTTCAATTGGAAGGGGCACCAGCCAGGGTTGTCCCTTGTCACCATATCTTTTTGCCTTGGCAATGGAGCCCCTGGCGGCGTGGGTGTGGATGGATGCACAGGTAACAGGCTTTGAGTGGGCACATGAGCTCTCGGATGCATTGCATTATATGCTGATGATGTCTTATTCTTTTTAACAGACATGAACAAGACGGGACCGAGTCTGCTCTGTATCAGGCAAGTTTTTGGGGAGTGTTCGGGTCTTTTCATGAATCCCTGTAAATCCACCCAGTGGGTACTTGGGGAAATGGCAGGGCTGGGGCCTTGGGCATCGGCAGTGCAGGTAACTACGGAGGGGGTGAAAAATCTGGGAGTCTCCCTGTTGGATTCGCCAAATATGTCGTGGGACAGAAATATCATTCCGAAATGGGTGCGGGTACGGGAGGAGATAAAAGTTTGGTCACACCTGCCCCCTCTCCATTTATGGCAGATCAGCCATTTTTAAAATGGTATCGTTGCCGTGCCTACTCTACCAATTGCAGAATCATCCATACCCGGTTCTCCATAAGTGGTTTTGCCAAGTTAATGCGGCATTGGGTCAATTTCTGTGGTCGGGGGGTCATCTAGAGTTGCGTTATGGACCTACTTTCAGTTGACGTACTGTGGGGGGTTGGCTACGACAGATGTCCAATCGTACTATATGGCATTGCACCTGTTGATACTGAATGAATGGTGGTATGGGGATAGGACTGACCCCGCATATGCAGTGGAGCAAAGATGCATGGGGACTCCACCCTTCATACCATATTGTACTCTGCACCCTTGCGCAACTCACTACCGCCGGCCACAAGGGTGGTATTCCAGGTGTGGAAACAGTCCCTCTGTAAGATGGGGTGGTGGGACATGCTGACCGGGGAAACCCCACTGTGGCACAATGGTCGACTGCCTCAGTTGGCTGTTCTACCCGGATTTCGCGGGTGGGACAATATAGGAATCTCTTCACTAGGGGATGTGATGTGAGGTTCTGTCCTGAAATCCTTCCAAGACCTCCAGCAAGAGTATCAGATGTTAAAAACTAAATTTTTATAAATACCTCCAATTTAGGCACGCCATTTCTCCTAGAGGCTTTCCTCGAATTTAGTCCTATTGAAGCCAAGGTGTTTATGGGAGATCTACAAGACCATAACATTTCAAAAATCTATCAGTCCCTGGGGACAAATAGCTCTACTACATTAGACAAACTTAGAGAAGCATGGGAGAGTGATCTTGGCCCACTGGATGGGGATGATTAGATGGAGGCACTGGTCTCCCCTCGGGAGGCAGCGATAGCGACGCGGCTGCGTATCATCCAATTTAAATACTGGCTGTACTATACCAGATTAAGGCTGTGGAGGGTGGGTCTAATGTCATCCGTGATATGCTTACGATGTGGTCGGGAGGAGGGATCCCGCATGCATACGATTTGGCATTGCACAGCACTCATGAGATTCTGGCGAGGGGTTGTGGCTTGTCTTGCTGAGGTATTGGGGTGGGAGCTCCCCTCCTTACCAAGATTGGTTATCCTACACATTATGGAGGATGTCGGGGGTAATATTTATAAAAAGGCATCTGTTGTTGGGGCTGACATTGGCTAAAAGGGATGGTGCAAGGTTGTGGAAAGCATCGGTCCCACCTTCTCTGTCGGCATGGAAGAATGGACTTGACTTTTGTAAGGGATTGGAGATTCCACTACTTGAGGCCAGGAGATGCCCGCAAAAACATCCCAAGATCTGGAAGAGATGGGCAGACTATCAGGGTCTCTACCTGGACCCACTGCCTCCAGCGAATGTCTCGATATTAGGATAATCATGCAGGCCTGTAGGGTGAGAGACCAACAACTTAGTGATGACATTTATTCGCTGGAGTGGGTGAAGTGGTGGCAATCAAGACGCAGTAGTGGAATAGTGCAGCGGGGGGTTATTACATTCATATTATCTTGTTTTATATACTTACAATTCTGACAATATGTAAACTAAATGTCAATGACAATATTTTGCAAAGTGTAATATGGTAGATGTCTCCTGTGTTAGGGAGCTCTGCATTGTATTTGATATTTGACACAATAAAATATGTTTATAAAAAAAAACACATGATACAAAATAAATCATTAATGCATTACAATGTATAGACAATGTTACAACTTACACACACAGTCTCCCACCCCACTACCTTTACATACAAATTTAAAAACAATACTATGCATCACTTATTACATGCACATTGCTTTCCTTTAACACGCTAACACATGATTCCACCATCTAAAGATATACATCCACCAATCCCCAATTGTATTGAAAAAATAAGCTTCCATCATTTACCCTACCTCATCAAAGTGTTATAATCAACACCTTTCTAGTGAATAGTACATTAATACGTTACCACATCCTCAACTCAGATATCTAATCCAATAAACTTACTTAATGTGTTTCTTTACAGTAATGTAACATCAAAGTCTAAGTATAAAATAGATCAGGTCTCCATGAAATTCCTAGATTAAAAAGGCATAAAGTTGTACAAGACTCCTATTGAAATCAAAAAATATTTTTCTATAGGAAAAAGACCTAGTGATTACAGATTCTATTAATATTTAACCTAACAGTTGATATATTTCAATTTTTTCATAATAAGGGCAAAAAATTTCTACTTCTCATTTGGAAGACAAGTACTGCTCCTTTATTGTTGTAGGGAAATACCAGGAAACCATATATAAATATCACAGCTTAATATCCACACCCCAGTGGGTTCTGAAAAATAAGAATCAGGTTGAAGATTTTTACCCTCCCAAAAAGTTTAATTACTCCAAATCTCATCTAGACATCTATCATAAAGTCCCTTGGAAAATCATAAAATTGGGGCGTGGCCATGACTGCCACCAAGATGGCTGCACTCTTGTGAGGCTCAGGCAGGTCTCCTTTGGTGGTAACTGCTGCAAAAACACCTGCAGACAACAATATGAAGCTAGTGGCAATTGCGGGGGACCTGGTGGACCCGTGGACCAATCGAGCCATGAGGTAGGGGCTTGCATTGGGGAGGAGTGAGGGTGGGGAACCTGTGCAGGCGACGCAGCCTCAGAGGCCCGTGGTGACAGGGGCTGCAGGCGAGCTTGAGGCTGGGATTGCCTGAGCCCTTTGGCCACAAGCCCTTTCTCCCTCACACAACACTGGAGCGGAGGCCTGGTCCCTTAGAGGGAGCGACTTGCTTGCTGACCTCCTGGGCATGAGCGACCGATGGCCAGCAATGTTTTAAGATGGCTGTGGACTGGGAGCTGCTGAGGCCCACACCGGGCCTGGACATTGCCGCATGCCTGGCCGAGCCGCAGCTGGAGTAGGGACAATCTCGACGTTGACCAGCTTGCACTTGGAAGAGGCGACACAGTTACTCGAGGCCCATTGCTGGACTCTGGCTGAGGCGGTGAGTGTTGATCCCGCGCAAGTTCCTGTCCCAGGCCCTGGCCTTGACACCGGGCCGCTGCTTCACATAACTACCTGCCCCATGCTGGTGAATGTGGAGCATGTCGCTCGCCAGAGGCCCGGCCACACCTGCTCCAGCCTCCTCATTGCTAGAGGGCTGTTGTAGCCCCGCGAACGACCTGCTGAACTGCCGGGAGACACTGTTTGGAGGCTCACTCACCACTAAACTGCCATGAGGCACCCTGCATTGAACAGCCTGCACCTTCATAACTGTGCATCATTCTCCTCCTCCCCTGGTGTCTGTGAGTCCAGGTATACTTGCCGATAGATCTCTTATTCTGGCTGCTGCGTTCCCGTCTTTAGGCCTGTGGTAGTCTGACAGGTCCTACCCTTCCCATGCACGTCAGCATCTGGTATGCCCCAGGATAGGACACCAGAACCTCTGCTGCTGAGCCCATGATCCACTGAGACTGCGACATTGGACTTATAGTTGGAAGTTTCGCTGGCCGCATTACGATGCGATCACCTTCACGGCAGTCGCAAAGTGTATATTTTGTATTGCGGCATGTGCTTCAACCATAATGGCTGAGCTCAAAGAGGGCTTTGGCGCTATGGAGGCGCCGTTTGACACCCTTGCAGGCAGCATAGACAAATTGGGAGAGTCGCTGGACCTACAAGGGACCAGGATTGAAGATGTGGAGGAAAGAATCTCTGGACTAGAAGACACTGCTACTACAATGCAGAAGTACCTTGACACACTGGAGCATATACTAAAGCAGGTGGCCATTAAGAATGAGGACCTTGAGGTATGGTCCAACAGGAATAACATCCGCATTTCTGGAACTGTGGAAACCACCAACATGGGCCGGACCAAGGTCTTTGTTGAGCAATTTCTGACTGACCTTTTTGAACACTCCAGCTTCTCTGTCACCTTCAGAGGGGCACATTACACTCTAGGGGTGGGTCCTCTGTAGGGAGCTCCTCTGCGATACCTCATAGCCTGCCTCCACAACTAGCACAGAGTACAGAGATGACGCTCTTCATGAGAAAGCTCCCCTGAAGCACCAAAGCGCAAATATCTCAATGTTCCTGGACTGTACTCTAACGGTGCAAGAGGGTGGGTGAAAATTCAAAGATGTTAAAAATGCTCTCTGCAAGCTTGGAATTTGCTATGCCATGCTCTACCCAGCTCGCTTGCGGGTGAAACACAACGGACAGGCTAAGATCTTGAATATCTCTGCAGATGTGGAAGCCTTCTGTAAAAGCATCCGTGCAGGATCCTCCCAGCCAATCCGCTCCTCACCCGCTCACCATGGGCTGTGGGGACCTGGGCAGTTGCCCTAAACTCCCCGTGATGAGTCCACCCGAAGATGCCGGCTTCAATGCTGGGGGGGGTCTGCGTTGATGAGGCAGAGCCTTCTCCTGTCGGACACTGATATTCACAATATCACATTTAGTCTATGTCACTTTTTTTTGTACTAGTGGTTACATCTCACCAGTGGGAGGGTAGTGAGGTTGGTGGGGTTGTTTTTTGTTGTAGTGGGAATGTCTCTAAATGTTGCATGCCACACTAAACTTCATCATGTGCACTTCACCACATATCGCTTGTGTTTTAGTACTACACATTCTTCACACACCAACAGTCTTCACTATGGCTAGAGTAGTTGACCTATCCGTCATCTCGTGGAACATATGCAGCATTAACAACCCGCAGAAAGGAAAGCAGGAACTGTCCTACCTAAATGGGCATTCCATCAAGCTTGCTTTCCTCCAGGAGACTCACCTCCCCGCGCACTGACCATAGTTTCACCAGAAGCTGGGACCGGCACCCTTTTTTTTGTGCTATAGCTCGTATTTTCGTGTCACTTCTATCCTGATCCATAGAGCTGTCCCATTTCTCTGTGGTTCATGTCACTCGGACCCGGACGTTCGGTTTCTGCTCTAACATGGCACCCTCGCGCACAGAAATGTACTGCTAGTGAACACATACGCTCCAAAATTAGATGACCCTGACTTTTTCCGCGACTTATATTTTTGCCTGGACAGCTTAAAAGCAGACCTAATACTGGGTGGAGATCTTACTATGCCACACTGTTTGCAACTAGATTCCACTAGCGCACAGCCTGCTGATAAACCCAATGCTCTGGAAATATTTTAACACATCACTGACGCGTATTCCCTGCTCGATGCGTGGGGGACTCATCATCCCTCCACTCCTGGCTTCATGTTCTATTTGGTGCCTGTTAGACCTGACATCCTTGGCGTGGGTTTTTCCCCTATCTTTTGCCTCTGCTACCTGGATTTTTGATGCTGTGCTGGATTTCGTTTTGCTGGTTTAGATGCTTTGGACACCCTGCCACTGCTAATCAGTGCCAGAGTGTAAGTGCTCCCTGTATAAAATATCATATTGATTGGATATACCTGATTAGCATATCTGTATCACCATGAAGTCCCTAGTAAAGTGCACTGTGTGTGCCAGGGCTGGTGATGACAGATGCTACTAGTGGGTCTGCAGCGCTGATTGCGCCACCCACCTGTGTAGCCCTAAAATGGTGTCTCAAGCCTGCCACCGCAGGCCTGCCTGCAGTCCCCGGACTGCCATGTCCTCCTGGCCAGTGTCCACACTGACCGGGCCTAACCCTTCCCTTTTTATACACGTCAGTCATCCCTATGGAAGGCCCAAGGTACCCCCCTGGGCAGGGTGCAGTGTATGTAAAAGGTAGAGCATGTACTAGTGCAGGTAACATGTTCTGGTAGTGAACAACGGCCATTTTGTGTGTTCACTGCTGCAAGGTTATCTTGCTCCATAGGCTAACATGGGGGAGGCTGGTGCCAATGGCCATCCGCCTATCTTCTCATAGGAACAAGATAAGACATGAGTGTTTGATATCCCTGAGCTCAGCATTTAATAACGCATCTTTTAGGAGAGGTTGTTTTTAAATCCTGAGTTGGAGAATAGTACTTTTTAGAGAGTAGCTGTTCTCTTGTCTGACCCTTCTGTGTGCCTGGGCATGCTTGTGGATTGACTGTCTGGCTTGAGAGTGACAGGGGCTGGGGATACCCCAGGAGGTTGGCTGAGTCAGCCCTCTGCTGAATGGCGACATTTGCAAGGAGAGTGGAGGGAGGAGATAGCACCTGGGAGTGAATAGGGCTGTGCCTGCCTGCCACACTGCTGGCTCCACCTCCTGCTGGGCGGCTGACGACTCTGCCCCTCACTCTGAAAGGAAAGCAGAAGCCAGGAAAACAAAGTGCTCCAGCAACACCCAGAACTGGATCAGACCGGGCTCAGGACCCACTTGCACAAAGACTTCAAAGACTTTTAGGGGTATAAGTACAAGACCCCTGACAACAGATTTTTAGATTCTACCATCAAGAGGAACCTCTGCTGAAAGACGGACCGCTGAAGAACTAAAGGAAGATTGCCTTGCTGTGTGCTCTAAGGGCTGACCTGTTCTGCTGTACAACTGAAGCTGAGGAGGAGAAGGGGTCTTGCTGTGTGCTGACCCTACCCACTTGACCAAACAAGACTTTGCTGTGTGCTGTGTCTTAAACCGAATCTCCAAGGGCCTGAGAAGAGCTGGCCTCCTGTTTCGCAACCCAGGGATAGAAAGGTTGCCAAGAACTCAAGACTCTGCTGTGTCCCCCCTGCGCTGCTGTGTGCTGCAGGGACCGGGGACTGTTCTACCAAGCTTCTCAACATCTGCCTCTGAAGTAGGCTGGCTGCTCTCTGTCTTGCTGGAGAGTGCCGCGCTGACCCGGGCCTGACACCGATTGCCGCATCAAGAAGACCGACGTGCTCATCGGCACGTGCCTTGCCGCGACCCGGAGGCCTGAAGCAGATCGAGAGTCGTACTTCCCTGCTCTACGAAGCCGCACTGTGAGTGGCTGACTTCGGTGACGTCGACATCGTCACTGGGGGCTCGTCGAGGGAGTTGTGGAAACCTTGCACCGAACAGCCAGAGGAGCACTTTTACAACGAGCGCAGCGACACCGCCGGAGCAACGTAGCTGCCTAAACATCAAGAGCCTACAAACTGATTCATTCTCAGTGAGTATCGAATCACGCAAGAGACTAGAGACTATCGTCTTACGATCCCGACCAACCAAGAAAGCGAATAGTGTGTAAATCTGTGATGCTTGATTTTAACTGCGGAAACTAGATAAAGATATATTATTTTTAATATAACTCACCTGTGTGGTCTAAGTTTGTGGTGTACGGAGGGGGGATCATTGTGGTGTCTATGTGCAAATACCTTACACATTGCCTTGGGGATAAGCCTGTCTGCTCGAGCCAAGCTACCTAGAGGGTGAGCAGGGGTTATCTACCGTGTGTGTCCCTGTACCCTGACTAGAAGCAAGGGTCCCTATTTGGTCTAAGGTACATACCTCTGCCAACTAGAGACCCCCAGATCTAACAGTGCCCCACCCTGTCTGGACGCGGCTGTACTGTTGGTTTCTCTCAGTCACTGTCCACTCGTGAACTTCTGAAGTTGCTGTTCTCCCCCATAAACCCTCAGACCATAGTCCTGTCCTATTGAAACTTCAGATTACATATCACTGCGGCTTTGAACATAGCTGGCAATTTCACTGTGATGCGCTCCTTGACTAAGTGTTTTGTAGTGAACTACAAGGCTCCATTATCGAGTATTTCACATTAAATACCAAAACAGTCATGAGGCAGGCCGCCTTGTGGTAGGCCTTCAAAGCGTGCATCCGGGGGTGTGCATCTCCAATCATGTGGACATCCTTCGCAACATCTGTACTCAACTACAGCGGGCTAAGGGTGAACTGTGGGATTTGTAACATGCAGCCGAGGAGGATGGAGATGCCCGATTACATCAGCGATCTGTACTATTTGCGGAATTTCTGGAACTCACGGAAAGTGAGATTGCGTATATAGGTAAGCACACAAAGGCACGCTGCTATGGAGAGGGAGGGCAACCAGGCCACACCCTTGCATTCTTATTGCACCCAAACTGATCGTAAAGTTATGTGGCTGAACTCCGAACAGATACCGGAGTGACTGTTGCAGCTGGGGTGTGCATCCTGGCTGAATTTTAGAATTATTACCAAGAACTATATGCCTCTCATGTCTCTGATGCCCCTTGTATCATTTCCTTGTATCTTGAAGACATCGCAATGGTGTGGCTTACAGACGACCAGCAACGGTTTCTGAGTGAACCGTTAACCCTGGAGGAGGTAACACAGGCCATTGACGCCCTAGACAGAGCTAAGGTGCAAGGCCTAGACGGTTTAAACTGAGCTTTTTACAAAGCCTTTAAAGAGCTGCTCATCCCGCGCCTCCTAACACTGTATAATAAATGAATGGTCACCTGTATACTACCACCTATACTCTGTGAAGCGGTTCTGACACTTTTGTTAAAGCCTGGCAAAGATTCCAGCTGTTGCGCCTCTTACCGCCCTTTGTACCTGCTAAACTTAGATAAAAAAAGTCTTGCCCACTAAGTTGGCTCTATTGATGGAGCAAATAATATCCCCATACCAATGTGGCTTTGTTACATATCACTGAACCTCATTAAACCCCTATGTGATCTTTGCTGTGCGTAATAAAATATCCTCCTTTGCACACCAGCCATAGCCCTGTTAGATTCAGAAAAGGCCTTTGACTCTCTCGACTGGCCTTTTCTCAAAGCTGTTCTTGGTAAACTCAGTATTCCCCTTTCGTTCCTCATATTGATCACGCTTCTATACACCAACCCCATGACCCAACTACGGGTAAACGGCGCCCATACTGGAGCCTTCCCAGTTCTGCGTGGTACTCGGCAGGGCTGCCCGTCATCCCCCCTCCTATTTATAATTGCAATGGACCCGCTAGTCCATATACTGCAAGATCGCCACTACATCATGGACTGCAACTTACTCACAGGCCTCTATTACACTCCCTGTACGCAAATGACATTCTGCTATTTATCAGGAATCCACACCTTAATCTCCCTCCACTTTTGCAGGCGATTGCGGGTTCGGGAGTCTTTCGGGGCTTCCCATAAAGTGGACCAAAGCGAAGCTTTTCCCGCTGACAGATGTAACCCAACCGCCACCTGCAGAATTTCCCCTCAAATGGGCTACAGATGGCACAAAATATCTAGACATTCATCTCCACAGGGACAGAGACCACGTCCTGCAACACAACTACGGCCTGGCAATGGCAGACTTAAAAAAACTGGTGGACCAATTGGTCTGTTTTCCCCTCTCCACGGCGGGGCACGTGGCCATTCTTAAGATGGTCGTACTACCCTGCTTCTTATATCTTTTCTCCAACATCCCCATTCCCCTGCTACAATCCTTCTTACACACCCTCTGTGGAGTCCTCATGCGGCTAGTTTGGGCCGGTGCATGCCCCGTGTCTGGTGGCATATGTTTACGCTCCCTTATGAGCGTGGAGGTCTTGGGGTCCCCAATCGTTACTTATACTATTTAGCTAGCCAGTGCCATAACGCACATCGCTGGTATAACCCGGACGCCCACATCCCATATCTGCATCCAGAATGAGCTTCCCTGGTTTGACTCATACACTCACAGATATTGCCTGAAGGTGTACCACTAGACACTAAAGACAGGCGCAGGCTAAGACGAATGCTGGGTGGCAGTCCTCTCTATTCTAGCGCTCTCCCGCTGCACGACAACCCATGGCTCCCAGGGAAAAGCTAGTTCAGCACACGTTACTTTGGCATAATCTTCGCACGATGGGGTATCTGTTCCCAGATGGTCACATCATAACCCTGGTCTCGGACCCACGGACGGGGATGTCCCGTACATGGATCTTTTCATTCTCCAGCGACTCTGGAACACGTTGAGATCGCTCATGCCTTCCTATCCACTACCTCCTGAAGACTTTGCACTCCTAATGCTGGTGATTGCTGATGGAGGTGTAGGCCGGATGACCTCTTGACTGTACCACACATGTATTGCCCTGAAACCACACACCACTACACTGGTGTGGGAGACCTGGGTGACAGAACTGGGGATAACAATCACAGATAAGGTATTGACATATTGTTGTACATAGATTCAATGTGTCTCCATTAGCCATCACTTTTGCATTTTAAATGTATACATTGCTGGTACCTTTCACCAATCACATTGCCACATTTAACCATACCAGATCTGATAGATGCATAAAATGCCAGGCCCCAGGGGCAGACTTCGCGCAGCTAACCTGAATATGCCCAGTGGTGATCACATACTGGTTGGCAGTGTCCAAGCACATCTCTGCCATGATTGGCACTGCACTATCGCCTGATCCGCTAGTTGCACTTCTAGTCTATATTTAGAATGTACCTCGCTCCAACCATCGCCATAACCTCCTTAGCACTATTGCTGGGTAAACGGGAAATTGCACTACACTAGGGAAGCACCAGACCGCCCACTCTTCCGGAGTGGCTCAGGAGCATGAGCCGCTGTGAGAACATGGGCGAAGACTATGCCCGTCTCCAACCCCTTACTTCACGTTCAAAGGACATTTGGTTGCCTTTCCGCACAAACCTCCACTTTATTGACCAGGATAACACTGAGTGACACACCTCTCTATCATACATGCCAGTAACCTCTACATGTTCAGGGTCACATCAGCTGTTCCTGAGTTTTAGGGTCATGATAATTGCTATGTACCTGTGATGGCTAACCACTATGGTAATGATGTTTACTTAACAAGCCTTAGTGATTCGCTCCTCTTTCTTTTTCCTTTTTGATAATATGAAACTGTCTTTTGCTTTTTGTTAATCTGAAAATCTAATAAAGACAATTTAAAAAAAGAAATGAAAATCATAACATGAAATGACACCCTAAAAGTATATGTTATAATCATACAAACAAACAACCTCCCCTATTTTTGAATTAATCCTCTCCAAAATCATCAATCCTGACCTAAAAGTATCAAAAAGGGGCATCCCTAGACACATAATATCCAAAAACTACAAACAGATCCAACTACTAGCCAGTAAATCGGTAAAAAGCCCCGAAATCACAAAGCAAGCAAAATATAATTCAATTTATTCGCCACTGACCTGGAAGCTCATACCAGAGAATATGACACGCCAACACCATCACTGACCTTCTGAATCTTTGTAGACAACACTGATTCTATATAGACATTTTATACCAATCACCATCAAATTTGGTTAAAAATAACCAATCAGCCCGCATCAGCAACTTTATGGCCCAAAAATACAGTCAGACCAGAAAGGAACAACCCTTTCCTGGGAATACATTGGTTATTATGAAAGTCCAATCACAATAGTCAAGACGTCTCTGACCACACAAGAACAGCCCTTTCCTGTGAATTCATTGGTTGTTAGGATAGTCCAATCACAAAGGTGAAAAATCTATGACCAATCCTACCTCCATTTCAGTGCAAAAATATGGATGGACCAGAAAGGAACAACCCTTTCCTATAAATTTGTTGGTTGTTAGGATAGTCCAATCACACAATAGTCACTACTCTATGGCCACTCCTATCAGTATTGAGGTCCATAAACATGGTCAGACCAGAAAGGAACAAACCTTTCTTGTAAATTCTTTGGATGTTAGAATTCTCCAATCACAATAGTAAGAAATCTATGGCAAATCCTACCACTATTACTGTCCAAAAACATGGTTCAGCCAGAAAGGAATAACCATTTCCTGTGAATTCATTGGTTGTTCGGTTAGTTCAATCCCAATAGACAAAAATCTATGGCCACCCCTGCCATGATTGCGGTCCAAAAACACGGTCAGACCGGAGAGGAAGAACCCTTTCCCATAAACGAATTTGTTGTTAGGATAGTCCAATCACAGTAGTCAAAAATCTTTGACCACTACTTTCACTATTACAGTTCAAAAAAACAATCAGACCAGAAAGGAACAACCCTTTCCTGTGAAGTCATTGGTTGTTAGGATAGTCCAATCATGATAGTCAGAACTCTATGCCCAGAAAGACATGTGGCCTTTTCCTGTGAATTCATTGGTTGTTAGGATAGTTCAAACACAATAGTCAAAAATACATTGCCACTCCTACAAGCTTATTACATATGCCATGGGTGATGGCAATGTCCAGTCATATAAGACAAAGGTCCATTGCTATTAACCCACCATTTATGTCTATGAAAAAACACATATTCTACTTAGGTCAATTGGTTCATTTCTCTAATGAATTTCTGGGGGGAGGAAAAACCATCCCTACATTACATAATAGTGTGGGGAATATACCCTTCTTATTTGTATCACTGTTCATATCCTGAAATAGTATTTTACATGTCATCTATCCATAATTCCTATTGGTGCAACAATATAGCATTACTTAGCAAGAATCATCACTGGGATCCCATTGATTGTGGTCTTTAGCCACCTAACTAGGTACGGGAACTAACCCTGGCTGGTATTACACAGGAGCATACACTATCAGTGATGTCTATGGGTTTGTCCACCATGTCGCATGATTGAAAAGCTGTAGGTTACGTATAATGTAATCTACTGCTTTTCAATCAGTTGATATGGTGGACGAAGCTGCATTGGCTTCCGGTCCATATACAGAATCTTTTTAAGACTCTGACTTTTGGCCTCAGAGCCTTCCACTGTTTAGGCCCTATATATCTTTTTGATCATTCTAAACTTTCTGGGACATTAAGATCTTCTTACCTGAATTTGTTAGCTATTCCCTTTTTAGACATAAAACAAATAGAGGCAAATCTTTCTCTGTACTGGGCTCCAAAATTTGGAATCAGATCCCTGTTCTCTTTGGATTTCTAGACAGTAAAACGGAATTTAGGAAACATCTTAAAACTTGCCTTTTCTCGTTACCTGATGATTCCTACAGACACCTGACCAATTGATTCCAATGCTCTCTTCCTTTCTCTGGGGTCCTGTTGGAAATGGCCCTTTTTGCAGGGTTATCCCCAAACTTTTTGCTTCTTCCTCCCTTATTTTTTCTGACCCGTGGTTGTTGGCAATAGGACTCTGGGCACTTTACCACTGCTGATCAGTGCTAAAGTGCATATGCTCTCTGTATAAATTGTTATATTGATTGGTTATCCATGATTGGTATATTTGTTTCACCTGTCAGCCCCTAGTAAAGTGCACTGAATGTGCCAGGGCTGGTGATTCAAATGCTACTAGTGGGCTGCAGCACTGATTGTGCCACCCACAGGAGTAGCCCTAAAATGATGTCTTAGGCCTGCTTGCAATGCCTATGTGCAGTCCAGGACTGCCATGTCGACCTGGCCAGTGCAACCACTGACCAGGCCTTATCCTTCCCTTTCTGTACATGTCAGGCATCCCTATGGTGGCCCTAGGTACCCCCCTGGGCTGGGTGCAGTTTATCTGAAAGGTAGGGCATGTACTGAGGTGTGTAACATGCCCTGGTAGTGAATTACAGCCATTTTCGTTTTTCACTGCTGAGAGGCGATCTTGCCCATAGGACAGAATGGGGGAGGCTGTTTACATGCCTATCTTCCCCTAAAGGCAAGATAGAAAATCCAAGTTTGGTGTCTTTGTGTTCAGAATTTAATTATACATCTTTTTAGCAAGATGGTTTTTAAATTCACTGTGTGAGAATAGCACTTTTTAGAAAGTAGCTATTCTCCTGTTTAACCTTCCTGTGTGCCTGTGTGCAGATTGGCTGACTGGTGTCATGTGATGGGCTAGGTGACTCCAGGAGTCTGGATGAGTCAGCAGCAGGGTGAATAGGGAGATCTGCTCTAAATGGGTGGGAGGAGTAGCCCCTGGGTTTGAGTAGGGCTGCCTCTGCCAGCACAATGCCGGCTCCACCCCCTGCTGTCCAGGCTGAGGACTCTGCCTCTTCCAGCACAAAGAAGGCTCCACCTCCTGCTGAGCGTCTAACGACCCTGCCCCTCACTCTGAAAGGAACCAGGTGCTCCAGGGCTGAGCACACCCAGGAACCGGTTTGAGCAGGGGAATCCCCCCACTGAAACAAAGAGAGACAAAGACTTGGAGGGGTATAAGAAGAGGACCCCAGACACCTAAACTTTAGATCACTTTGGAACTAAGAAGGAACCTCTGCCAAGGAGAAAGTTGAAAAGAACTGAAGAGGAGAAGACTGCCTGCTTGCTGTTTGGCTTTGCTGCCAAGGAGAGGGGAAGGACTTTGCTGTGTCCCCTTCTTTTGATTCTGATCTCCAAGGGCCTGAGAAGAGCTGGCTCCCTGTTAAGAAGTCCCAGGAACAAAAGAACTTCACCACCAGCTCCCCTGGAACTCTGCTGAGGAAGTTCTGACCTGCCTTGGAGTGCTTGCCTAGTCTTGGGGCCTCAGGAGGTCGTTTTGCTGTGTTTGGGAGCTGGGAAGCAGAAGCTTGAAAAAGAGTAACTGGTACCCAACGCATCATCCGATTGCGAGTCGCAAGAACGAGAGTGCGAGGAGAATTTCAACGCGGCGTCATCGCAGCACCCGGAGTCCCCGCATCGCCGAGTGCGTCGAGCATTGTCTCGGTGCGTGAAGATTCCCGACGCTGCGAGGGTCGTCGCAGAACCAGTTTGCGGGCCGCACCACGGCCGGTGCGTGAAAGTATCCAGTCGCTGCGTGTGTCGACGCAGAGTCCCGTCCTGTGACGCATCGAGGGTTGCGGCGCCAGAAGTCAACACCGCGCCGCCCACCGCGACGCATCGAGGGTTGCAGCGCCAAAAGTCAGCGCTGCGCCGCGCATCGCATCGCATCGAAGATCGTCGCATCGTACCTGTGCGGGAAGCTTTCCCCTAAGAAACCTACGCAATGAAAGCCAAAGTCATCGCATCCTCCCCCTACAGATCGGTGCCTGCGCATCCACCTCTGCTGCGTGAAGCAGGGCTGCTGCAAAGCCTCCCCAGGATCTCACGAGTATCGCATCGCCTTTGCCATCTTCCTTGTTATAGCTTTTGGGAACCTTATCGCAACTACAGGTACTGTTGGGCACGAGAGTGTCGCATTTTGTGCATTGAGAGTCGCATTGTGCAGGACACTGACTTTTACATCCTGGAGTACTTTCTGCAAACTCTTGAACTATCTTTAAAGTAACCTTTTTAATTGTCTGTTGGTTTTTCTGTAGTATTTGGTCTTGTGAAGTTTTTAGTAAAGATACCTTATTTTTCTAAAACTGGTGTGGAGTAAATCTGTGGTGTTTTCACTGTGTTACTGTGAGTGTTGGTACAAATACTTTACACATTGCCTTTGATAGCCAAGTCTGCTCAGGCCAAGCTACCTAGAGGGTGAGCAGGGGTTATCTTAACAGTGTATCCCCCTTTCCCTGACTAGAAGCAAGGGTCCCTACTTGGACAGGGGTACCTACCCTGCCAACTAGAGACCCCCAGATCTAACAGGTCCTTAATATTACATTCTTCTTTGTAGATGCTGGTTAACTATTTGTGTTTCTGAGTCATCATTAGGATGCTCAGTCTTGAGTGGCAGTGTGCTTTATAAATACCCCTTGTCAGATCGTATCATTTTGGAATGGGAACATGAAACTCCATACCTCAATCCCATTGAGTTGTTTTGGCAGAAGCTAAAGAGTGTAGTATATTAACAAATGCCCTGATATATCACTGAGCTGACTAAGACACGTATAAACTCTTACAGGAAACATTTACTTGAAGGTATTGCTGCTTAAGGGGGCTCCAAATGTTACTGAATCACAGGGTGTACTTACTTTTTTTACACATGACACCTGAATGTTGCCTGCTTCTTTATTTAAAAAATGATGATAATGTGACATGTGAGTGTGTGTGTTGCCACATGAGATTACATTTATCTACTGTTAGGACTTGGTGAGGACTAGATGAAGGTCAGAAATATTTTAAAATGTAAAGCGGTAGAGTCTTAAAAATGTGTACTTTTTTCACATCACTTTACATGAGCTGGTAATTGCACACTCTGTGTGAGTATTTAGGCTGGTAGAACTAACTATACACTGATTATATTACTTTGGTTATTATTATTATTTTATTTATTTTATCATTTGTTGTGCTTGGAAAAAAAGACAAAGTAAGAAGAGAATACCAGCAAAGTCAAAAGGTAAATGATATTTGACTGTGCTCTTAACTACGAAGAAATCGGGACTATTTGGGCTTTAGAAGGATCTCAGAATGCTCTGCCTTCACATCTTGTGTGCTCGAACCAGGTCAGGGAACATCCAACCTGAGAGATCAGCAGAATCAAAGAGGTCTGGTTGGCTTATAGAAGCAAAATAGAAAAGTAATTTTAGTCTTATAAAACACTCAAGAAATCAGAAATTGTGCTTTCAGTCACATTCTCTGCTCTACTGGGACCTACTTTAGTCCACTAAGCAGAGAGACAAGAATACATTTGCATAGGTCACTCATCCATCTCACTGCCATACTTTGGGGGTATTGAAGCCCAGAGAAAGACCACTGTGGGAGCCCTAGGTAAAGGTCATTGAAATAATCCAGATGGGCTATAACACAGGGCCCAACCACTTAACCATGCTTTCCAGGGTAAAACCAAAAGAATATTCTCTCAGCATTGTCAGTTAAATGAAATCTTTCGATCATACTTTATGGATGCCTAAATTCTTACCTTCAACAAATTGGGTGGGCATTGGGCTGAGCTGAGAGACTAAAGGCCATCAATCCATCACCCAGATTCCCCTTTTATTATCAGGAACTAGGTTTTTTCTTCTTTTGGTTTTAGGAAATAGTTTGACATCCACTTCTGGATGCCCAGCAGACACTCTAGTCTTCCAATAGAGTTAGGAATCTATTGTTCCAGCAATTGAGTGTTATCACAATACAATAATATGCTAAATCAAAGAGACAGGACAATGCCACAGAGTGTCTGAATGTACAAGTTAAACAAAAAGAGAGCGACCATGGAGCCCTGTGGGACTCAGCAGGACGATCTTATATCTGTAGAGCCAAAATGGAGGAGAGGTATAGGCTGAGTCCTAAAAGATGAGAAGGAAGCAAACCATGAAGGGGACTGAGCTTCTATCCTGGCCCATCTGGGACTGTAGAAGGATGTCATGACTGACTCTGTCTCAAATTGTCAAATGCTCCAGGATCAATAGGCCTCTTCATTGTCCCTCATCCTGCTTCAAATGAGGAGCATACAAAACTGTCACTATCACTGATTCTGTGCCATGTTCCGGGCAGAAGAATCCTGCTTGTCCTTTGCCAAGAAGCTCCTATAACAGCCAATTGAGTAATAGGAACAGGTTTTGTTGATAGTGGATTTCACCATCTTTCTTTTTTTAGCTTGGGACCCATCTATATCTGCAAAGAGGCACTGATAGAATTTTGGAGAGGGCTGTCTATGGAAGGAAGTAGGCTTTGGAGGATTATTTTTACAGTCACAAGCTCTTCAGCAGAAAGTCTGAAATCAACCCTGGGGAGGAGATAGCTGACTGAACTGTGATGCATTGTTGGTGTTGTGGTAGTTAAGCCTTTTGATCTTAATACCTTTGATGCATCCGGATTCTTGCTTACCTTACAATCACCAAGAATCCTCTCTGATCGCCAGGATCTTTTTATCTGCAAAATAGTGTAGAGGGGAGGAAATTCAATTCTTAGTACATAATCAGCAGAATCAAATCTCAGTTCCAAAGGACCACTGACTCCAAATCCAAATTAAAGATTTTAATACAAGAATAACTGCACATATAAGCACCTCAGTACAAGGTGAAGAAAATAAATGGGCACTAATACAAAAGAGAGCCTACGCAAGAGTATCATTCGACTCAGAATAAGGAGAATAATCAATTCCAATAGCATCAGAAATTTGATAATTAGTCCAGTCTCTACATTAGAAGTCATTAGCCTAAAAGGAAAATAGTTAATCTATCCCTACTCTAGCTCTAAGGTGACATCCCTACTTAACATTTTCCCTCCCAGGCAAGAGAGTAAAAAGGTGTCAGAAGTGAAGACTTCCTTAGAAGTACACTCACTTAGTCAGAGCTCGTTCTAAGATGCTCCTTCTAATTCCCCATCTAAACCTCAACTGCTCCACCCTCGGGGCACGGTCCCTAATACAAAATCCCCAAAACATAGAACACGCCATGCGGCACACCTCTTCAGCCAGGTCTTCTCCCAGTACTTTTCCAGTGAAACTTGTATTCCATCCAACGATGGTTAGCTTGACCTTCGATCCCAGGCACCATCTCTACTGAAAGAATCATCCGTAAATTCCAATGTACTCCCAAATTGGCTTCTCGTACCATCCTAACTCCTAAAACAAAGACTTAGTCTCTCTAACGAGCTAAATGTCCTTGCACCTCTAGTGATACATTTCTAAGTCACACCTTAATACTACTTCGATTAATATGTGGGTGCAGACTAACAGTGAATATGATGCACCTCTACAAATTTCAAAATAACGTGGCGCTCTATCACCTTCATAGATCATGACAATCTTTAAACAACAGAACTTAGCCAAACTGCTATAAAAGGCCTAGGAGAGTGGAAAGGGCGTTTCCATAGAGGAAGGATGTCAAAAAACATTCACAGCCTTAAAGAGGTCAAGAGAGGGATTGGCCTGAGGTTGGTGTTTTTGGTCAAATTAGCCTTAGCTGCATATCGGCAGGATGCATAGTGTTTCAGGGCGGACATCAAGTCCAGCTCACATCACTCATGTCACTTTTCTACCACCGTCATTCAACTTGTCTGTCTTAAGGACTTTCTGCTCTCAAATCCGCAGAGAATCATCTACTGCTGTGTTTCCTATTCTTCTGGGAGATAGCTATGTGGGGGGGCAAGCCTATCTGCAAGTTGACCAGTAGCACTAAAATGAGATACAATATCACATTCTGCGCTAAAACATAGTTGAATTGCTAGTTTTGTATTCCACATCATTATGTGTAATTTCACATTCTTTTCACTTAATTGTGAAAAAGTCAATTATTTGAATTTCACACACGCCTACATGTGGCATTTGCTATTACTAGAAGCACAAGGGACAATCTGTAGTCATCAGTATGAGTTCTAAAGAATGTCAAAGTTAATCAGAAAATAATTGGCCAGGACACTGATGTAACTCTGAGGTCATGCATGGGCCAGGATCATTCCCAATTTGTGGTATACCGAATCATTATTATTATGACCATGGTAGTTGAACTTCCCTAAAATGATGACAGAGAGGCTGAGAGTAATCAGCCCATGAAGCATCTCAATGTTATTAAATGACCACTGCCAGAGCCAAGATAGGTTCAAATAGAAACCTGATGAGTCGACAAGTTTGGGTGCCAGCTATAAATAATTGACTTTGAAATAGTATTTGAGTATTTTTGATGAAATTAATCCAAGATCTTCTCTAATGATGACTGTAGTGGTTACTCAAGTCAGTTTACCAATAATGAAGATTTAATCAGTAAGAGAGACCATTTCTCAGGTAAGTGACTCTTAGCATTTCAATACAGACCATAATGACCATATGAATGGTAACACAGGACATCATGACATCATGGGCATTGCTCACTAAATTATCCTCCCCCTCTTGTAGTAAGTGCTCCATAAATATTTCTTCCTTAAATTAAGTTAATTTCATGCAGATGGGGGAAGAGCAGGAGCACGTCCTTCACGCAGGAAGTCCGCAGCAACTGCCATACCTTGCCCACACGTTCCAAACAGAACTTATATATATCGTCACCAGGGAAACGATTGACATTCTACCCTAGCAACACCACATATCTTCCCCCTTTATTTATCACATACAATTGAATTTACCATTCTGAGAACAATAATTTTATGAACAACCTATAACCAACAGATTGGATAAGATATTACAAGAACATGGTACAATTCCAAAATATAAGAACACTACGCAGAATAAAAATAAGGAAAGTTATATAGTATTAAGCTTAAAGCTTCAACCCACCACAAAATCCTTAAATATGGTGGGCCTTGAGATGATTCTTCTTGAACCTGTAACCGTTACTATCTCTGAGGAAATACCTGAGGAATGCCCCAATCATTGCAATTATCAGACAGTGTACCTCCTTCTTCTAGGGGGGCAATTCTCTAAAGTGCTTCAGCCTGAATAGGAGAATTAACTGCGGGTTCCACTTGCTGTTCACTAGCTAAACCATCACTAGGTGCTACATTTTCTTCCTCAACCCACAAGGACACTCCTGAAGAACCCAATATGTCAACCTTCCAAAACAATATCTTTTTACATTTAAAGAGCTTGCTCAGATGCTAAATTTTTCCATCATTGAGCTAGGCAGAACACGTAATCACTCACCGCACTTGCAAAGGTTTAGAAAAATGACTACTACCCTTCATGATACTCTTATCCAATTAGATATGCACCCACTCTCCCACTTTTAGAGTGGCATTCTCCACATTGTGTTTATCGTCATAAAAGGTTTTTTACATCAGACATGCTTTTTCCAAATTCTTAACTACTTTTGGTGACCACTTACTATGATCCACATTTGACATCCACACCACATTGTCCTTGGTAAATGAATCCCGTCGACTTTAAATCCTAAAAGGATGATAACCTGTGACAGCGGGAGTTATACAATATGCCCACACCAATTGGTCCAATTCTTATGCCTAATTCTTCCAATTCTTCCCCTTGTTGATCGCCGCTTGAATACACCCCATAATCACTGTTGAATCTCTAAGTAGAGCCATTGCTAGCTGGGTGATAAATTGGGGTTTTCTTTTCTTTGATTCCATTCCTAGCCAAGAAACTAGTAAATGTTTCTGCCACAAACTGCAGGCCATTGTCACTCAACAATGATTTGGGTATTTCTTCCCTAAGAAAAATTCTCTACGAAAATGCAACTGTACATGCTGCATCTACATGGTCAAAGGCTTCCACCTCAGGCATTTAGAATAAGTATCTAGAAGTACAATAATATTTTGGGGAGTCCCCAATTCATCCAGAACAGGCCTCAAAATATCAATGGCTAACACTTCCCAATGATTAGCAGCTATTTCATTAAGGCTTAAGCGTGGTCACAAAACATTCTGGGTCTTATCAGCATTCGCACAATAACCACAATTTCTGACAAACATCTCCATACTATCATCAATACCAGGCCACCAATAAGAAGTTTAACTTTCTTCTTAGATTTCACAAACCCCAAATGTCCTTCATTCATCAATTCCAGGACTCTTTGATGAAGGCTTTGCGGGGCAACCACCTTACTATCCCTGAACAGGAATCCAGACTCTGAAATTGATAATTCATCCTTTAATTCACATTACTTCCTTGATTCCTTCAAAACCCTGCTTTTCTCTGGCCAACCATGTTAAATGTAACTGAAAATAATTTTTAAAGCCTTGTCATTCTCATACTCAATTTTCCATTCATCTTCGTAAATATCCATAAGTTAACAATACACACTGGCCACACTGAAGTCTTCCTACTCATTCACTTAAATGATCTCCTGGCAAACAGGTGACCGGCTAAGATACTTCAATTATCAAGAAGAATTGGCTCACACTTTTAAAGCTAAATGTCTATGTGTGGGAAACCATTCGTTTTTTTAGGAAAACCCTCACCCACCAATCTAGTTGGTGGCATGCTTCATCATAAGGTCCTACCCAAGGTGCCGAGTGCACCTCGGGTGTGCTTCAACGCCTGAATTACAGCGGAGCAGGTTTTTTGTGAGTGCAAAGTGGTGCTGTGGATGTGAAGTTTAAAAACTGTCCATTGGGTCCCTTAAAATAAAGGTTTACTTTTAATGGTGGGCCCTCAGGCAGTGTTAAAAAAGGAATGGATATGTGTAGAGTTTATGTCTCTAATATCCTGTGGTAAAAAGGTCTACATGTTTGAGCCAGACTACTACGCTTGCTGGCTTTCTTCAGGACCTATGTGATAGTGTCTATATGAATGGATGGACGTGGTGGTCAGGTGTAGTATACGTGACGTGTTAAGGTATCGCACATGCTAAGGTGCGGTGAAGGATGAGAGTTGTTACCTCCTCATGCTGCTTAAAACCTGTAAAGCAATAAGACAAACAAAACATAAACACACATAAACATATAATATGATCATATTTTAATCATCTGTGACATTTTTTGCGCTGTGGTGAATCGTTTTGCGGATAATGCAGTTGTGATAATAGGTGGTGCTCGTGCACATATGGCGTATGCTACCAGGATATATCCGCTATGGTGATTATGTCTGTAGCTACTGCGGTCTCAGTATTTAAGAAAAAGCAATGCTTACGGTGATAAATTCATCACGTGCAGCATGAATCCCGCAAGGGGCAGGACCTGTAGTAACACACTGAGAGGATGAAAAATAGAAAGTTGCGACCCGTTACTGAAGGAGTTTTGTTTCCCAGTGGGACACTTCATACTGAATCGGATCTATGGGCCCAGGGGCCCTACTTACTTCATCCGCTGTAGTTCAGGTGTCAAAGCACACCTGAGGTGCACTCGGCACCTTGGGTGGGACCCGATGATGAAGCATGCCACCAACTAGGTTGGTGGGTGAGGGTTTTCCTAAAAAAACGAATTATTTCCCACATTTAGCTTCAAAAGTGTGAGCCAGTTGTTCTTGATAATTACTGAACTACCTTAGGGGAAGTGAATTAGCCCCCACATTGACCCCCTTTTTTCTTCTCTCTCCCATTGATCTTCATATTCGACCGGCTAAGATAGTCTGCCACATTGTTCTCCCTACCACGTACCTTGATATGCATAGTCTAACAACTGCAAGGACATCCTGGCAATATGGGGAGTTGCTTTGCTCGATCCTTCTGTGGTTAGAACCTTAAGTAACAGCCTAAGATCTGTTCTCAAAGTTACCTCCATTTCCCATGAAACTTGTTTAAACTTCATCATTGCCCACACACGACAGCATTTCCCTTTTTTTTACCAAATACCTTTCTTCAGATGATGTAAGTGTACCAGATGCAAATGAAATAGTGCTTTCTGCACCTGTACTTGAAATTTGTGTTAAGACTGCACTTAAGCCTTTATCACTCGCATCTGCTATCAAAACAGTCAATCAAACAATCAATCAGGGACTTGTAGAGCGCAGCTACTCACTGTGAGGGTCTCAAGGCTCTGGGGGATGGGGGCTGCTGGTCGGACTGGGTTGAGGATCATTCAAAGAGCCTGGTCTTGATGTCCTTCTTGAATTGGGTCAGCGACGTGGATTGCCTGAGGTGCGGGGGCAGGGTGTTTCAGGTCTATGTGGCGAGATAGGAGAGTTTCTTTCTTGGGGATCCTGGGGACAGAGCTGAGGGCAAGTTGGGAGGATCGGAGTTATCTGGCGTTTCTGTGGAATGTGAGGCGGTGGTTCAGGTATGCAGGTCCTTCGTCATGTAGAGCTATGTAGGCGTGAGTGAGGAACTGGAAAGTGACTCTCTTGTTGACTAGGAGCCAGTGGAGTTGTCGAAGCTGAGAAACCGCTGCAGCCTAAGCCAGCCCAAATGGCTTCCTAACAAAACGGAAACATCCCATAGGTGTAATAAACGCGTTCAAGTCTCTTCATGTAATTAACCTGATGATAGGCTAAGGCTAAATCTATCAAGGAAAACCACTTGGCGCCCTTCATGCATGGCAGTAGCTCTGATAACTTTGGAAATGGAAATTGGTTCACAATTATGTTTTTGTTCAATTTTCTAAGGTCAGTACATAATCTCAGACTACCATTCGCCTTTCTGGCCACCACCAAGGGGGCCACCCATTCTGCACTCTCAATGGTTTCGATTATACCCTTCCTTTGCAATGTCTCCAGTTCACTCATAATTTCATCCCTTATTCTCAATGGTATATTCCTAGCCTTATGACTACCAGGTTGTGCTCCTTTTTTAAAAACTATTTTGTGGACAAACTTCTTTCATTTACCTATTTGTCCAGAAAATACTTCCTGGAAGTCACTTTTCAATATGCTAATAAGTGTTTGTTCTGACTCTTCTAATGACAATACTTGATCCACACTGTTGGGATTCAAAACTATATTTAACTTCCTTTGCTCCAGCCATCCTAAAACTGAGGGTCCCACTTCAGACACATACAATTTCTTCATTGTCGTTCTGCCTTTAAGTTCAAATGGTAGTAACCGATAACATATATGGGCATTGTCTCACCAGTAAACATAACAGGATGAATGTCAGTATCTTCTAAACGTTTCCCCAAAACACTCTTAAAACTATCCTCCCACAGATCCTTGTTTATGATCGTGTACGGAGAACCAGAATCCCCAAATATCACAATTTTAACACCCTCAATACTTATCTGACACCTTGGTTTGTTTCATTGTGTTAATTCTAGGTTTAAAATAGGACAATCCACACACAACACACCTTCTTCGCCATTTACATTGTTACCTCCTGATTGTTGTAACTCGACCCTTTGATAACTACTTTCACGCTATGCATTTTCTTACTGCATACCTTTGCATAATGCCCCGTCACCCCACAGTATTAGCACCGAGCTTTCAATGCAGGACAGTTCCTATCTCTTGCTAAATGATATTGGTTACCATAACGGTAAAAACTCAAATTCCTATCTTTATATAGCCCTTAAACTTCTTCTTTTCGTCACCTCCTTCTTTTGTTTTTGTACCATGTGCCCCTGAAATTTTAAACACAGTTTATTTTTCTTTAGAAACATTAGCAATACTAGTACTGACTGTTGCTGCTTTCGCAATTATATCCTTAAGAGAGGAATCACCACAAATCCACAATCTATCTTGTAGGTTAGGATCATTAGTATGCATGATAATCTGATTGCAAATTAATTTGTCATTCAGTGTGCCAAATATACAAGAAATTGCAAGTTTCTCAAAGACTAAAACATAATCCTGAACAGTTTTGGATTTCCCAAAAAATGTAACCTGTCGATCGCTACACATACTGCTGGTTGGTAGTACGCATCTGGATTATCTAATACATTTATAAAGACATCTCACTCCCCACTTAAACTAGCTGTGCAAAAAGATTTTCTTTTTCCTAGAAGACAAAAATTCATCAGATCTTTCTTCCTCTATGGCTGAAATATAATTTATAAAAATATTTTTTCCATTCAGGCCTTTTCATCTGAGGTTTGCCTGGGCATGGTAAAAAGGGAAATGGCGGGGTATGTGAAAAGGTTTGAGCAGACATACTTTTCTTAGTTTTTTATTAATATTTGATTTTTTATGCTAACAATACTATGGCAGTAGTATGGGGTTTTGGTTAAACCACGCTATTTATTTCTTCAGTCCTTCACTGTTCCCCTGGATGTATGAATGACCAACTAAAAGTACAGAAGAAGTCCACAATGTAGGTTTCTTATGAATTTACCTTGAAAAGCTTATTAAATAATATGGTTGATCAGTGTGCATATCACCATAAACAAGCTGTAATTACCACTGCATGATGTGTGCGTATCACTGTAAATCTTGTCCGACGTCTCTAGATTTCTTGGTACAGGAAGTGTGTGTCACCGAAATTCATCAAATATAGTTCTACGACAACACACATTGGTGTGCGTATCACCGCAAAATACATGACGTGATGGGCTCATTGCCAAGACAATCAGAGGCAGAGTGACATGCAGTGGTGTGCGTATCACTGTCTCTTGAGCCACAACTTGCTTCAAAATGGCCTCCAACATCCTGACACTGATAAATCCTGTGGTAGGCACACAGCGCACTGATGTTGCAGCTTGAGTGATGCTTGCTGCGCATCACAGAATCGCGATTCGCTCACGTGCAGCAGCACACGTGCAGGTCCTTGCACAGCCTCCAACATTATCCATGCACAGCTTCTCCCCATGCTTCACCCCAAATCACAGAGGAACACTGCAGGCCAGACACCATGTAAGCGGAACTCAGTGAAACTGTCTGTCATCCACATTTGATCGTTCTCCCCTCACCTCTCTGTAACTTGTGACAAAGACGTTGATCCCGTCCACAGGACTGCTCCGGAGAGAGAAGGAGCAGGTAACTCTCCAAAGCTCGTTGCCAAATTTGTAGCAAATGCTCCACAAATATTTCCTCCTTAAATTAAGTTTATTTCAGACAGTTGAGGGGAGAGTAGGGAGCATGTCCTTGACGCATGAAGTCCGCAGCTACTGCTACTCCTTGCCTACACATTCCAAACAGAACGTACATATATCTTCACGAGGGAAACTACTGACATTCTACCCTGCAACACCACACCTCTACAATTTCATACAACAAGAAACCAAACATAAGCACCCCAAAACAAAAACAAAAGAATATAAACATAAAATCGATACTGAAATAAACCTACAAGTATACAAACTAAGTCTCAGGGCAATAATGTGATGCCCCAATAGCTCCTAAATATATGACAAAAGCATTGTACCAGTTTTTCCATGAAATGGGCAGATTCCCAGATACTTGTAAAAATGGTGGTGGTGGTGGTGAAACCGACTGCATTATTTGTATAGGCCAGATGCGTATGCAGAAAAATTCCAATACCATCTTACAATACTAATGCCTTGAGTGAAGTCTAAATTTTTGACGTCAGACCTGCTAAGCCCATTAAATGACCTTAATGTGTTTTAAAAACAAAATGTATCCCCACAGATATGTTTTTAACAACTATTTGTAATAATCCAATGAGTCATAGTATCAAACAGGTATGTGCATCATCGCAACGCACAACTTTTCAGTCATTCCAAGATGTACTCATCCTTTATGCCAGGTGTGCACATCACTGTAACGCACAACTAAATGTAAAACGTGCAACATTTCACTCATTATAAGACATCTTTTAATTTACAGCAGGTGTGTGCATCACCATAATGCGCAACTAAATGGAGCCTCAGAAGTTGTGTTTTGCAGGAATGGGCATCAGCGTGGTGTGCCCAACATTGAGGTAAATATCCGCATAACCTTTCCACTGCGGCTGATTAAAACACACACTGTCTTAAAAATGGCAATATCTCAACGCCTACGCAATGCATGCTGTGTTGTACAACAACTTGGCTGATTAATGTAGAAAGAAAATCCAAAATGGTGGCATGCCAGCACTTGTGGCAATGCATGTCACAGCACTTGTAAACTAGACTGTCACTCTGGAAATGCTGCGCAGGAATAAAACAGCATTCAATATGGCAACCACGCCATACTTGCTGCGTCACAAGTAAGCTAGTCTATACTCCTGGAAATGCTGCGCTGGCGTGAAGAAGCATTCAATATGGCAGCCCACGCTGTACATCACAACAGTCTCTGTCGCTACACCAATGCTGTTTTTTTTATAGCACTCGCACTGTGCATTTGTAAACATTGCCCATGCGCACTGACCGCTTCTGTTCTTTCACTTTCGGGATACTTTCAAAAAACGAAAGCATCATCCCTGAAAGTCGCTGGTAAAGCCGGTATCATCAGTATCGCTGCAATGCAGCTGTAACCTGTAGTGCCTCAATGAAGTACTTCAACGAGGTAGGCTAGGTTCACTTTGCTTCTCTGCTGAATAAAACATGGATTCTTCATTCTCTAATACCTTCAGCGTGTCGTCAAACAAATTGAAGTGGTTACTCGCGTCAGGTGGCCAATAATGAAGATTTAATCAGTAAGAGTGAGACCGCTCTGGAGGAGCTTCTTGTACTGGTAACTGCTCACAGGCAGCAGCCGTTACTCAGTCAAGTGACTCCTAAGATTCCAATACAGAATATAATGATCTCATGAATGGTAATACAGCTCATGACATCATGAACATTGCTCACTACATTAACCGATAAACCTCCCTCACGTTTGCCTGGCCAATCATATTGTAAGATTTTATAGACAATGTGTGGATGATCATACTCAAATTAGAAATGAATGCATCACATAATCATGGTTACGTAAAAACAGAAATTCCATCTGAACATCACTGGGCAAATTAAATATTTCTCAACTGTGCCTTAGAAATGATCAGATTTAAAAACAATAGGGGTAGAAAGCCCTATTTAGTGGTGAAGTCAGGTTTTTTTATCACAATTTTAAAAATCCTACTTTTGAAAGTTGGCATTTTTTTGCCCTTATCCTTTTGGTGCCTATAGCTTGACCTGGGTCCCATTACTAGGTGTAACTGAAAGTTAGCCTTTGTGAATTCTTCACAGACAGCGACACAATGGAGCGTAGGACTGCCTGAGTAGACCATCTGCTCGCAGGATGAGGGGGTGGTGAAGCTGAGCACAGCCCCACTTACACCTGAGCAGCTTGTGCTCTGCCTTCACACAAAGGGCCTAACGACCCTGCATTGTCACTTCAGACAGTTTGATGTCATGGCGGGGGAAATGGGAAATTCCATGCACTTCAATGACACTGTCTAGTAGCTTCTCCCACTTTCCAGAACCCAGCCACCAGAGTATAACAGAAGGACCTCTTCAGTCCTGCGGATCTGCGGAAGAACTCTCAAAGGACTGCCTGCTGCTGTGTACCGTTGTGCATTCTGCTTAATGACTGCTGTACCTGGAAGGACTGTCCTGCTACCTCAAGCCTGCCTTGAGCCCTCACAGGCCAGGCCTGCTGTTGAACCCTGCATCTACACCTGCACCTAGGACTATCAGAAGTGACTACAAGGGCTAATTTAACAGCCTCCTGTTCAGAGCCACAGGGAATTAACAAGCTTCACCATCTTGAACCTGCACCTGGACTCCACCCCAGTGAGTCCTAAAATCCCAAGAGGTGTCCCATCAGACCTTGACCCTTGGTCGTGCTGCTCAATGTGTCCAGATTGCCATTTTCCAAAACTGAGGATTTAGACTAAATTTGGCCAAAACGTGCTCTGAGAACCAGAAGGAGACTGGGACTAACCTGCTCTACTATCCGCCTGGGGTGCATCATTGGTAAGATTGACTTTGTGGGCTTCTCTCGCTACGTTCTTCCCCGCAACACCAAATCCTTTTCATCAGTTCTTCGCCAGGGGGGTATCTGACCTCATGTAACTGTCTTTGGCTATAGCTTTCTGCTTCATCCCGCTGGAGTTTTTTAACTTCCATTTCAGTGACTTAGTCTGAACATAGAAATTTTCATTGCGACTTTGACTCCAGGCCATCCGACAATGATGCTCTCTCCTCGGACAATCCCTGCAGCTTGCCCCATTGAACTTTACTTTTTCAGACATTTTTCTTCAGAAACGTTTCTTAGTCCGAAGGTACACGATGATGAGGCCCAATCCACATTTTGTATCCAAACTGCATTCTATCTGGTTGGCCTTACTTTGACCTGCTCTTGCACGATTAGATGTCCGCAATTTGGCGCTTTCATCTTTTATGTTATTTTGAACCTTGAACTTTAACAATTCATAACTCTGGATCTACTGATTTTTATCATTTAGGTGTCAAATAATGTATTAAAATGTATTATGTTTCTAAATTGGTTTGGGATTTTTATTTATCACTGTTTGTGTGCTGCAAAAAAACTTAACACATTGCCTCTAATTAGTCTGACTGCTTTTTGTGCCAAGCTGCCCAGAGTTAAGCACAGGTTAATTCGGTGACTTTTTGTGGTTCATCATGCAAGGGACTGTGGCTGTTGCTTGACCAGGGCTCACAGTCCAGTCAACAAACTCAATTTCTCACAGGAACCAAAATATATTAATTACTTGTTTTCATATTAGAGTTAGCAACCTGTTAGATTGAATTTAACCTGAACTACGGAAAGTTATTGCATCATATTGAAAGTGCTCTCTTTAGCAAGCAATGTTCAATAACACAGCGTGCTCTTCACACTTACAATATCAAATTTACAAATGTTCCATCTTAGTAGAAATATCACATTTAATTCCTGTATAGAGAATAGGCAATACAATATCAGAAGCTAATTGCCAGAGTGGCAATTATAGCCATTTTAAAAACCTTCTCTTGTTTTGAGATATCAATACTCTTGGTGAATTGACCAAGCCCAACTGTGCAATGAGGTCGCGTGATGATATCCAGTGTCTCTGCTTCTCTCTCCTGTTCCATTTCCACAGGTAACCTTCACAGTAATTGTGTGACGTTGGCTGTGGGTCTCAAGTATAGTGTATGCTCCCATCTCCCCTGTTGGGCCTGGATTGCGCAGTTAGTGCATATTGACAATTCTGAGCCCCTCATCTTTTTCCCATACCAGGTCTTCCAATACCATACAAATTATGAATTGAATCATTGTATCCTAGGGTTTTAGTGAATTTGAAAGTAGGGAAAATAATTACAGGTATCCCTTCAAAACCAAATGTGAGTATTTAATTATATACCTGTTTTATAATGTGTTGCATTTTGTTTACTTCAGAGTGTTGTCAGAGTGTCCACATCAAGCAAAGATGGGCACAGTACAATACAGTTGGGTGAGGTAGAAATATTTACTAATATTCTTCATCATCATTCCTGTTGTAAGTAGAGTTCAATTGCAAGTTGAAATCCTCAGGTTTCAGGTAACTCCTTCACAATTTGTGGTTAGGGTCCACTCTCAGGTTGTTTTAAGGGTGTTCCTCAGGCCTCTAGGGATTTCCATACATGCTTCACCTGCTCAAAGATTTGTTGGTTAATCAAGCATGAAGTCATTAATTGTGTGGTTTGAGCTTCGATATAGGGAGGAGCCAACTTCTACATACATTCTGGGACCAGTAAGCTTTGTGAACAGTGCAGAGAGAATGTTTCCCTTCCTTCCTCTGGAACCAGTGTTGAGCAAGCCTATATAGTTATCTAGATCACTGCGACCCACCTTATAAATGGGCCATAATGCCCAAGTCAGCTGATAACCTTACAATTTGTGAAATACAAAAGAAGAGGGAATACTGCACTCTCTGTAATTTCAGGTGTGGGAATATCGATGCTGTGTTCTTAGCTCAGATGTAATGAGGGCCTAGTGCTTTTTTCTCAGTGTAGGATTTTAATCAAACTGCATTCTTGTTTAAGCTCTCAAACATAATTCTTTTTTATGAAAGCATATATAATACAAGGGTATTCTGTAATCCCTGCATAAATACCAGTATCTAAGTTATCTATAATCGGCTACATGTGACGCATCCAGTCACGGATTATAAAGAAAAGACATCAGAACTCGACTATCATAAGCTATTACAGTCGAATTGTGACATCAAAATGCCTGCTGCTAGAGCCAGCAGCTGAGGGGAAATGCAAGCCATGCAGCATAATTAAATATGCTTTTAAAGTAACTACAACAGAACTTTGCTTTTCTTTCTTCTGCTCTATTTGTTACCGTACAATGACAAGCAGAGACAACATGTTTATTAATTTGCATTCCTTAGATAGTTATGGAAAAGCTAGACTCTTTCGTCAAGTTTCTAAACATGCTGAGCTAGTGCAGCTTTTTTTAAAAAATAACATTTATTGAACTGCTTCTAATCTTTGTTTGCAACAAATAACTAACAGCTTTTTGATATGTTTAATTTTGCACTGGAGGTTTAATTTACATACTTCATGTTTGCAAATATGCTTGCTGTTTCCATTTCACATTACTCGACCTCCTTCTAATTCTTATCAGCATGGCAGCCCTATTCACTGGATAAATCCAAGATGGAATGGTGCTGTTTTTTGTAGAGGTCAAAAAACACACCCAATTCATTCCCATCTTTCTATGGCATGCTTTACCACCATATTGAAGAAAGCCTAACTAACTATCTCCAGTGAGCACCTATGACAATGTCTTTTGTATTGTACTGGTAGTAACGTGTATTTCAATTGAAGTACAAATCATTTCCATTCACTATGCGAACCATCTGTCTCTGACATCCAGGCTATTTCTATCCTTCCCCCATACACCGTCTACCTAGACCATGGGTGCAGGTTCAGACTCACTGCAAGGTTTCAAGGTTACATATGTCAGCAGATGTAGGCAAAACACATAGTGCTATGAACAGGGACACCTTTCATTCAGGGGTCTTGACAAACAGAGGTGGAAGTGTTTTGTATGTAGGTATGTGTAAACTGAATTTAATACTTGATGTGAACACTGTCAATGAGACCAGTGGGGAGAACATTCATTCCCAGGTCACAGAGTCTCAGATTTGGGTTTGAGATAGTCAGAAAGGCAGATGGTATTTTGCCTATATGCCAAGGCGCAGAAGGACATGGCAACCCGGCACACCGGAGAAGAGCCACTCATAAGGATAAACAGAGATTAGTTGTGGTGTCTCAGACAGAGAGGATTGTGAGTGTTATTCTATGCCAGCAGCATGTCTTAAATTATCTTAATCAAAAGAGAGTGAACTAGGTGAATAACTAGTGTCAAGGTGTACCAGTTATCAACCTTCAACCTTCAACCAATAGTTGCCACTGGTGGTTTAAGTAATCACCACTATGGCGTTGTATCAGGTGGGGTCATCATTGGTTTGGCACCTAGGAACTCACTTCCCTAGGTGAGGACCACCTCCTTCCAAGGGAAAGTACTAGTGGGATCCATGTGGTGATGTATAAATGTGACTCCTATATCTAAAAATTGGAGTTTAATATAAGTGAAGTATTTAGGGGTAAGGTTAAAAGGTGAGATGGGGATGTTGTTCGGACGTGTACGTTGTCCTTGGCATCACACATATATGGTCAACATGTTTCCGCCTTTAATGACCAAGAGGGTCCAACACTTTGCCAGGACCGAATTCTGAGATCTGCAAATCCCTTATTATCACTTTGTCAGCTCCTAAATCTTTACTTATGTGTCTTCATTCTGATAACTTTATCAGAAGTTGCATTGACTTTTATTGAGCCTGCAATTTATTGAGGAAAAAAGGTTCTCAATTACATACCAGCTGGTAACTCATATTACATTTTTGCTTATTCTGTCACGTCAGGCTAAAGCATTGTGGAGTGAATAAATTGTAGTCTTGGGCAAGCAACCCTCCAATAAAGCCAGCTGGTTCTCTCTTGCCCTCCAAGAGTCCAAGCACACCTGGAGATGGCTTGAAAAAATATGGAGAAGCAGCAAGGCCTCAGCACCGAACACCATCACCTCATCAAATCAACTAAGAAAACAGCCATACAAGAATGCATCAACATCAATGCACACAACAGCACACTACACTTTGCCGTGATCAAAGAGTTCACCCGGCCCAGAGACGACAGACATCTCCTTGACCCTAGACCTCTGCGACAACCATGGCACCTTCTTCCACCACAAGATCAAGGTGGTCTACGACAGGTTCACTGGCCCTGCTTGCAACCATCGCCAAAAACCATGGACTCAACATTGTCTCCTACGCCAAAGTCACCCAGTTGGTCCTCTCCCTTGCTGAAGAAACCACAGTGGCCAAGAACAATTTCCACAGAGGAATGAAGGCAGTAGCCACCTTGATGAAGGACAACTGCCTCAAGCTCCACTCAGACAAGACCGAAGTCCCCATCCTGGGCCCCAACTCCTCTGCCTGGAATGACTTCTGGTGGCCTTCAGCGCTCGAAACCCCTCCACACCTATGGGCCACCCACGAAACCTCGACATCATCCTGGAGTTCTCTCCCTCAATTAACCGCCAGAACAACGCTGTCTCATCCTCCTGCTTCCACACACTCCACCTGCTTCAAAAGATCATCAAATGGATCCCCACCGAGACAAGGAAAACAGTCGCCCACATACTCGTCACCAGCAGACTCTTCTATTCCAATGCACTCTACATCAGCACCACAAAAAACTCAAAAAGAAACTGCAAAACATCCAAAACGCTCCTACCATACTCAACCTGAACATTCCTCACCGCAGCCACATCACTGACCCCCTGTGAGACGTCCACTGGCTCCTGGTCAGCAAAAGTATAACCTAGAAGCTCCTCACACACACCAACAAAGCCCTCAACAATGCCGGACTCGCATACATTAACCACTGCCTCTCCTTCCACACCCCCACCAGGAATCTCGACTCTGCCCATCAGGCCCTGGCCACCATGTCAGGAACTCCCTCCCTCTGCATCTCAGGCAATCACCATCTCTGTCTCAATTCTGGAAGGACCTCAAGGCCTGGTCCTTTGACTGAACAGCAGCCCCCCATCCCCACACAACACCTTGAGACCCTTACGGGGGAATGGTTACGCTCTACAAAACCCTGATTTATTGATTGATTGAAGTGGCCAGGCTGCCAATTGCCTGGGCAGAGCACTGTTCCCTTGATGGTCATTCTGTATGCTCACACTACACTCTACCTTACAGAATCTTGTTTGGCTCTTTGCCAGTCAGCATCACAATTAAGGCTGCTTGATCTACAACGATATGAACACGGTGAAAACATTCTAACTCAGGGGAAGCGCCACACATATGAGCAGGAAGTAGGCTTAGAGCCAGAAACCGGTCCTAGGATGCTTGATTCCGGTCCAGGGAAGACATGGCTTGGCAGTTCGGGCTGGACTGTTCCCATGAGGCACAGGGTCAAGACTGATTTGCATATGGCCATGTCTAAACTGGGGTGGCGTAGTGGGCAAAAGAACGATGGATTTAACCCAGATCTCTTGACTGGGGGAGAATGTCTGCATTGTCAGCATTCCGTCCATCATTTGTTTGTTGTAACGCTTTTCGCCCTAAGTGGGATGGGTATTCCCAGACGTGGGACCCGTTCTCACTACGCCACAGGAGTCAAGCTATCCTGGCTGATGACGGCTGATAGCCAGAAACCGGTCCTAGGATGCTTGATTCCGATCCAGGGAAGACATGGCTTGGCAGTTCGGGCTGGACTGTTCCCATGAGGCACAGGGTCAAGACTGATTTGCATATGGCCATGTCTAAACTGGGGTGGCGTAGTGGGCAAAAGAACGATGGATTTAACCCAGATCTCTTGACTGGGGGAGAATGTCTGCATTGTCAGCATTCCGTCCATCATTTGTTTGTTGTAACGCTTTTCGCCCTAAGTGGGATGGGTATTCCCAGACGTGGGACCCGTGCTCACTACGCCACAGGAGTCAAGCTATCCTGGCTGATGACGGCTGATAGCCAGAAACCGGTCCTAGGATGCTTGATTCCGGTCCAGGGAAGACATGGCTTGGCAGTTCGGGCTGGACTGTTCCCATGAGGCACAGGGTCAAGACTGATTTGCATATGGCCATGTCTAAACTGGGGTGGCGTAGTGGGCAAAAGAACGATGGATTTAACCCAGATCTCTTGACTGGGGGAGAATGTCTGCATTGTCAGCAATCCGTCCATCATTTGTTTGTTGTAACGCTTTTCGCCCTAAGTGGGATGGGTATTCCCAGAAGTAGGACCCGTGCTCACTACGCCACAGGAGTCAAGCTATCCTGGTTGATGACGGCTGATAGCCAGAAACCGGTCCTAGGATGCTTCATTCCGGTCCAGGGAAGACATGGCTTGGCAGTTCGGGCTGGACTGTTCCCATGAGGCACAGGGTCAAGACTGATTTGCATATGGCCATGTCTAAACTGGGGTGGCGTAGTGGGCAAAAGAACGATGGATTTAACCCAGATCTCTTGACTGGGGGAGAATGTCTGCATTGTCAGCATTCCGTCCATCATTTGTTTGTTGTAACGCTTTTCGCCCTAAGTGGGATGGGTATTCCCAGACGTGGGACCCGTGCTCACTACGCCACAGGAGTCAAGCTATCCTGGCTGATGACGGCTGATAGCCAGAAACCGGTCCTAGGATGCTTGATTCCGATCCAGGGAAGACATGGCTTGGCAGTTCGGGCTGGACTGTTCCCATGAGGCACAGGGTCAAGACTGATTTGCATATGGCCATGTCTAAACTGGGGTGGCGTAGTGGGCAAAAGAACGATGGATTTAACCCAGATCTCTTGACTGGGGGAGAATGTCTGCATTGTCAGCATTCCGTCCATCATTTGTTTGTTGTAACGCTTTTCGCCCTAAGTGGGATGGGTATTCCCAGACGTGGGACCCGTGCTCACTACGCCACAGGAGTCAAGCTATCCTGGCTGATGACGGCTGATAGCCAGAAACCGGTCCTAGGATGCTTGATTCCGGTCCAGGGAAGACATGGCTTGGCAGTTCGGGCTGGACTGTTCCCATGAGGCACAGGGTCAAGACTGATTTGCATATGGCCATGTCTAAACTGGGGTGGCGTAGTGGGCAAAAGAACGATGGATTTAACCCAGATCTCTTGACTGGGGGAGAATGTCTGCATTGTCAGCAATCCGTCCATCATTTGTTTGTTGTAACGCTTTTCGCCCTAAGTGGGATGGGTATTCCCAGACGTGGGACCCGTGCTCACTACGCCACAGGAGTCAAGCTATCCTGGTTGATGACGGCTGATAGCCAGAAACCGGTCCTAGGATGCTTCATTCCGGTCCAGGGAAGACATGGCTTGGCAGTTCGGGCTGGACTGTTCCCATGAGGCACAGGGTCAAGACTGATTTGCATATGGCCATGTCTAAACTGGGGTGGCGTAGTGGGCAAAAGAACGATGGATTTAACCCAGATCTCTTGACTGGGGGAGAATGTCTGCATTGTCAGCATTCCGTCCATCATTTGTTTGTTGTAACGCTTTTCGCCCTAAGTGGGATGGGTATTCCCAGACATGGGACCCGTGCTCACTACGCCACAGGAGTCAAGCTATCCTGGCTGATGACGGCTGATAGCCAGAAACCGGTCCTAGGATGCTTGATTCCGGTCCAGGGAAGACATGGCTTGGCAGTTCGGGCTGGACTGTTCCCATGAGGCACAGGGTCAAGACTGATTTGCATATGGCCATGTCTAAACTGGGGTGGCGTAGTGGGCAAAAGAACGATGGATTTAACCCAGATCTCTTGACTGGGGGAGAATGTCTGCATTGTCAGCATTCCGTCCATCATTTGTTTGTTGTAACGCTTTTCGCCCTAAGTGGGATGGGTATTCCCAGACGTGGGACCCGTGCTCACTACGCCACAGGAGTCAAGCTATCCTGGCTGATGACGGCTGATAGCCAGAAACCGGTCCTAGGATGCTTGATTCCGGTCCAGGGAAGACATGGCTTGGCAGTTCGGGCTGGACTGTTCCCATGAGGCACAGGGTCAAGACTGATTTGCATATGGCCATGTCTAAACTGGGGTGGCGTAGTGGGCAAAAGAAGGATGGATTTAACCCAGATCTCTTGACTGGGGGAGAATGTCTGCATTGTCAGCAATCCGTCCATCATTTGTTTGTTGTAACGCTTTTCGCCCTAAGTGGGATGGGTATTCCCAGACGTGGGACCCGTGCTCACTACGCCACAGGAGTCAAGCTATCCTGGTTGATGACGGCTGATAGCCAGAAACCGGTCCTAGGATGCTTGATTCCGGTCCAGGGAAGACATGGCCTGGCAGTTCGGGCTGGACTGTTCCCATGAGGCACAGGGTCAAGACTGATTTGCATATGGCCATGTCTAAACTGGGGTGGCGTAGTGGGCAAAAGAACGATGGATTTAACCCAGATCTCTTGACTGGGGGAGAATGTCTGCATCGTCAGCATTCCGTCCATCATTTGTTTGTTGTAACGCTTTTCGCCCTAAGTGGGATGGGTATTCCCAGACATGGGACCCGTGCTCACTACGCCACAGGAGTCAAGCTATCCTGGCTGATGACGGCTGATAGCCAGAAACCGGTCCTAGGATGCTTGATTCCGGTCCAGGGAAGACATGGCTTGGCAGTTCGGGCTGGACTGTTCCCATGAGGCACAGGGTCAAGACTGATTTGCATATGGCCATGTCTAAACTGGGGTGGCGTAGTGGGCAAAAGAATGATGGATTTAACCCAGATCTCTTGACTGGGGGAGAATGTCTGCATTGTCAGCATTCCGTCCATCATTTGTTTGTTGTAACGCTTTTCGCCCTAAGTGGGATGGGTATTCCCAGACGTGGGACCCGTGCTCACTACGCCACTGGAGTCAAGCTATCCTGGCTGATGACGGCTGATAGACAGAAACCGGTCCTAGGATGCTTGATTCTGGTCCAGGGAAGACATGGCTTGGCAGTTCGGGCTGGACTGTTCCCATGAGGCACAGGGTCAAGACTGATTTGCATATGGCCATGTCTAAACTGGGGTGGCGTAGTGGGCAAAAGAACGATGGATTTAACCCAGATCTCTTGACTGGGGGAGAATGTCTGCATTGTCAGCATTCCGTCCATCATTTGTTTGTTGTAACGCTTTTCGCCCTAAGTGGGATGGGTATTCCCAGACGTGGGACCCGTGCTCACTACGCCACTGGAGTCAAGCTATCCTGGCTGATGACGGCTGATAGCCAGAAACCGGTCCTAGGATGCTTGATTCCGGTCCAGGGAAGACATGGCTTGGCAGTTCGGGCTGGACTGTTCCCATGAGGCACAGGGTCAAGACTGATTTGCATATGGCCATGTCTAAACTGGGGTGGCGTAGTGGGCAAAAGAACAATGGATTTAACCCAGATCTCTTGACTGGGGGAGAATGTCTGCATTGTCAGCATTCCGTCCATCATTTGTTTGTTGTAACGCTTTTCGCCCTAAGTGGGATGGGTATTCCCAGACATGGGACCCGTGCTCACTACGCCACAGAAGTCAAGCTATCCTGGCTGATGACGGCTGATAGCCAGAAACCGGTCCTAGGATGCTTGATTCCGGTCCAGGGAAGACATGGCTTGGCAGTTCGGGCTGGACTGTTCCCATGAGGCACAGGGTCAAGACTGATTTGCATATGGCCATGTCTAAACTGGGGTGGCGTAGTGGGCAAAAGAACGATGGATTTAACCCAGATCTCTTGACTGGGGGAGAATGTCTGCATTGTCAGCATTCCGTCCATCATTTGTTTGTTGTAACGCTTTTCGCCCTAAGTGGGATGGGTATTCCCAGACATGGGACCCGTGCTCACTACGCCACAGAAGTCAAGCTATCCTGGCTGATGACGGCTGATAGCCAGAAACCGGTCCTAGGATGCTTGATTCCGGTCCAGGGAAGACATGGCTTGGCAGTTCGGGCTGGACTGTTCCCATGAGGCACAGGGTCAAGACTGATTTGCATATGGCCATGTCTAAACTGGGGTGGCGTAGTGGGCAAAAGAACGATGGATTTAACCCAGATCTCTTGACTGGGGGAGAATGTCTGCATTGTCAGCATTCCGTCCATCATTTGTTTGTTGTAACGCTTTTCGCCCTAAGTGGGATGGGTATTCCCAGACGTGGGACCCGTGCTCACTACGCCACAGGAGTCAATCTATCCTGGCTGATGACGGCTGATAGCCAGAAACCGGTCCTAGGATGCTTGATTCCGGTCCAGGAAGACATGGCTTGGCAGTTCGGGCTGGACTGTTCCCATGAGGCACAGGGTCAAGACTGATTTGCATATGGCCATGTCTAAACTGGGGTGGCGTAGTGGGCAAAAGAACGATGGATTTAACCCAGATCTCTTGACTGGGGGAGAATGTCTGCATTGTCAGCAATCCGTCCATCATTTGTTTGTTGTAACGCTTTTCGCCCTAAGTGGGATGGGTATTCCCAGACGTGGGACCCGTGCTCACTACGCCACAGGAGTCAAGCTATCCTGGTTGATGACGGCTGATAGCCAGAAACCGGTCCTAGGATGCTTGATTCCGGTCCAGGGAAGACATGGCTTGGCAGTTCGGGCTGGACTGTTCCCATGAGGCACAGGGTCAAGACTGATTTGCATATGGCCATGTCTAAACTGGGGTGGCGTAGTGGGCAAAAGAACGATGGATTTAACCCAGATCTCTTGACTGGGGGAGAATGTCTGCATTGTCAGCATTCCGTCCATCATTTGTTTGTGTTAGCGCTTTTCGCCCTAAGTGGGATGGGTATTCCCAGACATGGGACCCGTGCTCACTACGCCACAGGAGTCAAGCTATCCTGGCTGATGACGGCTGATAACCAGAAACCGGTCCTAGGATGCTTGATTCCGGTCCAGGGAAGACATGGCTTGGCAGTTCGGGCTGGACTGTTCCCATGAGGCACAGGGTCAAGACTGATTTGCATATGGCCATGTCTAAACTGGGGTGGCGTAGTGGGCAAAAGAACGATGGATTTAACCCAGATCTCTTGACTGGGAGAGAATGTCTGCATTGTCAGCATTCCGTCCATCATTTGTTTGTTGTAACGCTTTTCGCCCTAAGTGGGATGGGTATTCCCAGACGTGGGACCCGTGCTCACTACGCCACTGGAGTCAAGCTATCCTGGCTGATGACGGCTGATAGACAGAAACCGGTCCTAGGATGCTTGATTCCGGTCCAGGGAAGACATGGCTTGGCAGTTCGGGCTGGACTGTTCCCATGAGGCACAGGGTCAAGACTGATTTGCATATGGCCATGTCTAAACTGGGGTGGCGTAGTGGGCAAAAGAACGATGGATTTAACCCAGATCTCTTGACTGGGGGAGAATGTCTGCATTGTCAGCATTCCGTCCATCATTTGTTTGTTGTAACGCTTTTTGCCCTAAGTGGGATGGATATTCCCAGACGTGGGACCCGTGCTCACTACGCCACAGGAGTCAAGCTATCCTGGCTGATGACGGCTGATAGCCAGAAACCGGTCCTAGGATGCTTGATTCCGGTCCAGGGAAGACATGGCTTGGCAGTTCGGGCTGGACTGTTCCCATGAAGCACAGGGTCAAGACTGATTTGCATATGGCCATGTCTAAACTGGGGTGGCGTAGTGGGCAAAAGAACGATGGATTTAACCCAGATCTCTTGACTGGGGGAGAATGTCTGCATTGTCAGCATTCCGTCCATCATTTGTTTGTTGTAACGCTTTTCGCCCTAAGTGGGATGGGTATTCCCAGACGTGGGACCTGTGCTCACTACGCCACAGGAGTCAAGCTATCCTGGCTGTTGACGGCTGATAGCCAGAAACCGGTCCTAGGATGCTTGATTCCGGTCCAGGGAAGACATGGCTTGGCAGTTCGGGCTGGACTGTTCCCATGAGGCACAGGGTCAAGACTGATTTGCATTTGGCCACCTCTAAACTGGGGTGGCGTAGTGGGCAAAAGAACGATGGATTTAACCCAGATCTCTTGACTGGGGGAGAATGTCTGTATTGTCGGCATTCCGTCCATCATTTGTTTGTTGTAACGCTTTTCGCCCTAAGTGGGATGGGTATTCCCAGACGTGGGACCCGTGCTCACTACGCCACAGGAGTCAAGCTATCCTGGCTGATGACGGCTGATAGCCAGAAACCGGTCCTAGGATGCTTGATTCCGGTCCAGGGAAGACATGGCTTGGCAGTTCGAGCTGGACTGTTCCCATGAGGCACAGGGTCAAGACTGATTTGCATATGGCCATGTCTAAACTTGGGTGGCGTAGTGGGCAAAAGAACGATGGATTTAACCCAGATCTCTTGACTGGGGGAGAATGTCTGCATTGTCAGCATTCCGTCCATCATTTGTTTGTTGTAACGCAAATGCTTTAGAACATCCATTTCCAACACATCAGACTTGGCTTATTCTGCAAAGATGCATGAAAGAACTTGAACCCGAATTCTTGACTGTGTTAACATCATCAAATGAATGACCCTGAACCACACCCACTGGTTGGAGAAGCTTAAATTCAGACTAGCTGTTCCATGGCCTCTCCCGTTTAACTCAACAATATGCCCTCAACTATGTTATATGTGAGGGGGGCTTTAGAGGGTGCACGGCAAGATGGCTGCACTTTAGTGCAGCTCTGCCAGCCGAACTTTCTATCTGGCAATAATTCCGCTTGCAGTCCACCATCCTGTGCTACAAACCGAAGAACATTTATGCCGCACGGCTGGGGCACAGCTTGGAAGTGAAAGTGGAGCCGCACACCGCCTGCAATTCTGGGAATCCTCGGCGCCCTGTTATGGTACAGAGTGAAGCATGGCGATTGCGGGCCGGGGAGGGTGCCCTCGCTGAGTGACGGAGAGCGGAGCTGTTGTGGGGGTGCTGCATGGGCTCGTGGGTGCCATGAGTTCCTGTGAAGACGACACTGCAGCCAGACACCTGCTGGGAGCCAGAGAAACTGCACTGCTTGGTGGGCTAGGGTGGCTGCCGTTGACAGTGATACGCGACGGACTGAAGGCGGCCTGGACCCAGGCCTGCAGACGGAGCGTGGCTGCTCCACCCAAACCTTTCTGTGCTGCAGGACTCTGGGAGAGACATCGTAGCAGGAAGAGAATGAGGCACGGACTTGCAGGCACAACGGAACTTGGCCTGGCAATGCGGTAGGAGAGGCATGCCTGCTGCGTGGCTAGGGCCTATGACTGAGGCTAAGCGTGGCCGATAGCGCTTGAAAGCCGCCATAAAGCAATGCAATTGTAAATCGCACTGCCTGGAGCGAATTTGAGGGAGCCCTGAGATGCTCCAGGTCAGGATTTATTTCAGGGTGTGACAATTGAAGGTGCACAACGAGCGGTGCTGTGGGCTGACGGTTTCTGATGTGGCTACCTAACCAGGAGTTTGCTGGCGGCCGGACTCGTATAAGGGATACACATCGCAAGTGGTGCGTCAACCCCCTCTATCCTCAAAGGAGGACTTATTAAAGACCACAGCCTAGAACACTGGCACAATTAGAGCTGAGGTCACTAGACGAAATGGAGCACGATGCACGCTGAAGCGCGCACCTATTGTGGCACTATTTAATGGTCTTCAATGTAACGTACGCTGTTACAGGCTCTAGAGGAGGCCCTGAGCAGGATCCTTTGTGCCCAGCGAAAGGCCCCTGGTGTACTGTGTGATTTGCGGGGGCTGCGGGAATGAATAAAGGGGTAGTAGGACGGTGTCAGGGGATTTTTGTAAAACGCCACATCCTGTATGGACAAAACAGGTAAGACAGACAGGAACCAATCACATCTTACTTTCGAACTGAGGAAGCCTGGCAAGTCGCAGCAGAGGGCTACCTCGGACTCGGAGCTTGCAATGCAGAGCAGCCTGCAATCTATCGATGGAAAAATCCACGCCCCCAATTTGAGAATGGACCACATGTCAGCGCAGCTTGACAAACAGTGTGCCAGGCTGGGAAAAGCGAATTTCAGACGCAGCGGATAGCTTGCAAAGCATCACATCCAAAACCCTCAACATGGAGAAGATACTGACAATCATTCAGGCCAAGAATGAGGACATTGAAACTAGATCACAGCATAATAACCTGTGAATCACAGGCCTGCCAGAGTGGACCAACACTGGGAAACTAGAGCCCTATGTGGAAGAAATGCTCACGGAAATCTTTGGAGCTGAAAACCTGTTGTTGATGCTTATTGTGGAAAGAACCCACTGATCGCTTGTGGTGCGCCCGCCTCCGGGTGATCCGCCAAGGCCGGTTATTGCACGGCTGCTAAACTATAGGGACCGTGATTCAGTCCTACGCCTGGCACATGAGAAGGATACCATAAACTATTGTCAAACTAATCTTGTCAGGATTCCTAGGACAAAGAGAGTAACTCTGGGGGGAAGAGTGTTTGGCATGGCAGCTGCCCACCTTTGGAATCTTCTTCCTTTGGAAATAAGGAGAATACAGGACCTGATGATGTTCCGTAGGAAAGTTAAGACGTGGCTCTTCCCTAAAGTATGATCTTCTGGCTCAGCTCTGTAGTTTCACCCGCTAGCTTTTTTTCCGGTGTCTTAGCGCCAGGATGCCCGCAGGGTTACAGTGCGCTCTATTAATGTTAAAAATACATAAAATAAATAAATATTGTGGGAACGACTTGCCCGTCTACCCGGATTTTACTGCATCAGTTCAGGCAGACAGGCGTGAATTCCAGCCTGTCAAGAAATTGCTACTTGAAGAGAACGTTCCGTATGCCATGCTGTATCCTACCCGGCTACGAATAGGATCAGAAGGTGAAGCCAGGATATATACAAGTACCAAATCTGCCATGGAGTATGCTAAAACACTTAAAAGGAGTCAACGAGACACATCAGGAGCCCCTGAGGATGAGGAATCAAGATTGTAGCTCAGTTGGGACCAACATACACTTCTATGGTTCTCTTCTGGGGCTACATTGGTAGGAATAGCTCCTAGAGGCCACAGGTGATGGTTGGTGGCTGACGGTGTCTACCAAGGTGGCGAGGTCTCCATATAGTCAATGACTGTGCGTGGCCTACCAGTGCGTGAGCATTGTAGTGCCTCAGCTGTCCATGACTTTATACATACCTGCTCTGTTACAGTAGATAACTAGACTGGCAAGCTGTTATGTTGTTTAATTTCGGTCATATGGGAGGACGATTGCACTCTGGTGTTTTCCTATGGGTGTACCCCACTTCTGTATTTGGAAAATGCTCTGTAAGGGGGTTGTGTTTACTCGTTTTTGGGAAGGCTTTAGCATGTTGTGGATGCTGAAGTGGGTGGGGGGAGGGAAGTTGGTTTATGTTCAGGTGCAGGAGCAGAGCAGATTACATGTGAAGGTCACTTCAGGGTATTTAACTGCCAGTGGTCTTTGCAGTATCAATATTAGAATAGATAAGGTCAAGGTCAAGAATAGACAAGGTGAAGCTCAGATAAGTGAGATAATGGAAGTGGAGGGCCTAGTCGATGTATCGAGGTGTCTCAGCCCCACTGGGAGGGAGGGCACATTTGTACCAACAGTGCTTGGTTCGTGGTCAAGGCTGGACTACTGACATATCGCCAAAGAAATAAGAGCATGGACAGTGTCGGTCAAGAACCTTGCTAAAACACTTTCTGATCATGCCCCTGTACTTCTGGAACTAGATTTACCGACCCACACAAGGCCAACATTTCAGTGGCAGTTGCATCTTTCGTCGCTACTAAATCAAGTATATCGTGCCACGATTGGGGCAGTGTTAGTCTTGGCATCTTTTGGCGTGTTTCCCCTGAGTTTTTTGCTTTCTGACCTCCCGGTTCTGACTCTGTTTGTGCTGGCTTAGTGTTTCTGCACACTTTTCCCACTGCTAATCAGTGGTAAAGTGCAAGTGCTCCTGTGGTAAAATGTGTTATGGATTGGTGTTTCCATGATTGGCCTGTTTGATTTATGTGTCAGTCCCTAGTAAAGTGCACTGCATGTGCCAGGGCCTGTGAATCAAATGCCGTTGGTGGACTGCAGCATGGGAATGTGCCACCCACATGAACGGCCCGTAAAAGGTAACTCAGACCTGCTGTGCACAGTTTGTAACTGCCATGTCGACTTGGCCAGTGCACACACTTGCCAGTCCCACACCTTCCCTTTTCTTACATGTCAGCCACCCCCAAGGTAGGCCCAAGGTACCCCTGTGGGCCGGGTGTAGTGTATGTGAAAGGTAGGACATGCCCTAGTGTTTGTGGCATGTCCTGATAGTGAACTATGGCCAATTTCATTTTTCGCTATTGCAAAGCTACCTGTTCCCAATAGGACATAATGGGGAGTTTGTTTATAACATCTTATAAACATAACTGGCCTGGGGAATTAGGTAGGAAAATAAAGTTAAGTATGCCTGAACTCAGAATCTAAAGATGCATCTTTTAGAGAAGGTGATTTTTACATTCTGTGTTTGAAAATACCACTTTTAGAAAGTAGGTATTTTCTTGCACAATCATCCTGTGTGCCTCTGCTGGAATGTGGATTGCCTGTCTGGCGTTTGGATGACAGAAGGCTGGGGAGCAGGAGTGGCTCCAGATAGTCTAGGTGGGTCAGGAAAGGGCTGAATTGACCTGGGCTGCAAATGGGGAAAGGGGAGGAGATTTCCTTGTACCTCAAAGGGCCTGGTCTGCCTCTGACCATGCCGTCTCCACCTCCTGCCAGGAAGTCACACCAGAGAAGGCAGAACTGGTTCTGGCTGGGCACAGACACTCTCTGCCTCAGAGATAAAAGGATTTGGGGATATAAATATTGGGACCCAGACCCCTGACTTTTAGAACTCTTTTGGACCAAGAAGACTGCCAAGAAGAAGACCTGAAGAAGCTGTGAGGAGGAACTTCCACTTTGCTGAGTGCTTTGCTGTGTTGGTGTAGCGGTCAGCGAAAAAGACCAGAGACGGATTAAGGTTGAATCCAGGGGTTATATTTATTTCTGGATGCAAGTTGATACAAAGTAGAGGACCCACAGCAGAGAGGACTGCTCCGAGCGCTGAGTAATCACAGAGTGAATCTTTCAAAGACAAGATTCTAGAAGTAAGAACGGCAGAAAAGGAATGGAAAGAATTAAAGGGAAAGAAACAGAAAGAGGGAAAGAAAAGAGAAGACAAGATAGAAGAAATAGGATATTACAACATCTTCCTTCTTACAAACAATTTAAGACAAAAAAAATCATAACGTTGCGGTAGTCTACAAATTCTTCTTGCTGGTAAAAGAGAAGGTGCAGGTGAAGGAGAGTCAACAATGGGAGGAGAAACATCAGGAGAAATATGCTGATTATGATCATCATCCACATGAGTAAGAACATCAGAATGAATACCAGAGGTATTGGATATTTTTTGAGGTTCAAATAAAATAGAGTCATCAGAATGACATGGTACCACAGTTTTCTTGTAAATGTCAGCTTGCATGTCAGAAATGTCTGCCTTTTATTCCACCACCCCCTATCTTGCAACAAACAAGCACTTAGAACAACTTACAAGGTGGAGTAAAAGAAGATTCCCCATTTTTGACTCCAAATGCTTTCTTGACGAGAACCCAAGCACCCACAAAAAAATCGTTGTCATGGGACTCAAGACAGGAGCGTTGATAACAAGTTTCTTGATGAGTGTGAAAGCAGTGTTAATGTCATCAGTCCAGACAAAATGTGAGCCTTTCTTAAGAAGGGATCTCAAAGGTTGAACATAGAGGAGTACTCTGGAACGAAACGAGCATAATATTGACAGAGACCTGAAAAAGATCTCAATGAATCCTTGTCAGATGGAGGAGGAGCTTTAACAATGACTTCTACGTTACAAAACTTGGGTTTAATGCCCTCCGAGGTAATGGCATGAGCTAAATAATCGATTTGTTCAACCAAGAATTTACACTTTGCTGGTTGAATGGTAACTTCTCTGGCAGAAAGAATAGAGAAAACCTTATGCAATGTGTGTAAATGAGAATCTTTCGTTTCGGTGAAAACAAGGATATCATCCTGAAAAGCCTTGACGTGAGGAATGTCCTTAAAAAGACTGTCCATGGCTTTCTGAAATACTGAGGCTGCGGAAGCCAAAACAAAGGGTAGCCTTAAGTACTTATATGCTACGAATGGGGTGACGAAGGTGGTAAGCTCTTGAGATTAAGTACTTAATGCTATCTGATGGTATGCAGAATGCAGGTCATTGGTGGAAAAATTATTTAGAGTGTTCAATGTTAGAAAGCATCTCCTAAATATGGGGAAGAAGGTGACAATCAATAATTATTTTACGGTTCAAAGACCTAAGGTCAACACAAAGGCGAAGATCACCATTCTTCTTTTTAGTGAGAACAATGGGAGAAACCCATTCAGAGGAGTCAGTAGCAGCAATGATGCCATCCTTGGTTAAAGTTTCTAAGAGTTTCTTGAGTTCAGGTTTGACATTAATGGGAACAGATCTGACTTTGTGTGTGACAGGTGTAGCACTAGCCTTAAGTCTAATGGAATGTCCAAACCCTTTCATGGTGCCAATGCTGTTGCTAAAGACTGAGGAGAAGTTGTTTTTAAGCGAGGAAAGGAGGTCGGTATCATTGAGAGTGGTGTTATCAATGGAAAGGAGAGGGGTATCTCTTAAAACAATAGGACATTTATGACCAGGTTTTAACATAATAATACCTAATTTGCCTAAATCTTTCCAACCTACTAAATCTCTACCTTTGACAGCCACGTAAATTTTAGTTTAGGTGATTCTTGGCAAAATTTGTAAAGAACCAACAAAGAAGCCAAGAAGATCAATGTCCTTCTCCCGAAAGCTTTGGGAGAAATATCAGGAGTCTGAAGGGTAATGGAATGGTCCCATAAGGTATTGAAAGTAGCATCTACTAGAACAGTGATAGGGGTTCCTGAGTCGGCCATGACTTCTAAAGGCTTATCATCAATAAGGGCTTGGCAGAAAGGGCGTTCAATATCTATGGAATCCAAAGGTTCATCAATGGAGAGAAGGAAATTGGAAAACGTATTGGTGCAGTCAGAACCAGTGGAATCACTAGAGGAAGTTGAAGGGATTTGCATATCCAAACTGTGGATTCTAACATTTTCAGAGGTGTGCTGGGATCTGCAAACTCCTTGAAAGTGCCCTATCTTCTTACATTTGGTGAATTTCTTTCCCAAGGCAGGGCAAGAGGGAAAATTGCCAATGTGGGTTTTAGAACCACAACGATAGCAAAAGTGTTTATTTCCTTCTTTGTTAATTTTGATGGCAGAAACAGTGGTAGTATCAGAATTATCTAATACATAGGATATGGGAGAATGTCCTTCTTGTCCTGACAGGGCCTGGGAAGAAATAATAGAAGGTTCAATAATTTTACCAATATCAAAATCCTCTGAAAGTGAACAGTTACGACAAGTAAGAAGGCGTTCTTGCATCTTTTTAGAAGAACAATTAAAGATTAATTGGTCTCTGATACAAATATCTATAGAATTCATAAAGTCACAAGTAGAAGCTAGGACACGTAGGGCAGCAACGTATTCTTCAACTGATTCGTCACTGGCTTGTTTGCGTTTAAAGAAACTATGTCTTTCCAAGAGTACATTAGGTTCTTCTGAGAAATTTTTTTCAGTCTTTCCTTTGTTTCGAGGCCAAGCCCCACCACCAGCTGGCCGTGGAATAGGAGGTATGTTATCCAAAATCTTTTGTGCAGCAATACCACGATAATTTTACAGAAGTGCATTTTTCCTATGTGGAAATATGGATTTTTCTGGTCAGTTATGTCCCCTATCTTGGACCCCAACGGTTCTATGTGCATGTGACAAGTACATGTATGTTCCCTCCAGTTCCAGTTATGAAGACGCAAATACATGTGCGTCCACCGTTAACATGTCCTCTTTCAGATCCGCCATGAATAGGCTGGATATTCCATTCATAAGTACAAAAGGCCACCGCCTTTATATGGTTCACTTATGCCATTTTACAGTCCAGGCAAGAAGGCCCTGATTCTGTCATCAAACTCTTCTTGTCTTCTGCCTCTGAAAGCTCCAGTCTGAGCCTGCATCTGTGACCATGAACTTTGTCTCATTCTCTGCGCGGCTCACGAAGCCTGACATCAGCTTGCTGCCTGCCAAGAACTGTATTTCACCTTCGAAAATTATCTGCTCCGCTCCCTGCCCAATGCATTCCTGTCTAGTAGCTTAAGTAAACATTCTTCCAGCTACCAAGCAAAGGCCCGACTTCTCTGTCTTCATGCAAGTAATTCATAGCCCTGTTACTATGGAAGATTCCGCCCTCGCATCTAGTGTAGACACTTAGACGCTTGTACACGCACTAACAGTCAGTATAGTCAGTATAGAATAAGATTCTACTCTAAGAGACCTCTCTTTTGGATAACTTAGTTCTTTAAACATAGGATGTTAGATATGATTTGGGATTAGGTTGACTTGACCCTCCAGACTTCTGTCGCCACATGTAGAGCTAAATGTCAAGTCCCCTTCACCCCCTAGTTGCACGTCAATTACACGTCATGCTGCTGCGCGCGCATATCTGCCAAGTATTTCTGCTGACATTGCGAAATTCTTTCATGTAACCACCCTCTTATGACATCACATCTGATGACGTTTTTTTAATCACTCCCAGTTACGCCTATTTTTGCTACGTATGAATATATTATCACCACTATCAATTGTTACGCCTCTTGTATTGGCCTCACTGTAATGCCTATTGTATAAAAGTAATTGATTGTCAATAACGTATGTACTTCACTTCCTGAACCTTCGTGGTGATGGAACCTGGAGCAACCGATTATAATCGACCATTGGAATAAAGCCCATTCCGAACCTCTAATACCACGGATTCTGCCTCTTATTTACTGAGCTATTTTATTATGTTTCTGTATCAAATTAAGTCCCGGTAATTAAATTATTTACCACATGAATGGCGCCCGAACAGGGACACTTTCTCATCTCACGCGCCGGTGGTGCGTTGCAGGCCCGGTCTCCTGCCACAGCTGGACGGACAACAACGCGTACCAGCAGGATTTCCTGTATCTCCCTCCGGTCAAGCGGGGGCGACTGAGGCTGCGATCAACACCCAGACGAGGCGGTGAGAAGTGCGAAGTATCCCGACCAGAGCCTAGCTGAGAGAGCAAGATCCGAGGTATACAGAGGCCCACCAGTTTTCCGAAGTCCGAAGTCGAGTCCAGTGTCCGAAGTGTTCGAGTCGAGTCCAGTCCGGTTCAAGTTCAGTTCAGTCTCCGAGGCCTTCCGTTCCGAGCTACCCGGTGAGTACCATTACTGGGGAGGCGTTCTGGCGTGCACATAAGTTGTGCCGGTCCAGACGGGTTTGGGTACACAAATCCGGTCTGCACTGTTTCAGCAGTGTATCTGTACTGTTTAGCAGTATATCTAGTATATCAAGTATATAAATTCAGAATAATTCAGTTCAAGTCGAGTATTATGTTTAGTGATTAAGTTTTTCTTAGATCATCGTTGCTCAGTTAAATGTTAAATGTTAAATGTTTTAAATACGTTCGGTATATTGTGGTATGAATGACTGTTCATTATTGTGATTATTGTATTAAGTTTGTTCAAAATCTAGTATCAGATCAGTTCTCATTAAGTTTGTTCAAAATCAAGTATCAGATCAGTTTTCAATATGCCGCTCTTTTCGAAATTAAGACAGATCACAACAAGAAAAGGGGTACTCGAAGAAGCTGTTCCTATTCCTCCTAGGGACACTCCAGGGTACTTCATGTATCATAAACATGGCTTAGACGCTATATTATTTCTTGATTTATGGGTAGACTACACTAAGGAATTACCAGAAAGTCAGAGGTGGCCCGCAGCTGGGACCTGGGATGCAGAGTGCATCGTGAAAGTAGAGGAAGAGTTATGGAAAAAGAAAGCTAGACAATCACAGAAGGACGCCATTGAATTATGGCGTAAAGAATCGTATAGACGCACAGAAAAAGCACGTAGACAGGAAGAGAAGAGTAAAGAGAATTCAAATAAAGTTCAAGAAAATCTATTAATTGAAGAAGGTACACGAGTAAAATCAGAACAAGTAGACAGACAAAGACATGCCCTTATGAAGGGTATGTATCCCCTTCTGGCCGAGGGATTACCTAAGGCTACTGCGGGGATACCAAAAGACTTGCCACCCCCATTATTTCCAATAAAGGTACATCCTAAGGGGCATCCTAGAACAGCAGAAGATGTTTTTGTTTCCTCATATTTAGATGACGCAGCTCCCGAGTATGCTAATCCCGCCCCACAGAGACCGCTTGCCAGGGAGGTTCAACGCCAAGATCCAGTACCTGTATCCCTACAGCAACAGGTTCTGACACAAGTTCCGGCAAGCACATCTGTTTCTGCATCTGTTCCTACAGCTACTTCTATAGCTGTATCCACACCTATAGTTGCTGTATCACGTTCAACGAATCCTTTCACACCCGATACTCCAGACGGGGCTACCGGAGGTGCTACCAATATCTTTTCTACGCCACCTAGAATAAATAAACTTACTTTTCAAGAGTCAGCACATTCACGTACCCCCAAACTCATAAATGCCCGTACGCTTAAGGAACTTCTTATAGATTGTAGATATGACCCTGTGCCCGGAAAAGAGGACGAAATGACCCTGGCATCATTACGTATCAGACGAGCCGCGGTGTATTTAGGGAAGTTACCAGGAATGACTATGCATCTAGATAATATATATCATTTTGTCCAAACAGGGCAAGATTCTGAATGTATTAACAGAGCTATGGAATACCAGAAAGTGGAGATACAGGGGGAACTGTTACGTTTCCTCATAAATTGTGTGATCAGAAATCAAGACCGACCGGGGGTAGACCCGGAAGCAATGCAGATTCTTACCAGATGGAGCCAGAATATATCAGAAGGGAGACATGATAAGCAAAACTGTATAATAGCCATGTGCCGAAAGATCCGTAAAGAAATAGAATGCCTACACGAAGAAAGATTAGCGGTAGACCAGTTCGAACGAAGCGAGGAAGAAGCATCAGGACTGCCCACAGGACAGTCAGAAACTATAGCCTATGTAGGTAGAGGAAGATCTCGTAATAGTACTAGATGTCTTACTGATCCGATACATCCGATAGGTCTAGAAAATAACAGGAATTTTCAAACACCAATAATAAATATAAGGTCTAACGAGCATTCATTCCAAGCAGTTGATAAATTACTCCGAGAACAAAGGGGTTATCATTTTCTCGATTCTATGGATGAACAAGAATTAGCCAGGTCAGCTGTCCATTGGGTTGACAGTCCCGGGAAGTATAGTGATGATACAGTAGCACACACATTTTTGAATCTCACCCCAGATGAACAGCGTTTAGCTGGGATTTATATGATTCAACAACTTCTTATACTATATAAAAGCCAACATTCAGATCCGGGTCCCTTACCTGATATATTGACCGAATTACTCAAGAATAGATGGAGAGGTTCAGGTACTAAGTTAATTAAAGAGATACTAGAATCAAGAAAGCAGTACATTCTTTTTATATACCCAGAACATGTCTCACTGCCCATCAAGGAAAGAACCACGTATTACATGGACAGACAGAATCCCTTACGAGAAGTGCACCCAATAAAGGGCGAGGACAATGAGTTTAAACGTGTATATGTATATACGCCCATATCGAAAATAGAATTGTTAGAAATGAAGAAAGTGGTACCCAGTCATGACAAAGACCCAGCGGGTTTCCACCGAGAAATTAAAGACATGTTACTCATGGGAGAGTATACCTATCCCGACATTATGACAATATTAAAGGTATTAATGCCTGCTGGCATTTATGAAAAACTCAAGGAAAAAGAGTGGGAGGTAGGAGACCAAAAGATAGATTGGACAGCATTAGAAAATGAAGAAAAGGCCCGAGGTCCAGGTTCGGGGCTTGGGGACAAAACTAAAGCACTGCCAGGTTTATTAGTCCAGGTACTGCCACGTTTATTAACTACGAAAAAGGAAGACTGGGGTGCAATTTCAGCCTGTAAACAAAAGCAAGATGAAGACACTAGTGATTTCTATGCCCGATTCGAAAAATGTTTTGGTATAAATAGTGGTATAAAAGCAAGTAGCGAGTCCTACCCACATCTGTTTGTGACAAAATTAGTTGAAAATTCCTTGCCCCAAGTGAAGAATAGAGTATTAAAATTCGAGAGTACCTGGCAAGGTAACACTCCATCACAAATGTTACAAATGTTACAGTATCATCACAATAGAATTAGAGAGGAACAAGATCATGAACAAAGACGCATGAAAGACACGAAAATGAAAATGCTAGTCTCCCAAACAGTTCCAGCTGAAGGACATAAAAAGGGTACGACACATTCTGTCGATTTAGCAGGACCTGTAAAAGGGACATGCAACTATTGTAAACAACTAGGTCATCATGTACACGATTGTCCAGTCCTGAAGCGTAATATCGCCACAGGTATCACAAAAGAAAGACCACGGCCACTTAGACAGGATCAGAATGAACAAGGAGCCTTGCAGCATGCACAGTCCATGCCAGCTCCACAACAGACTATACAGTTTGTGCCAGCTGCACCAGCGCTGCCTGTTGCTGCCACGCAAACCACGACACGACAACTGTACCAGACCGCACAGTATGACTATCCTGATTATCAACGATATGCATGAACCAGCCTAGAGAGGGAAGTTGACTTACCCCTTATCGAGATCCCTGTAGATCAAGAAGGACCTTATGTACATAGTGAATTATTAGGCCAAGACAGAAAATTTTTACTCGATACAGGGGCAAGTCGAACAACTATAAAACGTAGTGAAGTTCCAGGGGCACCCCTCTCAGGCTCACAGAATATTTCCCTTGGTTTTTCAGGAAAACCTATTGTTAATGAAGTGTCACAACCTCTTCCACTTACGATAGGACCTTTGACCCGAACTACAGATTTATTGCTTACTAAATCATGTCCAGAAAACCTGTTAGGAATAAAGACATTGAAAGCTCTAGGAGCTATAATATGTTGTTCTCCGGAAGGAGTAAGATTGTTTTTACGTGATTTTAAAGGTCATTATGTGTCTAGAGACATGGATCCCCGATTGCAGACTTTACCTACCCATCTATGGGCACAAGGCCCTACTGATGTTGGTTGCATGAATATTACACCATATCGAGTTACACTAAAGGCAGGAGTGGTACTACCACGAATGCGACAATACAAGTTACCACCAGATGCTGTAGTGGCTTTACTACAAATCATTGACGAGCTCATTGCCCAAGGAGTGGTTGTAGAAACAGACTCCAATGTATGTAATTCACCGATAATTCCGATTCTCAAACGAACAGATCCGAAGGCCCCGCCAGTATATCGATTGGTTATAGATCTGCGCGAATTAAACAAGTGTATTGTGCCACAATTCCCTGTGGTCCCCGATATCTCATCATTACTGACAGCTATTGATTCCGAAGCAACATTCTTTACTGTAATTGATCTCAAAAATGCCTTTTTCAGCGTCCCAATAGATCCGGAAAGCCAATATTTGTTCGGATTTAGTTTAAATTGACGTAGCTTCAAATTCTCACGCGCACCTCAAGGATTTACAGAAAGCCCCAGCATCTATAGCCAAGCACTGAAACGAGAACTCGACAGTATTCACATGCCAGTTAACACTGCCTTGCTTCAATATGTCGATGATCTGCTGATCACCGCTAGAAGCGAACCCGAATGTGAGAAAGCATCACTGACAGTTTTACAATTTCTAGCCGAAAAGGGGCACAAGGTGTCCCCTTCTAAGCTGCAATTCTGTGTCCAGCGAGTTGTTTATCTTGGACACTCGCTGTCCAAGGAGGGAAGGCAGCTTACACCAGATCGCATTCAGTTAATAGCTAACATGCCAATACCCAAGACACAAAAGGAGGTACGGGCTTTCATAGGCCTCACTTCATATTGTAGGCAGTGGATCCCTCAGTATGCATTTCTAGCAAAACCACTCATTCAGTTGACAACACAGGAGGCAGCCACATCGACTGTTCTCCCTTGGACTCAGGAACATACACAAGCTTTTGAAAGCTTAAAGAAAGCTTTATGTCAAGCACCTGTTTTAGCAACACCATGTTACAGTAAACAGTTTACACTCTTTATTACAGAACGCGAAGGTACTGCCTTGTCAGTACTCACACAAGAACAAGCAGGAGCACACAAACCATGTGCTTATTTTTCTAGTACATTAGATCCCGTAGCTCAGGCTCTGCCTGCGTGCCTGAAATCAGTGGCAGCGACCGCTTTAGCAATAAGACAAAGCGATGCCATAGTGTTAGGACATCCATTGACAGTACAAGTACCACATGCAGTGGAGGTTCTTGTGAATCGAACGCAAACACAACATTTGACTATAGCAAGACTTACAGGGTATGAACTAACATTGTTTCAGCCACATATAGAAATCAGACGTTGTAACACATTGAATCCTGCCACACTTTTACCTATAAATGGAACAGACCCACTAGCACATGATTGTATTGAAGTTATTACAATAACGACGAAACCCAGACAAGATTTAACCGATGTCCCGTTGTCAGACCCAGACCTGACGTTGTATGTAGATGGTTCATGTATGAGAAAAGGTACAGGAGAACTAGTGGCCGCTTACGCAGTCACAACAGACACTGAAATTATTGAAACAAATTGCATAAATACCTTGTCCGCTCAAGCAGCAGAGCTCGTCGCTCTGACACAAGCCTGTATTCAAGCCACAAATAAAAAAGTCAACATATACACTGATTCACGTTATGCATTCGGAGTCGTACATGACTTCGGCGTGCTGTGGCGAGAGAGAGGTTATTTAACTTCTCACGGTGCCCACATTCAGCACGGACCCCTCATTCACGCCTTATTAGATGCAATACATTTACCCATTGCAATATCGATTATGAAATGCAAAGCACATACGAAAGTTACTGATATCATTTCTCAAGGCAATGATTTAGCTGACAGAACAGCTAAACAGACTGCCCAAACTCAAACATCCGACATGACAAAGACAATAGTCCCGACGCCAACACATTGTATGACGGTTAAAGATCCTACTCTTGATGTAATTGATATACAGACACATGCTACATCAGAAGAAATAAAGAAATGGACTGAATAAGGAGGGATCCAAACGGATCAAGGATGGTTGATGAAGGAAAAGTCTGTGTGGTTCCTTCCTGATTCAATGGTCCAAGTCATTATTAACACTATCCATAGTCCAGCGCATCTAGGAGAGAAAGCTATGCTAGACAGCATTCAACATATTTGGTTCAACAAGCATTTACGAGCAGCAGCGAAACAAAAAGTTCGTACCTGTATGATCTGTTGTCAGTTCAACCCAGGAAAAAGCGTTCCCGTAGAACAAGGTGGATTTCATCCTCCTGATCATCCTTTTGAAGTCCTCCAGATGGATTATATCCAGATGGAACGATGTAGAGGATTTAAATATGTTCTCGTAGTTGTGTGTGCTCTTTCCCGTTGGACGGAGGCATACCCGGTTTCAGATTACACTGCCCCGACTACTGCCAAACAGTTGGTTCGAGAATTCTTCCCACGATACGGTTTACCACGTGTTGTTCACTCAGATAACGGCCAGCCGTTCTCATCCGAATTAATGAAACACGTTTCACTTTTGTTAGGCTATCAGTGGAAATTCCACTGTGTCCGACACCCCGAAGCAGCAGGTCTCGTAGAAAGACATAATCAGACTCTGAAAATAAGATTATCCAAAATATGCAGAGAGAAAAGGTGTCGACTGGGTAGTAGCATTACCAGTTGCACTCTTTTACACAAGAATGGTAGCACACTCTCGAACAGGGCTATCCCCGTATGAAGTGATCTTCGGCAGACTACCAAATATGTGGGGGACGCCTATACCACGCAAAATAACTGATATTGACTGTAACATGCTGACAGATTATTTGGCTTCCTTGATGGCTGCACTACAATCTTGTCGTTCACAGGTAGCCGCAGCTTTTCCTGACAACACTGAGGTGAAACCCCATGACGTGGTTCCGGGAGACCTGGTCCTCGTGAGGAACTTTGATCGAAAGACTCAGCTGGAACCTAGGTGGCGGTCACCTCAGCTGGTGTTGCTCACCACAAGAACAGCCGTGAAGATCGAAGGCAGAAAAGGATGGATTCATTCAAGTCATATCAAGAAATTTCATGGACTAAAATCAGATGTGAATACCACACCTTGTGTGTCTTCACCCATTGACTCAAAACTTCCTTTTGTGGAAAAAAAGTGATTCCGAACTTTATAAATTAAAGCTCAGGCCCAATGAGTCGAGCAATTTGATTGTTTAAGTCCTCTCCAAGGTGAAGCGGTTGAATTGTCTCGGACATGTATCCCTTGGACCTGAACAGAGAAAGCACCCGAAAAATGTTGAAACGACAGGCGTACTGTAAATCTCTGCGTAGTCATTGTATAGTGACGTTATTAATTTTGTTTTTCTCAAGTCTTTTAATAATTACTGCAAGTATATTGTTGCACATATATTATCCTATTTCTAGACATGTTTACAATGTTACTGCTGAACATTCTTTTAGTGAATTACCTCCGCTTGAATTGTCATACAGATTTGCGCTGCGCAATAACACTTTTATTAGTATGTTACATCATTCCCATCAGGTTAGCAATGCTACAAATTGTTGGATATGTGGCCGACTCCCTCCCTATCAGAACTATAAAGGAATTCTACCTCTTTTTCCATACCCGTTCACACACAACGGCTCCTGTGGAGCATGGTTTAGCTTAATTAATTCTCTGGATTCGAATTCTGCAGTTTATCAAGATAACTGGGTATGGGGAAATTTGAATTTAGTTTTACTTAAGGTCTGCTATCCTAACAAGGAGGGATTTCCCAAAAGAACAGGAACTGATCTAGAAAATGAAGTATATGGATTAGGTAATTTTACGCTTAATCTTATGATCCTAAATGTCGAATCCGAAGCTACTCCAATTTTGCCCGCTATGTCAATATTTCCAGTAAAAGGTGAATTATGTGTAAGAAAGAATGGTTCCATACATATGGGCCATAGTAGATGCACCACTGTAGTAGAATTTAGTGATCAAGGCAAGTCTACATTTAGAGCTTCCCGCCATTCCTATTTTATATGTGGTCAGACGGCATATGTACGTTTGCCTCTAGATTGGGATGGTACCTGCTACATTGGATTCCTTTTGCCACCTGTTTTTCTAGCTCCTCCTGATTATCACAGAAATACTCATTTAGTACACAATAGAGAAAGGAGAGATCTCCCAATAGTCGATTACACTGAAACAGCATGGGAAAAATACACAGATTTCAATAAAGGTCTCTTTCCCTATATAGGTACCGTTACTAATAGTAAGCTGATACGTAGATTAACTAGAACCCTTGAAGCAGTAGTGAACGAAACTATTTCCGCCTTAGGCAATTTAACAGAAGAGCAGTCTGCTATGCGGATTGTTGTGCTTCAAAATCGTCTTGTCCTTGACGTCATCCTGGCCGATAGGGGCGGAGCTTGTAGGGTCATCGGATCAAGCTGTTGCATTTTCATACCAGAAAATTCACCATCTGTATATAAAGCCATAACTCGCCTTCATAAGATTGTAAACCAGATACACCAGAATCCAGGCACCTGGACTTGGTCCGGTTGGTTTTGGAGCGTGTTATCAGCCTGGGGATGGAGAGTCCTATCTTTCCTAGGTATTGGCCTTCTCATACTATTCAGTTGCTGTCTATGTCTACAATGTGGACCAGCGATTTGTGGTCTGTGTGCCACATCGTGCATTCCACATCAAGATTTTCATTCAAGATCCCGGAAGAAGAAAGAAGAACAAATGATGCTATATGAACAGATCAATGGATTAATGAAGATTGATATCTCTTGACGGGCAAGTAGGGGACAAGGAGGGAATGTGGAAATATGGATTTTTCTGGTCAGTTATGTCCCCTATCTTGGACCCCAACGGTTCTATGTGCATGTGACTGACAAGTACATGTATGTTCCCTCCAGTTCCAGTTATGAAGACGCAAATACATGTGCGTCCACCGTTAACATGTCCTCTTTCAGATCCGCCATGAATAGGCTGGATATTCCATTCATAAGTACAAAAGGCCACCGCCTTTATATGGTTCACTTATGCCATTTTACAGTCCAGGCAAGAAGGCCCTGATTCTGTCATCAAACTCTTCTTGTCTTCTGCCTCTGAAAGCTCCAGTCTGAGCCTGCATCTGTGACCATGAACTTTGTCTCATTCTCTGCGCGGCTCACGAAGCCTGACATCAGCTTGCTGCCTGCCAAGAACTGTATTTCACCTTCGAAAATTATCTGCTCCGCTCCCTGCCCAATGCATTCCTGTCTAGTAGCTTAAGTAAACATTCTTCCAGCTACCAAGCAAAGGCCCGACTTCTCTGTCTTCATGCAAGTAATTCATAGCCCTGTTACTATGGAAGATTCCGCCCTCGCATCTAGTGTAGACACTTAGACGCTTGTACACGCACTAACAGTCAGTATAGTCAGTATAGAATAAGATTCTACTCTAAGAGACCTCTCTTTTGGATAACTTAGTTCTTTAAACATAGGATGTTAGATATGATTTGGGATTAGGTTGACTTGACCCTCCAGACTTCTGTCGCCACATGTAGAGCTAAATGTCAAGTCCCCTTCACCCCCTAGTTGCAAGTCAATTACACGTCATGCTGCTGCGCGCGCATATCTGCCAAGTATTTCTGCTGACATTGCGAAATTCTTTCATGTAACCACCCTCTTATGACATCACATCTGATGACGTTTTTTTAATCACTCCCAGTTACGCCTATTTTTGCTACGTATGAATATATTATCACCACTATCAATTGTTACGCCTCTTGTATTGGCCTCACTGTAATGCCTATTGTATAAAAGTAATTGATTGTCAATAACGTATGTACTTCACTTCCTGAACCTTCGTGGTGATGGAACCTGGAGCAACCGATTATAATCGACCATTGGAATAAAGCCCATTCCGAACCTCTAATACCACGGATTCTGCCTCTTATTTACTGAGCTATTTTATTATGTTTCTGTATCAAATTAAGTCCCGGTAATTAAATTATTTACCACACCTAGCTGGTGAGTACTCTAAGCCATCAATACTAATTAGGTAATTCTCAAAAATATGAATCCACTGTTTCCAGATGATTTCTGGTTTACCAGGTTTTTGCAGAAATGGAGGAGGATGCAAAGCATTTTCAGTGGACGACATGTAGGCACAGATGAAACCCCTCCTGCAGAAGTAGTTGATGTAATTGAGCACCATGTGGTTGGAGCGGAGCTCCCACAACCAGGACGCTCAACTAGTTGCTGTTATAGTGCAGGAGGTTGTAAGAACATAAACAAAGTGGTTGGAGTAGAGCCCCCACAACCAATTTGCTGTAAAGATTACTGTAGCGACTGTAATTGTCGTTGTAAGAAAAATGAAGCGGCTGGAATGGAGCTCCCACAGCCGAAATTGAAAAGAAAATTATATTGAACAAGAGCAGTTGAAAACAAGCATTGAAAATGCAATAGGTCTCGCCTTTGATTAAGTTAAAGCCATTTGTTTTGCTAATGGTATTGTATAGCAAAGCAAATGCTTTAACTTAATAAAAGGCGAGACCTATTGCATTTTAATGCTCGTTTCACTTGTCACATTAAAACTTAGTAACAAGGTCCATAGGGAAGTGGGACTTTTAATTATGTATGTCAGTTTGAGATATACGTTTTCTATGATAAAGCTTTCAGTCGGTAATGGTTACACAACACTAAATACTGTGGTAGCAAAATGATCAAGGCCATGGTTTGATTTCTTTTGGCTACTGGGATGTGTTTTTCACACATTTCTTCTTGCTAAATGGTAAACTTCAGTTATAACCATCAGATACAGTTAAAATGCCACAAAGTAAGTGAACTATTTTCACATTGATTTGCAAACATAATGCAGTACATATTGGTTAAACATCTTTGAGGAGTAATTTGGCTTTCCTTGGCTGCAAAGACAGGTTGCTTCAAAATACGTAATTGCTGAGTTTTTGTATCAGTCTTTAGCAAGAACAAAGGTACCTCTCATCGAATAATTTACAGTCCTGCTGTCTACCTTGTTTCTGGGGGAAACTGTAGATAGAAATTTTGAAGGAGAATATATGAGATAGGAATGAGCATTGTGAATGTGCCCCTTATAATTACTCCCATTTCCAATCATTTGATATAAATAGAATCGTAGTCCCTCTTAACTATTTAAGTAAGAGTCCCTCGCAGATTCTGTTCGGCTGTAAGGTGCCAATGAAACATGGGCAGAGTTGTGCAGAATCATGTCTGCCAGAACAGGGTTCTTCAAATCCTACTGTACAAAATACAGTTATCAGGGGGAGGAGCAAGCATGCATGTCATAAGTGTAATCATGCAATGTAAATACTTCATTGGCATAACAACTAAAAAGTATTACCAAATAAAACAAACTGGCAACATAAATTAAGCAGAAATAATCCCAAGGGGGTTTAAGTAAAGTGCGAGGCACTGACAGTCGAGCACAGTGAGGCTGCAGGGCTCCATGCGGGGATTAGGGAACCGTGTTGGAGGATGAGGGTAATATATTTTGCGCTGACATGAAGGTGTGGGGCTAAGTAAGGTTAAGATCATGAACAAGGTGGTAGGTGGGGCTATGCACAAAGGGCTGGACTAAGAACAGAGTGGCTGGGGCTTAGTACAAGGGCTAGCGCATACAAGGAGAGTGAATAAAGGAATAAAGAGAAGGCTATGGGTGCTGCTATACACGAGCTGGTGCTATATGCAGGGGGTGGGGCGAGGCTACACAATGATGGTCAGGACAAATTCACAGCTGAGTTTCGTACAGTTATGTGGGGCTACTGATTCGCCTTGTCCCCTTCCATCTCCCACACCATACAACACCCCTCCGTCATCTTTACATGCATGCGTTTAATCTGGGGTCAGACCTCGGGCATGACGACAGCTCTCATCAATGCACTCCCTGCCTGTTCCCATTCCCGCCCACAATACATGCCTGGGATCCTTCGACCTGGCGCAAGAAGATATCGCTATATAATCTGCCACCCATCCCAGTTTGTGAGTACTTGCAGTGCTGACTCAGTGAAGCAAATTGAAGAGTTGCTATTAACAAGAAACATCAGTCACATGTTTCTGAAAATTCAGGGAAGGGAGGGGGCAGCCTTCAAGTCTGTAGAATCTGTAAGCCGCCACACGATTGGACCCTGCTAGTAACAAGCCACATCAGAAGAAAAATTCACGCGATTGTATCTTTTGAAAGAAGAACCTGCTTTGTTTCTAAGGGGGCTTGGGGGCGGGGGAGCGGACCCTTTGAAGTGCTCCCAAAAGGCGGATTGCATGGCGGCACGAACGCGCGTGATTGTGCGCGTGCTAGCCATGCAATCCGCTTTTTGGGAGCACTTTTGAAACCCGTATTCTATAGTCTCGCTTTGCAATCGCTTACGCGATAGCAAGGCGAGACCTAATAAATGAGAAGCAGGGCTGGAGCAGAGCTCCCACAGCCAAACTGTCAGGAATCAGCTGAGTGTAATAAATAGGCAGCACCGTGCCCGGCGAAGAACGCTGGGAAGATACACCGCTGAGGTAATTGATGAAAATGCGAAGCTCAGTGAAGAATTGTGGCGCGTTGCTATGGAAGCGGCATCACAAAGGTAATTGATGAAAAGTGAGAGGCTCAGTGAAGAATTGTGGTGCGTTGCTATGGAAGCGGCATCACAATTGAAAGGCAGAGCAGCGCCGGGTCAGGAGGGAATGTGCTGGTTACCATGGATGCAGCAATGCAGGCTGGGCAGCACATCATAGAGAAAGCACGAGCAGAGGATCAGAAGATGCGTGCTGGAACGAGCAGGCAAGTAGAGATGGTTGAGGCCTTCAAAGACTGCCAGAAAGTTAAGAAGTTCAAAATATGTAAAAAGCATGTTGGTCCTGGGGAGGGAAAATCAGCAGTGTCCAGTTCGATGTGGGTGGTAGGCTTCGCAAGATGAATCCGAAAGTGTCAGTTTGGGAAAGAAAATAAAGATTTTTTTTTCTTGACCCCACTCCTGGTACCAAATATGTAGCGGTCAGCGAAGAAGACCGGAGACGGATTAAGGTTGAACCCAGCACTGAGGACAGCGTGTTTTGTGCTGCAACAGAGGAAAAAACAAACCGATGCCATCCACAACGCTGCTGCTGACTCTGTGTCCTGAAGGCACCACAGAGGGCACTGCCGCAATCCCACATGGCGACCCTGGTCTCACCGACGATGCCTGGTGACGCTGCTACCGAGCCGCTGCTCGCACCGCGATCTGTGGGCACCACACTCCGCACCACCTCACTTCACGACGACGCCTTGGTATACCCAACAACGCCGCTCCACGCCAAAATCTATGCTGCTGCTTGCACCGTCGTTCGAGGGCACTGCTCGTAAAGTTACATGACCCACCGCCCTCATCCTGCAGCACAGCCTTGGCATACCGACACCGGCACCATCTACTCCAGTTTGTCAGCCAACGACAGCGCTTCAGCCACGACGACGCAGCTGCTTGCACCATGACCTGTCAGCACCGCAACGAGCACCGCCTTTTCCTTCCACCACGACCCTGGTCTCACTGACAATACCATCTGACGCCGCCACCGAGCCGCTGCTCACACCGCTACCTGAGGGCACCGCACGCCACACCTCTGCACTTCGCACCGCCGCAACCGACGCCTGCCAACGCCAGCGCTCCTGACCTCAACAGAGGGGAATTCGACCTGCAACGTGTGTGACTTCAAGGGCCCAGACGACTCCTGCACTGACCTCCGGAACCGATGCCTGCAGCCGCCGTACTTTCGAAGCTCAACAAGAGGTCGCCGATGCACTGCATTTCGAAAAGGTACTGTTTGCGGGTCTTCCCGACACTGTAGCTGGGCAGCGACGCCGCGGTCAGCCACAACTGTTTGGATTTGTTTGCTTACGATGCCCTGATAGCCCCGGGGAATGCTATCGACATCAAGGAACTATTTTTCAAGCATATTTTGATAATTGAGGATTTTTAAGTACTGTATTGTGGATTTTTATCGTTTTTGTTTTTGTCTTAAATATATAAAAATATTAGATATTTTTCTAAACTGGTTTGGTGTCCTTTTGTAATGCTTACACTGTATTACTGTTGGTTATGGGCAAATGCTTTACACACTGCCTTTAAGATAAGCCTGACTGCTCGTGCCAAGCTACCAAGGGGGTGAGCAGGGGTTATTTCAGGAGTGTAACTCCTTTATTGTGACTAGAGTGGAGGTTTCTGCCCGACTTTGGCGCATGCCCTAGCTGACCAAAAATCCCATTTCTAACATTGGTTGTCAGTGGTGAGGATAGGACTTGCGTTTGCACTTGACTTACAGTGATTGGTGTGCACTACTACCATATCGCGGACCATTATGTACCACATACTGGTTCTTTTTCTTTTTGGCCTTTTTTTGATCTTGCTAGTTTGAAGTTGCTACTTCATCATGCCTGAATCAAGAGCATCATCTGTTGCATCCCTAGAAATTGCCTTTGAGGAGGATAGGTTGGAATCCTACAATGTTAGGGAATTGAAATCAATTTGCAAAAACCTAAAAGTACAAGTCAGAGGCCTCACTAGGAAGGAGGAGCTACAAAAGGCGCTGAGGGCCTGGATAGCCGCCAGACATGCCAGCGAGCAGTCTGGTGATCTCAGTGGAGAGGCGGAGGAACCTACTCCTATGGTAGATGTGCTTTTGGGAGGAGGAACCCTCCAGGCCAGGCAGCAGTGGCCTGTCCCCAGAGGAGCTGAAGGACAGGCGGGCAGCAAAGAAGATCGAGTTGGAGAAACTCAGGATAGAAAGTGAAAGGGAAGAAAAAAGAATAGCCATGGAGGAAAGGAAGATGATCTTAGATTATGAGCAAAGTCTTAAGGAGCTGGAGCTAAGGAATAGAGCCAGCTCAGATGGTGGCAGCAACTCGTCAAGACAAGCAGACAGAATTGTGCACATCCCTAAGAATGTAGGCAAGGAATTCAAGAAGGGGGGGTGACATACAAAGGGGGTTTCAGGGTTAAGAGGCAGCGATACACATGAATGGGGTCCCTGAGGAGAATTGGGGAGCGGGATTGTGGCCTCTGTTTTCAGAAGAAACAAGGGATACTTCAGTAGCTTTGGGTAAGGTGTATAAACTCATCTATGCTGACATGAAGGAGACCCTCCTCACTAGATATGGTCTCACTCCTGAAAAATACAGGGATCAGTTCAGGTCCACTAAGAAGTCTGATGCCAACACTTGGTTGGAATGTGTAAATATGTTTTGCAGGTCACTGGATGGCTGGGTGAAGGGCAGTAATGTGACAAATTTTCAGGGGCTCAACAATTTGAATACATGGGAGCACTTGTCTAGTCTATGTTTTGCAGATCTGTGCCAGTACCTAGTCGATAGTAAGCTGATTGACCCCAGGAAGCTTGCTATGGAGGTGGATCACTGAGTGAATACCCGGATCCACAAGAAAGTGTTTGTGGGAGACTCAGCAAAAGGTGGGCAGGATCCCTAGCAGAAAAGTGGGAGGACATGGTTAAAACACATGAGTTCTTTAAAGGGCCCCAAACTAACACCCAGGGTAAAGGTTCCCATCCCCCCGGAGATAAGAAGCAAGGGGTCTCTTCAGGAAAGCCTGCTGAGACCGGCCCGCAAGTGTTTTTAATGTGACCAGGTGGGCCACATGAAGGGGGACCCCAAGCGCCCTAAGAGGGCACAGCCACCCACCGGTGGCAGTCCAAGGTGTTGGCTAGTGGAGCGCTTGGGGAGGAAGAGTACACACAGGAGGGTTGGTATCCCGCAGAAATGACCCTTATCTCACTAGGGGACAGTGAGATGGTGCCCACTAACACAAAGAAATACAGCACCTGGTTGACCATCAATGGGAAAGGGGTAGAGGCTTCCAGAGATACTAGAACCAGTGTCACCTCAGTCCGGTGTCACCTGGTCTCGGAGAAGCAGGTAGTCCCTGGGGAATTCCACCAAGTAATTGCTGTGGACAATTCAGAGCGCCAGTGTCTGGTGGCGCAGGTTCCCTTTGAATGGGGGGGTCTCAGGTACCTTGAGGGTGGTTGTGAGCCCTTCCATGCCTGTATATTGTCTGCTAGGTAATGACCTGGAGCAGTCTTTATGGAAGGATGTTGAGCTCAGGTCTCACTTGGAGATGCTTGGGTTGCCAGAGTGGGCATGCGTGTCCACTCTGTCAATGGCAGCCAGAGAGGGTGATCAAGAGGACTTGAAGCCTGAAGCAGTGGCCTAATTCCCGGCCAAGAGAAAGGGCAAGGGGCACTGGAAACCGGCCCCTGATGTTCCCACGGACCAGGGTGGAGGCGGACCTCGAGGGGGATGCCCCGGTGCCTACAGGGGAGCAGGTAGCTGAACAGGGGGACATCTCATAGCTGACCCATTGGCAACAAGTAGGGGGTCCCACCAGGGAGGAATTTTGCAAGGAGCAGAAAGAGTGCCCTTCTCTGGAGGGTCTGTGGTGGCAGGCTGCAGACCAGGCAGCTGGTGATCATTCCGGATCACATTGGATCTACAGGGAGAATGATCTCCTGTATAGTGAGCCTAAGGTTGCTGAGCCTGGGTCAGCCCGTGTGCTGGTGGTACCCCAGCTTTTCAGGACCTTCCTACTGGGTCTGGCTCATGACGTGCCTTTGGCAGGACATTTGGGGCAGGACAAGACCTTTGATAGGCTTGTCACCCACTTCTTCTGGTCCCAAATGTGAAGGCAGTCAGATGGACATTGCAGGTCTTGCCAAACTTGCCAGGCAAGTGGTAAGAGCGGGAGGAAGGTCAAAGCTCCTCTTCAGCCTTTTCCAGTCGTTAGAACACCCTTTGAAAGGGTAGGGATGGACATTGTGGGGCCACTGGATCCAAAGACAGCCATGGGCAACGGGGACATCCTGTTCTTGGTGGACTATGCCACCCGGAGGCAATCCCTCTCAGAACAACAATGGCGCCAGTGGTGGGCCGGACGTTAATGGGGATATTTTCCAGCGTGCGGTCCCCAGAGAGGTGGTTTCTGACAGAGGAACCAATTTCATATCCAAGTATATGACATCCCTGTGGCAGAAGTGTGGTGTAACCTACAAGTTCACCACCCCTTACCACCCACAAGGTAACGGTCTGGTGGAGAGATTCAACCAGACCTTGAAGGGCATGATTAAGTGTCTAACTGAACCAATGAGGTGTAAGTGCCATTCCCTCTCTTTGCATACAGGGAGGTGCCACAGAAGTCTCTTGGGTTCACTCCCTTTGAGCTTCTGTATGGTCACCCTGTGAAAGGACCTCTGAGTTTGGTGACGGAAGGCTGACAGGCAACTCCCAGGACAACTCCCCAGGATGTGTTTAGTTGCATGCTGGCCTTCAGAGACAAAACTGCCTGCTTCAGGAAATTCGCTCAAGCGAATCTAGAAGCCAGACAGGAAGAAATGAAGAATGGTATGACCAGAATGCCACTCTGGTCGAATTTCAACCTGGGCAGATAGTGTGGGTTATGGCCCCAGTGGAAACTTGTGCCTTGCAGGACAAGTGGACTGGGTCGTTTGGGGCGCAAAAGTGATGTCACCTACCTGGTGGATTTGCAGGCTCCAAGGAACCCTTTGAGGGTCCTCCTTGTGAACCGCCTCAAGCCCCACTTCTAGAAGTCTGATGTGAGCATGCTCTTAGCCACAGATAATGGGGTGGAAGAGGAGAGCGAACCTCTCCCTGACCTCCTGTCTGCCAAGGAGCACAATGGGTCTGTGGAAGGTGTGATCCTCTCCCCTACCCTGACCCCGAGCAGCAGAACGACTGTCCTCAAGTATTGGGTCAATTTGCCCCACTGTTCTCTCTGACCCTTGGTGTTACTCACTGGTGTACCCATGACGTTGACACCGGTGACAGCCCACCTGTGAAGCACAAGATTTACATTTTGACTGACCGGGTCAAGGCGAGCATCAAAGAGGAGGTCTCTAAGATGTTGGCGTTAGGGGTGATCGAGCCTTCCAACAGCCCTTGGGCCAGCCCCGTGGTCTTGGTTTCAAAGGCCGCTGCACCCGGTGCCACTCCAGAACTGTGGTTTTGTGTGGACTACTGGGGGCTCAATACCGTCACCAGGACTGACGCACACCCCATCCCCAGAGCTGATGAGCTCATTGATCGGTTAGGAGCTGCCAAGTTCCTCAGGACGTTCAATTTAACGTCTGGGTACTGGCAGATTGCCCTAACCGAGGGGGCCAAGGAGAGGACAGCATTCTCAACCCCCGAAGAACATTACCAGTTCTGGGTGATGCCCTTTGGGTTGAAGAATGCCCCTGCCACCTTTGAGAGGTTGGTCAACCAGGTGTTGGCTGGACTGGAGGATTTCAGTGGCGCCAACCTGGATGACGTCACAGTGTTCAGTTCCAGCTGGGCAGAGCACTTGCAACACCTCGGTGAAGTGTGGAGAGCGCTGCAAAGGAGAGGCCTCACGATTAAGGCCAGCATGTGCCTGATCAGGTAGGGTTCTGTGGCGTACTTGGGACACCAGGTAGGAAGCGGCCAGGTAGTGCCCCTACAAACCAAGATCGACACCATCCTGGCTTGGGAGCCCCCCAAGACCCAGATGGAGGTGAGATCCTTCTTAGGTCTCGCCGGGTACTACAGGAGGTTTGTTAAGGGCTATGGCACCATTGTTGCCCCCTTGACAGAGCTGACTTCCAGGAAGCAGCCCAAGAAGGTGATCTGGACTGAGTCCTGCCAGAAGGCTTTTGATGCCCTGAAGGCAGGCATGTGCACGGCACCCATGCTCAAGGCACCCGACTTCTCCAAGGAATTAGTCGTGCAGACTGACACTTCAGAGCATGGTGTGGGAGCGGTGCTCTCACAACTGAACGAAGAGGGCCTAGACCTGCCTGTAGTCTTCCTTAGCAGGAGACTACTCCCCAGGGAACAGAGGTGGAGTACCATCGAAAGGGAGGCTTTCGCTATGGTCTGGGCACTGAAGAAGCTGAGGCCCTACCTGTTTGGGACTCACTTCCAGGTTCAGACAGACCACAGGCCCCTCAGATGGTTAATGCAAATGAGGGGTGAAAATCCAAAACTGCTAAGGTGGTTCATCTCCCTACAGGTAATGGACTTCACGGTGGATCACCATCCTGGCACAGAGCACACCAATGCAGATGGTCTGTCCAGGTTCTTCCACCTTAGTGAAGAGAACTACCAAGAGGGTGGGTAGTTCTCCCTACTTTCAGCTGGAAGGGACATGTGTTAGACTTGATATATTTTGGCGTCTTCATTTCCCTGAGTTTTTTGCTTTTCAACCTCCCGGTTCTGACTCTGTTTGTGCTGGCTTAGTGTTTCTGCGCAGTTTTCTCACTGCTAATGAGTGGTAAAGTGCAAGTGCTCCTGTGGTAAAATGTGTTATGGATTAGTATTTCCATGGACATGGGACTTATTTATGAACCCTCACGTGACTTTTGCACCGTTGGTGCGTTACATTTTGTGACGCACCAGCAGGGTAAAAAATGCGCAATGTTGCGTCATATTTACAAAGTGATGCATCTAGGTAGATGCGTCACTTTGTAAACCCCTGCACCATATTATACCTGCGCCAGGTATAATGTATGCAGGGGGGGCGTTCTGACACAAGTAAGCCTCGTAGAAGTGACGCAGTGAAATCTATAAGATTTCACTGCGTCACTTCTAGGACGCAAATGTGTCAATATCTTACGCCTGCCTCAGAGCAGGCGTAAGACTGACGCAGGCACATTTGAAATTGGAGTTGCCCATGTGAAATGACCCATTGATGGAGTTGCATCACTTTCGTGATACACTCTAGCAAAGCGTCATTTTTGCACCAGTATTTCTGACGTATCTGTGACTCCTTGCGACATGATGTGTCATACTGTAAATATGATGTATCCAGCATGTCGCAAGGAGGGCGCAATGAAAAGTGGCGCATCACTGTTTTCACGCAGCAATGCGTCACTTTTCATAAATGAGACCCTCTCTTCCTAAGAGATCAAGGGATTTTGGAATATAAATATTGGGGCCCAGACCCCTGACTTTTAGAACTCTTTTGGACCAAGACGACTGCCAAGAAGAAGAGCTGGAGAAGCTGTGAGGAGGAACTACCACTTTGCTGAGTGCTTTGCTGTGTTGGCCTGCGGTGGCTGCTTCTGTCTTGGACAGTGAAAGGACTGGACTGAACTTTCTGCAATCTATTTTTGTGAGTTTCTCCAAGGGCTTGAGGTAGAGCTTGCCTCCTGTTCAAGAAGTCTCAGGAACAGCAAAGACTTCAAGCTCTTCTGCCCTCAGCACTGGGGACTGTGTGTTTTGTGCTGCAACAGAGGAAAAAGCAACCCTACGCCGTCTACGACGCCGCTGCTGACTCCGTGTCCTGAAGGCACAGCAGAGGGCACCACTGCAATGACGCACCGCAACCCTGGTCTCACCGACGATGCCTGCTGACGCTGCCACTGAGCCGCTGCTCGCACCACGACCTGTGGGCACTGCACTCCGCACCGCCTCGCTTCACAATGATGCCTTGGTATCCCAGACAATGCCGCTCCACGCCAAAATCTACGCCGCTGCTTGCACCGTGGTTCGAGGGCACCGCTCGTAAAGTTACACGACGCACCGCCCTCATCCCGCACCGCAGCCTTGGCCTACCAACTCCGGCACCATCGACTCCAGTTTGTCAGCCGATGACAGCACTTCATCCACGACGACTCCACTGCTTGCACCGTGACCTGCCAGCACCACGACGAGCACCGCCTTCACCTCGCACCGCAACCCTGGTCTCACCGAAGATGCCATCTGATACCGCCACCGAGCCGCTGCTCGCACGTGACCTGAGGGCACCACACGCTGTACCGCTGCACTTCGCACCGCCGCACCCGATGCCTGCTGACGCCAGCGCTCCTGACTTCAACAGGGGGAGTTCGACCTGCAACGCGTGTGACTTCAAGGGCCCCAACGACTCCTGCACCGACCTCCGAAACCGAATCCTGCAGACACCGTGCTTTTGGAAGCCCAACAAGAGAGACTGACGCCCTGCATTTCTAAAAGGTACTGTTTGCAGGTCTTCCCGATACCGTAGCTGGCCCCCGACGCCGCGGTCAGCCAGAACGGTTTGGATTTATTTGCTTACGACGCCGTGATAGTCCCGAGCGGAGCTATCGACATCAAGGAACTATTTTTCAAGCATATCTTGATAATTGAATATTTTTAAGTACTGTATTGTGGATTTTTATCGTTTTTGGTTTTGTCTTAAATATATAAAAATATTGGATATTTTTCTAAACTGGTGTGGTGTACTTTTGTAGTGCTTACACTGTATCACTGTTGGTTATGGGCAAATGCTTTACACACTGCCTTTAAGATAAGCCTGACTGCTCTTGCCAAGCTACCAAGGGGGTGAGCAGGGGTTATTTTAGGAGTGTAACTCCCTTATCCTGACTAGAGTGGTGGTTTCTGACCGACTTTGGCACATGCCTTAGCCGACCAAAAATCCCATTTCTAACAGGCAGCCATTACAAATTTCTTCTCGGAGAACAATGGCACAGTGGATGGGACTGGTATACTATGGGAGGCCTTTAAAATGACTATCTGGTGGGAATATATAGGAGCACAAGCAGGGGTTCTGAAATCAGCTTTCTGCATTAAGGGGTAGGATCCGCGCGCTTGAATGTACATATGAACAAACATACACTGTTGGCCAAAATGAGTGATCTATTAAACAGAATATAAAGATGTGGCCGGGCAGGAGTTATGGCATAGGTCCAGGAGACAGACCGGGTCAGTCTCTGGCCAGTAAATTGCAGACACCTAGGGGCCAGGATTGTATCGTAGAAATAATAAATAATGACCTGACAGCTCAGCACACTACGCAGGAAATTAACTGGACTTTCACAAGGTTCTTCTCTAACCTGTACGTGCCGGTGCTGCCTGTTGCAGAATACGAGATCTCAAACTACTTGAATGACATTGCACCTGGCTGGCTTTCCTTGGGTCAGTGAGAGTATCTCACACAGCCCGGGATGACAGAAGATGTTAAAGAGGCCATTATGTTGTTACCAAATGGTAAGGCAGCGGGGCTGGGTGGGCTGTCCAGTGAGTTTTATAAGGCATATGCGGACTAGCTTGCTGCAAGATTGTTGGAGGTCTTCACCGAAGCATATGAGACAGGTATGCTTCCCCTTCACTGAGGGAAGCTCTAATAGTGATGTTGTTGAAGCTGGACAAGGTGCCCAATAGATGCGAATCATACAGGCCGCTCTCCATGATAAATACTGACACCAAAATATTGGCAACAATAATCGCTAATAGACTGCAGCCTTTGATCCCAAATTTGGTCTTGCCGAATCAGTCGGGTTTCGTACCCAAGAGATCCACCACATATAATTTGCGTACTATATTTGCTGTGCTGCATCGTTGGACCCCAACTTCCCGCTGCAGCTGTTCTATTAGAAGCGACCAAGGCTTTCGATTTGTTACATTGGGATTACATGTTTGTAGTTTTGCAACACATGGGGCTACCGCCATTTTTATTAAATGGGTGCGCCTCCTTTATTCGAGCCGGTTCCCAGGGTGCGTGTGAATGGAATGGTCACTGACCTTATACATATTTGCAGAGGGACTAGGCAGGGTTGCCACCTATCCGCAATGCTGTTCTCCACGGCACTTGAGCCTTTGGCTTGGAAGATAAGGAAGGGACATGCCACTGGGCTTCAGGCAGTGACATCTGCCATTTCTCTATACGCAGATGATATGCTGCTGTATGTTAGGAAACCTGCGAAACACTTGGAACCCCTATTGCGGGAATATGTCCGGTTTGAACAATACTCAGGACTGTGCATTAACTGGTGCAAATCCACGGTGTTTCCTCTCACTGAGTGTACAACGGTGCAGGAGTTGGAGTTCCTGCTGGCCTGGTCGTGTGAACCTGTACGATATTTGGGAGTCTTGGTGCACAGAGACCCTAAAACAGTCATTAGTATGAACTATGGGCGAGTGTTGGAGAATTTAAGTGGCCAAGTTGCCAAACGGACCCGCCTCCCTAAGTACCTAGCGGATAGGATAGCTGTTGTCAAGATGGCAATTCTCCCTAAAATGTTATACTTGTTTGCGAATATCCCAATAGTACTAAACAAAGTCATGTTTTAGGCTGTTCAGTCATGTTTACGGGGTTAGTCTGGGCTCGAAAACAGCAGAGATGTAGTTGGGACACCCTGACGCAACCATTCGAAAGAGGTGGATTTGAGGCCCCAGAGCTACGATTGTATTACCTTTGTGCACAAGCCCAATTTGCAAACTATTGGTACTTTCCTCAGTGCTACTTACCACACTTGGCAGTAGGGGCGGATAGTGTATACCCCATCCCATTGACTGCTATAATATACCAAAAGAGAACTCAGGGGAATAGAAAAGAGATATATACTGTTATTTGCACTATCAGAGCGTGGAAGGCCCTGACGGCTCATGTGGGATGTGAATATTTGTACGCACCTGCTATGCCGATTATAGCCCACCCGGATATCTCGGTTGCACAAGAGGCTGGGGCACTGAGTACTCTATCCACCGCGGGGATTATTAAATTGGGGGATATGTATCTAAATGGAAAGTTTCTATCTCTGGACGACTTTACATCAAGGAATCAATACAATGCCATGCAAGGGTTTGTCTACGCCAGGCTGTGCATGGCTGTCAGGGCGCTGGAAACGGGGTTCCCAAATGAGCCGAAGATGTTGCAAGCATTACAAATTATGGTAACAGTGGAGGAATCCAGAGGGCTTATCTCTCTGTTGTATAATGCTTCCCAACGAAAAAAGGATGTAAAATGTTCTATCTCCCCGGACAAATGTCACAGACACCTAGTGGTGCCATTGGTTTGGGAAGACTAGGAAGCGTGTTGTTCATTGACTGGTCGCCTCACTGCCAACTGTAATCTTAGAATAATGCATTTTAAATTTCTGCATCAAATGTATTATACACCGATGAAACTGCAGAGGTGTAGGCTGCATGAAGATGCTAGGTGTGTGAGATGCGGGGAGGATGGGGCAGACTTTGTGCATTTGGCGTGGACCTGTAACTCTATGTTTGATTACTGGATGAATGTAACTCGAACGCTAACGTTAATCGTAATGGAAATTGTGGAATGTACACCTGAGATATGTTTACTGGGGCTGATAAAAAGGCTTAAGCCATGCAACAGGCGTATAGTAGCTGTCACCACCCTCCTGGCGAAGTGCATGGTTGCAAAGCTTTGGGGAGGCAGATCCGCTCCCACAGTGGCACAATGGATAAAAGACCTTGTATACTGTAAGGAACACCTGGATATGTATGTGGAGGAACTGCATGTGGCCTCTAGACCTAAATACTTATTGGTGCCGCTGACTTGCTACCTGCTGAAATGCCCGGACAAGGTATAATTTCATAAGTCCATGAACGGGCGATATATGTATAAACTTGGTGATCGAGTTTATGAGAAGGGATAACTGCAGCTATGGATTTGGAAATTGTTATATGGCACTGCACTGCACAGGTTTTGTATTTCGGTATTTTAGTTTGTTTTGTATGTCGCCTGATATCTGCTGACATGTAAGGTGGACATCCTATTCATCAATGTAACCATTGTGAGTTGATATGTACAATTAAAAGCTGTAACCTTCTTGATAACAAAAGTTTAATACAAATATATATATATATATGTTATATGTGAAACGCTTGATACATGAATACCTTCTGCACATTTCGCAATGATAAACACCTGGCATATATTCACTTAGTCCATGTAAAGCACTTCCCTTCCAATTTGGATAAAAGAATGAATACACTAAATAAAATACATAAAAAAGAATTAAATTGTATCCATGGGAAAAGTAATTTGAAATAAAAAAAACTGTCTCGATCTATGCCCATAATCAGTATGAGCCTGATACACAGTCATCTAAATTGAACTTCGATGAGCAAATGGCATGATTTATAAGTGAAAATTCACTTTTTGTACTCATGTAATATTACTTGTGAGTAAATCTGCTCCTATGGGTAGAGAGTGGGCATTCATTCAAAGATTAATATGGGATGCAATGTTGGTGAACCTCTACAAACTCACAAGTTTTTCTATATTCATACATGTTTGTACTGCCCATTACCTCCCTGGATATGGTCAGAGATGTATCCTTGACAAGTTCAGGAGTGAATTGGAAACCCTGGTGGCAATGATGAAGAAACTTAGGGCGGTGCAGAGGAACGGGGTCTTTCCCATGAAAAAAATATTTACCCTGTGGAGAAAACGTAAAAAGTTAGCATTTTCCTATGGACTGCCGCTCAGCATTTCACAATTGTGAATGCACACCAAGGGCCGCATTACACTAAGTGCCGCGGGGGCGCAACGGGCATTTGCGACTGATTTTTGCTTCCCTGGGGCAGTTTAGTATTACAAAAGGGGCCGCAGACGGTTGTGCATCCTCTTCTGTAATACTGAAAGCGCTCGCACACATACAGCGCCAGCGCTTTCTTAAGAGAGCGTTCCCTCATTTGCATGGGGGTGTGCCCATGCAAATGAGGGGATCCCTTTGCCTCTGCGCCCGCGCTGTATTAAAGATGCTGGTGCAGAGGCAAAGAAGCTCTCAGGAGGCACACTGACAGTGCACCACCTAAAACGTGGTGGACTGTCAGCACGCCCCCTGATAGCAGCCCTCTGGAGAGGGGGTAAAGGGGATCCTATGGACCCCCCAGACATCCCTTTGCAGGTGAGTGCAGTCACTGAATGCACCCGCCTGCACGGGGATCTCTAATTCCCTGTAAAAATGCAGGCACGTTGCTGCCTGCACAAGGAAACACAGAGTGGCTGCTTCAAAGCTGCTCCGTATTTCACTCATATGCGCTGCACCCCGGGCAGCACAAGTTTGTTGCTGCCCTGGGGGAAGCGCAATCTATATACCAGGGCACACTTTCTCTGTTTGCGCCGGGGCACCTGTTTTAAGGTGCGCAAAGGAGCAAACAAGGAAAGTGCGCCCTATACTTAATAGATTCAATTGGGAACTCCTGGGTTTCTTAAAAAAAAACTGCTAGCATCTGAAAAGATTACTTAAATAGGACCGTCATTAAAAAAGAACATGGAAAAAACGACTGACCTGAGAAAAGAACTCATGTAGAAAGAACAGAAAGAAGATAATAATATTTGTAGTAAATGCATTTTAAAAGAGCCAATGCAGCCGAGCAGGAGCAAACAATTCAGGCATCATCTTCTGTAAATTAACGTAATAGAGGAGCCCAAAATGTTTATTTGTGATAAACGATAGCTTGGGGCAGTATAACATGGATGCACCTTTTAAATGTGGCATAATCTCTATATTTGATACACTTGTTTATTCTTCGTATCTTGCCACTACTACATAGAGACAGGGCCAGTGGAAATATTCGGAAAGGGAGCACCACATTGTAGTAAATGATGAAGCAAGAGAAGGCAAATTATGGGGTGTACATCATTACTTCATTAATTTGTCATGTGTACATGTTACATGTAACTTTTTACCAGATTGTGCTAGAGACAAAAATGTTCTGTGGCTCTGTGGTCAACCCCACATCGTGCATAGCCAAAGGCAGGGTAGGTCGTGTTATGTATGGTGATATAATCATACTTTACGTTTAAAAAAAAGCCTAGAAATGTTCAGAAAAAAAGCAAAGGTTAAAATGAGGTTATAGTTAGGCATTGTAATATTATCTTACTTACTAAAAAAAAAAAATATTCACCAGTCATAGTCAAGCACTGCCTATTACCTCACATATTACACTATGTTCTATGCCTTCATTGATAACATCAATGAAAGGCATCTGAAATGACATTATTGATAAAAACACTGTGTACAAGGGGGTGCAAGTTATAGTTACTTCAGTTAACTATGACAGGTGAATTTCACTGCTCTTTTGAGTTTAAAATGTAACATTTTGCCTAATTATAATGCCACTTAACCTTTGTTTATTTTAATATATATATATAGTATCTGTATGAATAGATATATACATATATATATATTGAAAAAAACAAAGGTTAAGAGGCATTACATATCTAAATTGTACTTTCATTTAGCAATGCGTTTGTGTGTGCCGTGATTTTCATACTGACATACTTCTGGTCTCTTATCTTAATGACCCATGCCACAGAGTTAAAATCAGTCACCTCTGCTTGTTTGACAATTACCCAAGCTACTAGTGCTTCTCTAACCTTTACATCGCAGTTTCTGGATACCCATTTTTAGGTCTCGCTGAGCCAGCGCATGTGCTGCTCCGAGTCATATAGTATCGGGGTTTTCAAAGTGCTGCCTGATGGCCTAGCACTTGCGTTCATGCGAGCGTGCGCGTGCAGCCGCCATCTTTGTTTTTCCTTTCACTTTTGCGCGCCCGTGTCACTTTCACGGCCGCGCGTCTATCGGCTTCATTTTCCTTTCACTTTCACGCGGCCGTGTCACTTTCACGGCCGCGCAGCTATTGCTTGTTTTTGATGGCAAGGCGGCAGACCCACCTGGGCAAACTCCTTTTTTTTCCGCAGTGGTCCGATGTATTTATATAAACTCCAGTTTCATGGCCTTTTTTTCTTCATTTAAAATTACAGTGAAGAAGTGCTGCAGTGGATGCCGCCCTCTGCCCTCTAGATGCAGACGTCACCCTCCTTACCACTGAGTGTTATATGTGAGCCCGGGATGCCGCCCTCTGCCCTCTGCCCTCCAGATGCAGATATCGCCCTCCTTACGTGCAGAGTGTAATATGTGAGCCCACACCTGCTGGCCAGGTTGCAATTACCGGCGCAGGACCACGCAGCCACACCACAGGCCCTATAGCAAAGGTTGTTCTTACTGCCAATGTACTGTAGTAGGTTTCACGGCACACTTTATGAACAGGTGCCTTTGTTGAAGACAATGATGGCTCGGTTTTTGCAGACAGCTTCTGCAACAACAACATGCAAGTTTTCATAATATGAACTCCATTACCATATTCTGTCATGATAAAGATATGTTCACATTTTTTTGTGCTCTTCCAAAGCGGTTAGGTAAAAAGACAGCTAATCTTTATTTTATCATGTTTACCACGCAGTACATAGATACTTAACATATATTTACTGTACTATCTGTGCATTACCAGTTTACAAAAGGCATGTACTAGTCTAAACACCCATGCCTCTAGTGTACAAATGATTATTAGGTTTGATGTGTCCCTTAGCTCGGAAAGAGAAATTCATCTGTGAATGTATTTACCAATCATGACTTGGGGCTCTGGTCATAAAGCACATCGAGCACCCATAGTTCTCAGATGAGGATGTAGAGGACTCGATGAGGAATCACAGTTCCAAGTAACTTCTAGCACCATCAGAGTTCAGAACTCCCAACACCTAATCATAAAATTGCACTGATTGCCGCTAGACAGCTCACTGACATGCTTGGACAGAAGGAAACTTGTCAGCTGAACATACCTACGCTAACATATTCTGAATCAGACTATAAAACTTAATTTGATTATACTAAATATAACACAGGCATCATCATCAAGAAGAAAATTCTCAGTATCACTATCATGTTCCCTTTATGTACACAGTGTACAGTGCTATACTCCATTTTTTTCAAACCACACAGGTTCACAAGAATACTCCAGGAATCCTAGGGCAATCCAAAATTATGCGGCAGTTGATAAAATCTCCATGGACAAATGTGACAAATGTGTTTTTGCACAAGTAACTTTTCTTTTTCTCCACAAGGAATTATTTTTCCCCATAAAGTAACTTCTTCCACTGAATCGCTCATTAAACATTTGAGCTTAATTTCCATCCTGGAACTGCACTTACTTTTGTTTTAGGCAAAAGCAAATCTCTCTTTCCAGAGTGGGAAACAACTAGCAAGGAGTCTGCTAAAACCTACATACTTCTAGGTCTGTGCCATACTTATAGGTTTGTGGATGGTCACATACTTTTGTAGGGTACACCATCAAGAAATGCCAGAATCGCAACCTAGTCCTAAAACATGCATGCAGCATTTATCCGTAAATGCACTTTAGGAACACAAATTACACCAATTCTGAGTTTGTGGCTTAAGCCTTTGGTGATTAGACTTTATGCAGTGGCTCAAGTAGTTCCCGGACATATAGGACTAGGACTACACAACTGTTTACAAGAAAGCCTTCTTAAATTATCAGGTACAGTCAATTAGCACCTGCTCCCCCCCCCCCAATCCACTCTTATAGCTTTGGGGGCCTGGAATAATCTGAATTATCTCACTTGTTGGAGTGTGATAGTTAGTGCTGTCATTTGCATCACTGGCAAGCACAATAGGTGGAGCAAGCTGCTGTGGCCTCCTGACGAGCGCCCTGGCACATTTTTTTTTTTTTTTACAAATTAAGCACTGACATGGCTCCATCTGTTATCGTGGTCAAGTCTTCTTTTACCACTGTAGCTTGGTTACACTTGTTTACTGTTTTTTAGGTCTCGCCTTTGTGACCTTATAAGTGTTTAGTCATGCAACAGTTGCTGTTGTTGCAACAAGGATATTTTGCAGCATAACTAAATACTTATAAGGGCCCAAAAGCGAGACCTATTGGCTATGCCAATGCTTGTTAAATATGGTATCCTCACAATTAAAGTGTTTGAAAATGAAAGTCAATTACATGTCAAAACCTATTTTGTTCTCCAGAATTTCAGAAAAACAAGTCTGTGCTAGAAAGATTGTTTGAGCATTTCTACGAAGGTCTTTCGCACAGGGCAAAACATGGCTGTCTTTTTTATGAACATCTCGATATAACATTATGGAATGAGCTCCATACATTAACTTGTGAATCAAGCCTTCAGCCAGACAGCCACGTTTATAATAAAGCCATATCCACAAGGTAGCCATGTAAACACATAACGAACCTTAGTTTCGCAGTTCAAATGCTAAGTCATGTTTTGGATCTAATAACGCGCCGGTGGCTTTTGTTTCAGGAACTTGAACATTATCGTAAGAAAACAAAATGAAGAAATGCACCATGGGCGCGAGATAAAGTAATTCTAGAAGATGGTTTTCAAGCAAACCCCTTAACTTAATTTAACATGAGTTTCTGGCAGTGCTGACTAAAATTGTTATACGGTATGTCACTGTTCATTTTAAGACAGAAGAACAAAGTTTTGTTTTATTTTAATTTCATCAACAGTTTGGAGCCTAATAGCAAACTGTTTAAATGTTTTTGCAGGCTCATATTTGCAGCCAGTAAGGAATAAGACGTTGTAATACAATGCAAAGCAGTGCAAAGAAGTTAGCGGAATGAATACGAGTTCTGCAGCCTGAAATACGTAGAGCATTGCAATACAAGGACATCCACGACACAAGAGTAACTCAACATATAGACAAGCCAAATATCTAGTGAGCTCCCCGTAGAACACACTCCACGAAGCATGTGCTTATTAATGAGTGACTAACAATTTTGAAATATAAAAATCTATGTATAAAATAACGGGTACATCTGCACTGCCGTGAACAAGGCCAGTATAACGTCGAAGTAGTACTGAATACATTTTAGGTCCTTTATACAGTTGTTTAGAAACTTTGCTTACTGTTTGGTAATACAATTGCAAACCTAGCACAAACACAGTAAATTTGAAAATAGGAAATCGATGCATTACATATATCCAGGAATTGGAACTTAAGCTAGGCTTAGTATTCGGTTTAGGGCGACACTACTGCACTAGGTCACATTGTGTTTGGTGCTAGGCCAATAAGGATATTTTTTCCGTCAGGCATAAATCAAGTTGTGGAGGAAACATCTGTCCAGGGGGGGGAAGCTGTGGGATTCATCACATGAGATCTTATGATATTGGATGTGCTGAGCAGCATCCCAGGACGAGCAAAGTTAATCTACAGTCGGGCATGGCTGAATGGCCTGCAAGATGGCCGTAGACTTCTGAAGCTCCTTGCCGCTTCGGAGACCATTTCTAACCTCCAACGGCAGTCTCTCACCGACAGACATGACCTGAGCGGGAGCTTCAATGAGACAGCGGGGGAATGAGGTATTTTGCTTTTGGGTGCTTTTCAAGCCCTTTTACCTGCTTTTTCCCCCCGTTCCGCCTCTTCTCAGGCTCAGTGGTTGCGGTTGCCATTTTGTATCTCAAGAGCGCAGCGGCACTTTTTTGCCCTCGCTTCACTCAGCCTGCTTTTTGTTGCTACCACAGTGTAAGCACTGTTTTTGCCCGTTTAGATTGCTTTTTGGACATTACTGCCATAACCTACACTTCTTTTAGCCCTTTAGTGCAACTGCATATGTGGTTATGTGGTGAATTGGCTTTTACTGTATTTCAGCATTGAGCACTGCTATACCTCCTGAAGGTCTGGTGTCTACCCCAGGGGCGGCTCCTCCACATGGGTGGAGGAGCGTCGCTCCACTGCTTTCTCGCACTGCGAGAAGCAGAAACATAAAATGGTATTAAGAATACCATTTTATGTTTCTGCTTCTCGCACTGCGAGAAAGCAGAAGGGTTTGGTTAGGGGCAGGGGGTGAGCGTTCCTGCTCCAGGCAGGGGAGGAGTGGCTTACCCACTGTTGTGGGGGCTGACTGTTTGGTCAGGGCGGACCAAACCAGTCATGCACACGGTCCCGTTTTCTCCATGTAGGCTGCATGCAGCCTGCATGGTGAAAACGGCCTCCCCATAGACGCCTGTGCGTTCGGCGTTGCAGCGTTGTGATTGGCTTAGGGGAAGAGAGGAAGGCTGTCTGCTTGGCTGCTTCCTGTTTGGAGAGGACGCGGGATGGCACGGGACCAGACCAGAGTGGGCCGCAAAGGTAAGTTACTTTTTTTAAATTTGAATGTACTAAAAATTACCCCCTCAGGCGACTCCCTCCCCGGGCCGCGTGCCCTCCCCCCATCCCTCACTTGCTAGTCATGCCAGCCGCGACTGGTCTACCCCTGCTGACTTGAACATATTCTGATACTGCCTTAACAAGTTCCATTGTCCAATATTTTACCGTTAAGTGTCCTATGAATAAGGACTTTTCATGCATTTACTTTTGACTCATTTTGTCTGGATGCACGTAATCTTGGCTATATCTTGGTCATTTTCCTGAGCAGTTTTATGATCATTTTGATGCCCTGAACACATTAAAGCCTGCTTCATTCAGTGGAGTCATTGGCTTGGTGAGGGGGCTGCTTTGTTGCATTTTTCATTTCAGCAGCCCTTAAAGCCTTTACCAAGGTTGGATACTTTTCTTTGTACATCATAGTTGTTGCGCATTTCCTTATATAAGGAGTCATCTTCATCATCAGGTTGTCGACCTTATCCAGCAATATGCCAGCAAAGACATAACTACCACCTCAAAATGACATAAGAAAGACCCTGGGTCCTAGACAAAGTCTCCACTACCTCTGAATCTGGAAGAAATTAAACTCCTGAAGCCATTTATTATGGAAACCAACTCTACGCTTCAACGGACTGAGGTAAAATGGACAACCCTTGAATCCAGGTTGTCAGAGGTAGAGCAACGCTTTAGTAATATACAGGATGCGGTAGCCAGGATTGAGGGCATATCCAAGGAGATTTCATTCCTAAAACAACAAACTGAAGATTTAGAAAATAGCAATTATCGTAGCAATCTCAGAATTCATGGAATTCCTGAGGGGGCAGGTGGTTCTAACAAATTTGCCTTTCTTAAATTACATTTTCCAAAGATGGTAGTGATCAAGGATAATATTAACCTTAATTTGCAATGTGCTCATATAGTTGGCCATAAGTCTTCAGGAGCTTCATCATCTTTTCGTCCAAGAGGGATAATAGTACTCTTTTTAAAATTCCTCTTAGTGTTATCAGTGACAAAACAAAGGAAACTAATGCTTTGGTCTGGCCAACGTTTCTTTTTCTCCCAGGACGTGGCTTATGGTACTGCTGCACGCCGAAACCATTTCTTACCCATGCATCCAGCGTTATGCTCCATGAATGAGAAATGTGGTCTTGTGCCTCCTTGTTTCTTCAAAGTCACTTACAAGGAGAGGACTTTCTCATTTGAGTATCCAGATGACTTAAGAAAAGGGGGGAAGCCTGAAACGCGGATTATACTCACTTGCTGGGGGTATCGACGGACGCTCTACTGGCCGGTCCTGTGGTCGCTGTCCCCTGACTCTTCTGGGCTGCGTGTCTCCCCCGCCGCCGCCACAGCATCTCGCGGCTCGGAGCGGGGGGAGACTACAGCCCCCAGACTCCCTTGGGCCACCGACGTCATCCACGCGCCCGGAGGCGCTTAAAAACCATCCGCTTCCTCCGCGTCGTGGGTCGCGCGCGGGCGGCGCCGGGCTAAGCCCGGGCAAAGGGCGGGCCGTCTGAGGCCGTCAGAGGACGAAGGAGGTCGGGTTGGGACTACCCCTTAATATTGCGTTACATCTGTCATATCTACTGGAACTGGGGTGAGTCCTGTAAAGTACATTAAGCTGTGTCGTCACACACTCATACGTGAGATGACGAAGGGGCCTTCTAAATCAAGCACAAGGGCAGCGGGCATGGGGACTTTGGACAACTTTTTAAAACAGGCTGAAACTGCTGTAGTTAATGAAATCGCCTTGGTTGAACGGCGACTGTCTCTTGACCCCATTGGTCACCCAAATGTTCCGCTACCTTCGGTAGATATTCCCTCTTCTAGTGCACCCCCAGTTCCATTGTATCCCCGTGTGATTCCCAATGGGTCAATCGTGGAAGATTGTCAATCGATAACTACTGCCCCCTTACACATAGAAAGCACAGCCCCCTCACCTGTGGCCATACACACCAGACAGTCCAGGGCTAAAAGCGACTTGCTGATTAAAGGGGGGAAAATTGTCGCGGGGAAAAGAAAGGCTAATAAAAATCTAGAGGGCAATCGGAAACAGGCAAAACAACCAAGGACTAATATCTCTGCCTCAGGGTTAGATCGAACTAATAGTAGTCTTTCTCATCTAGATAGTGTGGAACCGGATGAGAGAAGGTGTGATTGTCCTAATTCAGTCACGGACAAGAGTAGGGAGTCACTCATGTCGAGCCTTGTCACAATTATGGATGCTCACCTTAGGTCATTCACCCAGCCCTTAATGGATACTTTGAAGCGTATTGAGGACCGCATTAGTATTATTGAATCTCACTTCTGTACCAAGGTGCCCAAGACAGGCCCAAGTACCATGGTAGGGGACACACTTAGTACAGTTACGGCCTCAGTTGATAGTTTGTTGAATTCAATGATTACTCCATTACAACAACCAGTTCTCCCCGCTGTGACTAAACAGTTTCATCAAAAGACACCCTGGGAAACACACACGGAAAGGCAGGGCAAACACAGATTAAGGGGGGGGGCACATTCTTTAGTACCCCAACGTGGAAGGGATTTGTCATTACATTTACCGGTAGAGGCTTGCCCTTACACTATAATCCTAGCTAATGTTCCTAAATTGGAGCCCGATAAAAAAGAACATTGGACCTCCCTGAAAAATAAGGCTCTCCATTACTTGTCAAATAAAACGGTCTTGGGCCACCATCTTGACAATCACTTTATGATGATTAGAAGGGTTCCATGGGTGGGCAAGACTGCTAAACACCTGGAGGGAGACTGTATAGTCGTAAGTTTCAGATCCCCAGGGCTGGTGAATGACATACTGAGACAGGCAGGGTCATTGAGAATTTATAAGGAGCTTGTGAATGTTCTCCCCTTGGGTTTTTTCTACCCCCCTTTGTATACTAGACCGATGGTTTTTGACCAACCCAATAGACCTGGCCCTAATAATTTTGCTGTCGCAGTCTCGAATAGATTTGATGTTTTTTCCAACTTGGAAGAAAACGAGTGACTAGGAACATGCGAACAAAGTATCACCCCTGAGATACAGGCTGATGTCCCTGAAGCCGTGATATCGCCAAATAATGTCCCTATTTTAGTAAACTTGAATCAGGGATCATTGGGTCCCTCCTCTAAACTGATCACCTGGAATATAGCAGGCCTAAAAAGTAAATTAGGTGACCCTGCTTGGAGAGATCTAATTAGTCAGGGCGATGTCATTGGCTTGCAAGAAACATGGGATACAGAGGACACGCTGAGTATTGATGGGTATGTTAGCTTTTTTGTATCTGCTACCCCGACTAGTATGGGGAGGGCGAAGGGTGGGCTGGCCACTTTAATCTCGGCAAGTATTCCCGGGTCATTGACTCAATTAGAAACAGGCTCCCCAAATTGTCTGGCAATCCAAATTTCGATGACCGAAGGATCTGACATTTTAATTGTTAATTTGTATAACTCCTATGATAGAGTTGCCACGACTGATCACCTGGCCGCGTTAAACTGTTTTTTGGCTAATCACAAGGAGAACCACAAAAATAATAGTAAGAATTGTCTTACCGTAATAATGGGGGATTTTAATATCCATGGTTGTTCTCTTAAGTGCTCTTCCTCGGATCCCCTGGGTCCGATTGAGTTAGGGGATGCACACTTCGAACACACAGTGGCGGGTGATTTTCTGGAAACCATTCTGGCAGACCACGGTCTACTACTCCCTTTTATGGAAGATGATAATATACCCACTTTCAAAGGAAATGGGAAAAATTCAGTTATTGATTATATCTTTGTTAGCTCAGTTTTCGGGGCTAGTATTAACAGCTACATGGCGACTTGGACCCATTTCAGTGACCATAACCCCGTGATCCTTAGTATTTTGAACCTCTTTAAAAAACCTGTTAAATCCCAAGTTAGCGTGGATAAATCTGATATCCGTCCTACAGATCAGGATCGTAGAATCAGATGGAACAAAGTTATTCCAGGCGATTTTTACAATAATCTAAAAAGTAAAGTAGGACCTGAGCTAAATACGTGCCTGGATTTTGACGCAGGGAATGATGAGGTTCTGGCGGCATACTCCGTAATCTGCTCACAGATCCTTGCAGACCTGAGTTGCCCAGGTAAACACAAGGATAAGGCCGAGCTGGGGTGGTTTGACAAAAACTGCTCAAATGCAAATAGAAAGCTGAAGGCTGCCTTAAAATCCAAGCCAGTGAATAGGGTTATTGTTGCTGGGCTGAGGAAAGAATATAATAAAATCCTGGACATTAGGAAAAAGAAGATTAGGGAGGACGCGTGGGAAGAATTATCCTGTGTGGATGTCCTCAGAAATAGCGCCAAGTTTTGGTCAGTGGTAAACAAACCCTTTTTTCGTGATACATGTAATGACCAACTAGATTGCGGTATTGGGAAACAATCATGGCACTCTCATTTTAAATCAGTCTATGAAATGGGCACCTGTGGGGAATCGAGTATTTCTTCCCCCATTGTGAACCCATATACTTTATTAGTCTCTAAGACAGAGGTGGCTGAGGCCATTGGGAAAATGACAAGCAACAAAGCTCCAGGTCCCGATGGTGTCCCAGCGGACCTCTTTAAATCCGATCTTGAGACGTGGTCCATAGTATTAACAAATGTTTTTAATAGGGTATGTATCGCAGGAATTCCGGACACTTGGTCCGAATCTGTGATCATACCTATTTTTAAGAAAGGTAACAGGGGGGATCCTAGCTGTTATCGGCCTATCTCCCTTATTGATTCAGCAGTGAAGGTTCTGGGGCGTGTGGTCCTGGGCAGACTAACAGACTGGTTAGAAGATACGGATACCCTCTCGTGCCTACAATATGGGTTCCGTAAGGGTCGCGGGACCATAGACCAAAGCCTGAACCTTCACCTTTTAATAGGTAAATATACCATTGCTAAAAAAGGGACGTTATATCTAGCATTCATGGACTTGTCCTCGGCATTCGATCGAGTAAATCGTTCGAAACTATGGGGGCTACTCCTTAAATGTGGCATAGATGCAAATATTGTGCACTTCCTTGCGGATCTACATAGAGATCTTACTGCCACTGTCAGATATGATCGCCTTGGTAATTGTACGGATAAGATCGGAATAACCAATGGCGTTAGGCAAGGTTGTATCTTAGCCCCCTGCTTTTTACACTTTATATCAATGATTTGGGCTCTGTATTAACTGAGTCATGCAAGGATATCCCCAGGGCGGGTAAATACCTCATCCCGGCATTATTATATGCAGATGATGCCGCCCTTTTAGCACGAACAGCAGTAGGGCTCCAAAATCTTTTAGATTCCTTCGCAAAATTTATGATTGCACTTGATCTTGGCGTGAATTTTTCCAAATCCCATGTGATGATCGTGGGTACCAAACCAAAGAAAGTAAAGACTATGTTTTGTGAAGGCCATGTTCTATCCCGGGTTACGAGATTCCCTTACCTGGGGGTCATCTTTGATGATAAGTCTACTTGGGCCCCACAACTAGCAGCTAAACGTATTGCTTTTGCAAGGGCAACACTCGCTATCCTAGAGTTTGGACGTAAATTGGGGGTGAAACCTATGCAAGCTATGTTGAACATCTATGTAGCTAAATGTACCTCAATTGCATTGTATGGCGCTGATCTGTGGGGAATCAAAAACGTTTTAGAATTACAGGTCGTAGAAGACAAATTTTTAAAATCTTTATTATCCCTCCCCTGTTCAACTTCGGGTTATATTGTCCATCAAGAATGTGGGATAGACCATCTAGCGGACCGTATAGCTAGAGCCCCACTTTTGAAATGGATTTCAATTTGGCTAAACCCTGAACTAGAGCTGAACCATGCGATCATAAAAGATTGCCTATCGCTAGAGTATGGTAAAACTATTCCCTGGTTGAATTATATCAAGAACTTAGCCAGGGAACTGGGTCGGCCAGATATATTTGACTATCCTAGTAACATATTAAAGGGGAATTTAAAATGGGCTAAAGATATCCATAAACAGAGGGCAATGCTAATAAGGGAAGAAAAGGAGCTACTTAAACCCACTGTAAGGGCTCATCAGTTGATTGTTACTTCAAACAGCTTAGAGCTGTACCTGGGTATTGTCAACAACATGCATCATCGTTTTTTATTGATCAGATTCAGAATGAACAAGTTCCATCTTTTACTTACTGATTCTCCTGGGTGGACGAAGGAGAGGGATCTGGAGATCTGTTCCTGTGACAGATTTTCTATCAAAGACACTAGGCACTTTATCTTTTTTTGTAGCCACCTGTCTTTAATTCGTAAAAAATTTATTATCCCCCTTATAAAAAATAAAGGATTCAGACAGGTTAAACCAGCACTTTTGTACCTTCAGATGTTGGGTTCTCCTTGGGAGATTTTTAACATAGCTAACTTCTTAGTAATCTCAATGAGGTTAAGGAAAAAAATCACGTGGTCATAGTGTAATTAATTTCTGAATTGTGAGTAATTTTTATCAAATTATTTTTTAACATGTATATAATACCATTTTAAATATTTTTATAATGTTTGTATCGTTTTATGTTTATTGTACTTTTATGGTTTTTGCTATGAACCGAATAAAGTAATTTTGACTGACTGACTGACTTAAGAAAAGAGATTTTTCAATGCAAGGGTGAAGAAATGGAACTTCTCATTGTGTTGCATAGTTGTTTCTATGTCTCTTTTCTATTTAAATGGTTCTCCGCTTGAATGATGCTATATTCATTGTACTTTTTCTTGGATGTGTTCTTCAATATATTAATAACCTTTTTCCTTTTTGCAGGTGTCTTTTGTCAAACCAGGATCTTTTCCCTGGATGTGTTTTTTTTTCCTTTTGTTCCCCCCTTCCCAGACCTATTGTATATACCCTATTTACATTTGTTGGTACGTCCTTTTCCTCAGTCATATATGTTTTCTTTTTCTTTTGGTTTCTTCCTTTCTCTTAGTTTTGTTTCTTCTGTTCATCTTTGTAGGAAAGTAGGATCTGCTTTCATTGTCACATCCATTTTTTGCTGGTGTAATTCTGTCTTCTGGCTAGTCTGACTGGGATCCTGCTAATCAGGAATTCTGTCTCTGTGCTTCCTACCTAAATTGGCCCATGGTGAGTACTTAGGTTACCCCCAGATTAGCTACTGGGGTACCCTTGTAAGTCCCTAGACTATGGTACTAAGGTACCTAGGGCATAGGTACACCAGCAGTCCCCCATGTGCTGAAGCATGTATTATGCCACCCATGGGATACCACTCAAATTGTGACTACATGCCTGCCATGGCAGCCTGGGTACGCTGGTGCTAGCGCCATTTTCAACAGATATACGTTTTCTTATATCTGAGGTCACTGCACTTAAAACCTATAAGTCACCCCTAAGGCAGGCCTTTCACTCCTGAAGGTGAGTGCTCGGTTATAAGTGTGAGGGTGCCCCTGTATGAGCAGGACATCCCTACAAATCCCGGAGTCTGTTCTCCAGGCGTTGTAAGTGCATCACCCATTACGATACATATAGTGGCCATGTGTCATTACGCAGTGACTAAATATAAACTGGCTAAAACGAACCCTGGCATGTTTGGTATCAAACATGATGGAATCATACCCCAGCACCGTAAACAGTGTTGGAGGTATGATTCCATGCAGGAAGCCCTCCTTGATCCCAGTACCAGTCTTCCAGAGTCTGACAGCAAGCTATGGCTGCTGCTGACCACAGACATGATTCTGCCTTCCTGCTGTTGTGCTAAGCAGGGGAAGGTAGGACAATATATTTCCTGTTACAGGGAGGTTTGATCACCTCTCAGACACCACTTAGTGTATTTGGATAGGGTGGGGGGCGCTTGCCAGTGCTACTAGACTGCTTTGAAGGGCACATTTGGTGCACTCCTTGCATGCTCTGGGAGGGACCCCTCAATCGTCCCAACCCTTTCCTTAGGGTACTTAAGGGCTTACCTGTGGGTGGTTCTTCAGGTTCGTCATGGGACAAGATTCAGATCTTAAACCACTTCATCTTCAACCGTCTGGGCACTTTGGACTTCGATGGACTTCGCTTTGGGAACTGAGACTGCAACGGGAAGACTCCTGCTGCTCCTGGTCTCGTTGTCCTGCCAGTCTTCTGCGTCGTCTGTGCATGTGCTCCATAGAGGTTCTTCTCTGGGCTTGTGGGCATCCAAGACACCTAAAGGAATCTCCCTTGGAGTGAAGGAGTCACTCCCCTGCACCTGCAGGCCCCACAAAGAAGCTGACCGGTTTGCTGTTCCTGAGCTTCCACAGACTCCAAAAGTTTCAGCAACACAGGCGGTGGTTCTGCAACTCCCTCTAGGCCTGCACTGTCTTCACAGCAAGTTTAAAGCCAGTATCCCTTGTTGGAACTGCTGGATCAGTACCCCTGTGCACCGCATTTGCTTGCCATTGCCAAGGCTTGTTATCTCTCTTCTCCTGAGATCTTCAGGCTCCAAGAAGCTCCAGCCTCCTCATCTCTTGCTACCAAGATCTTTGTCCTCACTGCATCCTCTGCACCATGGGTCTGCATCATTGGTGAACTGCTCAAGGTCCTCTTGTGACTCCTTTAACTCCGGCCTGTGGGTCCTCTTGAGGGTCTTCTTTGGCTCCAGTGGGCCCCCCTCTTTGCTCGGGCCTACTCTGACCTGCCTGCACATGGTAAGTTCAATGGGCCTTGATGGTCCCGACACTGCACCTTTTTCCTCTGGCATGTTTTTGCTGCTGCCAAGGCTTGTTGGTCTTCCCGCCGGACACCGACCCCCTGACTCTTGACATCCGACATGGGACAGCTCATGATCTCCTGGTTACCTGGTCTGCACAGCTGCAGCACCAAGGTCACTGTCAACTGTCTTTCAACATCGGTGGGCATTCGTCTTCTGTGCCTCCTGGTCACTCCTGAATGGCTTAGACTCTGTCACCTCTGCTTGCAGATACCTCTCTTCCTGAATCCACCCTTGGGTCCCACCAGAATCTTTCACCTTCTTCGCCAGCGGTATCTTTACTGAAGTCCTCCATTGTAGTCTACAGCGGTTTCCGACGTCACTTCGCACCTATGAACACGGCTTCCCTGGTGTAGGTATCTTGGTTCCTGGGGTATCCACAGGCAAGGTGACTCTCAAACCTTCCATCTTCCACAGGGTTTCTTCAGGGTCTTCTGGGAAGGGGCCTTCTTCTTGAAAATTGCAACCATGACTTCCCCAATTGACTAGTATTGAGCAAGCGGTTGTGTTTCCACTCTCCGTGGGGTTCTAGGGTACTTATCTTGGGTTGTTCCTTGGGTCCCCAGCTCTTCTAAGTCTTCTGGGTCCAGTCTCGACTTAGATTGTGGTTCACATACCACTTTATTAATATATGGTTTGGTCTCCCCCTGAAGACCACTGTGTATTTGTGCTACTTTCGTGTTCTATTACTGAAGTATTGTGTGTATTGTGATTATATCTCCGGGGAGGAGATATTGTAATGTGTTAGTGAGTGTTTAAAATAAATACATATTTTATAACTACACTGTATGGTTCTTTTTCAATTCACCTACACTATATGATTAGTACTGGTAAAACAAGCTGCTTCACACTCCTTCTGGACCACGCCCAGAGGCTGCTCTCCACAGCTACCACTTAGAGAGCTTTTTAAGGTTGTCTAAGACCAAGAAAATCAAATCACCATAAGGGTTCTATGGATTGGTGCAAGGTGCTACACTTTAATAGGTGTGCAACATATACTACGCCAGCCTCCTTCATTCTGCTGTCTCTTTATATTAGTTAGTATTAATTGTCTCCGTGGCTTCCGATTTTCCTTCTAGCTGCTACAAGTCTGTTGTCCATCTTTTCTCTTGCGCTTCTTCGCCCCTCCCTGTTATTGTTTTTACACTGTATGTGTCCAATTTCTCTTATGGCTGTTGCCTTTTGGCTTATTGCCATCTTTTCTTTCTCTGACAGCTGTTTTCCCCCATTTCTAACCTTCCTTCCGCATTCCTCTCACCTATCGTCCTTGCGACTATTCGTATTTTACCGAGAAAACACAAGCTATCCACTCTTTTCTTGGTGTGTGTTGTTCAGGCATGGTAAAACAAAAAAACATCTGGTCAATTTCCAATCTCTGTCTTGTCGAGACTGTTATGAAACTATCCAAAATGTTGAGGGGATCCAGTATTACCTCTATCACATTTCTGCTATATATTTAATCGTGATAACCTTCATATACATGATATTAAGTTATTGAAGTCCTTCCTGTGTGATAGAACGATCAAAGTGAGTAGTGGCGATTTCAGCGCCTCCCCCTTTCAGCTTCCCTAGGGAGTTATCCAAGTGTCATCCTACCCTATTTCACTTGTATGTCGCCCCCCTGGCCAAACTAGTACGCTTTTTTGGTTTCACCCAGATCATCATCTCCATCTCTGATGACTAGGAAAAGGTAGCAAGCAGGTTTAGTGTTTGTATGAGGGAGATCAGCAGGTGGATGAGGCCTACAATGTATGGGGATAAAACTGAGATGGTGGTTTTTCAGAGTAGACAGTTCAATCTGGACTAAATGTTGGTTGGCAGACTCTTGTGGTACTTTACCTATCCCAGTAGCGGTGGCCAAAAACCTGGGTGTGATGTTTGATAACACCTTGATCTTTGACATCCAAGTCAATAAAATGGTTAGTTTTTGCTTTTCGATGATCAAGATCTTGAATAAAGTACTACCTCTTCCTCCGAAAGAGCTCAGGGTACCAGTGGTCAGTACACTTATCACCTCCCATCTGGACTACTACAATGCCCTATACATAAGTATCAACTAACTTTCATTAAACAGGCTCTAAATCATTCAGAATGCGGCCACACACCTAGTATAGAGAGGGCCCAAACATTCCGCGGTCAGGGAAGGTTTGAAATACCTATACTGGCTACTGATTAAGACAAGTGTGTCCATAAAGCCCCCCACTCTTAGGGATCGACCTATCTTAAAACAACCCTCAATTGGTAAGCTCCCAGGAGATCGTTGAGATCAGCGAGATGCCATAAGGTAGCGGTGTCACGATGCAAGAAAGCCAGGTTGGAGGAACGGGCTTTCATGGTGCCGGCTGCCAGGCTTTGGGACTCCCTTCCTGAACATATCAGTAGCTTGAGCTCGCACCTACAGTTCCATAAGAAACTTGTAACATAGCTTTTTGTAGATTAGGCTTTGTTGCAGGGATTCTACACATATACAGAACTACGCGCAGGAAACCAGGACCTCGGTGTATAGTGGTGTACCAACAACCCACCTTAGTGCCCAGAACCCCTATCCGACTAGCTATAGTGTCTCATTTGTGCTCCGTACTACAGCGAAGCTACCAATGATTAGACATCCTAGACCATGTAACTCAGACTCTCTCACTAATCGCGGGAACAAGAACACTCTTTCACCAACTCACCCATACTTGTCCACAACATGAATAATTAGAGACACAGTATAGTTCAAAATGTTTCTTTTAACTAACGTGCTCTATAATGCAGTACATGAGCCAATACTAGCAGCAATATGCATAAACTCAATATAGTGAGCATTGTTACAATTCCATAAAATATGAACAGGGATAGCATTATATAGAGCTAGTGGGGAAAAAAGGCCTACTGTGCCTTGCCACCCTCCCGTGCTAGGAACTAGTTTACAATAATTATAGAAGACCTCTGGGCTTTGTCAGGGGGACCCCATACCTCAGAGTTTAGATGCAAAGGTTTACATCTCCGGACAAGCACAGCTCTTCTTCGTTGGAATGATTTTCTCCAAGTGCCTAACACGCATGCCATATTAAAAACACTTGATTTTCAGTAGTGCAGCTGTGTTAGTGTTGTGTCTAACATGGGTGGGACTGACCAACAGCAGATTAACGGAGCACATTGTTTTTTGACCTTGAACACGCTGTGCAGACAGAGTCTCAGAGTACAGCAAGAGAAGTGAAAGGTAGACGGTTCTCATGTGAACGAGCACAAGCAGAGGATTTGTGCAAAACAAATGTATGTAGAAACGTGTGCAAAAAGCAGCAACATGGCAGTCAAGCTTATACTAACTTATGCAAACTTAGCAATGTACGCAGTGAATCCATAACCTCACTACAGCTTCTGTTGGGGGTTGCATTGCAGTAGGTTTGTTTGATTTGGGTTGCCACTGTTTGCTCTGTTTCCCTTTTGTTCTTAGCGCTTTGATACCTTCTTATCTAATGCGCTCTAGAAATACCATAAGTACAAAAATACAATTGTACTAGCACATGTGCCATATACCAAGGCTATAAATGAAACCTGGTTATGGGAATTATTCAGCCCTAGTACAATACTAGTACTACCCCTGTCTACAAAATACATACTAACAAAAGCCCATAATTATTGGGAAAATGTAAATCTAAAATTGACAATAGTGTTTGGTTGTTAAGGTGGCCTATTTGGCTACTGGAGGAAAGGCCTCTTTTAAGATGTCCAGTTAAAAAAAGTTCACACTCTCGACATCTGACCAACAAATCATGTGCCTCTCATAGAAAGTGAAAATCAGCAATTTGTTTTTCTTGACTACGAGTTACAGATGCTCCCCTACTATATTTTCTTTTCTGTAGCATGATATCAAGTGGGCCCCCAAACATTCAGGCACATTACCTCATGTCTGAAATGCTTCTTATACAATAAATATGTTCTCTTTACAGTGCACACCCAGTACCTAGACGCAAGAACCAATCAATGTCAAATGCCTAAAAGAAATATGCACAGCTGTGCACCACACACTTCCCAGCATCTCAAGCTGTGGTTTTCAATACAATTTATGTTCATCCCAAGTTTCAGATATTCCATTTCCATTTTGTGCAACAGGACCATAATGAAGAGCCTAGCTCCCACTGACCCCCAGATGAACTGCAAATGTTTTGAATTTCTGACATTGCATGGCAAATTACTTCAACAGACCATGATGGGCACAGAATCGATAGCGAGATAGTACAGTGGCAATGAACTAGATGACTATGAAATACAGTGTTTAGATCTTCTAAGAGGTTCTACATATGCAAGGACATATTGGTTTTGCAGCATTCTGTACAATTAGAACTAATGTATTAATTTGATATGCCTATGCACAATGTCCCTTGAATTACACCTCATCAGTCGAGAGATGATAAGCATTGGAAAGTATTTATGATATAAACCATGAACATTTTTAGCATTTTAAGAATGTCTAAGTGATTTTGGATCAGTGAGTTGATGCCTGTTATGTAGCATTCCTGTACTCTTAGAAGAAATGCAACAATGATATGAATATGCACAATGGCACTTACATTGCACTTGTAGTTAAAGCGACGATTTTAATGCAACACAAACATAAATACTTGGCTACTACAGTATGATTTTATATTTATTTGTTGATTGTTAAATATTATTCAATTGAACTAATAGTTGAAGTGGAAATAAAATGCCTAGGAAAATTGGATAAACACACAATTTATGGAATATTAATGATTTCCTTTTTATAATATGTAGCATTTGGAAATATTGTGACAGTTTTTATTAACTTATAACAATAAAATTGACTTATGACGCATGTGTTATTTCGTTCAATTCCTGTACATCTCAAGTTTTGAAGTTCCATACATTTTCTATGCATCTCATGTTTGGATGTTCTACGCAATTTATGTGTATCATTCTCAGTTTGTGATTATGCACCGTAAGTCTAGGATGAGCTATATAATTTCAGTACATGTCCAATTGAGATATTCAGTATATTAGTCTAGATTAGCATTTATTGGTCGCAACTGGGGGAGCTGCAGCAGTAGTTGAAGCTAATTCCGCCAGTTAAATAACCCCTGGAAGCTGTACAGTTCATGCTTTATCAGCCTCATACAATTAGCACGTTTCAAACATAAAATGTTTCAGGTGGCCTTCTCAAGAAATCAACTTTACATCACTTCAGACTCCTCCACAAGAAATACATGTGTATGAACAGCCTTGTTACACTGTTCCACTGAACATTTAAAAAACTCACTCTTCCACAAACACAGACCCAAGTGTATAAACTAGCTACTCTGTTCAGTGTACCGAGGGACAGGCTAACAAGACCTATAAACGTGACTGATAGGTTTTGTCTGTCCGTTTTTTATTGGAAGGATTTAACCATCTGTAATATCGATGGAGTCTTTACTCTTCGCTTTGTCATGTGCATTCTAAATCATTTGTAAAAGTAACATTGTCTCTTGATTACTTAAGACTAACATAAATGTTGGTACCACAGCAAGAAATTGAACTAAAGCCAACACCTACTAACACCGGTTGCAAAGATCAATATTAATGCCCTAGAATCTTTAGACATAAGTAACATAACACATACGTATATTTCAACAGCACGTTCACTCCTTGGGGCATCTTGGAAATGGATAACAGGTGCTTTGTTACCCATTAGGTTGAGTGAACCTGCAGGGATTTAAACCCATGGTTATGAGATCGAACACGGGTATCTGGAGTGGAGGCATTAGATTCAGTGAGCCACCAGACCCAGGAAGAATACTAAACTGGTAGACAGCCTCATTATTATATAAAATGTATTGTTGTATTGTTACATTGGCTCACAGGATGATGAGGCTTGATAAAGACATGTCAAACCACTGATATGCATTTGGTGACAGTCTGCATTTTACACAATACACAACAAAGTGTTTACCTTCGTTCAAATATTCACATTGATGCACAAGTGCTTGTTTAAATTCAAATGATAACCAACAATGCATAGTTTAATATCAAGATAATATGACATGTTTCACATTCAGGCTTTAAAAAGTGCTATATAGCTTGTGGTACATATTTAGCTGTGGTGTTATGTATGGTATGGACACACCACTTACTGATGACTTCTCCCTCCTAATATTACTTACGGCCAATGCCAACACAGTAATCAACACCCCCATCAGAACCTTGTCTATGGATAAGCCACAAAAGAGTCACCATGGATGGGGGGGGCAGAGATGCAACCCAAATATTTTTAGGCGCTAACAGTTTCTTGTAGGTGTGCACTCAGATGCTTCAGATGCGTCCACCTCCCTTTGCAAAGAAAGAAGTATTGATTTTCAGAAGTACATTTTGCAATGGATGGGTTCGGGGCACACTTAGGTCTACGGGCGAAATGGCACCCTTGTGTGACTACAGGGACATGTCCCCCCTACCTCCGATGGTGCTTGACAAGATTTGTTTCCAACCAGGGAATCAAGATCAGACGGTATCTACATTTGGGTGTTGTATGTTGTTTTTGCCTCTTCTAATTAGAAAGGTAGATACAAAGTAGAATCTGGAACACTTACCTTGTCCACAGCCCTGGACCATGAGAGACCATTTTACTAGGGGCTGAAACACGTCGACAGACTAGTAGGGTAATAGGGTATTAATATCCCTTTCTTACCTCCGCATTGGTTTTTAAACATAACTGACCAGCCAAAATTAAAGGGATACCTGCGTTGTTCACTGTATTTTTAATTTTCTCAGACCCCATCATAAATCACGTCAAAAGTGCCCCCTGGAAAATGTTTAAGCCCATCCTAGTTTTTAGAGACCTGGATGGGACCCGATGATGAAGCATGCCACTAACATAGTGGGTGAGGGTCTAACAAAGAAAACAATTGTTTTTTAACGAGCATGGTAATAATCTTAGAACACGAGAATGTTAGCAATATCTTTATGATTGGGGATACTCCTTGATGTGACACTACTTGTATAGGGAGAGTGTATGCTTACATTTACTATGTTGTTGAAGATTCTGTCAAAGTTTTGTGCAAGTGCACTGAAGTAGCTTTTGCAGCATATGGGGCAATACAAATAAAATCGACCGTCTAATGATACCAAAGTACATGTCATGAATATTGGAAACCACTGAGTCCAGTGACAAATTAGAGGAAGGAGGCCAGAGGCCATAGGACAAGTACTGTTGTAATGTCATAGAGCTCTGAAGTGATTTGTAAAATCCTCCTTGGGTAGGGGAGGCCTTATATTACCTCTTATAATACATTGTCGAGTAAGAGTGTGGGGGGCCATACGTAACATAAAATTAGAGATTAGTAACTGTGAATAAAGGGGATGTTTTTCACCCCAGAGTTCTTCACTCTGGATTCATTCTGTATATTGCGGTTTACTTGTGTAAATCGAACGCCCAGCCCTCGTAACCCTCAACCCCCTGTGTTAAAAAGTAAGGTGGGACTAGTGGCTCCCGGGAGGCCATATTGTTCAATTCTAAGTTTGGGGGATGCTGGGAGGCTCTGTTCCTTTGCTAGATGCACAGCCGATAAAAGGTTCCTATCTTCCTGACTCTTCACCACCCAAGCCCTGGATCTCTTCTCCCATTAATGTTGATGTTTAGATAGGACAGTTAAGAATGTACTGGGTATATATAGTACAAGATTTATCAAACTGCAGGTGGTGACAGCACAAATTCTGGTGCAATTCTCGTGTGAAAACCATTACAAAGAGGTTACGTAAAGTGCCTTTCTTTGTATGGTCAAATGGCCCAAATAGCCCCCACAAGGGTACGAGCATACGTTCTTTAAGGGCCTGCTCGTGCTTTTGATGAGGCAGTAACTGGGCACCCCAAAAGGGTGTTGTGGGACGAATTTCCTCCACCTAAAGCAGTCAACAGATCCTAATGTTCACCTAGGCAGACTCATTGTATAACGTATATAAAATAAAAGTGGAGAAGAAGAAGCTTTATTATTTAAAAATAATACACAACCTGCAAGTGCAGAGATACTAACAGAAACATGAACACAGCGGTGCGCCGGTAAATCAAATCCCTGCAGCTGGCATAAAGATGGTGGTTGGTGGTGCAAGAAGCATGTCTACTTTCCTCCACCATAGTTTGGGTCTGTGGAGATCCGGTGAATGCAGCAAATCCGTCTCCTCCATCCCGGCTTCGGAGCCCAGTGTTTCACTGCTTTAATGTCAGAGCAATGAATAACCCAACTCGAAAGATATATTCATGCTAATGGCTCTCACTGTGAGCCACATTTAACAAGAAAGTTAGACCCAACTTTATATTTGGGGATTACAGCTTTCAATCATATATCTCAGTCACATAACAGTTCCCGTACATAGGCCAAGACCAACTCTTGGAGTACCTAAACATAATAAAATCGGGTTCCCCAAATGATGTCTGTCCACCTGAAGTACAAAAATCCATCTTCAAAGCATTTCCAAAGATCACCCTCTCTCTTCTGAAGCTATCCTTAACTCAAGGGACCGTTCCACAAGCTTTCAAAGAAGCAGTGATTATTCTACATCGGAAAAAACAGGGAGTTGTTCCCCAGAGGCTGGATAATTATAGACCAATATCCCTCCTCCCCTTCTCGGCTAAGGTGTTGGAGACACACATAGCAAAGACTCTCAGCTCCTTTATTGAAAAAACAAACTTCCTAGACCCACATCAGGCCAGTTTCCGCACAGCCCACTCCACGGAGTCCATTATTCTATCTGTAATGGATGATCTAAAGGGGAAGGCAGATGTAGACAGCACTCAAGCTTTGATTCTCATGGACCTGTCTGCAGCCTTCGACACCGTCAACCACAACATCTTGGTGGACCGTCTGGCGGCAGCAGGTCTCAGTAGCACAGCCCTGAAATGGTTTCAATAATTTCTTGTGGATAGAAAACAGTCAGTTTGGCTCTCTCCGTACAAATCGAGCACAGTAAACTTGAAATGTGGAGTACCACAGGGCTCATCCCTATCCCAGCATCTTTTCAATATATATATCCGCCCTCTTATCATTGCGTTGCAGCAGATGGGAGTACAAATCTACAACTATGCTGACGATATGCAGCTAGTCTTCCCCATCAATGAATCTACAGAGTCTCAGGAATTTCTCAAAAAATCCATGCTGTTCATCATGAAATGGATGAACAAAAATCAACTAAAACTCAATGCCGAAAAAACTGAAATCATTATCCCCAACAATAAACTCCAGCATTGGACTCCCGCCCACTGGCCCTCCGAGTTAGGCCCGCCTCCAGCACTAAAAGACTCGGTAAAAAGCCTAGGCATACACATTGACTCAGACCTAAACATGAACACGCAGATTGGAGCAGTCACCTCCACTTGCTTTCTCCAACTGCGGAAACTGAAGAAAATCAGATGATTTTTCAGCAGAGAGGCATGTATCCAAATTGTCATCTCTTTGATTCTGTCAAGAATTGATTATGCTAACTCTATATACCTAGGTCTTCAGCGCAATCAGATACATCGTCTGCAGCTAGTACAAAATCATGCAGCCAGAATTATATTCCAACAAGGCAGACGATGTCACATCAAACCGCTGCTAAAAGAGTTACACTGGCTTCCAGTGGAGCAACGCTCCAAGTTTAAAGTCGGCTGTATTCTTTTTAAAGCCTTGCATGGGACTGGCCCTAAGTACATTTCATCAAAAATCCATGAGTACATCCCCCACCGTACTTTAAGATCTATGCACATGAACTACTTAGAGGTCCCAGTTTATAGACGCAAAAAAAACAGGAGGCTCACGCTTCCTAATCTTAGGACCCAAACTCTGGAACGCACTTCCGCCCCCATTGAGACTCGAGTCAGACCTCTTTCATTTATGTTGAAGACCTGGCTCTTCACCCAAGCTTACAGCTAGACCTGGACCATCCTTGCCAGTGACTCCTTTTGGAAAGTAACTCCTCCAGCGCCAAGAAACCTGGTGAACGAGCGCTATATAAGTTCCTATTAACATAACATAACATAACACTATGCGACGATTTTAACCCTCAAACCTGGTGTGCTGTTTATCACACCCTTTAAGAAATCTGTCCCTGGGGTTCCGAATTTAACAGGGGTGATACATAGTATTCATCACAGGTGTTGCCTTCCCAAATGGGGCATAACGTTCGGATTTCATCTCTATATTTACTGGATATTTGTCCCTGGCTAAGAGCAGAATTTTAAAATATATGCGGAGAACCAAGCTCCATTCTTGAAATAAAATTGAATATCACAGAAAACACATTAACACTTTCACCTAATGCCGAGACGTATAAATTATTCATAGAGGAAGTGACTTGCTCTCTCCCAGACAGTTATTTTGACTAGATAGATGGAGTATCTGTCCAGTGTAAACAGAGTCGCTGCACTTAGCAAAGGTCAAAGGGAAAGCAAGAGAGCGGAAGCTCATGACTTTTCAAGAAACATTAAACGTGGAATAAAGCAATTTAGTTTTGCTTAGCGTGCTTGTTTGTAAACTACACATCAACATTTCAAATTAAATTATATATTTACATTGCGCATGTGCATACAAAGCCACTTCCGTAACATGCACGTAACTAGCACTTGATTCCCCTGCTACTTAGAAAGTTAACAATGTCTAACTCTAGATTCACTATCAACAATAACAGAGATCAGGCAAAAAAAATCAAGGATAGTTGTGTTCCATGAAATACTCACAGCTGAAATGTTTGTGTCGGAGGCCGAAGTGTTGCTGATAAATAGTTAAACAGGAACAACAGTAAAGAAAGATATTTTTTTTATATAACAGATAGTAAGTTTAAGATGAAAGCCGCAGAACTTCCCCGAATAAAATGGCTTGACCCCTTCAACCTCTCCCCTGTCCCACAGCACAGCAGCCCATATGGAGCGTCCCGTTTCCGCTACGCTGCGCCAGATTTAGGAGTGGGAGGGAACCGGGTGGGGTATCCGAAGAATGACTCCTGTACACAAAACCAAACTACTTCCAAATCAACAGCCTGGAAATCTGTAAAGACAGATTTTAACAGGCTAGTCGCTAAACTAGTTCAACATGTCATGTAGGCATATTTTATTATCAGTCATAAGGTACAGAATAGTTCCCTTCAATCTTCTAGGACATATAGAGATGCCCCTCGATCCTGAAAGTGCATCTGTCGAAATGTATACCTGGAGCAATTTCAGCAAAAATCTGAACTGACCCACGGACCTCACCGCTCCATCTACATCTATAAGCTGTCCTCCCCTAGATACTTCCTTGTTGCACTCACCATTTGGCAGGCAAGGCTGACACATGTAGGTCAATGTGATCTGTGACCCAAGTCCTAGACCACTGTGATTGGTCTTAGAATCCATCATCCTCTACTCAGCAGACTCTCTTCTGTGCCACCCACGTCATATAGCCTTATAGCCCGCCGTAGCGGGCTATACTGGCTGTTAAAGGCCCGCTGCAGCGTTAAAGGCCCGAGCCGAAGGCGAGGGACTTTAACAAAGCAGAGGGACTTTAAAAGCCGGTATAGCCCTGCTACGAAGGGCTATAAGGCTATTAGAACATTCTGCCACTAGAGGGCAGAATGTTCTAACAAAACAAAGCCCTTCAGGGAGCACGAAGGGATTGAAATTCCCTCAGGCTCCCTGAAGTCTTTGTTCACAGCCAGAGCTGTGAACAAAGACACATTGGAATGTTGGTGCTCCGGGCTTATACCAGCCATTATAAGCCCGGAGCGCTCCATTGTTTTCAATGGAGCTCCCAACATTCCAATGTTCTAATAAAGATTATTTCCCTCCTCACAGTCAGTTCATATACCATTGTGGTCCTGGAGAACACCAGCTGGAATATGCAGCTCATAAATTCTATTTCAAATCCATCTAGTAACGTGACCACACACAAGAATTAGGCTTCATTGCCGTTTGGATGCCTTCCTTCATATCCTGAGTAGTTCATATCTGTTAGAAATGGGGATTCTGGTTGGCTAGGGTATGCACCTAAACCAGGCAGAACCCACCTCTCTAATCAGGGAAAGTAAGTGACACACCAAACATAACCGGTGCTCACCCCCTTAAGCTTTGGTCAGATCAGGCAGGCTTATCATCAGAGGTAATGTGTTAAGCATTTGCGCAACACACTCACACAGAAACACAATGAATACACTACAAAAGTGACTCCATACAGGATTATATAAAAATATAGTATGCTATACATAAACTCAGACTAAAACAACATGACACATGAACACTGTGCATATTATGCAAATACTGAGATAGTACTCATTATCCTGGACAATGCCAGACAAAAACAAAATACATCATAACATTCACCCCAGGATACTAACTACGGATCCAGTGCCCCCCACACCAAAGAAACAAGCTTCCTCAGGTAGTGGCTAGAACTATGCCTCCTTAGTGTTAACAAACCCGGAGCCTTCCATGGGCATTGGGTTGTGTCCTCTTGGGAGGAAGAAAATAGCACCACCCACAAAGGCAGTGTGGGACGGCTGGGCAACTCCCTTAGTTGTCACACACCCGTGGATGTGCTGTGGAGACTGGCCATGCTTTGTTGGCGACTGCCAACACATGCACTGGTTTGGGAGCGGGGCCGGGCAGACAAGCCTCTGAAGCTTGGTTCACCCCTGGTTACGAGGACCACGCACCCCTGACTCTGAGAACCACACGGGGGAATGACTGCGAAAACTGAACAGAGAATCCCTCGATGCCGGTGTGCACATGGCAGTCAAGGTCCCATGGGTGCTGTTCCTGAAACGCTTGCAGGTAGACAGCGATACTTCTGCACTGATCAGATGAACAGTGCGAGGGCCTTAAATGATGCCCTGTGCTCACTTTGCAGGTATGCGGAGCATCATAAATGCCCGCCCTTCAGAATGGCCCAGAATGAAGTGTTCAGCAAGCACCACACTCCTTGGCACGAGGGAGCACTTCCCCAAACACCGACTGGAAAGACGAGCGCTCACCACGCGCTGTCCCTTGGGGATTTAAAATGGCCAGACTCAGAACCCACAACTACTTTTAGGCTGTCCACTGGAATCCTTCTAGAGCCCTCAAGAACAGGGAAGGGGCAGCCCACCTGTCACTGGAGATTACTTGTGGCACAAAATGTAGGCTGGCAGCAGGCCAGCACACAAAGTTACTTGTAGCAGAGTGGCAGTCCCTCTGGTACCTCAGCAGGCAGCAGGTCAGCACAACAAAGAAAAGTAGTCAAATTGACAGTTCCTCCTGGCACCACAGCAGTCCTCTGTCCATGTGAAGCATGTAGAGACAGCACCGTCTGGTTACAAGTCCACGCAGTGTCTCAAAACATGGGGTCACAGACCCAGTGCTTATACTCAGAAATGTCTTTGATGAAGGGGTGACATCAATGGAACCCTTAAAAGTGTGCAACAATCCCTTTTAACCCAGCCCTGGCTCAAGACAATCAGTAGGGAGTAAATCAGCCCATTGTGTGAAGGCAGGACACAGCCTTTGTGTTAGAAATGGAGGTCTCTAGTTGGCAGAGGTAAGTATCTTTGTCCAAATAGGTGCCCTTGCTTCTAGTCAGGGTAAGGGGGATACACACTCTAGATTACCCCTGCTCACCCCCTTGGTAGCTTGGCATGAGCAGACAGGCTTATCCCAAAGACAATGTGTAAAGTATTTGAACCAACACTCACAGTAACACAGTGATAACAACATAAATGGACACCACACTGGTTTAGAAAAATAAAGTATATTTATCTAAACTTAACAAGACCAAAATGACAAAAAAATCAACCATATAAGTATTAAGAAAAATGAATTTCAAAAGGTTTTAGCAACTGAGCCCAAAGAAAGCTATGGATGCTTTATTTCTATGAAAGTACCTGTTGTTGCGATAAAATTCACCAAGCCAAACAGCCGCAGCGATGGGAAACGTTGAAAAACAAAGAGATGCGTAGTTTCCTGAGATCTTCGCAAATGCGATGCAACAGTCTCGCTGGGCACAGGGGAGCGGTGCATCGATTCCAGTTTGTGGGGGGAAGCGATGCATCGATTCTGAGGCAACTCCGATCCACGGGTGATGCATCGGGGAAACCTTGCCACACAGGGACGATGCATGGAAATCCAGGATGTGTCGGCGAACGATGCAGTAGCGTCGAGCAGTGCGGCATCGGTTTCTTCAGCTGCGATCCCACAATGCATCGATTCTTGCAGCGGTGACAGGCGCCACATTGGTTTCAGCAGCGGCGCGGCGTTGCCGGGAGATTCTTCTCGCACCACGATGTTGCATCGAAAAAAAAAAGAAGCGGTGCATCAATTTTCTGGTTGCTGCGTGGCTTTCCAGCTCCCAGTAGCAGAAACAACCTCCAGAGGTCACACACAGTCACAGGCACTCACAGCAAGGAAGTTCAGGGGAGCTGGGGGTGAAGTCTTTGTGTTCATGAGTCTTCAAAACGGGAGGCAAGCTCTACTCAAGCCCTTCGAGACTTTTGTGAAGCAGGGGACACAGCACACAGCAAAGTCCTTCTCCTTTACTTGGCAGAAACAACAACTGCAGGCCAACCCCAGACACACGGCAAGGGCAGTACTTCTCCTCAGTATCTCCAGCTCTTCTACTTGGTAAAGGTTCCTCTTGATTCCAAAAGTAGTCTAAAGTTCAGGGGTAGTAGGTCTAATACTTATACCCCAAATATCTTTGTTCTCTTTGTGCAGAGAAGCCCTGTGCCCAGTCAAAACCAGTTCTGTCCTCTCTGGTGCAGCTTTCTGGCAGGAGGGAGGGACAGCATTGTAGAAAGCAGACCAGGCCCATTGAGATAAAAGGAAATCTCCTCCCCTGCTCTAAATGCAGCCCAGGTCTATTCAGCCAAGCTCTGACTCATCAGGCTCTCTGGAGCCACTGCTCCTCCCCAGCCTCTCAAACCCAGACAGTCAACCCACATCCTAGCAGAGGCACACTGGATGGCTAAGCAAGAAAATACCTACTTTCTAAAAGTGGCATTTTCAAACACAGAATGTAAAAATCACCCTCACTAAAAGATGCATTTAAACATTCTGAGTTCAGGCATACTAAACTGTATTTTCCTACCTTATTCCCAGGGCCAGTTATGTTTATAAGATGTTATAAACAAACTCCCGATTCTGTCCTATGGGAGCAGGTAGCCTTCCAACAGTAAAAAAAACTAAATTGGCAGTAATTCACTATCAGGACATGCCACACACATCAGGGCATGTCCTACCTTTCACATACACTGCACCCTGCCCACAGTGGTACCTTGGACCTACCTTAGAGGTGACTGACGTGTAAGAAAAGGGAAGGTTAGGCGCTGGCAAGTGGGTGCACTTGCCAAGTCGACTTGGCAGTTAACGACTGCACACAGACACTGCAGTAGCAGGTCTGCGTTACTGTTTCAGGACTACTCATGTCGGTGGCACAATCAGTGCTGCAGGCCTACTAGTAGTATTTGATTTACCAGCCCCGGCACACTCAGTGCACTTTACTAGGGACTGACCAGTAAATCAAATATGCCAATCATGGATAACCAGTCATGATAACAATTTACACAGAGAGCATATGCACTTTAGCACTGATTAGCAGTGAGAAAGTGCCGTGAGTCCTACAACCAATAATCACAGGTCAGGACAAAATAGGATGAAGAAGCAAAATGTTTGGGGATAACTCTGCAAAATAGGCCAAGTCCAACACTATGCAAATGTAAAGTGTGAACAACCTCTTCCTTTCCCAGCCCAAGAAGACTATCAGTATGCAGATGAATGCAGATGTATCGCCTGTCACACCCAGCCCTTACTGTATTGTGGCTGTGTGGAAAGTATGCACCAAGTGTAGCTGTCACCCTAGCTCAGACATGTATTGGAGTCAGGCTGTAAAGCACAAGGAGTCATAAGCACAGAGAAATGCCACTTTCTAAAATTGGCATTTCTAAAATAGTAATGTAAAATCCAACTACCCTAGTAAGCAGGATTTCTCAACACTATTCTAAACATACCAAAAACGGCAATGCCATTCCTTTCTGATCAGGAATTACCACTTAAAAATATATGAGTTAATTCCCCCTGCTAGCCTATGAGCAGTGGCGGCCACTCCATTAGGGCGTTGGAGCGCCGTCCCATTGCTTTCTTGCAGTGCGAGAAGCAGAAAATAAAATGGTATTTTAAATACCATTTTATTTTTTGCTTCTCGCGCTGCGAGAAAGCAGACAGCAGGGGTATGCCTGGTTGGGGGCAGGCGGGAGGGTATGCCTGGTTGGGTGCAGGAGGGTGAGCAGGTCGGGGAGGAGTGGCTTGCACCACTATGAGTGCCCTGACTGTTTGATCGGCCCTGGGGCCCACCAAAGCAGTCATGCGCAATCTCCATTTTCTCTATGTAGGCTGCATGCAGCCTACATCGAGAAAATAGCCTACCTACCTGGTGCCTGGCTGGGCACTGCCCATGACTCCGCACCAATCACAACACTGCCATTGCAGCATTGTGATTGGCTTACAGGAGGAGAGGGAGGATGGCTGTTCCTGTTCCTGTTCCAGCAGAGGCAGCGCGGCACCCGGCCCAGGAGCAGAGGCGGTGCAGGACCTTGTCAGGTAAAGTTTTCTTTTTATTTTAAACCCACCCCCGCGGTAACCCCCACACGACAATACACCCCATACCCCTCTCCGAGTAGTGCGTGCCGCGACTGGAATACACATTGCACAAACGAGCAAGGGTTTGCTTTCTATGCACATAGTATGGAAAAAGCAAAACTGAATGTCCCACAGTTCCAAAGTACTGATGGGCCAAAAGTCAGGCTGATTGGGAGGGGGGAAATCAGTCGTAAGTCCAGACCATTGAGACATTCTATAAATTCATTCTTTGAACTATTTTGATTAAATTGTCTCCTTTTATAATGTCAGTTTTGCTCAACTAGAGGCACGTCGGTACCGTGGCTTGATCCTTTTACATTTCTTCAAAACTTTGAATGTAGTGGAAGAAAATCCTGAATTTTCAAAATTGTTTAATTAAACAATAGACAACCCAACCCTCCATTTTCAATTTGAAAAAAATTGCGGCGTTCGGTGTATGGGGTCCCATTGCTTCACGAACTGGGCAGACGCGATATGCCAGTGCCTCTGAATGGCCATTAGGGCTGAGGTAGAGTCTTCGTGGGGTTTTATTTCTTTGGTAAAGGGTGCGGTGGAGGGTAATCCTCTCTTACCCCATTGAATTGATTGACCTGAGGAACTCTAGCTACCAGTACAAATTGCTCAGTTTGCACCTAAATTGCATGTAATTGGACCGTAAAAGCTGATTTGGGAACTTGGTATCAATCTAAAACTACTGATTGGCTCCAATAAAGTTATTTCACTTGTGTTCTTCTCGCCAGTGTATCCCGTACTTTGAATGTTTTCTTGCACTGCATTTCCAGATTAATAGGTTTAGGTTTGTCTTGTACAAAAGTCCAGTTGTAATCCTACAAAGCACGTGTTTCCTCAAACGTTTGTTCCTGCCTGCTAATCCAGGCTCCTGGAGGCAACAAAGGCTGAGCCAGCCTGCCCACTTTGGTAGTTGCGTTTTCTTGCCGAATCTGTGAAACCTTCACTGGAGTTAAAGCAGTGGCAGCTTTGGGTGGAGTGGTTGCTGGTGGAATGGTTCGTTTTGATTCGTATGTTGTTTTATTGCATTAGATGCATGCCCACTTCTTACAGTCTGACGGGTTCATTCTGCTGTACATGTGACGTTTTAAAATGTCTCGGCTGTTCTGTCATGCTGTATGCTTTCTGAGCAGCTGTCTTTCAGTGTAATGGTAAGTCTCCCCAGCCCTGGGAACTGCACTTTCTGAGGCTATACCTGAAATGAACCAAACAAACGTCTGCTAAGAACAAGAGTACAAACACGCAGCATACTACACAATTAAAAAAAAAATATGAAGCACAGGACCCTATTTACTGTTTTTAAGAGTTGGATGCGCGGTAGTAAAAAGAGAGTATTTCGTTGGATCCGGGACTCTTCAAACCGAAGCGCTTTCCCGCTTTCTCACCAGGAGTCATCTGCCTGACATGTTCACTTGATGGGCATTCACTTCGCAGGACAGGGGGCATTCCTCTTTCCACTCATACAACCATTTCACATCCTTCTGATATGCTTGCTGTCCTCATCTGTTACCTCCTTTCTGTACATTTTTCCCCTCATCCTTTCCTCCTCTCTCTTGTAACAGGGATCACCCCTTCTTCCCCTCTTTTCCACTTATGTGTTTTTCGCGCGCTTGCTCTGGGTCACAGTCTGATGTGGAAAATAGTGCCAGTCACCTTAAGTGTGTTCCGGTGGACCCCACCTCCAACCACAGGGTCAAATTAGGCACTGACCTCTACCATCTTCTGGCACCCCACCCTACATGCACATACCTCTTCTTATGCCCTTTCCGTTTATGTCCTCTACTTGTACGTATAATGTCTTCTCACGGCTCACACATTAGAACTTAAAACAGTGGAATGAGCAACAAAAATTAAACCTTCTAAAAAAATGTTTAAAGTTGTCTCAATGCTTCTCCTTCCAACAATGCTTGTAAATGTGTTTGAAGCTAAATGCCAATCTAATTCCACGTACTGCATTTTTCTGTGTTATCCAAAGAACTGTTTTCAGTGTCTGTCACCGAGCATGTGGGAACATAAACGGATTGGCAGCCGAGTACAATCGCTGCATATGTTGAGACATGTTGGCTGCCACCTTTTCTTCTCTGGTTCTCCTGTGTTTGAAATCCCAGACACACCTATGTAAACAGCTGCGCACATTTACATCAGCATAGGCAAAGATTGTCCTCTATAGCTAAACATTTTTTTGCAATTTCTTAAATGATAAATATTTAAATTATATTGCTTTATTAACCTCCCTGCTTCCTCTAATTTGCTTGAAAATGCACCATTTGTCCACTCTTTTTTCAAAAACATTCGCGGAGAACCCTCCCAAACCCTCCGTAGGTTGTTCGGGTGTGCTGGCTACGCTCGGTCGCCACAGTGCAGCACGACAATAATTTTACGCCCTACCACTTTCAAATGTCACAAGCCGCCACTGCCTATGAGGGAAACGACCTTTACAACGAGTTTTTTTTTACCACATTGTGCCTTTACCATGCATTTTCTACCACACATGTTTTTACCATTTATGTGCCTTTACATCGCATGCCTTTACCACGCATATAAGGTAAGTTGGGGGATGTGGGGGTCTCCCCACACAAATACATTGTGTGTATATATAATATATATATATATATATATATATATATATATATATATATATATATATATATATATATATATATATATATATATATATATATATATATATATATATATATATATATATATTATCTACTGGCGGTCGCCAGTAGATAGTTATAGTTAGGACCGTGTTTCCATAGGAAATCTGAAAATTCTATTTTGAATAACTTTGTATATATATATGTTCACAGAAAAAAACATGGGTTTCAGGCACGTTATAGTTAGGAATTAGCATTTAAAAAACCTTAAATTCACTGAAAAAAACCATAGGTTTCAGGGGTGTTATAGTTAGCTGGACTTTTCACTTGTACAAAACCATTGAAATTCCCCCGTTATAGTTAGTTCAGCTAACTATAACTCGCGCGCCCGCAACGCACTGCTGATGACGTCACATATTACATCACTCATGACATGGTCAGTGACATCACTCATGACATCACTGATGACATCTCAAATGACATCACTGATGACATCACTGATGACATCATCCAGTGAATGTGTGTTTTTCTGAAAATTAAATATGTTTTATATATGTATATCTCAAGGTCGATGGAAGAATAAATGGGTATATAAGTATCTAAATGGATGATTTTTTTTTTTTAAATTGATTGTGTAACTGACTGATTAAGTGTATCATAGTGAATACATGGCTTAGTGAGTAATGTTTAAATATGTAAATCTCTGTATCAGTCTCTCACTTTGTGTATAAGTGGCTGCATGGGTTGGTGAGTAGCTACATGGGTGTCTATATAGGTTATTAGTTGGTTTTTTGAGTATCAGTCTGAGTGTCTGCATGGTTCGGTGGTGGGTATTACGTAGTGCATAGTTGCATGAATGAGTGACTCACTGTTTGTATGTGTTGAAGACAGCATGTGTGCAGGACTGTATGGGTGGATGAGTGTGTGTATGGGTGTGTTAGTGAGTGAATGACTGTCTCAATAGTGTCTTTATGAGTAACTACATATGTTTTAAACTAGTATATGTGACTATTGGTGTATATAAGTGAGTATATGTGAGAGTGAGAGATTGAAAGAGTTCCTGTATGAATAAGTATGTGTTTCTATAAGTGATTGTTTAAAAGACTAAGTATGTGTAAGTTTCCGTAGAAGTAAGTGTGCTGGTGTGTATATAACTGTATATGCAAGTAAATGTATGTTTGATTCTTTATTAGCATGAGTGACTATGTGTGTGAGTAACTCTATGGATGAGTGGCATTGTGTAACAGGATGTATAGGTGTATGAGTACATATGATGAGTGAGTACATGTATGAGTGACTGTATAGGACTGTTGGAGAATGAGTGGATGTGTATGTGGATCTTAGAATTACTGAAGAGGTTGTTGTAAATGTCCATTGTTTTGAAAATTGTAGTCTCTATTTTTGAATGTGTGTATCAAAGGTTATATTAGGGTGAGAGGAGGTCTGCCACTCTATCACAAGGATGATGTCATCAGTGATGTCATCAGTGATGTCATTTGAGATGTCATCAGTGATGTCATCAGTGATGTCACTGACCATGTCATGAGTGATGTAATATGTGACGTCATCAGCAGGCGGGCGCGCGAGTTATAGTTAGCTGAACTAACTATAACGGGGTAATTTCAATGGTTTTGTACAAGTGAAAAGTCCAGCTAACTATAACACCCCTGAAACCTATGGTTTTTTCAGTGAATTTGAGGTTTTTTAAATGCTAATTCCTAACTATAACGTGCCTGAAACCCATGTTTTTTTCTGTGAATTTCAAAGGTTTTTTAAATGCTAATTTCTAACTATGCCTACAGAGATAGGACATGTGAAGAAAGAAGAAAAAATTCACAGAAAGAAAAAAAAGAAGTGCAGAAAGAAGCAACAGAAGTCCTCAAAGACGAAGAAAAGTGCAGGACGAAGGATAACGTGCAGAAAGAACAAAAAGAAGAGCAGAAAGAAGCCTTGTTGCAAAATCATCCTGTACCCTCAACTTTTTCAGACGGATACTGGTGGTAACTGAGTCTGACTAACCAGTCCTAGAGCCAGTGCTATGTTAAAAGACACTTAGAATACAGTGAAAACACCTACATACACTAGGGAACATTATGCGTTGGGGTCCCCCTGTGATTAGCATGACCTCCTCTGTAAGCCCCTAGTATATAATAGGGCAGGGGGATTAAAACTACCTCTTAAAACAGGCCACAGGGCGTTTTTGCACACGTTAACTCAGGCCCCGTCCCCTCCCTTCACCACTGTGTAAACACGCCCTGTGTCCGTTTTTAGTTGGGAGATTAAGTTCATTTGAATCCTGAGGGTCCCTAGGGTCCAACTAGCCCACTAGGTACCTCCACAGTAAGTGCCACAGAGCTGCGTTGCAGAGAGGTGTAAAAAGTGGCACGGCCTGGACCACCTCTCTGCAATGCAGCTCAGTGGCGCTTACTGGAAGCACTTGGTGGGCTAGTTAGCCCCCAGGGGCCCTCAGTATTGAAGGGAAATTATATCCCCAATTTAAAACGTGCCATAGTGCGTGTTTGCACACGTCACCTCAGGCCCCGTCCCCTCCCTTCACCACTGTGTAAACGCGCCCTGTGGCTGTTCTAAGTTGAGAGATTAAGTCCCCTTGAATCCTAAGGGTCCCTAGGGTCAAACTAGACCACTAGGTACCTCCAGTAAGCGCCACAGAGCTGCGTTGCAGAGAGGTGTAAAAAGGGGCTTGGCCTCAGAACACCTGTCTGCAGCGCAGCTCCCTGGTGCATACTGGAGATGCCTGTTGAGCTAGTTGGCCCCCAGGGACCCTCAGTATTGAAGAGGAATTAATTCCCCAACTTACAACTCGCCAAGGGGCGCATTTGCAGAGTGCTGCAAGGAGGGGGTGTCGCCTCCGGCACGATGCCAGTCTTTTATTTATTTTAATTTTTTAAGTAGTGGGGCTGTGTGGTTCCCCTTCTTATTCTAATTTATTGGCCCTGATGACCCCATTCCCCAGGGCCTGTCTCCTAATTATATTTTTTTGACCCCAATCCCCAGGGCCAGCCACTGTTTTTTATTATTTTAAAAAAATATATATTTATAGACACACCTAGGACATGCTGGACAAACCGTACGTACCTATCACCATGACGATTTGCGTGATATTCATTAAAAGGCGACTATGCATACAATGAATCCACGTGGAATGTATTTATACCACTGGTGAAGCTCTGACATGTCTGATGCCCTACCGTGCCTAATCCCGGTAGACGCCCTTGTTGTTTATTTATACAAACATGGGTAGCTATTGACGGGCACATTTAATACACATGCACACCAAGCCATTCAAAGGGGATTCGACAAAAATTCGACAAAAACTATGCAAGTAACCCCTCTCACGATTAATAAAACACACATCCACTGCCGGATGTGTAATACTTTTTATTTTACTCTCTGGAAAGGGGGCGAACATCACTTGAGAGTCACAGCGCGCTCCTGGCAGAGCCCAATGCTGTGTTACACCCACCATTGCCTGCTGAGTGCCACACACCTCTGTGTTGTATTCCATTAGCTAGTGCATGTGCTATGACACTCTCTAGCCCATGTGCACTGTAACACCACCCCGTGAATATGTCATGCCACACTTGTCTTCGCACGGGTTATATTGCCCCGTCTAACGTGCCTTCCTCGATGCCTATGTTATAACGCACAGTGCTATGCCATACATATTACAATCTGGGATCCATATCTTTGTCACAGTGCATATGCAACGTTACACTCCCCAGCACATATTTTATATTACAACTTTAGAGACTAGTTAGGTTACACAACACTGCCCTGTGCATATTACACTCCAAGGCACATATCGCATAGCACGCGCTAGTGCCTGTGCTATCTCGCGCTCCCCAATGAATCTGTCATTGCGCACAATGTATTGCATATTATATTTCATGCCCGGTCCATCTTATATCACACTTTTTGGTGCATAGTTTATACCATACACTATATCTAGTTTTCATTATCAATCGTGCTCTCAGGACTATGTTCTATATAACACTGTGTTCACCTACCCTTTTCACGGGCATTACATTTTGCGATAGGGGGTGGAGGGTCAGGGGGTGTTTCTGCCAAGTGAGCCCGGATTTACAGTCACAAACGTCCTCTTCTTCCTGAATAAAAGTGAGATTATGCTGCATACTTGTTCATATTTTAAGTAGTTCGCACAGACACACGTTTTAAAAACAATAAAGTTCCTAATACCCGCCTTCTCTGAACAGTTAGCTTGCTGCCCCATCCCCCTCCTCCCTATCTTCTGTTGTGTGAATCCATGGACTAGCCTCCTCCCTCCTGCCATGCATGGTCTGATGTGCTGCCACTGCCCTCAATTTAGTATGATGTACCAGTCCACTCCTCCTGCCCTCCATTGCCCAATTCTATGTCCCATCATTGACCTCCTGCTTAAACTCTGTGCTTAGCTTGCTGCCCCTATTCTCCTTCCCCCTGCCCTCCGATGTCTTTGTGCATGCCCCTGCTCCATCCTTTTTGCCCACCATGTTCCATGGACCTGCCACTCCTATCTACTCTGAGTGTTCTGTTGAGCTGCCACTCCCCTCCCACCTGCCTAGCATTGTCAGATGACTGTAACCTGTCCCTGCCACCCCCACCCTGCCTGTCCACATGCCATGCCCCTATCCTCTTCCTCCTGTCCACATGGTCCATTGTACTGCCACACCCTTCTGCCCTCCCTGGTCTGTTGTGCTGCAACTGCTCCTCTTGCCTGCCACGTGCGGTCTGTTGTGAGGCCCCTTCCCCTGAACTTTCTTGTCTGTGCACAGGTCCTGACCCTCCCTTCTATCCTCCATCGTCCTTTGTGCATGCCCCTGCACCCTCCTTCTTGCCCTTCTTGCCCATCATAGCCATTGTGCTGCCACTAACCCTCCCACTTGCCATGCATGGTCTTCTGTGCTGCCATGGCCCCTCCCACCTTCCCTGTGTGGTCAGTTAGCTGCCCCTGACCCCCTCCCACCTTCCCTCCATGGTCTGTGTGTATGTCATCACAGTCTCACTGTTGCTCTTCATGGTGTGTCTTGCTTCTAGTGCCCATCCTGCCTGACCTCCATGGCTATCTTGCTGCTCCTGCCCTGCCCCCTTACCCCCAGCCCTCTGTATACATTTGCAGACCCCTACTCCCTCCCTCCTGGCTTGTCTGTTCCATTGTAATGCCCCTGATCCGTCCCTCCTGCCCTTTATGGTCTGTTATGCTTCAGCTTTCTCTCATGTCTGTCCATTATGGTCAGCTAGCTACCATTGCCTCTTGCCCCTCTGTTCTCTGTTGTCCATGTGCATGGTCCTGTCCCCTCCGCCTTGCTTTCTATGGATTGTTGTGCTGCACTCCCGTCCCGCATGCCCTGTGTGGTGTATTGTGCTGCTGCAAACCCTGATGCCTGCCCTGCAGGGTCAGTTTGGTGCACCTCTCCATGTCCCTCCTGTCCTCTGTTATCCAAGTCCATGTCCCTACCCCATTTCCTTCCATGATCCAATGCACCATACTTGCGAACATTTTGAACTTGGTAAGATGGAGATTTTGAAAAAAAGCTGGGGTATTGATTTTCCCCTTTGAGTTACATTGAAAAAGAGGAGATTGTAGACAGGAGAGATCAAATAAAGCCCATTTGAGCTTAAAAACATTGGACGTTTCATGGCTGAATCGGGTCTGTTGGCATGTATGGTTGTACTACCATTGCCTCTTCCTTCTGCCCACAATGGTCTATTACATTGCCACAGCCTCTCTTGCAAGTCCTGTATTGTTGGTTTGTTGCCCCTGCCCCCCTTTCCACTGCCCTCCATAGTCTGTTGTGCTGCCACGGCCCTTCCTGCCTGCTCAGTGTGGTTAAATTGTTGCCTTTGCACCCTCCTACCTGCCGTGCCCCTGGCCTCTGCCTCTCAACAGTATCCTAATGAACAACTAGATTGCTAACTTTCTTTATTTATTACAAAAGTGTGGAACGCCTGACGTCATCTTGATGTAATCAAAACTGTAATACCTAGAGCATTTCCTTTAGAAATTACATATATGAGAGGGTCTTATTGGCATCAAAATTATGGTTAGTGCTCTAAAAGACTAAAATAAGGACATATTTTCTGAGTTTTCAAATAGCGACAAAGCACTTATAAATTGTTTGTTATCTTTATGTTTTTTTATCCAGTTGACCACTTGATTAAATGTTGCACTTAGGGGAGAGGATGTGGTGTTACTTCCAGAACTGCAGACTTTGCAACTGGGGACCAGGTTCTGCTTCAGCTCGACATTCTGTGATTCTGGTCAAATCACTTAGTCTCCCCATGTCTACAACCAAAATGAATTTGTTCTTGTGTGATGTAACCAATGCTCATGTAAAGCACTCCAATACCTGACAAGTCTGCACTATATAACACTGCAAAAACACAAAATAATAAGTGTTTTGCACACTTCTGTCATTGGGCTATATTTGGGCTACATCTGGGTGATATTTGGGCAACATTTGGGCTCTTTTGTCTCTGGTGGCCATCTTGGGAGACTTATTTGTTATGAAGTTTCCTAATTTCCTCATTTAATGCAGTCTCCTCAGTAGGAAATGCTTTCAGTTTTTTACTTTGATTCCATCATGAAGGTATTCAGATATGTCACACATTTGCCATAAATTCTGAATGTTAACACTCTTTTTGCTCATTAGATCACTGTAGTAAAGCGACTGCTCACCAGGGAAAACTGCTGCTGGTATTGAAAGTGCATGTTTCAGTCTGCATGTCAGAATTGTTTAATGAAATAGAAGAGGATTTGAGAAGTCACTCAAAATGTGCCCTCATTTTCTTTCTTCAGCACTAATCATACTTTTTATGGAAAAATGAACCCCCTCATTTTGTTCCTTTTTAAATTAAATGTTTTAAGAGTTACCACTTTAATCCAAGCAAGATGGCTTCAGGTGTGCCATACGTTTATCATAAGTAGGACTGTTAGCGCTCTAGTTGTTCTTTGAAACACTCTGGGAAGCTGCAGTAGAACACAAAGGAATCAACTGACAGTCTCTGCCCTTGTTGGATGTACATGTTTTACTGAGAATGTCAGACTTCATTCTCACATGACTGAGAAAGATAATGTGAATTTACAGAAAATATGCTCTCAGTTTAGCTTATAGATCACCTTCCAAACCTCTGTGGGAAAAGCATGAGAAAATATTTTTCTCTCAATCATGATATCCCAGCAGAAGGCTTTTTCACATGGTGAAATCACCTTAGAACATACCACAATTCCTAAAACGAGTATGGTACCATCAACAAATGATTTATAATGTAACTAAAGTCTTAAAACCTTCTATTAACTGCAATGATTTTTAATGAGGTGCTATCATGTATATTGGTCCCAAGATGGCTGCCAACACTTCTTGGATGAAGTGCTGACAGCCAATCAGATCTCAGGATGAGATGTGTGGTTAGGCTCCGCCCACATATATATATGATTTTACTTTTGATTTTCTCAGGAACTACTGAACAGATTGACACCAGACCTACAAAAGGCACTTCCCTGACCTGAGGACTACCTCTCTGCCAAATTTCAAGTAATTCTGTTCAGCCGTTCGGGCTGTACCTTGGACTAAAGGTCCCTACGGAAAAATGCATGGGGAAAACGTGTTTTGGGACCCCCCTTTTTTCTCAGCCCCCGCTTGACAAATCAGGGTAGGAGCGGAGCGGAGCGCCCCACCTATTTTGAAAATTTTGCGAGGATTCGTCAACCGGCGCCAAAGTTATTCCAAATAGAATGTTGCGGATTTCCTATGGAAACACGGTTCTAACTACAACTATCTACTGGCGACCGCCAGTAGATAATATACATATATATATATATATATATATATATATATATATATATATATATATATACGCACACAATGTCGCCAGTAGGTAGCTATAGTTAGGACCTCATTTCTATTCAAGAAGCGTTTTTTGTTTTCCCAATCACTTTGACGTCGTTTGATGAATCTTCGCGAAATCTTTAAAACTAGAGGCCCGCTCCGGTCAGCTCCTGTCTTGAAAGCTACAGCTGGTGTATAAGTGTGTGGGTGGAGGATTTAATAGGTGTGTGACTGACTGTATAAATTAGTGATTAAATGTGTCTTACTGAATGCATGGGTTAGTGACTAAACTGTGTGAATGTCTGTATCAGTCTCTCAGTTGTTGTGTAAGCTACTGCATGGGTTTATGATTAAGTACATGACTGTCTATATTGGTTACTTATTGGTTGCATGAGTATCTGTATGGGTGCCTCAGTGTTTGTGTGTGTGGGTGGGTGGGCGGTGGGTGACTTTCTGCCTACATGTGTGAGTGGATAATTTACTGGGTGTATGGGTTCAATAGTGCATGTGGAAATAGCTGTATAGGTGAGTGAATGTGTGTATCAGTGTGTTGGTCAGTAAATGTATGTCTCACTGGTATATATGTGAGTAACTACATATGTGAAAGGGAGTATATGTGAGTGTTGGAGTCTCTAAATGACTATATGTGAGAGTGAGTAATTGTGAGAGTGGCTGTATAAATGAGTGTATGCTTGTGTCAGTGATTGAATAAGAGAGTAAGTATATGTTAGTATCTGTATGAATAGGTCAGATAGTGAATGTATAACTGTATAGGTGATGTAAATGGCAGTGTTATTGATTCTTTACATGACTTGCTAGGTGTATCAATAACTCTATGGATGAGTGACGGTGTATGAGTGTTTGTATAGGTGTATGAGTACATATAATAGTGCTGTATTGATGAGTGACTGCATGTATGAATGTGTGTGTATAGATAGGAATTAGTCAGTGGGTATATAGTAACTGCTTTTGATTTGTCTATGGTTTCGAAAATGGTAGTCTGTATTTTAGAGTGGGTGTATCAAAGGTGATATTAGGGTGTGAGGAGGTGCATCAGATTTTCACGTGGATGATGTCATCAGTGATGTCATTTGAGATGTCATCAGTGATGTCATGAGTGATGTCACTGACCATGTCATGAGTGATGTAATATGTGACGTCATCAGCAGTGCATTACGGGGGTGCGAGTTATAGTTAGCTCTACTAACTATAACGTTCGAATTTCTCTGGTTTTGTACGAGTGAAATGTCCAACTAACTATAACTTCCCTGAAACCTATGGTTTTTTCAGTGAATTTCAAAGGTTTTTTAAATGCTAATTTCTAATTATAATGTTCATTAAACCTATAGTTTTTTCAGTGATTTTAAATTATCATTCCATTCTCAACCTGGTGAAAACAGCCGATATCGTCAGTTTTCCAGCAATAGCTTCCGCCCCAAAAAAAATCACCACAAATGAGAGCAATAACTAACGCTAATAATATGCACAGTAGGCGTTCCTGTGCAAAAATAACACGAAAACACCACTTCCTGATATTGTCAACGAGCAGCCAAATCTGCGGTGCGATCCATAAACAGGCGATAAGCTGCGTTAGCAGTAGGAATGTAACATCTGCCTTTTACTAGTGTAAAGTAGGACGACTACCTACAGTGTGAAAAGGAGCCCAGCCCAGAATCACATCTGAAGACCAACACATGTCATAGAGCTACTGATCATGCACCTCCGTCCCCCAAGAAGGCCACAAAACCCACTGCCACACCCCTCAGGACCTCCCCCCCTGGACCCCCCCACTACCACCGAGGCAGCACACAGCAGGACAGCAGACTTTCCAAAAACAGCATGGCCCCTCAGCTACACAATAGCTGAATGTTGGGAGATGTAGGAACCAAACATGTGTGAAGGAAGCAAGTCACCCACCAATAATAATGCACACAATACCAAGTGTATCGGTGATGTGCTGGACAGATCTTACTATGCAGAGCACAAACCTCTCCATGTGTAATATACTGCTGGTGCTTGTAGTGTTGTGGACAGTGGACGCAACCATGTTACCTCAGGCAGTAGGGAAGATCTTGTGCATGTACCTGTATCGTCGTCCCCTGTAAGCGGAAGTGCAGTGGACTGGTCCAACGTACGCCACTCCAGCGTAGAAGTGTGAATAAATAGGCCAGGGCCCTGGACGTGGTTCACTTGTGTGAAGGCCAACGCGTCTGCCATGTCTGCTGGCCTCCTCAACACAGGCCCCCTGCGAACACAGCGGCACAGCACCACAGACTTATGTCTATACAGACTACTGCCTTCGATCTACACTGCGGACAGCAGGGCTCACAATTCAGATGGAGTGGCGATTGCAGATGACGCAGTCCAGTAGGCAAGACACATTGCTCCCAGTGCGGCCCGCCCAGACCAGGCATCATCGCAGGCTGCGCACACGCTGAGCGCCAGAGGTACCACTATCTCAGAGCACCACAAGTCAACACCACGTGGTCTTATTAAGGCAGAATTCATTAGACAAAAGACATTGCTACCAGTGCGGCCCGCCCGGACCACGCATCATCGTAGGGTGCACACACGCTGGTTGCTTCAGGTGCCACTAACTGTGCAGCTCAACTCAATGCCACGTAGCTGTGGAACCTTGCTGACCGCTGCCTCCGGCATACACTGCGGTCAGCAGGGCTCGCAATTAAAATTGAGTCTTGATTCATTAACTACAGAGTCCAGTAGGCAACTAACTACAACGTCTTCAAAACCTACATAATATCCTTTTAGTACCATTGCTTCGAGAACTTTTTTGATATCAATTATAGCTTTAGTACAATGACCAATCTTATCTTGCAAGTTCAAAGGAACACTGAATGGCAGTCTACACTGCGGACAGCAGAGCTTACAGTACCAATTAAGTTTTGATTTATTTATTGCAGAGTGAACTGTACTCTATGTCGTTGGATTTTCTCAAGAGGAAGTCACAAAAAGCATTCCTCGATGTCTGTACTGACTACTGCCTTCATCTACACTGTGAACAGCAGGGCTCACAATTCAGATGGAGTCGCGATTGCAGATGACACAGTCCAGTAGGCAAGAGACATTGCTCCCAGTGCTGCCCGCCCACACCACGCATCATCGCTGGCTGTGCACACGCTGAGCGCCACACCTACCACTAACTCTATACAGCTCAAGTCAATGCCACGTGGCTCTGGACCCTTCTTGACTATTGCCTCTGGTCTACACTACGGTCAGCAGGGCTCACAATTCACGATTAGTACCGAAGCAAATTGTGTAAGAGACTATTATCGGTTAAGAAAACCAAATGCTACCAATCTCTGCAGCTCAAGTCAACGCCACGTGGCTGTGGTCCTTTGCTGACCGCTGCCTCCGGCCTACACTGTGGTCAGCAGGGCTCACAATTCAAACTCAGTCTTGATTCATTAATTTCAGAGTCCAGTAGGCAACTAACTATAACATCCCCGAAACCTACACATTTCGACAATGTATTCCATACATATTTCATCTTTTGTTTCCTACACTGCAGTCAGCAGAGCTCACAATTTACATTGAAACATGATTTATTAATTGCAGACAGAATTTTACTTTATGTCCTCGGATTTTGTCAGGAGGAAGTGACAAAAAGCATTCTTCGATGTCTGTGCTGACTACTGCCTTCCATCTACATTGCAGACTGCAGGGCTCACAATTCAGATCGAGTTGCGATTGCAGATGACGCAGTCCAGCAGGCAACAGACATTGCTACCAGTGCCGCCCTCCCAGACCACGCATCATCACTAGCTGTGCACACGTGGAATGCTTCTGATGCCCCTAACTCAGTGCACCACAACTCATGGACCCTTTATGATAGAATCTTTTGTGTATGATTTCAGACCTGCTGCCCCTACCTCAGTGTACCACAAGTCATGAACCCTTTACGATAGAATCTTTTGTGTATTATTTCACATCTGGTGCCCCTAACTTAGTGCAGCACAAGTCATGGACCCTTTATGATTGAATCTCTGTGTGTGATCCGATGATTACTGTTGTACTTGTTACCAGCACCAACCATTCCCGGAAAGCTGGCTTACACTCACCCCACACGCATCCAGCACAGACATCACTGGACATGTGACCCTGGTAATAAAAAGGAGTCAAGCGCATGTGCCCGTACCCAGTTCCACTATCTATTGTGTCTGTGTGTTCATGATGTATGCAAGATACTGCCCCTGGGCCCTACCAAATTACATTGTGCTGTGGACAGCGTATGCAACCATGTTACCTCTGGCAGAGGGGGAAAACTTCAGTTATGTAACTTTGTCTCGTCATTGTACAAGTACGTACGTAGAGACTGGATCATTAGAGTACTGCAAGGAGAGTGTATAGTGAATTTGGGATTGGCGGAGTGATTGTATAACTACATATGTTGGCACAGCCTAACCCCGAACACGTGCTTGGCTCTAATTGGCTGCCCTCCAAGTGCCAAAAACTGAAACTTGAACTTTCCATTGCCCTGTATTGCCACAGCTGCAACACTCCACTGAATGTGCAATAAACATTTATATCCACACAGATGTGTCATGTCCACCATCTTTCATGTGTGGAACTATGGCTGAATGTAGGTTCAGTGATTCCCCGTAGCTTCCATGTTGGCCATGTTGTGGGACTTGGCTCACAGAGTGACACATTGGCGCTTGCGACCCGGGTGACGGCAGCACTACAACACGGACACTCGCATCAGTTGATTCCTCATACAGCTCACGACAGAGCCACGGCCATTGCTCCGGAGTCATTCTTCACAGCCTCACGCAGGACTGGCATATGCCAGGCCAGCCCACTCCGCTTACGCTTACAGGGAAGGACAACGACGCTACACGGCCCAGGTTTTCATTGCAGTGATCTGCTGGTCACAGGCCTAGTTGTTAGTACACCACAGCCACTCCCTCTTGGCTGGTATACACCCACACCACACCCATCCAGCACAGACATCACAGGACACGTGACCCTGCCAATAAAAAAGACTGGGCGCACGTGCTCTATGCCATTTTAGAGTAGCTCGCACCAGATGCACTGCGGCTGGCACAGGCACACCGGCACGGGGCGGTGACTTTCGGTCCAATGAGGTATGGGTACCGTAACTGCTGAGCGGGTGTGCAGCCTGCGGTGATGGCCCGTCCCGGCGGTGTGGACAGGTCAGGTTTTGTGTGCCCTGCTGGACCGCAGTGTAGGTCTGAGCCATCAGACAGCGCAGGCCTACCGCAACGTGGAGTTATTTCGCTGGTCACTGAGTTAGTGGCACCGCAAGGGCTGAGCGGGTGTGCAACCTGCGATGAAAAACCGAGTGCACTGGTATGTCCTCTGCCAATGCAAAATCAAGACTCGGCACCAAATGTAAGACCTAGTGGCCTGCGGAGGGGAGCTGCATGATATGAAGGGTACCCTGTCTGCGGGCCCCGGGCTTGCAGCGGCACGTGGTAGGCCGTCTTTTCTACATGCAGGTTGCGAAAAGTGAGCAAAGAGGCTTGTTTGCGCAGCAGCAGGCTGTCACCTCCGAGCAGTGGTAGTGCATGGGGTGCAGCAGCCTGGGTGCGCAGCGACGGGCAGTGGGAGTGGATGGGGTGCAGCAGCCTGGGTGCGCAGCAGTGGGCAGACACCTCTGGGAAGAGGAAGTGGAAGTGGAAGTGGATGGGGTGCAGCAGCCTGGGTGCACAGCGGCGGGACAGCGATTTAGGGGTGCGCATTACTGATTCCATACTACGTTTCAGATGAGTAAGCATAGCCCTCTAAGAGGTAAGAAAGCGCTGGGGACGATGGAGGGACAGCGAGTAGTATGGGGTGACTGTGACTGCCCTGCAGAGTCACAAAAGTTGTTGGTGTCTGTGCTGCTTTGGGGGAGGCTCTGTGAGTGAATTTCAGTGGGCGGGCACAGAGGGGGTGCGGGCTGGGTTATGAATACGATGCATTTTTGAATCTGTGTTCCTATCCTGACTGTGTTGTCGGAATTAAATTACAACTACACAGCCAAGATAGGCCTGGGCGGGATTCCGCTGTTCACGGAACTCCACAGAATTTCACAAGGTTTTTAGTTTTACTCCACGGAATTCCGCGTAGTGGAACTCCGCAAACTCCACCCACCCTTAGTTTGAAAGACTACTTCTGTGGGTGGCACAAGCAGTGCTGCAGGCCCACTAGTATCATTTAATGTATAGGACCTGGGTATTTTGGATAGCACTTTACAAGGAACTCAAATACGCCAAACAGGTGTAAAAAAATCATACCTTGTTTAAAGGAGAGAGCACATGTGCTTTAGCACTGATTAACAGTGGTAAAGTGTCCAGAGTCCTAAAGTCAACAAAAAGGTCAGAAAAATAGGCAAAAGAAGGCAAAACGTTTGGGCATAATCCTGCAGAAAGTGTCAGGTCCAATAATATCACACTGCCAGAAGCAGCAGTTTTCCTTTTGCAAGGACACTAGGAGGTAATCCCTCGTCGCAACTGACTTCTTCAAAATGCTTACTGTAACTACCCTGGCTATAACACATGCCATGCTCATTGTAGTGTCTTGTAATAAAAGAACGCTGAAACTCTTTTGGTTCTCACTGTATACTGCTGGCCTGTGATGTAATCGTTAGAGGGATGAGTTGAAGGCAGGCTTAGGATGCTGAGTTCTGACTTACACATAGCAGAATAAAAACGTGTCATGTGTGTCTTCATGTGTGGCATACTTATTGTGAGTGCTTAGGATGACAGGATGCTACAACTGGTGATGAGATAGGGGATCCGGAGCCCAAACACTGAAAGCGCTCTTCCACAGAGTTTGCTGCTGTTCAGCAAACTGCTCATGCATGCCACGTGTGCTGCAATCAAAGTGTACAATCAACGCTGGCAAAGGCCAGCATGTATAAAATGCTTGAAGGTAAAGAAAGTGACATTGAAAGTCTGCATGTCGGTGGCCAGGATCTGAATAAAATGGCTGTAAATAAAAGGTACTGTGCCATTACAAAAATTAATGCCATATGCTATGCAGCGTAAAGAATGCAAAAGGCGGATGCAACCGGGTTACAAAAGCAGTGCACAGCAATACTTCAGTACAAATAAAATTTAAATTCATGTGATGCAAAGCAGAAATTAACCAGGTGGTTGTGAAAGAATATTTAAGCACAAAGCCGACCAAAAATCATAACATTATCTGCTTTTTTGGACTAACAGAAGACAATGCTTATCTACTTACCAAAACCATTAACTAATCATTGTCCCACAATGTTCTGAGAAGCAGCCCCATGAAGAGGGTCAGTGGTTGTGTGTATGGAGTTGTCACCAAAAGAAGCGGTCCACCACCAGAGCTGCAGCACAGGGGCCCAGACCACTCCGTAGACTGCCACAAGATAAAGAGCTCAAATGAAGAACCAGGGTTGGATGCCAACCCTAAAAGTTGTCACGGATGACCCTGAAGCCAGCACATCAGAGGGCGCCAGAGAAGCTCTACCTAATCAAGTTCTACATGAAGCGCCTGAGAGACCACTACTGTCCACCAATGTATATACAGTTGCTGCAATCTTAAAACCACTAACTGCATTTGATACTGCCGAAAAACACAATATTGGCCATAGATGGAGGACATGCATAAAGACTTTTGAAGATTTCATGGATGCGATAGATGAAAAAGATTATAAAAAGATTATAGAATGAAGGAGGAACATGCCTGGTGAAGGGGTGAAAGAAGCCATGAAAAAGATACCACAAGAAGGTGAAGTGACATATGAACAAATCAAAACAGTCTTGAATGTCAAGTTTAATCCAGTGGCAAATGTGGATTTTTTGAAAGATACATATTCAGTGAAGAGCACCAGAGACCAGGTGAGACCATTGATTGGTTTGTGGAGAGACTCAATGTTTTGTTGAAGCACTGTAAATAGTAAAACCTATTCTTGAGCACGGATGCTTCAGATCGCTGCTGGCCACCCTGCCTATTCTTGTTATTGCTTTATGAACATCCAATTCAGATGATTATTGTGACACTATATTTATTTGTGTCATTGAAACTTTCCGTTTGCTAGTGGGATATATTTGAATCCACAAATATTGAACTGTGAGCCCTGAAGAAGTCTCGACAGAGACAAAACGCGTTGGCTAAAAGAATCATTTGTATGATCTTTGGATTTTAAACATTTGAATATATTACATGAATAAAGAACAATTATTTCGACCACAAGCAAATTTTGGACATGCTTCTTCTACTACTTGCTATGGACATTTCATATTTTAATGAATTTTATGAGATTTTTCAAATGATGGGTGCTAATTCCATTCGATGTTTTTGATTGTATTTGGGTTTATCTAATAGGAAGTGGAGAGGGGTTCACTTCCTGGTTTTTCAAGCACCATCGCTATACTATTAGGCCACTATAAGTAATAGGTGCAGGATCTTTGCCTCAACCCTCTGTGTGCTGTGTTAACCTTGCAAACCTTATCTACTCATATTGATCTGTTTTGCTATAAGCGATTGTGTTTTGGTGTATCCTCTGCTGCAGAACATTTTCAAGACATCATTTGACATATCATACAGCCTGTAGTCAATGCATTTAACTATAGCAATGACATATTATCTTTCAGAGCCACACAGAAATAACGTGACAAAGCTCTCATGCAGGTACGTTGTTTGTTGGTCAACGCAGGCTTAACTCTGAATGCCGACTAATGTGAATTCCACAGGAAAAGCTTCAAATTCTTTGGCCATGTATTCTGATGGGTGTATGAAACCTGATCAAGCAAAATTGTAAGCATTGTCTACTGCAAATCCCCCACAAAACATTTCTGTGTTACGATCCATACTTGGACTGGCCAGTTACTGTTCGAGATACATACAAGACTTTGTTATGGTCACTACACAATTAAGAGAACTCACAAAAAACAGCATCTCTTTTCATTGGTCATGATAGTGTGAAAATAGCCTCCAACACATTGAGCATGCCATTGAGAGTGGCCACTGAAATGGCCTAATTGATCCCAAACTGCATACAGAGGTTGTAGTTGATTCTAGCTCTGTCTGGTTGGGTGCAATCCTTGCACAGCACTGCGGATTGCTAAATGCCCTGGGGCATACCGTGGTATATGCAAGTAAGAGCCTGTCACAAACAGAAAGTGCTTACTCGCAATCTGAGAAAGAAAGTTTGGCAGTGGTTTGGGCTTGCGAATATTTCCATGTTTTCTTGTACAAAAAGCCTTTCACTGTAGTAACTGGTCATCAAGCACTGTTGACGATATTTAGCAATCCAAAATCCAAAATGCCTCCTCGAATTGAACGCTGGGGTTTGAGGTTAAAAGAATGCAGCTATACAGTTATTCATCATCCAGGGAATTATCTGAATCCAGCCAATTATTTTTCAAGAGTGTCCTTACAATGCCATGGTACCCCATCTAAGACAGCAGAGGCCTACATCAATTTTATTGCAAAATTGAACACACCAGCTGCCCTGTCTTTAGAACAAATTGTCACTGCTAAGAGCCACGATAGTGACATTTTAAGATTAAAACACATTATTGCTCATCAATCGTGAAGCCAACAGTCTAGACCTTTCACTACTGACAATGAGTATTTGAAGTTCAAAAATGTAAGCGATGAACTTACTGTGACCCAAGAAGGCCTCATTCTGCGAGGCACACAATCTGTTTTTCCTGAGAGTCTACCACAACAAGTAATTGATGTCGCCCATAACGGACATTGAGGAATAGTTGCAACCTGGAGAGCTATCTGTGATTGAGTCTGGTTTCCGTATCTCGACGAAAGGTTCAAAAAAGAATTAAAGTCTTGTCAGATGTGTAACTGTCTTTCATCTCAAATCATTCAGCACCCTTTGAACATGTCAGACTTGCCAAATCATGCTTGGGAGAGAATTGTTATTAATTTCTTTGGTCTTCTTAAGAATGAACATTATCTGGCCCATCCCCAAGAGAACTTGGAGTCGCATAACTGAGGAATGTTTCACAATCATTTCACTCCCCCTCAGAATGAGATAGAGGAACCCTTTACTTACCAAATTGGACCACTAACTGAGGCGATTCTAAGCTCCTTAGATAAATGCACTCCCTTGAAAGTCAGTAAATCCTCTAGAAGAGGCCCTTCTGAGAAGTATTTAGTGGAATTAAAAGTAGCCAAAAGAAAATGTAAAAGCCTTGAACAAAAGTGGAGGTTTTCGAGAGAAGAAGCTGATCATGTAAAATATGAAGAGGAACTAAAACAATATCATAAAGCTCTGAGCAGAGCCAAGAGGATTTCTTTATTAGACGGATAGAAGAAAATAGTAGTTCCTCAAAAGAAGTCTTGTTTTGTATTTGATGAAACTAGGACCTACAATAAACAAATAGAAAATACAGATACAACTGACAACAAAGGAATTCCGTTTTATGCTGTTGCAATGAAGAAACCCAAACACTGTCTCAAGCCATTGTTATTAATGTACTGACTAACCAGCATTCTTATCAATTGCTCATCTTTAGTTCTCGCCTGCGTGGGCTGCGCACATGTGCAGTTTCGCTGGCGAGATTTAATGATTTAGAGGGAATTCTGTAAAGGGCTTCAAGCCCCGCCCCTCTTTCCCATTGGCCGGCTTCACCGTTTATGCTAAACGTGGCCAGCCATTGGGAAAGAGCACTGCGTGACGTAGACTTTTCCACTTTTCGGACTGCCCACTTAGACGGGCTCGTCCGCTTTCCGGCTGAAGTAGAAGGTTTCTTATCTTTATGGGGCCAAACACATGGTCCCATAAAGATAAGAAACATTTAACTTCAGAACGAAAGCAGGCGAGCCCGTCCAAGGGAGCCGTCTGTAAAAGAGAAAAGTCTACGTCACAACCGCGGCTGCCTGGGTCGCGCGAGAAGGTCTCTGTCATAATGTCAGACCTTATAACAACATTACTGTATCTTGACGTGGAAATTATGAATTATCGCATACGCCCCGATACAAAATACTCTATATTTTAATAGCCCTCGGCATTCCAACAACATTCCGCCCTCTTCACTCAGTCCTGTGACGTTATTTCTTACCCCCTCCAATGCATCTCCGAACAGATTCAGTTTGCTGATGACTTGACAGACAGGTAGAGTCTACAAGCCTCTCATGACACGCTCTGTCACCAGGCGTTGCTCTACACTTCACTCCCACGCTCTATGGTTCCTGTTAGCTTTCGATGTAGTCCATTCGCTCGACTGCGCTACCGGAAGTGTCTTTCTGCCAATAGGTTGGAGTCTCACCGGAAATACAGAAGTCTTTCTTCCGGGTTTGCGTTCCCCTGCTCAGACTGCAGCTGGCTCCCGTGGTATAAAGGAGGTGCAAGCGCAGATGAAATTGCGGTGAAGAGAAAAGCGGAGGTGATGATCCCCGCCGAGGAGAGCGATCAACTGTTCATCAGGCCTCTGTGAGTGAGGCACCAACAGGGGGTTGTCAGGCAGTTGAAGAGGCATGAAAAGCAGTAGCTGATAAGAGGCTCATAAGCAGCTCATAATTGCATGCCTGTAACCAGAGGCTTCATGCATGACTTGACGTATTAGCGCCTAATACTATCCTTCTTCTCCCTGATGACTTTCTCTTCCCTTACTGGTGCTGTATTGTCCCCTGTGGCTGAGAGGACACTAATGCCCTTTTCCCCAAGAACTGCCCCTTATTGTCTGCTCACTTATTCCCCTGGCATTACAGTGACACTTGTGAATGACGTACAAACTGTTGATGACCTCAGGGGCCTCTGATGACTATGCTGCTACCTTCCGCAGACAAAAGACACCAGACTACAAGTTAAACTGGCATATGCTAGACAGCAGAACACCTCAACGAGCTGTGGGCTTGCTCAAGCAGTGCCACATATTTTCCCCTAAAGTGACATTTTTGCGCTAAGCGAAAAAAACAGAGCTACACAACTAGGCTGTTCTGTTGTAATTGTTTATTTTAGTGGTGGTTTCTCAGTGTTTTCCACACCTTTTGAAATCGGTGTTTATTGGATTACCTATCCCCAGAAATAGGCAAAAACTGTTTTTTCCAGTGTTTACAAAGCATGGTATTTGTTTTTGCAGTGCAGGTTATAAAGCACATATTTGATAAGTGATATAGAGTATGTTGTGTCATACTTGGACGGGTCTAGCTTCTGTTCTGCGAGCCTGGCCACGAAGTAGGAGTCTAATCCTGTGATTCGATGGGTGGTGTGAAGTTGCACGCCTGTCCAGAGTTCCAGAATGGCAAGGGAGGGGCTGGTAAACATGCTTCCTGCACTCCCTCCTCTATGGTATTTGTGTCTGGGTGGGCGGCAAATGTGCCCCATTTCCTCCTCTGAATTCCCCCCTATCTGGTATCTGTGGCTCGGTGGGCGGGGCCCCCTCTCATGCACTACGTGCACCCACGGTCTGTGGATGAAGATGTCTCTCCCCAGGCGCTTGGTCAAGGATGGGGGCGCAGGCGGGAGGGGAGTCCTTGCTGGTAATTAATCCTGCATTGATTCACTACTTCCAAACAAAATTTCCTTTAACCGGCTCCATCTGTGCGCCGTCACACAGCTGATTAACTTCAATTACCGCTTATTGGAGCCACGAGGTGACAGGGGGCTCCATAAGTGAGCCCCGCCGGGAGCCGGCCTGAGCCGGGAGGGCTGGGCCGGGGAGGCCGAGTGGTCCGGGGTGCTACACAGGCTTTATCCGGCCATTCATCCCTGGGGCGGGCAGTGGAGTACAACCCATCCGCGTCAGCAGGTGGGAGTCTGACACAATAAAAGTGCACCCAGGCACACCAACGTATACTCGATGTCTGCTACACTCACAGGTGGGAGCCAGAAACAACTAAAAGAACACACAGGCACAACTACGTATACTCGAGGGGGCAGATTTATGTTCCCTGGCGCGTCCCTGCAAATCAGCATGGATGCGCCAGGGAAGATGCGTCACGCAAGTTTGCCCTTGCGCTACCGCAGATGCGCCGCATTTACAATGCGGTGCATCGTGGCGCAAGGACAAGCAGATACATGACGCATCTGCCGGCGTAAGGTTAGTGCAGTGCTGAAGTTGCGTCGCAAGCGCGACGCAACTCCAGCACTGTTCCAACCTACCCTATCCCTAACATGGTGCGTCAAGCCTTACACCTGCTTCAAGCAGGCGCAGGGTTTTGACGCATCAGCGTTGGGAAAGTGTCTCAATGAAATCTTATAGATTTCACAGAGTCACTTTTCAGGGGCGTTCCTGCGACGGAACGCCCCCCCCCCTGTGTCGAAACGCCAACGTGAAACCTGATGCAGGTTTCACGTGGCGCAGGGCTTTACACCGTGATGCTTCTCCATAGATGCGTCACGATGTAAATGGGGCACAACGTGGCGCAGGGTTTACGCCACCGCTGCGTCACAAACGTGACGCAACGGCGGCGTAAAAGGGGCGCAAGTCCCACATAAATCTGCCCCGAGGTGTCTTACACAGACATGTGTGAGCCGGAAACAACTAAAAGCACACACAGGCAGGCACACTTACATCTGTCTCTTACACGCACCGGTGGGAGTCTGAAACAACTGAAGCACACACAGGCACACCTACGCATACTCGAGGTCTTCTACACACACAGGTGAGAGGCTTAAATAACTAAAAATACACACAGGCATACCTACATATACTCCATTTCTCCTACACACAGTGGTGAGAGCCACTCTCTCTCCTTCTCTCTCTCCTTCTCGCTCTCTCTCTCCCCACTCTCTCTCTCCTCCTCTCTCTCTCTCTCTCTCCCCTTCTCTCTTTCCCTCTCAGTCTCTCGCCTTCTCTCTGTCCTTCTCCCTCTCTCTCTCCCTCCCTCTCTCCCTCTCTCTCTCTCTGTCCCCTTCTCTCTCTCTCTCTCACTCCCCTTCTCTCTCTCCCTCTCAGTCTCTCTCCTTCTCTCTGTTCTTCTCTCCCTCTCTCTCCCTCCTTCTCTCTGCTTCTCTCTCTCCCCCTCTTTATCTCCCCTCCTCACTCAAGTCCTCCTTTTCTCACCGCCCTTACCCCGCTTCGCTCTCACCTCTTTCTCTGCAGACTTTCATCTAATTTTCCCTTGAGACACATTTTACATGTCTCCAGTTTCTCATCGGGTCGATCGCTACAGGACACTTATTGAACAAGCATTGAAAATGCAATAGTTCTCGCCTTTGATTAAGTTAAAGCCATGTGCTTTCTAATGGTATTGTATAGCAAAGCAAATGGCTTTAACTTAATAATAGGCGAGACCTATTGCATTTTTAATGCTTGTTTCTTTTTGATTTTAGGAGTGTTGCCCACATAAAACAATTTAGTCTACAACATAATTCAAGCCCTTTCCGAGAGGCAGTCGCCCTTGCTTTACAGCATGCCCATTACAAGAATGTAACTGTTCACACGACGACCTGGTAACAGCCACTTAATAGAGAAGTTACCACAAAACGATGAGAGGTTCTCTGACGTGAGACACATAAATGTTCAATAAATAGTAAACACAGAGAATTTCATTACAAAGTGATGTATAAAAGTTACTACACCCAAAGTGCTTGAGTTACAATTTATTAAAATGGCAATAGGGGATATGAAGCACAGCTCCATGTATGGAGGAACTATCAAGTAGTAAAGCCATTCTGGGCCAGAGTTGGGACGACTTTGCACCACATGTTCAGATACCCGTGCCTAATGTACCAGCAGTTTTAATTTTAGGCCCAAGACTTAAACACACAAATGCATGGATAGATAGGAATTTTACTCAGTTTTGCAATGTTTAGAAGCTGCAAAAGTATATATTGTTTTACATTGGAAAAGTAAAGGAGTTCTGTCAGTTACGCAGTGGTACCACAGGCTGTGGTCGCTGTTGGCCATGAAATATGTGATACATGAGTTGGAAGAATCAGGAACTGACTTAAGAGCAGTGGGTCCCACTGCTGGATGTGGTGGCAGTGGAATGTCACAAACGGTGCTGCCCACGATGGAGAGCCATGCTCCCTATGTCTACTCGATGCATATTTGGAGGGAGGGACGAGGGGATCACTTCTGGGAGTTTATAATTCGAGGGAAACCTATCAGGTATGGGGGAGGGCGTAATCGATGTTAAAAATCTGTTGGTTGCTAACTTATGGATAATGAGAACCTAATAAAAAATGATTTTTGACAAAAAAATGACAGTGGTTGCACAAAATCCTACTTGTGGCCAGCCCATTTATATCTGCTTTTGTTGCATTAATGTTCTATAACTAACATTTCTCTTAATGTACCGTGCTTTCCATAGGATCGCTTTCCCAAACATAAGTATGCCCATCCCTGCGGTGCATCCTGCTGCTGACCGGTAGTCCCTGAAATGAAGTCACAGTAGGGCCTTAATAGATAAGCTTATTTGTGTGCATCTCACTTTGTGTGTGCAACGCCCAGGGAGGTCGAGCTCCTCTGCTCAACGCAACAGGAAGTCTGGAAACATTTCTTTGGATGGTTTTCAGTGGACCCCCCTCCCATGATGGGAATGCAGTTGGATTCTGTTTTGAATGGATTTTTTTTTTTTATGTAGTTCATTCTTTTAAAGACAATTATGCAATGGAACGTTCTTTAGTAGGCGATTGTGAATCAAGGAGGAATAAATCAAAAAATACCTATTTAACCAATCAGCCCAATATTCCATAGATCTTGCAGAAATAGGGGCATAGCCAATTTTGTGTGAGCTCCTGGAATTTGTGCCCCTTCACACTATACAATTTGTCAGAAATCAGATTTCTTGACCTTAATACTTAAAACTCTGTTGTTACTCTGCTACCGCTGACCTTTATCTGTGCCAGAATACACCGTGTTGCCACAGGCTGCCCACTTAGGACTTCAAAGCCCGACAGGAGCCGTACGCGTTACGCACACCGCGACAGACGGCCCATATAGTGAGCTTCGATTCCCGCTAGGAGGGAAGCGCGCGGGCGAGCCGGGTGAAGCCCGTGCCAAGGGCGGGCCTGTCTGCACCCGTCCTAGACCAGGGGTCAAAAAGCGAAAACTGGTCAAGCGAGGACCGCCCAGCCACCAGCTAAGAAAAGAAAGGGGCAGGGTGCCTCTAGACAACTCACCATCCGGGGGAAAAGTTTAGCCAATAAATCTGCTTCTGGAGTGGAAAAGCCAACTCACGAGCATCCTCCCTTAACTGATACTAATATTTCTACCAGCGGTCCTTTAGTTATAGACTGCGGAGAATTTTGGAGTAGAGTGGAGGAAACCCTCTCTGTCCTATTGAAGCCTGTCATAAACTTGCTAATTAACATGGAAGGGATGTTAGTTAACATAGAAAAGCAAATGAATAATTTACCATCGATGGCGTTAGGAGAGCGCAAAATGGTATCCAACTGAAACTCCTCCTTTCTTGCAAGCGAGCATGCTCTAATACATCCGCAGATCACTATCTCGAATGGTGAAATTCCGCATTATCAAGCTCTTAACCCCCAATGTGTACCTAATGCTCCAGCGTGCCCCAGTTATTCAGGGTCTGGTACAGTGCCTCAATCAGAGAAACGGGTAGAGGCTTCTTGCCTTTTGCAGAGTGGCTCCGTGGAGCAAGTAAATCCAAGATCTGATCCCAATCGGCTACCTATAGGCAGAGAGGGTCTTGGGGATCATACCCATTCCAATATAGGCCCCCCAAAACATGCACGGGTCAATTTCTTGGGCTCAAAAGTGTTACATCTTCCCCCAGATGCAACTCCGTATACTGTGGTGCTGGTGAATGTACCTTCACTGCCACTTGGAGAATTAGAGCATTGGTCCACTCTGAGAAACAAATCTTTGCACTTTTTATCTGGGAAAACAGGCATAAATAATAAGCTCTTTACTGAGTTTAGGATGGCCCGGCGAATTGAGTGGGTTGGAAACTCTAATAAAACTTTTCCTGGTGATTGTATTGTATTGTCCTTTGCCTCCCAACCTTTGGTTCGAACTATACTAGATAGGGTGGGCGGCTGGCCGGTGAGGCGTAAGGGGTTCAGTATTGTTCCTATGGGTTTTTTCTATCTTCCCCCAAGATTTACTCAGAACCCTAGGGAGGAGGGACTACCCATGGACCCCTCACTTTATAGCTATGCCGTGCCTGTTCATAACTATTTTGAGGCCCTCAATAATATGGAAGATATAGACTGCCTGAGTATCACAACTCAACTCCAAGTCTTAGAGGATGGGTTAATTGAGGTTCTAGTCAGGGGGCCTGTAGATCCTTGTATTACACCAACTACTGCTGTTCCAACGGTAATTTCACCCTCTCCACGGATCACGTCAGTCTCAGTAGATAGCGCTGATTCTAGAGTGTTGTTGGTCTCCCACTTGGATTACTCGGAGTCCTGTACTAACTTACAGGCACCATCCTGTAGTGAACACTCCTGCTCACCTGAGCCATGTTTAACAAGTCCTCTGTCTACCCCCACTACCATGATCTGGAATATTACCTCCTGGAACATTGCAGGCCTGCGAACTAAGATTGAGAATCCTGTGTGGAGTGAGTCCATCCAGGACATTTTGAGTATGCAGAAAACATGGTGTATAGAACCAATTCATATGAATAATTTCAAGACATATAATACCCAAGCGGTATAGAGTTTGGGGGGCAGACCAAAATGGGGTATTTGTACATTCATCTCAAATAGGCTGGTGGTGGATAAAATAGTTTTTTATAAGGGGACTGCCATTATCATATAATAGAGGTATTTTGTACAACAACCTATTGTTTGATCCTGTTACATTTTTATAATAACGCTCCTGTGGAAGAACTTAGTACTGTGGTCAAGAACTTGAGTGGGGACTTGAATTCCATCTGCAAGCCGGGCTCTAAGGACTGTTTAATTATTGTGCTGGGGAATTTCAATTGTGCGATCTGTAATCTCCCCGATATCAGAATGTGTGGCCTTCCCCATGAGGAAGGGGAGCAAATTACCCACTTCTGCCATTCAAGGGTGGGGGAGCTTTTTAATGAACTCCTACATCTGTATGATGTGGGCTCTGCAAATGATCTTTTAACTACCCCCGAACCTATGCCCCATACCTTCAATGGCAGAGGTCTCGCATCCACCATTGATTTTATGCTAGTTTCTAGGATTTACGCATTCAGGGTGCTTACCTTCAAGGTGGGGGAGATTTCTGTGAGTGACCCCTTCCCACTTTGTTTAACGATTGCTCAGCCCATGCTTTGCCCTAATAAGCTTAAAAACAGAAGTCCAACTATAGGTCATTTAGCCCTGAAAAATACCAACGGCTACTCACTTCGGTGGTCAAACGTGGACCCCGACTGGCTGATGAAGCAGTTAACCCGCCATTGACATTTGTTTGAATGAGCTCTCCCCCAGCGAAAGCATTGTACAATCCTTTCTCAAATTATTAAAGGAGGTAAGGAACTTACTTTGGGTGCAAACCCGCAATAAACGAAAAGGGTGGTTTGCCAAAAAATGTACACAAGCGCATTCAAACTTAAAAGTTGAGCTACATAGGCAGCCCAGATCTCCACTCAAGGTCAGATTGGCAAGAGTGGAATATAAGAGGGCTATCGATGAGAGAAAACGCTGTCTGAGAGACGAGGCATGGGAAACACTGCAAACCACGGCATGCCAGAAAAACAACGTGGCATTTTGGAGTGTAGTTAGATCTCCGTTTCTTTCTTCGGGAGAGAGACCATCAATTGAGATTGCAATCACAGAAGGTGCATGGGTCAACTTTTTCTCTAATGTGTATAAAGGCCAAGATGACTTTGATTTGTGCCCAACCACTACCATCCCAAATTCTCAGGCAAAGAAGGTCTTGCAAGTCACCTTGGATGAAGTCAACAGAGCCCTCTCTCGGAGCCAGGGGGGTAAAGCCCTGGTACCCGATGGAGTCCCAGTTAACCTGTTTAAATCTAACATCGAACTTTGGGGGCTTTTAGTAACTCAGGTAATTAATGCCAGTGCTAGGACACTATTACCAAAGACCTGGGCGGAATCCATAATAATCCCTATTTTCAAGAAAGGGGATCGTCAAAATCTATGGTGTTATAGACCAATTTCCCTGTTGGATTCAATGGTCAAAGTGGTGGGACGGGTTGTGCTGGAACATCTACAAGACTGGGCGGAAGACACCAAGGTCTTGTCTGACCTACAATATGGTTTCCAGGAAGGATTAGGGACTATAGAGCAGAGTCTAAACTTAGCAGTTATAATACACCAGAGCAAAGAAGGGAAGATTATATCTGGCCTTTGTGGACCTCACAGCGGCGTTTGACTCGGTGAGACATGGTAAACTGTGGGAGGTCCTTGTGGCCATGGGATTGGACCTCAACATTGTAGCTTCCTGCAGCAACTGTACAGCGGTGCCTCAGCCGGGGTCCGTTATGGTGTGGATGGGAAGTGCACTAAAGGTTTTCCCATTAGGAGGGGGGTCAGGCAGGACTGTGTCCTGGCCCCTTTCCTTTTTAATTTATATATCAATGGACTGAGAGACGAGCTGCTTAAGACGGGCCAAGATTTTCCACAAGTTGGCGGTCGTTCAATACCCTCGTTACTGTATGCGGATGACGCAGTCTTAATGGCTCGCACACAAAATGGGCTTCAAAGGGTTTTAGACAGTTTTAATGATTTAATGATGGACCTGGACCTAAGTATCAACATTTCTAAAACCTTTGGTATGAGTTGTGGCCAAGGGGCTCAGAGGGGTAGGGTAAGGGAGATCTTCCTGGAGGGTAGGAAGATAGCCCAAACAAAAAGCTTCACATATTTAGGCATCGTATTTAATTGTAATGATACATGGACCAAAACGATAGCCACTAAAAAGCTTGCATTTATAAGAACAACTAGTGCCCTTGCCACCTTCACAAAGAAGTTGTGTAGGAAGCCGCCAGGAGAGCTCCTGCAAATTTATAATGCAAAATGTACATCAGTGGCAATGTACAGGGCAGGGGTGTGGGGTTTTGCTAACACCCTCCCTCTACAACTTGTGGAAAATGTGGTTTTGCATTATACTCTGTCTGTCCCCCAAAGTACACCTTCCTTTGCCTGCCATGAGGAGTTGGGTCTTCCTTACTTATCGGACCTTATTAAACTTGAACCAATACTTCTCTGGCATAGGATATGGTCAAAGGTACTGACTCAGTTAAATAGAGAGATCATGTTAGACACTCTGAACACTCGAAGGGGCTCTGCAGATTCCCTGGGTCAAGTATGTGCAGAGCTTCATGATTGATCTAGGTCATTCGGAATACTTTACAAACCCAAGTTCCATGTTATCAGCGTCTAGAAAGGGCTTAAAATCCAAGGGTCTCTTATTATTGGGAGAGATAAGAGCTGCAGATGAAACATCTAAACGCTGCGTGGCGCAACATCAGTTAACACTTACTTGCTTAGGGATGGAGCCATACCTGACTTTTGTACCCAGTGGATTTGACAAAATGTTTTTAACTAGATTTAGATTGGGCACTGTTCACGGATTATTGTCTATCCCTAAATTGAATGATTGGTCACAAATGTTGTTGCCCTGCCCTTGTGACTCGCAATCTGCCCAGTCCACAATTCATGTAATGTTTTTTGTAAATTGTATGTGTCACTAGGGAAAGTTTGGATACTGCCTCTCTTAAAAAATTCAAGGTTTTAGACAATGTCACTTAGCGTTAATCCGACTTCAGTTTTTGGAGAATGTACATATTGCCTGGAGGATAGCTCTGTAGATGAAGAAAGTGCTCCAGCTTAGGAAAACTATGATATTTGAGGATTGCTAATAGCTGGGTTTTTATTGTCTGAGGACGGTGGTTTTAAATTTATAATGTTTGTTAGTCTATCTGAAATTTGTGAAAAATGTCTGTTTTTATTTATTTACTATTTGTAAAGTTTACATTTTATAATACATTTTAAGTGTGTGCTTTATTTGCTTTTATGATTGTCCTACGAACAGTCGAATAAAGCTTTCCTTGATTGATTGACCTTTGCAACTTCACCTTGGGCCCAATTAATGGACAACGTATGCATTTTTGGATTTGCAGAGCTCTGAACATTTCCTTAATCCCAATGAGTACACCATATAGATCAAAGCAAATATCAGATCTCCAGTCTACTCACTGTCATCTTGTGGATTTTTAGGGCCCCCTGTTCACAACATGTTTGAATTTTGTTACCCGTATTTGCTAATTCAAGACAGCACGATGCCTAAGAATGCTTAATCATATTCAAACTTTCAATAAAACAGACACACAAAAACAGTTGAAATATGTCTCGCTCAGGGCTCAAAATCCTTAAGATGACACTCGGTAGAAAGAGAAAGTGATAGAGAAGAGGGAACAAGTTCACTTTCCAAGAGGGTCCCTTGGAAGGTGGGAGAACTGGGCGATTGCCCACTTAGCCCATACTTTAAAACATCTCTGAGTGACTACTCATTGTACACCATGCAGTCTGCCTGGCTGCCAATTTTCTGAAAGACGCATGGCTTAAATGTGCAGATAATATTGAGAAACTTGTATACAGTCTTGAAAAAAACATATTTGCACTCTTTTCAGCAGTAATTTGCAATGCTGGGAAAGGATCTGTGAAAGGTTTTTGATTACTTACAAAAATGAGGCGGTGGTCATTCATTGATATTTTGCTGGGTAAAATAGCAGATAATCTATTAGGGAAAATCCAATGGCAGGCATACATTTTCTCTAATACTATTTCTATTAATCCAAATGAGAAACTTTTCATCCGCTGATCTGTGTTTTAGGCCTTGCCTTCCTTGTCTCACCGGCTTCATCTTTTAAAAAAATTCTGAAAACAATACATACTTAGATGTGTACATACAGGGGCATTCTGTCAGCACTGTTCATCCATTGGCTTGATCAAGTGTTGTTCACATTTTGCTTCTGCCCACCACAAGATATGGCATTGGGTCAGCCTTCATCACCATTTACTCTATTCACTTTAATTCATGGCATTTTGCTTGTTGTACTCAAGTTCACATCCACCTAAAAAGTGTTTTTTTATTTCTGATTTGATTTTATGTTATTTTGAGATGGGTAATTTTGTTTTTGTTTTTTTGCAAAGAATTACATGCCAATTCCTGACTGCAGCATGTTGTACTTTTCATCAATTTCCAATCTTTCATTCCTATTTCACAAGCTTACATAATAAATAACAAATATCTACAGGCATGCTAAAGCCACCCCTGTTGATTTTGCAAGTGTTTGTTTCTGTGCAACAAAGCCACACTTACATGATAAACTGTTTGATGACTTGAGGCCTGATTACAAGTTTGGCAGATGGGCTACTCCGCCACAAACGTGACTGATATCCAGTCCGCTGTATTAGAAGTTTCATAGGCTATCATGGAATTGTAATGTGGTGGCAGGGATATTTGTCATGTTTGTGGCGGAGTAGCCCTTTCCGCCAAACTCGTAATCAGGCCCTGCATGTTCAGAACAGGCAGGATGTGTCAGCTCAGATGAAAAGATGTATCTTTTCTTCATTAACACTTCACTCCAGAGCGCACAGCTACATAGAATTGAAAGATCTATGGAAAACACAGTACTTCATTTGAGCCAGTGGTTGCCCACCAGCACTTATTTTTTCTCATCGGACATTTCCAGAGAGAGGGCAAAACACACAAAGGGGAAAGAAGGAGAAAGAGAAACCTGTCATAAAGAGAGAAAGAAGGAACCCTACAGGAGGGAGATAAATGGACATAAAGACACGAGTCAACTTGATTGATGTCCAATTGACTATTTTTGAATGGATGTGCAGATCCTTAAGCAAATACCCATAAAGTGTTTGATGGAAAGTCTGCACTGTAAATACCTTATCCTATGTTTTCATTTAATAAACAATGTTTTCAATGTATAATTGTAGCCCATGCCACCCAAAGAGTACACATACAACTGACTAGCCTCTTAGTTCATTATCAGCATTGTTGTCAGTGTGGGGGGAAGAATGAATGTTTCTAAATCTCTATTTGAAAACTTTCCCTTTAAAGATAAAATACTTCTCTTTGCACTGATAATCTTATACACTAACATGAAACGGTTCTGGATGTTAATGTAATGCACCTTTTGAATTCCAAAGATAATTTATTATATGTTTACAGTTTTGCAACAAAATATCTTTAAAAATGGAGGCGTTTCTAAAGTTAAATAGTGCAGCACATTCTAGTTACTTCCTTTCTTTAACTTCAACTAACCTTTAAACAAACGCTTGCTCGTTTAACATCTTTTTGATGTTAGTGCTGAGAGAAGTAAACAGCAGCCCAGTGCTGCTGTTGACCAAGGGGCCGCATGTAAAGGTCAAGAGGGCCGCATGCAGCCTCCTGGCCATACTTTGAGTATCTCTGCTCTAATCTATCCCTAATCCATTCACACTTACCTTCCTCACCTGCTCCCACAAACAGGACTTCATCAAAATAATGGAGCATGCTTAATAACCTAGGCTTCCTCCTAAACAGCTATCCGTGAAATTTTAAAAAATATTAAAAAACTATCCATGGGTCTCTGCAACCAATTAGCAAGAATATTTATTTTAAAAATCCCTCTCCAAAGCCAACCCTAGGTCTGGTGAACCCGTTTTAGTGCTTTCGTCATGATGCACCCCAGCTTTTCTCCCTACCTCGTCTCTCTAATGACTTGAATGAAATGTAAGGGGCTGATTTGTAGCTTGGCAGAGACAGTATGAAGGAAGTGACCTGATTAGGGCCACCCGGGTCACTCGTGACCACCTCTCAGCTTTCCAACAAATGAAGAGTCGGTCAGACAAACTTTGATTTGATTTGATTTTATTTGATTTACAATTTGTAAAGCACGACAATCACCCTAAGGCATAAAGGAGCTAGAGATCGGCCGTCCAGAAGAAGGTTGAAGAGGAAAGTTCCCCAGACAGATGCTAGGCCGAGATAAAGAGCCTTTCTGAATGGTAAAAGAAGTGGAATAGACCTAAGGGTGAGAGTTCCAAAGTTTGCTAGCTTCCACTGAGAATGCTCTGTCCCCCCATTTCCTATCTTTGGTTCTTGGTACCACCAGTCGCATTCAAAGCGGAGATCGAAGGGGTCTACTGGGGAGTGCCACCGGAACATTGTTTTTAATCTTGACGGCTAGGGAAGATAGAGTGACTTGTGTACCATTCAGAGTGACTTGAAGCTAATACGTTTTTTGATAGGGAGCCAGAGCAGGGATTCTAGTCCTTTCCTGGCAGATTGTTTCCTGGGAATGTCCAGAACAAGTCTTGCCAGTGCATTCTTCAGCACCTGGAGTTTGTACTGCATACCCTTATTGGCGGCCAAGTATAGTGAGTTGCAGTTATCGAGTATGGACATTACCAAGGCCAGTGCTACCTGAATTTGTGCTGGTCGTTGGATGAGAGGAAAGATTTTTTTAAGCATCCTTATGAGCCAGGTGCACGTAGAGATGGCACGGTTCGTTTGAACATAAAAATTAAGTTCAATATCCATCAGAACTCCAAAGTTCTTAGTCTTCTTGCTCGGGACAGGACAGCATCCTAGAGATTGAGGCCAACACTTGCTGTTCCACTTTAATGTCCCTGATCCGAATATCATCCCTTCTGTTTTTTCCCCATTAAGTTTCAATAAGTTACCAAACATCCATTCTGCCACTTTCGTCATGCACCTGAAAATATTTTCTGACGTTGTGCATGAGTCTTTGGGGATAGTAGCCAAGATCTGTGTGTCATCTGCATATGACACTACCTCCAATCGAAATGAGTGAATCACGTTTGCTAAAGGTGCCACATATAGATTAAAAAGTGTGGGGCTCAGAGAGGATCCCTGCGGTATTCCACAAGGTAGGACAAAAGAATCTTATTGAAAATACTGTAGTTTCACTCTTTGAGATCTACCTGTCAGAAATGAGGACAAGAGGGCTAGTGCTTGTTGAGAGACACCAAGACTCTGGAGTCTGTGCTGCAGCAAAATAGGTGAGATGGTATCAAATGCTGCTGACAGATCCAGGAGAATCAGCACCACCCCCTGTCCTTCATCCACGGTACTCCTGAAGTAATCAGTGGCAGATATTAAAGCTGTTTCCATCCCATGGTGTTTCCTAAATCCAAACTGAGAATCATTAAGCCATGATTGTTGTTCTGCAGTTTTCATCAGCTGCCTATTGAGATGCAGCTCCAAGATTTTTGCAGGAACTGGAAGCAGGGATATGGAACGATAATTCTTACAGTCCCCTGTATCTAGGTGAGTTTTTTTTTGTGAACGGCCTAATAATGGCTTGTTTCCAACTAAGCTGATAAATTCTGGATAGAATCACATTATTCATGAGTTTACAGAGGGGCTCTGCTATGGTGTTTGCTGCCATATGGAGAACTGCTGGTGGACAAGCCTCCATGGGTGAACCTGCATGCGTTCTCAGAAGATTTTGTGCAACAAGTAGAGGTGAGAGATCAGAGAATTTTGAGAGACCTCTTTTCTCGATACAGGGATCCAGAGGCACCTCATCAGTAAGCCTGCTGGATACTGGTGTTTTAGTGGACGATCCGGAGTTTGGATCAAAGTCTGTGTAAAGAACCATAATTTTAGATTGAAAGAAAGTGGCCAGTTGGTCGCAGAACACTTGTGAGGTCTCTGGTTCTGCTGTGTGTTGAGAGGTCGAAAGCTGCTAGCTTAAATAATTCTTTAGTGGAAGATGAGTTTTCAATTTTAAATTGACGGTATTTGGATTTATCTTCCACCAGTACAAGTTTGTATTCCTTAATACTTGATTTGTATATTGTTCTTTCATGTTCCTCTAGGGTGTTTCTCCAGTCTCACTCAGAAGTGGGCTCAAACCAAAGATATTTATTAGAGATACACGCGAATGTAATCCAGTCTGACCAGCCTCCTTGAATTGCTGCTGCGGGACTGACTCCCACCAACATGGTAATACATGATATACATTTCTAGTACCCCTAAAGACATGCCCAGACTTTCCAGTTAGTAGCTGGTGAACAAAGGAGAGTCAGCAGGTGTCATATTCATAGTAGAGGAATGAAAGTGATAATGCACCATTGTAAATAGTTCAAACCACCCCTCACATCTCCTAAGATAGGATAATGGCATTGATAACAAAACATCACTCTTATGTGTAACGGAGGAGAGGAATCAGCAGATCCAGCAATTAGTGGCATTAGACGTGTCATGGGCCTGTTGCAACATTTTTAAAATACATTGTCTACATATGTTTTTCAATGTACTCCTTTATGAGGGGCCAAGGTAACAAACATGTGCTCTGGGGGAACAGGCGTTGTACCAACCAGGGAATGTACTGGATAAGGTACCCCCCAGGGGAGCACGTTCGATCTCTCCTGTCCAATGTCCGAACAATGCACCAACCTTGCCTCTCCCTAACCTACTGTTGGTACCACAGGCACAGGCAAGTTACGCCCTATCCTTTGCAGTCCATCCCTACTAATCTGACTTCTCCTTTGGTGCACTGTTCCTCTGTCAGGGGCACAAATTGTACCTATCTTCTCCAGGCACAGATGGTTTAATAAAAAGGGGGTCAGCTACAGAGGGGCCAGTGGAAATGGGCTCGTCAACAGCCTTGATCTCTGGGGGCACTGCCGCATTTAGTACCTCGTTGTTCTCAGCTTCCGTTTGGGTCCGAAAAGGGGACAAACCGTGTGACCTGCTCCCACTCCGAGTCCCCTATTCCCTCCCTGACCCATCGGTCGTAGGGAAGAGGTAGAGACACTTTGTGACAGTGCTGGGTATGGATCCAGTTTTTTCAGCCAGTGACCTTCACTGCAGTGCGGGTGGCAAGGAGCACCTGGACCGGCCCCTTCCACCTCGACTACAAACTTCCTTTCCTCTGAAAGTGTCGTATGAAGACAACATCGCCAGGCCAAATATCATGTCCTGGCCCCTTGGGTACTGGCGGGAGAGAGTCCTGGATCTGTTGGTGAATAGAACACAGATTTTCAGTTAACTCATACAGATTGTCCACTAACAAAAGATATTCAATGTCTGAGAACGTACAAGGATGCGGGACGCCCAGTACATTTTCTGGGTGTCTGAACATGACCTCGTAGGGTGACAGTCCTGTCCTAGAGTGAGCCGTAGCTCTTGTAGGCAAAAGGGCTAATGGTAAAGCATCTGGCCAGTGCAACCCTGTGCTCTCCTGAATCTTTTTCAATTTCAGTTTGAGAGTAGCATTGCTGACTGGGGGTGATGTGCAGCATGAAATTTCTTTCGGATATGTAGTCCTTCACACACTAATTGAATAACTTTCGCATTGAAGTGACTTCCGTTGTCACTACAAATCAAACGGGGCAAACCGAAGCGAGGGAAAAACTCATTTAGGAGCACCTTTGCTGTCGCTATGGCTGTATTTTCTTTGGTGGAATAAGCTCAACCCATTTGCTGAATGCACACACTACCACTAACACATATTTCAAATTGTTGACTCAATCCATTTCAGTATAATCCATCTGAAGGACCTCAAAAGGGAAAATGGGAGGTACAAAATTACCAGGTGGTGTAGGGGTACCTTTTCCAGGATTATGCATCATGCACACCATACCATATTTGGGCAAATGGGCGTCAGTCTTTGGGATATTATCATTTGGCATACAGGATCTAGCATTATACAGATGCCTTTTGCACTGATATGGGCTGGCCCGTGCGCCATAGTGACTACAGGGAGAATATATGCATCTGGTAACATCCATCTCTGTTTCCCTGACTTATCCATCCAACACCCTTTGTGCCGTGCTTTCCTAGCATACTGCTAACTCCTCAATCGTTTCCTCACCCTGAATCTCCTTGACATTTTACAGCGCATCCTCAAACATAGTAACCTCGGGCACCCAACTAGCGGGACCTGCTACAAACATCTTTTTCATCTTTCTTCAGGCTGTCTCCTTAGCTGTCTTGTCTGCAAATGCATTCCTTCTACCCACATCCCCAGTTATTGCCTTGTGGGCGCTACACTTTACTGTTGCTAATTTCTTGGGGAGTGTCAAAGCAGACAAAAGCCTATGTATAAGATGGCCATTTTGTATTTTCATTCCATGGGAAGTGAGAAACCCCTCTTTGCCCAGAACCGCCCAAAATTATGGCCAACTCCAAAAGCAAACTGACTGTAAGTATAGATATTGACAGCCAGCTCCTCACTCAACTCACAACTCGGATAAGGGCAACAAGCTCTGCAGCTTGGGTCGACTGGTAGGGAACTTGTGACGTCTCAACTACCATGTGCAGGGTTGTTATTGCATATACAGCTGTTGTAGTGCCATCTGGTAACGTAAAACCAGAGCCATCGACATACAGTTCCCCTCGGGGATCAGCTAAGGGAACATCAGTCAGGTCTACCTGTCCCTTCGTCTCTTCCTCTGTCTGAAAAATACAATCATATATATCAGTTTCCTCACTCTCGGAAGGGAGGGGTAGCAACAAGGCTGGGTTTAGAGTGGCACATCTTTTAATCGTGACATTTGGTGCAAAGAGAGACAACTCATAACCAGCCAGACGTGCACTGGTTGAGGTGCTGTGTCTTGGTCTTATTCAAAAGCGTATCCACAGCATGGGGTATCATGACTGTGAAGTCGGTATCAAATACGAGCCCAGCCGATTGCATTATAGAGACAGCCACTGCCACGACCACTCTTAGACAGCTCGGGAGGGCTCTTGCAACAGGGTCAAGAAGAGCAGAAAAATAAGCACACTGCCATTGCTTACCTCCAAAGGTCTGTGTTAAAACAGAAAGCTCACAACCGGCTGTCTCATGTACGTACAGCACGAACGGTTTCATATAGTTAGGTGTACCAAGCACAGGTGGAGAGCAAAGCACAACTTTTAATTGCTTAAATGACTGCTGACATTAAGGCATCCAGGGTAGGGGTTCATGCACGTCTTTAGTGGTTATTGCCAACAATGGCTTTGTTAGTAATGACTAATTAGGGATCCATTGGCGACTGTAGGAAGTAATGCCAAGAAAAGCGCGCACATCCCTCTGAGTTTTAGGGATAGGCATTTTAACAATGGCACTCATGCGCTCAGGGGTCAATCTCCTACCTTCCTTGGGCAGTAGGTGACCTAAATAGGTGACCTCCTGTCGACAATATTGAAATTTAGAACTGGACATTTTATGTCCGTGGTGAGCCAATTGCAGCAACAATTTAACCGTACTGTCTTTGCAACCCTTTTCAGTATCAGAAGCAATACGAATATCATTCACATATTAAAGCAATACATTACCTGAGGGAAGCTTGAGGGAGTCGATTTGAGCTTTCAAGGCTTGGCTATATATACTAGGGCTCTCAGTATAGCCCTGAGGAGCTTGACAGAATCTAAAGCTTCTACCAGCTAGTGTAAAACTGAAAAGGTGCCTGCTGTCTGGATGGACTAGAATACTAAAGAATGCATTCTTCAGATCAATGACAGAAAATAGTTTAGCTGAGGAAGGAATCATCGTCAGAAGGGCAGTAATGTCGGGGACTACTGGGAACTGAGGAACTACAATCGTATTAACTGTGCGTAAGTCAGTCACAAAACGATAAACAGCGGGGTGATCATCAGAGGACCCTGAAGGTGCCCTCTTAAAGATGGGAAGAACAGGGCTATTACACAGGTTAGCAGTCGTCTCTTCTACAACTCCCAACTCAGCCAGGTCCTGTATAGTCCGCAACAAAGCTCTCTCCCCTGCTTGCGGTATTTTGTACTGAGGAATACGAGGCAAAATAGCATTGTCTTTAATCTTAATAGAAACTGGAGGTATCTGTAAGAGTCCTACATCCATGTCACATGTTGCTCACAACATGGGCAGCACATCTTGAAACTCAGCAGGAAGAGCCGCATCTTTGGACAGACACTGCTTAGTGCCGACCACATTCAGACCCATCATCATGTAAACACCGTCCGGAGAACAATAAATTGTTGCATGTAACTTCTATAATAAATCTAAGTCCATTAAATTTTCCCCACAATTAGATGTCAACAAGAATGGTGAATCTACAGTAAAGGACCTATAGTCAGCGTAATAGGTTTGGGAATAGGGCTCACAACCGGTACACCAGAAAATCCTACTGAAACGTTATTATGGCCAGACAGAGCTGCCCCGGGGACCAGTGAACGAGAAACAGAGCTATTCATTTCACCTGTATCCACCAAGAATTCCTTAGCTGAGCCATGCAAATCTGCAGTAGCGTAAGGAACTTGCTGATTTACAGGTATCTGGACTGGTCCCTCACCCTGTCTCTTGCTATCCTAGCTGTGAGACATTCCTGTCACCTCGTCTAGAGAAGAGAAAAGCTACAAGCTCCCAGATAATTCGTTTCCCCAGATAGTTCGTTCAAATTCAGCCCCCCGAAGTTAAAACCAATTTCAATAATTCTTTAAAACTCAGTTAAGAACACATAAAAAGGAAACCAAAAGCGTGTTTCAAACAACTCTGCTAACCTCATAGGCGCTGCGCGTCAGCTCCCGGTCCATTAAATAAGGTAATGGCAGGACGGCGTGCAAAGACTAGGGGCCAGATTTACAAGCCCCTTGCGCCACTTTTGCGTCATTTTTAACATGGGTAAAATGACGCAAAAGTGGCGCAAGGGGCTTGTAAATCTGCCCCTAGGTTCGTAACAAATCTGTTAACAAACAGTCAGACACCCCCTTCCACCGACAAATCCTGTCTGCTAAAATCCCAAAACACACCCTCAAATTGAGTGAAAAAATCAGACACACTCTCATTCTTCTTCTGACGACATGCCGTTAACTTATCCCAATCTACCCTTCTTAGTGGAATGATAGAGTGCATATATGTAATAATTCGGCCAGGCAAAGCTAGTATCTCGGCCCTAGGCTTCTCACCAGGCTACCTCTCTTGGTCCCATGCTTTAATCTGATCCCAGGTACCACCCAATTCTACGATGTGGTCCTGTGTGTGTACCTGCCTCCAAATATCAACAGGCACCAGTAAACCAAAGAACATTTCAATATCCGCAAGAGTCATCACTGTCGATGAAGCGGCCTCAGTAAACTCCTTATAATATGCAGTAGGATTTTTTTCTGGTGTCGGGTAACTGAGTCTTAAGGGACAAAACCTCACTCCTCTTCCATGGCGAATAAACCCATTGTTCGTGGAAACAGGCCTCTACCCTTTGTCTTATAACCGCGTTTTGCTGATCCCGTACCTCCGGTAGTTCAGGGTGATATATGGGATGGACTTCCCTCATCAGAAACTGGGATACTGTCTTCGGGCTCTTCTCAAGCAGCCTACCTCGAGAAGCGACCAGCGTTGCAACACTACCAAAGACCTTACCAGGTGTCATATCAGTAGCATACACATTGTCCCTAATATCATAAATAATCTGGGGTGCTATATCATTGAAACACTGTTCCCACAGTCCAGACAAAGTAGCTGACATGTGCTTAAGGGCATGCTGCTGCACGAACGGCTCATAATCTTTAATCAAACTCCACACATCCTCCACACTGTAAATGGGGTTACATTGCTCACTGAGCGACCTGATTGGCTACCACCTTTTTCTCTTCTTCTCCCACATCAGATCGTATCAATATCCACCCCAGTTGCTCCCGAGCAGTCGCCCAGTTTCTGTCCCCTAGTCCACGTTCAGGCGTTCCGCTACCCAGGACTGTCGGGGAATGAAGAAAAAGGAAAGGAGTAGTAATAGAGGGAACGGGCAACAATGTTGCTAATGACTGTGTCGTAGGTGTAAGGGCTGATGAGAGAGATGCTGAAACAATAGGCGTAGCAGGAAGACTTGCAGTCATCGCAGATGCAGAATGCGAAGCCAAAGAAAGGACAAGAGGCGTGGTGGCCAAAGCAGCTGGACCAATGACAGAAGAAACAGAAACAGCAGAGGCAGAAGAGACAGACAACTGAGGCTGTGGGATGGCAGGATATATTTTCTGCGAGGCGTATGGGGTGGAGGTCGAGTATCTAACAATTCCTCCATAAATGTATCATTTTCCTCTCGGGCAACATAAGACTTTTCACATTTCAATCGAAACTTCCTATCAGCACACTCTATCCCTTTCTCTGTTTTCTCTCTGTCACACCCTACAGCTTTCTGAGTCAATGTCTGCATTTTTCCCTTGCGGCCTCCTTGTCTGCTTTTATTCGTCTCTGTTTAGCTTCCTTTTGCAATAGTCTGAGAGAATCAAACATCGACTGCCTACTCCTTTTCGCGAACAATTTTTCCGGCAGGAAGTTCATTTTCTGTTCATCGAAAGTGCCCGTCAATGGCCACTGCAACTCGACGTTGCCCCTCGTATATTTGTGCCATAACGTAATAAACATAATAGGACCAGGGCCATGTTTTACATACATGTCAAAATTTGGAATGCCTTCTGGAGGCACTGGCTGACTTTCTTCCAATCGAGCATCAGTAGAACAACAAAGACAGCCCAAACAAAACACCTTACTACAACACGACATTCTTCCGAAAGAAAACAGGTTCACTCTTTATGCCGGGCAGATAGTTGCAAATATCCTTAACAAAGTCGGTCCTTAGCCCTCATCAAATACAAATCAAAATGGTACCATGTTCATGAAGAACTCATACAAATTCACGCGCTTGCCCAGAAACGATCCTCAGATCTTACCAAACACAAACCAAAATGGCCCCATAGCCACAAAGAACCAAAGCAAACTCACCTGGTGCACAAAGGTCAAACAAATGTATTCTCCACTGCCGACTCTTTGGACCAAACGACCAGATTCAAGGGCTTCGTCGTTCAGGACTCCAGCCGGGATGACCACTAGGTGAGGCACCGTCCGGTCAGACAGACGGGGCAGCTGCGAGTACCAGACTCTCTCTTGCAGGGATCCCTGGTACGCCCATCTGACCCGACGTGGCCCGACCTCCCCACCCGTTTGTGGGCGAGGAAGGGTCACACCCGATGGGCTCCCTATTTGGGCACCAACTGAAGGAAGTGACTTGATTAGGGCCACTGGGTCACTCGTGACCACCTCTCAGCCTTCTAACAAATGAAGAGCCGGTCAGACAGTAAAGAATACAAACCAAAGATATTTATTAGAGATACACTCGAGCGGAGTCCAGTCTGACCAGCCTCCTTGGATTGCTGCAGAGGGACTGACTCCCTCCAACATGGTAATACATAATATACATTTCCAGTACCCCTAAAGACATGCCCAGACTGGAATTTTCCAGTTAGTAGCTGGTGAAAAAAGGAGCTGCATAAGAATGAGCTGCAATCCTGGGTACATGCTATCTCAGCTTCAAGGTTACTCTGTCCGTGCCTGTCTCTTTAAGGGTGGGAGCAGGCCTATCTAACGGTAATGGTATGCACCGACAAAACAGTCTATTCAGTAGTGCAGCGAAGCTCAACCTTGAAGAAATATGAAAAAGTATCGAGGCTGCTTTCTGCTGAGGCAGACAGAGTAAGATGGAGTAAGACAGAAGTTAGTTTCAATCAAAATGCAAAATGCCAGCTAAATACAAAATGGTGCCGCGAATGCTAACTTAAATCGTACAATGCAAAGGGAAGTCGACCAAAAACATTTTCTATTCCAACAAGTACTCTGTCAGAAAATTGACAGAGTACCCTCTCCAGCAAACCCAAGGTCCACAGACAAGATTTAGAGGCAGGGAGACCATAAGAATGTTGACAGCTCTGGACCCGTCACTGACATACTCCGACAGCCTGACAGAGTACAGGCCAACAGACTTTAGCCCTTCGACTGCCCACCCAATTTACAGTGGGTGATCGGATGGCTTTTGTTTTGCTGTCCTTCACTGCCAGGTAAGGCCTGGTGGTAAAGGACAATAACAAAATGACCCCCACACCATGAGAGAATATTCCCACGATGTGGGGGTCATTCATTTTTCATTTTTCAAAAAACAAATAAATGAGTGGCAGTGAATTATTATTCATTTCTCCAAGCAAGGAGCACCCTAAAATGCTGTGAGAGGACTTCTTCTTTACATCTTGAGATCCTGTTGGTACCCCTAGAAGGGACAGGGGCACCTGCATGCATTTTTAATTTTGTGGGGGTGCTTCAGGGAGTTCAGGAGCCCCCAGCAGCATAAAAAAAATACAAAGTCTACTTCTATCCATGACCCAAGAAGAGCTTACAATATTTTTTAAAGTACTCCAAGCTGGATCTGTATGCTCTTCAGCTGTAGTGCAGAGCATCCTTGTGGTGGACTGTATGGCTGCATTTTATCGTGTGAAAATATTTAAAAGAAAGTATTAAAGACATGTTGATGTTATTTTTTAATAAGGCTTTATTAAAAAAATATGAAAATCCCTTTTATTAAACATTGCAATGTCTAAACGTATATAATGTACACTGGATTATAATTATGGGTAACAAAGATAATAGGTCTACTTTATATATGTTAACATGCTGACCACTTCATAAAGCCAAGAGCCCACATTTTATATTTTGGTGTTCTGACCCTTTGAGAAAGTAATTAAGTCTACCTTAATTAGAATGACACCCTTTATATTGTAACATGACATAGTCAGGTGTGCATGTCCTTGGGGATTTGGCACCCAACTATCCTCCCTGCTGTGCACATCATGGGGTTCGCTGTTCATGGGGGTTTAGAAGAAGGGCCTGGTCTGTGGCCAGACCCTGAGACCAACCTCACAGCGCACACGCCAAAATGTGTGCATTATATGAGTTTTGCATTATGTATGTGTTAGACCAGGCATCCTTGGTGTAGTTTTCACCCTAACCTTTGACCTACAACCCTCCTGTTTTGCTGACTTTGTTATTGCTGGCCTTCGGTGTCTGCACACTTTGCCGCTGCTAACCAGTTCTAAAGTGGTTGTGCTCTTTCCTTAAAACATGGTAGAATTGTCTTATGCCCAATTGGCATATTTAATTTTGTTGTAAATTCATAGTAAAGTGGAATTACCTGTGCCCGGTTTTTAAACTGCCATGTTGACTAGGCAAAATAAACCTTTTGCCAGGCCCAAGCCTTCTTTTCTAATACATGTACTTCACCCCTAGGGTAGGCTCTGGACAACCTTGAGGGCATGCAGCAGTGTACTGAAAAAGTGGGACATTTACTTTTCAGTTTAAAATTTGTTGGGGTAGTGAAAACTCTTAAATTCATTTTTCTCTACTGCAAGGCCTACCTATCGAATAGGCTAACATTGGAGTGTTCTTATAACATCTAATAAGTGATCATTTCCTAATGGGATCCGGTAACCAGTTTATGTTTGGTGTCTTAATTGTAATGAAAAATCCTCTCATGGTGAAGTTGAATTTTAAATTGCAATTCTGAAAATGCCACTTTTACAAAATAAGAAGACACTCAATTGATGGACTTTTAGAAAATAGACATTGTTCTGCCTTAACCATTTAGTGCATGGGGCCTCTTTCTGGGTCACATGACTGGGTGTAGTTGGCAGTTGGTCTTTATGTATTCCTCTTAGCCACTCGGATGGGCCATCACTGGCAGGATTGGACGGTGGAACTAGGCACAGCCCTACTTACACTTAAATAGGCTGTGTCCTGCCTCTAGGGCTGCATACCCCTTGTGGTTAGTCTGGAGCCAGGGCAAGGAAGGCAGGATGCCTGGGGAATTCAAAGGGAAATCTCTAAAAGCTAAAAGTTTCTTCCACTTCAAAGGATGCCCCAGTTATATAAATTGGACTCCAGACACCAACTCTTCAGTACACTTCTGGACCTGTGGATACTCTGCCAGGAAGAAGAACTGCTGTGCTGACCGGTTGCCCTCCTGCCTTGGCAAAAAGGACTGGACCTGCATCTGCTGTACCCAGAACCGCAAAGTGACTCCAAGGGCTAGGTGGCTGGCCAACTTGCAAATTGCCTTTGGTGGGAGGGTTCTCCTGATGCAACGATACATCATCAACTTAGCAGACCGAACCATAACCACCGCCTGTGCAAAGCTTTCCTGACGCAAATCCTTGCATCGCAAATCCCTCATTGACAGCAGCCACGGCAACAAAGCAGGTTTTTGCAGCTTTTTCAGAACCAATGCATTGCCCCCACTCTGCAACAGATCCTCAATGCTAGAGTGCGCATCGCAAGACCTCTTTGACAGGATCCTAGACAACGATGCAGGACCTCGCATCGCAACTCCACAGTGCCTCTGAAATAGCACCTCACCTCCGCTGAGCGACGCATCCTCAGCGAAGGACCTCGCAATGATCAGCAACCAGGACTGTAACATAAGAAATGATGACACTGCAAGTTATAGTTACTTTAGGGTAGGGGGGCATTATATATATATATATATATATATATATATATATATATATATATATATATATATATATTTATATTCATATATATAAAAAACTATTGATATATTTCTGTGGTATTTAGAGTTTCAAAATGTGAAGAGGGAAGAGCATATCGTAATCTACTTGTGAGCAGCCTATGAGTAAGGGGCGTAATAGCCTTGAAACGCGTCAGGCAATCACCTGTACCTGTAATATTCAAAACAAACTCTCTTGGATCAGGAAATATCTATCTCCAATTTCACTCAACCGTATATACTCTACCACCATAAAGACTCTTCAACACCTCACATTGATCACCAACATAAACCTAGATAACAATTATAAAACCACACAAATAAAATCTCTAATAATTATTGCAAAGAACATTTATTATTTTCTTGTATTAACAATTCATCATAGGATCAAATTATCTTTGGGTAAAATAAAATCACATGGGTACAATTTAAAGCAGTACAATAAAATAAAACAGTACAATAAAAACAATGTTAAAATATATGAGAGACAATTAACATGTGCAGCAATAAAAACATCATGACATGGTTATTCCAACAAGAATCAATCGAATTTCTATGGGTCCACTATTCATTAATTAAGTAGGACCACAAATGTTCCTTGGATGTAACCCTAAACAAGCAAAGCGTCAAAGCATTTTAGTGGTAACAAAACAATTTATACGACCACCTTCATCAGGACGCGATTAATAAGTAGTCTCTCCTATTGTTGACACAATTTCATTGCACCTATTTAAAAGAACACAAAAATTTAAAAATTCATAAGCAACTATTATATGCATCAATTAACATTGCATCTAGTCAAGAAACAACCTAAATACAATTTTATACCTATGCATATGTTAAAGGACGAACATTTCTCTGAGTCTTTTTACAATTGTTTATAAAGGTCCACAAGGCAGTATCATAAACAAAAATCATACAATACACCACTCATCTATTCATTAACTAAAGAAACACCACATTCATATGAACTTCCTACTTTGTGGATCTTCTAAGAAGATCATGGGTAAGAGATATAATCACTTAACCTATTGTTTTGCAAGTGTATTTTATGTGACAAGAATACGTCTCATATATATTTTTTAAAAGGGTCCATTTATTTAAGATCCCGCGTAGAACGCTTTTACATCAACAAGTGACATATGTATATATATATATATATCGTGGTATCAATAAGACCCAAAGCCTGAGAATTCCTCAAGTATTTACTTGGATCAGATGAGGCATACATCAAAGGTAGGGTAGCATCGCCCTACTTTGTTGAGGAGATCCTTAACAGGGACATGAATAAGAAAAAAGGTATCAATGTACCTATGATATTTTCAATAATTTGCAACCCTATAAACCCTTATTCTTTCTCTGGTACTTCTAGGTGGTATATTACCCCATACCTACCTTTCACTAATGGGTTCTATCCTTAACCAAGGAAGTATTTTTAGGTGTCTTCTGTAAGAATTTTTCAGTACGCCAGGGTAATATCCGGTCACTCTATAAATATTACCTTCATTCCAATCTGAAATGATAATAAACAGCCATTGAAAAAAGAAAGGATTTTTTAAAGTAGATAAGTAAGTAAAAAAAGTAAAAGAATTCGACTAGATCGTCCCTCGAAAATAGGAGGGGGGATCGCTATTATTTACAAACAGGAAATTAACTGTACCATGGTAACTGAGCTAACTACACCGGATATCGAACTATTAGTTTTTAAAATCTCTTCTTCCTCAAAGAATATACAGATGGGTGCCCTAGTGTATCGCCCCCCGGGTCCATGCACGAACTTCTCTAACATTCTACTTGAGACCCTTGCCCCATTCATCAGTAATGACAGAGATTTTCTCTTATTAGGAGATTTTAATATACATAGTGAACTACAAGATTGCAAAGAAGCACAGTCCGTATTACATGACCTTTCCCTACTTGGCTTAACACAATTTAACTTAGGGCCCACACACCAGGCAGGACATACTTTAGGTTTGATATTGGCTAACTTTCCTACAATCTCATGTTTACCCCCTACTCAAATCAGCTGGTCTGATCATTTTATTATTGAATTTTATACTTCCCAGCATAAACTCATTGGCCAAGGACCTATTTCTCTCCCCTGCAAACGGCGTCCTTGGCATAAAGTCAATGAAGCGACTTTTAAAGACAACTTTATTGAACCTTCAGATATTGCTTCAGAGAATATTGATTGTGCCCTAAGGAAATATGAATTAGCAACTAGGCTGACTATAGATACTATAGCTCCTCTGAAACAATTTAAACCTCGGCCCGCCAACAAACAAGAAATTTGGTTTTCTGATGATCTCAGGGTATTAAAACAGGCCGCTAGGAAGTTGGAAAAAAAATGGAGAACCTCCCATCAGGAAAATGATAAGAAGCAATATTGGGACTCTTTGTCTAACTATCATAAAGCCATTCGTGGGGCACGAAAAACCCATATAGCATCTCAGATAGCTGCTGCTGAGAACTCCCCGAGGGTCCTCTATCAGGTATTACAGTCTTTTGTTAAACCAGCTGCCTGTGAAAGCTCTGAACTGGCGTCCCAACAGCTTTGTGACCAAGTGTCTTCTTTTTTCTCAAACAAAATTGATACGATTTATGAGAAAATAGTCGACACTAATAATGCTAATACTACGGATTCCATCCATGTTTTTCAAGATACGGAATATTTGCACAATATGCACTTTTTAGACACTTTTCCTTCCGTATCTTTGAAGGATTTACTAGCATTAATTACACAGATTAAAAGCGGTAGTCCGGATGACATTATACCTGCCAGACTTATGCCTATTCTTTCTGAACAACTATGTCCTATCATTCGGAAACTTGTTAATTTGTCTCTTGATTCGGGTTCCGTCCCCAGAGAATGGAAGCGTGCGCTGGTAAGGCCCATTAGGAAAAATACCACCATTCCATGGACTGAACTAGCCAATTTAAGGCCCATCTCACTGCTACCTTTTCTGGGGAAATTGACAGAAAAAATATGTCAACAGACTCTTATCCGGCTACATTGAATCTGTGGGCGGCCTAGACTACTCTCAATCTGGGTTTAGGCCGAAACATAGCACTGAGTCTACCCTTTTGTCTGTGGTAGACGACCTACACATGTTCCAAGACAAAGGTTATTCGGTAATCTTAGTATTACTTGACTTGTCAGCAGCGTTCGACACCGTGTCACATAACATTCTTATTAACCAGTTGTCGAACGTAGGAGTTAAGAACAAAGCCCTGGCCTGGTTGAGGAGTTTCCTTACTGATCGTACCCAGACTGTCACCATGGGTACATACCGTTCTAGGGAGGTGGAAATTACAAAAGGGGTACCACAGGGCTCTTGCTTGAGCCCTACGCTCTTTAACATCTATGTGGCACCCCTGGCAAGAGTGATGCGTAAATTTGGTTTCATTCCCGTGTCATATGCTGACGACACGCAGCTCCTCTTCCCTTTCAAAACCCTCACTACGGAAATAAGGAACTCCTTCTCTGAAGGCATGAAGGCTGTAGGACAATGGATGTCCACCAACTACCTACAATGCAATGTCAATAAAACCGAGATTATGCTGTTCGGGGAAGCCAAGATATTGTGGTCCCCTGACTGGTGGCCTTCTGATCTTGGCACGGTCCCAGAACCTTAACGGGTCGTTAAAAATCTAGGGATCCGCCTCGATCAGGACCTAGTGCTAAAACAGCACACTCACTATGTTGCAGGCGTATGTTTTCATACTATTAGACTGCTACGTAAGGTTTTCCCTTTGTTGCCGGATTCTTTTAGAAAAACTTTGGTGCAGGCTCTTGTTTTGAGTCGGCTTGACTACTGTAATGGCCTGCTCCTCTCAGCCAATGAGGGAGTGTTGGCCAAATTACAGGTTATTCAAAACACAGCGGCTCGACTGGTCCTTAATGCCCCGCCAAGAACAGCATCAAAGCCACTTCTAGAAAAATTGCATTGGCTGTCAATCCGTCAACGGACTAAATTTAAAACATGTTGTTTGATTCACAAAAGTATTAATGGGCAAGGTCCCCTCTATCTGGAAAAGAAATTCATTCCCTACACCCCTACTAGGACCCTTAGATCTAGCAATGGTCATCTACTGGCAGTGCCACGTGCCAAGAAGGCCAGACATGGTGGTAAAGCTTTATCAGTCGTGGGACCATCATTGTGGAACAGTCTCCCGCTAACTTTACGACTTTGTCCCGAACATCTGAAATTTAGGAAACAACTTAAAACTTTGTTGTTCAAAAATTAGATCTAGTTCAGCCCTCCCTTGCTTTGTAGTGAACAGTTGAAGATCCTGGCCCAAAGCGCAGAGATACTCCATTTGGAGTCGATTCTAGCGCTATATAAACCCACAAATAAATAAATAAAATAAGTAGTGCAAAAACATATATTTAAAAATACTCATTAACTAGGGTATTTCACCTGCAAGTTTATCAATTATTTTATGGGTTACAAAATATCACTAATCGCTATATAACTTATCAAGTATGCATAATATAATCAACTTTTTCACAAAACACCAGTCTCTACCGTTTGAATGGGTATATTTACTGTGTCCATAATGGATTCCCCTTCCTTATTATCCATTGTTTTTCTAATCATCTGTACCTGAACAGAAGGCGAGTTGTCTTTGGAAAGCCGTATGGTGGGCCCGCTGCCGAGTGCGTCCTGTGAAGCTCCAGGGCAATTGGTTTAATATATATATATATATATATATATATATATATATATATATATATATATATATATATATATATATATTACCTACTGGCGGTCGCCAGTAGGTAGTTATAGTTAGGACCCTGTTTCCATAGGAAATCCGCAACATTCTATTTTGAATAACTTTGGCGCCGGTCGACGAATCCTCGCGAATTTCTCAAAATAGGTGGGGCGCTACACTCCGCTCCTACCCTGAAAGTCTCGGGGGGATTCGTCAAGCGGGGGCTGAGATAAAAGGGGGGTCCCAAAACGTGTTTTTCCCATGCATTTTTCCATAGGACCTTTAGACAGGGCTACAGCCCGAACGGCTGAACAGAATTACTAGAAATTTGGCAGAGAGGTAGTCCTCAGGTCAAGGAAGTGCCTTTTGTAGGTTTGGTGTAAATCTGTTCAGTAGATTCTGAGAAAATAGCCTTTAAATCAATATATATATCTGAGCCAGCTTACGGTACGTTTACCGTAAGCTTACCGTACGCCTACGGTGGCGTACGCGAGCGCGATTCTGATTGGCTGTTACATCTAAGTAAACATTCGAATCGGTCGAAACCAGGAAGCGGCGGCCGCCATTTTCTCTCTCGCACTCTGAGGGGGGGCTGTAAACAAAGGCAAAAAACATATAAAGGGGCTGTTTAGACAGCGCCCATGCACATAGCCATGTTAGTTGAGTCCTCAAAGATCCCCCAAGGCCAAAAACGGTAAATTTTTATTTTTTGAAAATTTCGCCGATTACGCTTACCGTACGCGTACGGTGCGCTTACGCTAAAAATTTTAATAAAAAAAAAAAAAACACTCTCTGTGCATGGCATATTATTGTCATCACTTACAAATTAAATTTAACAGATTACCTATCACAAGGAAGTGCATAATATGTCCTCCATGTGCGCACGGTGCGTAACGTGGGCACGCGGTGCGTGTAGCGCACTGGGTGCCCACCTTGCGTGTACGGCACTAACTGCGTAAAGTGGGCGCGCGGTGCGCAAAGCGCACCGCGTGCTCACTGTGCACGCACGGTGCGCGCACGGAACGAACTGCGTTAAGTGGGCGTGCACGCCACGAATGGCGTAAAGTAACTTAGCATTTAAAAAACCGTACAAATTCACTGAAAAAAACATAGGTTTCACACACGTTATAGTTAGGAATTAGCATTTAAAAAACCTTGCAAATTCACTGAAAAAACCATAGGTTTCAGACATGTTATAGTTAGCGGAAATTTTACTGATAAAAAACCAATGAAATTCCCCCGTTATAGTTAGTGCAGGCAACTATAACTCACGCGACCGCAATCTTCTGCTGATGACATATGTGTCTTTATGAAAAAAAAATATTTGTAATATATGTATAGCTAAAAATTTATGGAAGAAGACATGGGCAAATAAGTGTCTAAATACAGTATTAGCATCAGCAGAGGATTGCGGTCGCGTGAGTTATAGTTGCCTGCACTAACTATAACGGGGGAATTTCATTGGTTTTTTATCAGTAAAATTTCCGCTAACTATAACATGTCTGAAACCTATGGTTTTTTCAGTGAATATATATATATGTGTGTGTGTGTATATATATATATATTCACTGAAAAAACCATAGGTTTCAGGGGCGTTATAGTTAGCTGGACTTTTCACTCGTACAAAACCATAGAAATTCCCCCGTTATAGTTAGTTCAGCTAACTATAACTCGCGCGCCCGCAATGCACAGCTGATGACGTCACATATTACATCACTCATGACATGGTCAGTGACATCACTCATGACATCACTCATGACATCTCAAATGATATCACTGATGACATCACTGATGACATCATCCAGTGAATGTGTGTTTTTCTGAAAATTACATATGTTTTATATATGTATATCTCAAGGTCGATGGAAGAATAAATGGGTATATAAGTGTCTAAATGGATGATTAGTTTTTGAAAAAGTGATTGTATAACTGACTGATTAAGTGTATCTTAGTGAATACATGGCTTAGTGAGTAATGTTTAAATATGTAAATATCTGTATCAGTCTCTCACTTTGTGTATAAGTGGCTGCATGGGTTGGTGAGTAGCTACATGAGTGTCTATATAGGTTATTAGTTGGTTTTTTGAGTATCAGTATAAGTGTCTGATGTCTGTATGGTTCGGTGGGGGGTATTACGTAGTGCATAGGTGCATGAATGAGTGACTCACTGTTTGTATGTGTTGAAGACAGCATGTGTGCAGGACTGGATGGGTGGATGAGTGTGTGCATGGGTGTGTTAGTGAGTGAATGACTGTCTCAATAGTGTCTCTATGAGTAACTACATATGTTTTAAACTAGTATATGTGACTATTGGTGTATATAAGTGAGTATATGTGAGAGTGAGAGATTGAAAGAGTTCCTGTATGAATAAGTATGTGTTTCTATAAGTGATTGTTAAAAAGACTAAGTATGTGTAAGTTTCTGTAGAAGTAAGTGTGGTGGTGTGTGTATAACTGTATATGCAGGTAAACGGATATTTGATTCTTTATTAGCATGAGTGACTACGTGTGTGAGTAACTTTATGGATGAGTGGCGTTGTGTAACAGGATGTATAGGTGTATGAGTACATATGATGAGTGAGTACATGTATGAGTGACTGTATAGGACTGTTGGTGAATGAGTGGATGTGGATGTGGATCTTACAATTACTGAATAGGTTGTTGTAACTGGTATTGGTATGTCCATTGTTTTGAAAATTTTAATTTCTATTTTTGAATGTGTGAATCAAAGGTTATATTAGGGGGAGAGGAGGTCTGCCACTCTATCACAAGGATGATGTCATCAGTGATGTCATCAATGATGTCATGAGTGATGTCACTGACCATGTCATGAGTGATGTAAAATGTGACGTCATCAGCAGTGCATTGAGGGCGCGCGAGTTCTAGTTAGCTGAACTAACTATAACGGGGGAATTTCAATGGTTTTGTGCGAGTGAAAAGTCCAGCTAACTATAACGCCCCTGAAACCTATGGTTTTTTCAGTGAATTTCTAAGGTTTTTTAAATGCTAATTCCTAGCTATAACGTGCTTGAAACCTATGTTTTTTTCATTGAATTTCAAAGGTTTTTTAAATGCTAATTTCTAGCTATGCCTACAGAGATAGGACATGTGAAGAAAGAAGGAAAAACGCACAGAAAGAAAAAAAGGAAATGCAGAAAGAAGCAACAGAAGTCCTCAAAGACGAAGAAAAGTGCAGGAAGAAGTATAACGTGCAGAAAGAACAAACAGAAGAGCTGAAACAAGCCTTGTTGCAAAATCATCCTGTACCCTCAACTTTTTCAGACGGATACTGGTGGTAACTGAGTCTGACTAACCAGTCCTAGTGCCAGTGCTAAGTTAAAAGACACTCAGAATACAGTGAAAACACCTAAATACACTAGGGCACACTATGTGTTGGGGTCCCCCTGTGATTAGCATGACCTCCTCTGTAAGCCCCTAGTATATAATAGGGCAGGGGATTAAAACTACCTCTTACAACGCACCACAGGGCGCGTTTGAACATGTCACCTCATGCCCCGTCCCCTCCCTTCCCCACTGTGTAAACACGCCCTGTAGCCGTTTTAAGTTGGGAGATTAAGTCCCCTTGAATCCTGAGGGTCCCTAGGGTCCAACTAGACCACTAGGTACCTCCAGTAAGCGCAACAGAGCTGCGTTGCAGAGAGGTGTAAAAAGTGGCACGGCCTGCACCACCTCTCTGCAACGCAGAGCAGTGGTGCTTACTGGAAGCACCTAGTGGGCTAGTTGGACCCAAGGGTCCCTCAGGATTGAAAGGGAATTATTTCCCCAACTTAAAAACGCGCCACAGGGCCTGTGGGCATTCTGAGTTGAGAGATTAAGTCCCCTTGAATCCCAAGGGTCCCTAGGGTCAAACTAGGTCACTAGGTACCTCCAGTAAGCGCCACAGAGCTGCGTTGCATGGAGGTGTAAAAAGGGGCGTGGCCTCATACACCTGTCTGCAACGCAGCTCCCTGGCACATACTGGAGATACCTGTTGGGCTAGTTGGCCCTCAGGGACCCTCAGTATTGAAGGGGAATTAATTCCTCAACTTACAACTGGCCAAGGGGTGCGTTTGCAGAGTGCTGCAGGGAGGGGGCGTGGCCTCCGGCGCGATGCCGGTCTTTTATTTATTTATTTTTAAGAAGGAGGGCTGTGTGGCCCCCTTTCTTTTTCTAATTTATTAGCCCTGGGGACCCCATCCCCCAGGGCCTGCACCCTAATTTTTTTTGTTGAAAAAAATGAATTTGGCCCTCCCAAGGCCTTAATCGGCCCCGGGGACCCCAACCCCCAGGTCATGGTCTTTTTAAAATTTTCTTATTCTTTAGGAGGGGGGCTGTGTTGCCCCCCTCCTCAGCCCACTTATGGCCCCGGGGACCCCATCTCCCGGGGCCGGCCTTTGTTTTTTGTTTTTTTTAAAATATATATTTATAGAAACACCCAGGACATGCTGGACAAACCGTATGTACCTATCACCATGACGATTTGCGTGATATTCATTAAAAGGCGACTATGCATACAATGAATCCACCTGGAATGTATTCACACCGCTAGTGAAGCTCTGACATGTCTGACACCCTACCGTGCCTAATCACGGTGCCCCCGCTGGTGGGTACTCTCCAAGTAGACACCCTTGTCGTTTATTTTTACAAACATGGGTAGCTATTGACGGGCACATTTAATACACATGCACACCAAGCCATTCAAAGGGGATTCGACAAAAATTCGACCAAACTATGCAAGAAACCCCCGCACGGTTAATAAAACACACATCCACCGCCAGATGTGTAATACTTTTTATTTTACTCTCTGGAAAGGAGACAAACCTCACTTGAGAGTCACAGCGTGCTCCTGGCTGAGCCCAATACTGTGTTACACCCACCAGTGCCCGCCGAGTGCCACACACTTCTGTGTTGTATTCCACCAGCTAGTGCGTATGCTATGACACTCTCTAGCCCATGTGCACTGTAACACCACCCCGTGAATATGTCATGCCACACTTGCCTTTGCACGGGTTATATTGCCCCATCTAACGTGCCTTCCTCGATGCCTATGTTATAAAGCACAGCGCTATGCCATACATATTACAATCTGGGATCCATATCTTTGTCACGGTGCATATGCAATGTTACACTACCCAGCACATATTTTATATTACAACTTTAGAGACTACTTAGGTTACACAACACTGCCCTGTGCATATTACACTCCAAGGCGCATATCACATAGCAAGCGCTAGTGCCTGTGCTATCTCGCGCTCTCCAATGAATCTGTCATTGCGCACAATGTATTGCATATTATATTTCACGCCCCGGTTCATCTTCTATCACACTTTTTGGTGCATAGTTTATACCATATACTATATCTAGTTTTCATTTTCAATCGTGCTCTCAGGACTATGTTCTATATAACACTGCGTCCACCTACCGTTTTCACAGGCATTACATTTTGCGATGGGGGGTGGCGGGTCAGGGGATGTTTCTGCCAAGTGAGCCCGGAGTCACAATCCCAAACGTCCTCTTCTTCCTGAATAAAAGTGAGATTATGCTGCATACTTGTTCATATTTTAAGTAGTTCGCACAGACACACATTTTAAAAACAATAACGTTCCTAATACCCACCTTCTATGAACAGTTAGCTTGCTGCCCCATCCACCTCCTCCCTATCCTCTGTTGTCTGAATCCATGGACTAGCCTCCTCCCTCCTGCCATGCATGGTCTGATGTGCTGCCACTGCCCTGCATTTAGCATGATGTACCAGTCCACTCATCCTGCCCTCCATCGCCCAATTCTATGGCCCATCATTGACCTCCTGCTTACCCTCTGTGCTTTGCTTGCTGCCCCTATTCTACTTCCCCCTGCCCTCCGCTGTCTTTGTGCATGCCACTTCTCCATCCTTTTTGACCACCATGTTCCATGGACCTGCCACTCCTATCTACTCTGAGTGTTCTGTTGAGCTGCCACTCTCCTACCACCTGCCTAGCATTGTCAGATGACTGTAACCTGTCCCTGCCACCTCCACCCTGCCTGTCCACATGCCATGCCCCTATCCCCTTCCTCCTGTCCTCCATGGTCCATTTTACTGCTACACCCTTCTGCCCTCCCTGGTCTGTTGTGCTGCAACTGCTCCTCCTGCCTGCCCCGCGCGGTCTGTTGTGAGGCCCCTTCCCCTGAACTCTCTTTTCTGTGCCCAGGTCCTGACCCTCCCTTCTATCCTCCATGCTCCTTTGTGCATGCCCCTGCACCCTCCTTCTTGCCCATCATAGCCATTGTGCTGCCACTAACCCTCCCGCTTGCCATGCATGGTCTTCTGTGCTGCCATGGCCCCTCCCACCTTCCCTGTGTGGTCAGCTAGCTGCTCCTGACCCCCTCCCACCTTCCCTCCATGGTCTGTGTGTATGCCATCATAGTCTCATTGTTGCTCTCCATGGTGTGTCTTGTTTCTAGTGCCCATCCTGCCTGACCTCCATGGTCATTTTGCTGCTCCCTTGCCCCCAGCCCTCTGTTTCCATGTGCAGACCGCTATTCCCTCCCTCCTGGCTTGTCGGTTCCATTGTAATGACCCTGATCCGTCCCTCCTGCCCTTTATGGTCTGTTATGCTGCAGCTTTCTCTCCTGTCTGTCCATTATGGTCAGCTAGCTACCATTGCCTCTTTCCCCTCTGTTGTCTGTTGTCCATGTGCATGGCCCTGTCCCCTCCCAATTGCTTTCTATGGATTGTTGTGCTGCACTCCCGTCCCGCATGCCCTGTGTGGTGTATTGTGCTGCTGCAAACCCTGATGCCTGCCCTGTAGGGTCAGTTTGGTGCACCTCTCAATGTCCCTCCTGTCCTCTGTTATCCGAGTCCATGTCCCCACCCCAATTCCTCCTGCCTACCATGATCCAATGTACCATACTTGCGAACATTTTGAACTTGGTAAGAGGGAGATTTTGAAATAAAACTGGGGTATTGAATTTCCCCTTTGAGTTACATTGAAAAAGAGAAGATTGTAGACAGGAAACAGATCAAGTAAAGCCCATTTGAGCTTAAAAACATTGGACGTTTCCTGGCTGAAACGGGTCTGTTGGCATGTATGGTTGTATGACCACTGCCTCTTCCTTCTGCCCACAATGGTCTATTATATTGCCACAGCCTCTCTTGCCAGTCCTGTATTGTTGGTTTGTTGCCCCTGCCCCCCTTTCCACTGCCCTTTGTTGCCCCTGCCCCCCTTTCCACTGTTGTGCTGCCACTGCCCTTCCTGCCTGCCTAGTGTGGTCAAATTGTTGCCTCTGCACTCTCCTACCTGCCTTCAATTTTCAGAGTCCATGCCCCTGGCCTCTGCCTCTCAACAGTATCCCAATGAACAACTAGATTGCTAACATTCTATATTTATTACAAAAGTGTGGCATGCCTGACGTCATCTTGATGTAATCAAAACTGTAATTCCTAGACATTTCCTTTAGAAATTACATATATGAGAGGGTCTTATTTGCATCAAAATTATGGTTAGTGCTCTAAAAACTAAAATGAGGACATATTTTCTGAGTTTTCAAGTAGCGACAAAGAACTTTTAAATTATTTGTAATCTTTATGTTTTTTTATCCAGTTGACCACTTGATTAAATGTTGCATCCAAGGGGAGAGGGTGTGGTGTTACTTCCAGAGCTGCAGACTTTGCAACTGGGTTACCAGGTTGGAGTTTCTGCTTCAGCTCAACATTCTGTGATTCTGGTCAAATCACTTAATCTCCCCATGTCTACAACCAAAATGAATTTGATCTTGTGTGATGTAACCAATGTTCATGTAAAGCACTCCAATACCTGACAAGTCTGCACTATATAAAACTGCAAATACACAAAAAATAAGTGTTTTGCACACTTCTGTCATTGGGCTACATTTGGGCTACATCTGGGTGATATTTGAGCAACATTTGGGCTCTTTTGTCTCTGGTGGCCATTTTAGGAGATTTATTTGTTATGAAGTTTCCTAATTTCCTCATTTACTGCAGTCTCCTCAGTAGGAAATGCTTTCAGTTTTTTACTTTGATTACATCAAGAAGGTATTCAGATATGTCACACATTGTCCATAAATTCTGAATGTTAGTACTCTAGTTGCTCATTAGATCACTGTAGTAAAGCTACTGCTCACCAGGCAAGTCTGCTGCTGGGTTTCAAAGTGCATGTTTCAGTCTGCATGTCAGAATGTTTTTATGAAATAAAAGAGGATTTCAGAAGTCAAAATGTGCCCTAGTTTTTCTTTCTGCAGCACTAATCATAATTTATATGGCAAAATGAACCCCCTCATTTTGTTCCTTTGTAAATTAAATGTTTTAAGTGTTACCACTTTATTCCAATCAAGATGGCTTCAGGTGTGCCATACTTTTGTCATAAGTAAGACTGTTAGCGCTCTAGTTGTTCTTTAGAGCACTCTGGGAAGCTGCAGTAGAACACAAAGGAATCAACTGACAGTCTCTGCCCTTGTTGGATGTACATGTTTTACTGAGAATGTCAGACTTCATTCTTACATGACTGAGAAAGATAATGTGAATTTACAGAAAATATGCTCTCAGTTTACCTTATAGATCACCTTCCAAACCTCTGTGGGAAAAGTATGAGAAAATAGTTTTCTCTCAAACATGGTTCGTGATATCACAGCAGAAGGATTTTTCACATGGTAAAATCACCTTCGAACACACCACAATTCCTAAAATGAGTATGGTACCATCAACAAATGATTTATAATGTAACTAAAGTCTTAAAACCTTCTATTAACTGCAATGCTTTTTAATGAGGTGCTATCATGTATATTGGTCCCAAGATGGCTGCCAACACTTCTTGGATGAAGTACTGACAGCCAATCAGATCTCACGATGAGATGTGTGGTTAGGCTCCGCCCAGATATGTATGTGATTTTACTTTTGATTTTCTGAGGAACTACTGAACAGATTGTCACCATATATGCAAAAGGCACATGCCTGACCTGAGGACTACCTCTTTGCCAAATTTCAAGTAATTCTGTTCAGCCGTTCGGGCTGTACCTTGGACTAAAGGTCCCTATGGAAAATTGCATGGGGAAAACGCGTTTTGGGACCACCTTTTTTCTCTGCCCCCGCTTGACGAATCCCCCCGAGACTTTCAGGGTAGGAGCGGAGCGGAGCGCCCCACCTATTTTGAAAATTTCGAGAGGATTCGTCAACCGGCGCCAAAGTTATTCCAAATAAAATGTTGCGGATTTCCTATGGAAACACGGTCCTAACTATAACTATCTACTGGCGACCGCCAGTTGATTATATATATATATATATATATATATATACATAGATATATATATATATATATATATAAATATATATATATATTATCTACTGGCGGTCGCCCGTAGATAGTTATAGTTAGGACCGAGTTCCCATAGGAAATCTGAAAATTCGATTTTGAATAACTTTGGCGCCGGTTGACTTATCTTCGTGAAATTTTCAAAACTAATGGGGCACTCTGGTCAGCTCCTACCCTGAAAGTCTCGGGGTGATTCGTCAAGCGGGGGCTGAGAAAAAAGGGGGGTCCCAAAACGCGTTTTCCCCATGCATTTTCCCATAGGACCTTTAGTCGAAGGTACAGCCCGAACGGCTGAACAGAATTACTTGAAATTTGGCAAAGAGGTAGTCCTCAGGTCAGGCATGTGCCTTTTGCTTAAATGGTGTAAATCCGTTCAGTAGTTCCTGAGAAAATCAAAAGTAAACTCATATATATATCTGGGCGGAGCCTAACCACACATCTCATCGTGAGATCTGATTGGCTGTCAGCACTTCATCCAAGAAGTGTTGGCAGCCATCTTGGAACCAATATACATGATAGAACCTCATTAAAAAACATTGCAGTTAATAGAAGGTTTTAAGACTTTAGTTACATTATAAATCATTTGTTGATTGTACCATACTCATTTTAGGAATTGTGGTGTGTTCTAAGGCGATTTTACCATGTGAAAAGCCTTCTGCTGTGATATCATGAATCATGTTTGAGAGAAAACTATTTTCTCATGCTTTTCCCACAGAGGTTTGGAAGGTGATCTATAACCTAAGCTGAGAGCATATTTTCTGTAAATTCACATTATCTTTCTCAGTCATGTGAGAATGAAGTCTGACATTCTAAGTAAAACATGTACATCCAACAAGGGCAGAGACTGTCAGTCGATTCCTTTGTGTTCTACTGCAGCTTCCCAGAGGGTTCTAAAGAACAACTAGAGCGCTAACAGTCCTACTTATGACAAACGTATGGCACACCTGAAGCCATCTTGGTTGGAATAAGGTGGTAACTCTTAAAACATTTAATATAAAAAGGAATAAAATGAGGGGTTCATTTTGCCATAGAAAGTATGATTAATGCTGCAGAAAGAAAAATTAGGGCACACTTTAAGTGACTTCTCAAATCCTCTTCTATTTCATTAAAAAATTCTGACATGCAGACTGAAACATGCACTTTCAATACCAGTAGCAGACTTCCCTGATGAGCAGTAGCTTTACTACAGTGATCTAATAAGCAACTAGAGTGCTAACATTCTGAATTTATGGCAAATGTGTGACACATCTGAATGCCTTCTTGATGGAATCAAAGTAAAAAACTGAAAGTATTTCCTTTCTGAGGAGACTGTAGTAAATGCGGAAATTAGGAAACATCATAACAAATAAGTCTCCCAAAATGGCCACTAGAGACAAAAGAGCCCAAATGTAGCCCAAATATCACCCAGATGTAGCCCAAGTATAGCCCAATGACAGAATGTCCCAGAGTGTTCTAACGAACAACTAGAGCGCTAACAGTCTTACTTATGACAAAAGTATACCACACCTGAAGCCATCTTGATTGGAATAAAGTGGTAACACTTAAAACATTTAATTTACAAAGGAGCAAAATGAGGGGGTTCATTTTGCCATAGAAATTATGATTAGTGCTGCAGAAAGAAAAATTAGGGCACATTTTGACTTCTCAAATCCTCTTCTATTTCATAAAAAAATTCTGACATGCAGACTGAAACATGCACTTTGAAGACCAGCAGCAGACTTCCCTGGTGAGCAGTAGCTTTACTACAGTGATCTAATGAGCAACTAGAGTACTAACATTCAGAATTTATGGCAAATGTGTGACACATCTGAATGCCTTCTTGATGGAACCAAAGTAAAAATCTGAAAGTATTTCCTACTGAGGAGACTGCAGTAAATGAGGAAATTAGGAAACTTCATAACAAATAAATCTCCCAAGATGGCCACCAGAGACAAAAGAGCCCAAATGTAGCCCAAATATCACCCAGATGTAGCCCAAGTATAGCCCAATGACAGAATGTCCCAGAGTGTTCTAACGAACAACTAGAGCGCTAACAGTCTTACTTATGACAAAAGTATGGCACACCTGAAGCCATCTTAATTGGAATTAATCTCCCCATGACTACAACCAAAATGAATTTGATCTTGTGTGATGTAACCAATGTTCATGTAAAGCACTCCAATATCTGACAAGTCTGCACTATATAAAACTGCAAATACACAAAAAATAAGTGTTTTGCACACTTCTGTCATTGGGCTACATTTGGGCTACATCTGGGTGATATTTGAGCTACATTTGGGCTCTTTTGTCTCTGGTGGCCATTTTAGGAGATTTATTTGTTATGAAGTTTCCTAATTTCCTCATTTACTGCAGTCTCCTCAGTAGGAAATGCTTTCAGTTTTTTACTTTGATTCCATCAAGAAGGTATTCAGATATGTCACACATTTTCCATAAATTCTGAATGTTAGCACTCTAGTTGCTCATTAGATCACTACAGTAAAGCTACTACTCACCAGGCAAGTCTGCTGCTGGGTTTCAAAGTGCATGTTTCAGTCTGCATGTCAGAATGTTTTTATGAAATAAAAGAGGATTTCAGAAGTCAAAATGTGCCCTAGTTTTTCTTTCTGCAGCACTAATCATAATTTATATGGCAAAATGAACCCCCTCATTTTGTTCCTTTGTAAATTAAATGTTTAAGTGTTACCACTTTATTCCAATCAAGATGGCTTCAGGTGTGCCATACTTTTGTCATAAGTAAGACTGTTAGCGCTCTAGTTGTTCTTTAGAGCACTCTGGGAAGCTGCAGTAGAACACAAAGTAATCAACTGACAGTCTCTGCCCTTGTTGGATGTACATGTTTTACTGAGAATGTCAGACTTCATTCTTACCTGACTGAGAAAGATAATGTGAATTTACAGAAAATATGCTCTCAGTTTAGCTTATAGATCACCTTCCAAACCTCTGTGGGAAAAGTATGAGAAAATAGTTTTCTCTCAAACATGGTTCGTGATATCACAGCAGAAGGATTTTTCACATGGTAAAATCACCTTAGAACACACCACAATTCCTAAAATGAGTATGGTACCATCAACAAATGATTTATAATGTAACTAAAGTCTTAAAACCTTCTATTAACTGCAATGTTTTTTAATGAGGTGCTATCATGTATATTGGTCCCAAGATGGCTGCCAACACTTCTTGGATGAAGTACTGACAGCCAATCAGATCTCACGATGAGATGTGTGGTTAGGCTCCGCACAGATATGTATGTGATTTTACTTTTGATTTTCTGAGGAACTACTGAACAGATTGACACCATATATGCAAAAGGCACATGCCTGACCTGAGGACTACCTCTTTGCCAAATTTCAAGTAATTCTGTTCAGCCGTTCGGTTTGTACCTTGGACTAAAGGTCCCGATGGAAAATTGCATGGGGAAAACGCGTTTTGGGACCCCCCTTTTTCTCTGCCCCCGCTTGACGAATCCCCCCGAGACTTTCAGGGTAGGAGCGGAGCGGAGCGCCCCACCTATTTTGAAACTTTCGCGAGGATTCGTCAACCGGCGCCAAAGTTATTCCAAATAGAATGTTGCAGATTTCCTATGGAAACACGGTCCTAACTATAACTATCTACTGGCGACCGCCAGTAGATAATATATATATATATATATATACATAGATATATATATATATATATAAATATATTCACTGAAAAAACCATAGGTTTCACACACGTTATAGTTAGGAATTAGCATTTAAAAAACCTTGCAAATTCAGTGAAAAAACCATAGGTTTCACACATGTTATAGTTAGCTGGACATTTTACTGATAAAAAACCAATGAAATTCCCCCGTTATAGTTCGTGCAGGCAACTATAACTCACGCGACCGCAATCCTCTGCTGATGACATATGTGTCTTTATGAAAAAAAAATATTTGTAATATATGTATAGCTAAAAATTTATGGAAGAAGACATAGGTAAATAAGTGTCTAAATACAGTATTAGCATCAGCAGAGGATTGCGGTCGCGTGAGTTATAGTTGCCTGCATGAACTATAACGGGGGAATTTCATTGGTTTTTTATCAGTAAAATGTCCAGCTAACTATAACATGTGTGAAACCTATGGTTTTTTCACTGAATTTGCAAGGTTTTTTAAATGCTAATTCCTAACTATAACGTGTGTGAAACCTATGGTTTTTTCAGTGAATTTGTACGTTTTTTTAAATGCTAAGTTACTTTACGCCATTCGTGGCGTGCGCGCCCACTTAACGCAGTTCGTTCCGTGCGCGCACCGTGCGCGCACAGTGAGCACGCGGTGCGCTTCGTGCACCGCGCGCCCACTTTACACAGTTAGTGCCGTGCACGCACGGTGGGCACGCGGTGCGCTACGCGCACCGCGTGCCCACGTTACGCTAGATGGGCCATGTACGCACTATGCGCTTCGCGCACCGTGCGCACATGGAGGACATATGATGCGCTTCGTTGTGAAAGGTAATATTTTAATTTTTCACATATGTTATAAGCCATGCACAAATGTTGCTCTTCGGGCACCATTTGCACATGGGGTGGGGAGAGTATGGATATTTTATTTTTTTTATTAATTTTTACCGTACGCGTACGGTAAGCGTAATCGCCGAAATTATCGAAAAAATTTAAATTCCGTTTTTGGCCTTAGGGGATCTTTGGGGACTCCCTCAACATGGCTAGGTGCTTAGGAGCTGTCTAAACAGCCCCTTTACATGTTTTTGCCCTTTGTTTTTTAACCCCCTCTCAGAGTGCGAGAGAGAAAATGGCGGCCGCCACTTCCTGATTTCGACCGATTCGAATGTTTACTAAGATCTAACAGCCAATCAGATTCGCGCTCGCGCACGTCACCGTACGCGTACGGTAAGCTTACCGTAAGCGCACGGTAAGCGCACCGTAAGCTGGCTCAGATATATATATTGATTTAAAGGCTATTTTCTCAGGAACTACTGAACAGATTTACACCAGACCTACAAAAGGCACTTCCTTGACCTCAGGACTACCTCTCTGCCAAATTTCAAGTAACTCTGTTCAGCCGTTCGGGCTGTAGCTGTGTCTAAAGGTCCTATGGAAAAATGCATGGGAAAAACGCGTTTTGGGACCCCCCTTTTATCTCAGCCCCCGCTTGACGAATCCCCCCGAGACTTTCAGGGTAGGAGCGGAGCATAGCGCCCCACCTATTTTGAAAATTTCGCGAGGATTCGTCGACCGGCGCCAAAGTTATTCCAAATAGAATGTTGCGGTTTTCCTATGGAAACAGGGTCCTAACTATAACTACCTACTGGCGACCGCCAGTAGGTAATATATAAATATATATATATATTATCTACTGGCGGTCGCCAGTAGATAGTTATAGTTAGGACCGAGTTCCCATAGGAAATCTGAAAATTCTATTTTGAATAACTTTGGCGCCGGTTGACTTATCTTCGTGAAATTTTCAAAACTAATGGGGCACTCCGCTCAGCTCCTACCCTGAAAGTCTCGGGGTGATTCGTCAAGCAGGGGCTGATAAAAAAGGGGGGTCCCAAAACGCGTTTTCCCCATGCATTTTCCCATAGGACCTTTAGTCGAAGGTACAGCCCGAACGGCTGAACAGAATTACTTGAAATTTGGCAAAGAGGTAGTCCTCAGGTCAGGCATGTGCCTTTTGCTTAAATGGTGTAAATCCGTTCAGTAGTTCCTGAGAAAATCAAAAGTAAAATCATATATATATCTGGGCGGAGCCTAACCACACATCTCATCGTGAGATCTGATTGGCTGTCAGCACTTCATCCAAGAAGTGTTGGCAGCCATCTTGGAACCAATATACATGATAGCACCTCATTAAAAAACATTGCAGTTAATAGAAGGTTTTAAGACTTTAGTTACATTATAAATCATTAGTTGATTGTACCATACTCATTTTAGGAATTGTGGTGTGTTCTAAGGCGATTTTACCATGTGAAAAGCCTTCTGCTGTGATATCATGAATCATGTTTGAGAGAAAACTATTTTCTCATGCTTTTCCCACAGAGGTTTGGAAGGTGATCTATAAGCTAAGCTGAGAGCATATTTTCTGTAAATTCACATTATCTTTCTCAGTCATGTGAGAATGAAGTCTGACATTCTCAGTAAAACATGTACATCCAACAAGGGCAGAGACTGTCAGTTGATTCCTTTGTGTTCTACTGCAGCTTCCCAGAGGGTTCTAAAGAACAACTAGAGCGCTAACAGTCCTACTTATGACAAACGTATGGCACACCTGAAGCCATCTTGGTTGGAATAAAGTGGTAACTCTTAAAACATTTAATATAAAAAGGAACAAAATGAGGGGGTCATTTTGCCATAGAAAGTATGATTAATGCTGCAGAAAGAAAAATTAGGGCACATTTTGAGTGACTTCTCAAATCCTCTTCTACTTCATTAAAAAATTCTGACATGCAGACTGAAACATGCACTTTCAATACCAGTAGCAGACTTCCCTGATGAGCAGTAGCTTTACTACAGTGATCTAATAAGCAACTAGAGTGCTAACATTCTGAATTTATGGCAAATGTGTGACACATCTAAATGCCTTCTTGATGGAATCAAAGTAAAAAACTGAAAGTATTTCCTTTCTGAGGAGACTGTAGTAAATGAGGAAATTAGGAAACATCATAACAAATAAGTCTGCAAAAATGGCCACTAGAGACAAAAGAGCCCAAATGTAGCCCAAATATCACCCAGATGTAGCCCAAGTATAGCCCAATGACACAATGTCCCAGAGTGTTCTAACAAACAACTAGAGCGCTAACAGTCTTACTTATGACAAAAGTATGGCACACCTGAAGCCATCTTGATTGGAATAAAGTGGTAACACTTAAAACATTTAATTTACAAAGGAACAAAATGAGGGGGTTCATTTTGCCATAGAAATTATGATTAGTGCTGCAGAAAGAAAAATTAGGGCACATTTTGACTTCTCAAATCCTCTTCTATTTCATAAAAAAATTCTGACATGCAGACTGAAACACGCACTTTGAAGACCAGCAGCAGACTTCCCTGGTGAGCAGTAGCTTTACTACAGTGATCTAATGAGCAACTAGAGTACTAACATTCAGAATTTATGGCAAATGTGTGACACATCTGAATGCCTTCTTGATGGAACCAAAGTAAAAAACTGAAAGTATTTCCTACTGAGGAGACTGCAGTAAATGAGGAAATTAGGAAACTTCATAACAAATAAATCTCCCAAGATGGCCACCAGAGACAAAAGAGCCCAAATGTAGCCCAAATATCACCCAGATGTAGCCCAAGTATAGCCCAATGACAGAATGTCCCAGAGTGTTCTAACGAACAACTAGAGCGCTAACAGTCTTACTTATGACAAAAGTATGGCACACCTGAAGCCATCTTAATTGGAATAAAGTGGTAACACTTAAAACATTTAATTTACAAAGGAACAAAATGAGGGGTTTCATTTTGCCATAGAAATTGTGATTAGTTCTGCAGAAAGAAAAATTAGGGCACATTTTGACTTCTCAAATCCTCTTCTATTTCATAAACAAATTCTGACATGCAGACTGAAACATGCACTTTGAATACCAGCAGCAGACTTCCCTGGTGAGCAGTAGTTTTACTACAGTGATCCAATGAGCAACTAGAGTGCTAACATTCAGAATTTATGGCAAATGTGTGACACATCTGAATGCCTTCATGATGGAACCAAAATAAAAAACTGAAAGTATTCCCAGGAGACTGCAGTAAATGAGGAAATTAGGAAACTTCATAATAAATAAATCTCCCAAGATGGCCACCAGAGACAAAAGAGCCCAAATGCAGCCCAAATATCACCCAGATGTAGCTCACATGTAGCCCAATGACAGAAGTGTGCAAAACACTTATTTTTTGTGTATTTGCAGTTTTATATAGTGCAGACTTGTCAGGTATTGGAGTGCTTTACATGAGCACTGGTTACATCACACAAGATCAAATTCATTTTCGTTGTAGAAATGGGGAGATTAAGTGATTTGACCAGAATCACAGAATGTTGAGCTGAAGCAGAAACTCCAACCTGGTTCCCCAGTTGCAAAGTCTGCAGCTCTGGAAGTAACACCACATCCTCTCCCCTAGGTGCAACATTTAATCAAGTGGTCAACTGGATAAAAAAACATAAAGATTACAAATAATTTAAAAGTTCTTTGTCGCTATTTGAAAACTCAGAAAATATGTCTTCATTTTAGTTTTTTAGAGCACTAACCATAATTGTGATGCAAATAAGACCCTCTCATATATGTAATTTCTAAAGGAAATACTCTAGGTATTACAGTTTTGATTACATCAAGATGATGTCAGGCGTTCCACACTTTTGTAATAAATATAGAATGTTAGCAATCTAGTTGTTCATTGGGTTACTGTTGAGAGGCAGAGGCCAGGGGCACGGACTCTGAAAATTGAAGGCTGGTAGGAGAGTGCAGAGGCAACAACTTGACCACACTGGGCAGGCAGGAAGGGCAGTGGCAGCACAACAGACTATGGAGGGCAGTGGAAAGGGGGGCAGGAGCAACAAACCAACAATACAGGACTGGCAAGAGAGGCTGTGGCAATATAATAGACCATTGTGGGCAGAAGGAAGAGGCAGTGGTAGTACAACCATACATGCCAACAGACCCGTTTCAGCCAGGAAACGTCCAATGTTTTTAAGCTCAAATGGGCTTTATTTGATCTGTCTCCTGTCTACAATCTCCTCTTTTTCAATGTAACTCAAAGGGGAATATCAATACCCCAGTTGTGTGATTCTGGTCAAATCACTTAATCTCCCCATGACTACAACCAAAATGAATTTGATCTTGTGTGATGTAACCAATGTTCATGTAAAGCACTCCAATATCTGACAAGTCTGCACTATATAAAACTGCAAATACACAAAAAAATAAGTGTTTTGCACACTTCTGTCATTAGGCTACATTTGGGCTACATCTGGGTGATATTTGAGCTACATTTGGGCTATTTTGTCTCTGGTGGCCATTTTAGGAGATTTATTTGTTATGAAGTTTCCTAATTTCCTCATTTACTGCAGTCTCCTCAGTAGGAAATGCTTTCAGTTTTTTACTTTGAGTCCATCAAGAAGGTATTCAGATATGTCACACATTTTCCATAAATTCTGAATGTTAGCACTCTAGTTGCTCATTAGATCACTACAGTAAAGCTACTACTCACCAGGCAAGTCTGCAGCTGGGTTTCAAAGTGCATGTTTCAGTCTGCATGTCAGAATGTTTTTATGAAATAAAAGAGGATTTCAGAAGTCAAAATGTGCCCTAGTTTTTCTTTCTGCAGCACTAATCATAATTTATATGGCAAAATGAACCCCCTCATTTTGTTCCTTTGTAAATTAAATGTTTTAAGTGTTACCACTTTATTCCAATCAAGATGGCTTCAGGTGTGCCATACTTTTGTCATAAGTAAGACTGTTAGCGCTCTAGTTGTTCTTTAGAGCACTCTGGGAAGCTGCAGCAGAACACAAAGTAATCAACTGACAGTCTCTGCCCTTGTTGGATGTACATGTTTTACTGAGAATGTCAGACTTCATTCTTACATGACTGAGAAAGATAATTTGAATTTACAGAAAATATGCTCTCAGTTTAGCTTATAGATCACCTTCCAAACCTCTGTGGGAAAAGTATGAGAAAATAGTTTTCTCTCAAACATGGTTCGTGATATCACAGCAGAAGGATTTTTCACATGGTAAAATCACCTTAGAACACACCACAATTCCTAAAATGAGTATGGTACCATCAACAAATGATTTATAATGTAATTAAAGTCTTAAAACCTTCTATTAACTGCAATGTTTTTTAATGAGGTGCTATCATGTATATTGGTCCCAAGATGGCTGCCAACACTTCTTGGATGAAGTACTGACAGCCAATCAGATCTCACGATGAGATGTGTGGTTAGGCTCCGCCCAGATATGTATGTGATTTTACTTTTGATTTTCTGAGGAACTACTGAACAGATTGACACCATATATGCAAAAGGCACATGCCTGACCTGAGGACTACCTCTTTGCCAAATTTCAAGTAATTCTGTTCAGCCGTTCGGGCTGTACCTTGGACTAAAGGTCCCTATGGAAAATTGCATGGGGAAAACGTGTTTTGGGACCCCCCTTTTTCTCTGCCCCCGCTTGACGAATCCCCCCGAGACTTTCAGGGTAGGAGCGGAGCGGAGCGCCCCACCTATTTTGAAAATTTCACGAGGATTCGTCAACCGGCGCCAAAGTTATTCCAAATAGAATGTTGCGGATTTCCTATGGAAACACGGTCCTAACTATAACTATCTACTGGCGACCGCCAGTAGATAATATATATATATATATATATATACATAGATATATATATATATATATAAATATATTTCTGCAAAGCGACCCACTTCGGAAATCACAGGGCGCTCTCAGGCGGTGCGTTCAGAGACGGCAGGGTCAAGCCGTGGTTAATTTGTTCATTCGTTTCCCCGTAGGGCTGGGTTCTCGCGCACTCCCGGAAAGAACAGATCGTCACCAATTCATATCATCAAGTTTCTTTCTTTATTTACAGCATGCCAGTTAGAAAAAGCTCTACGCGTTTCAGTCCCACCAGGGACCTTGTTCACGAGACTGGTCTTTGCTAAAACTTTTTTTGTTTGTTTTAAATCCACCTCTACAATCAACAGTGACATCACTTCCTGTTCCGGAGCTAGGCATTCTGGTACATGAAGTCCAAACAATTTTAACTTAAAAGTTTGTTGTTACCTGTTACGTTAAACAAGAACTGGGATTATTACCCTTAAGTAAGGAGGCAAGATGGTTATAGCAATATGCACAAATTGCGACAGCCTTCGTTAACAATGCAATGATATACCTGAATTGCTATTCATTTTGTATTAAATATGGCCCTCTGGTGGGTCATCTTTTTTAACCAAAGTAATACACTCATGATTAATTTTAACCAAATAGGTCCCAACTAGGTGTCGAGTTTGCCCTCTGGTGGGCCCTCATTTGTCAACCAAATTTCCTCCCAGTCTGTTTTTCATTTCGATTCTTATTCTTATTAAGATTAATACTGTTCTGCCCAGTACTCCCGAATCCACCCAAACTGTGATGAAATGAACAAAAAATAAATTAAAAATAAAACAGCTCAATTTGCTGACAGTTACAGAGAATGTCACTCATAGTGAAAGATAGTTCTGCAGTTTATAGATGGTAATGGAGTTCCTCGTCTTGATTTAGACCATCGGGGGTCAAAGTTCTGAAATTAAGAATATGCTTTGATTCTTTTTGCCTCATCACTCTTTCACGGTCTCCTCCTCTGGGATGTGTCCCCACCGCTTCAATGGCATAGAATTTGAGATCTTTCCAGTTTCCTTTATGTGCCTTCTCCATATGTTTGGCCACCGCATTGCTCCTGTCGATGTTAATTGTGGCCCTTACGTGTTCCAAGATGCGTTTTTTCAATTCGCATTTTGTACTCCCCACATATTTCATTGAGCAGGGACATTCAATAATGTAGATTACAAATTGGGTCTTGCAGTTGATCAACTGTTGGATTTGCCACATACGTTTGTTTGCCATGAGTACTTCCTTGGTGTTTTGTGCGATTGTACATACTTTGCAACTTGTGCATTTAAAAAATCCTTTGGGTTTAAGCCAAGTGTCTTGTTTCTTAGGATTCCTGAAATGGCTGTGAACCAGTTGATCTCTTAAGTTTTTTGCCCTTCTGTACGTGATGTTTGGGTGATCCCCCATTATTGCAGCTGTTGTAGTGTCCATATGAAGGATATGCCAGTTTTTGCGAAGTATTTGCATCACTTTAGAATTTTCTGTGGAGTGAGTAGTTATAAATCTTATTTTGTTTTCTTCGTTTGTTTCTTTGGGTTTTTCTTTCAACAGGTCCTGCCTGTTGATAGTCGTCGTTTTTAGCAATGAGGTTTGAATCGTCTTTGAGCTATAATTTCTTTGTTTGAATCTTGTTATAGCTTGATTTCGGTGTTTAACCCACTCCTCCTCTTTAGAGCAAATTCTTTTGATCCTCAAGAATTCGCCGTAAGGAATATTATCAATTAGACTTTTTTGGTGAAAACTCCCAGCGTGAAGAACTGCATTGGTCGCTGTGTTTTTACGGTGCAGGGTAGTGTGGACAGTGTTTTCCGAGATATAGATTTCAGTGTCTAGGAATACCACTCTCTGGTCACTGATGTTATATGTGAATTTCAAATTGAAATATGAGTTGTTCAATATTTCAAAGTAATCCGCAAATTCCTGCTCAGTTCCTTCCCAGACAATCAACAAGTCGTCGATATATCTAAACCAGGCTATGGTTTTGTTGACAAAGATATCATTTTCCATGCTCCATGCCCAGGTTTTCTCCCATTGACCCATGGTTAGGCAGGCGTACGATGGACTGAAGGAAAATCCCATAGCTGTACCCTTGCGTTGGCGAAAGATTTCCTCTCCAAACATGAACGAATTCTGTTCCAGGCACATCTGGATCATTTCTAACAACATCTTGTTGTGGTTGGTAAAATGGATGTTTCTCTCCGACAGGAAGTGTTTACAAGCGTTGAGTCCAATGTCATTCTGGATGTTGGAGTATAGTGATATGACATCCATAGTTATGAGTTTGTATGTCGAGTGCCATGGGGTGTCTAGTAGATGTCTCAATAGATCTCCTGTATCTTGAAGATATGACGGGAGACCCTTGACAAATGGTAAAAGGAACACATCTAAAAAGTTGGCCATTGGTTCCAATAAGGCATCTTTGGCTGAAATTATTGGTCTGCCTGGTGGGTGTTTGGAGTTCTTATGTATTTTCGGCACAAAATAAATTGTGGCCATTTTGGGATATTCCGTTCTAAGATATTTCACTTCATCCTCATCAAGTAATCCCTGCTTGCTCCATGTGTCCAATTTGATGTCAATTTCTTCTTTCCATTTCTTAGTGGGATTAGTTTTCAATTTTTCATAATATTCTTCATTTCTGAGTTGTGAGTATGCTTCTTTCATGTATGCCTCTTTGTCTAAAACAATGACGTTCCCTCCCTTATCTGCCATTTTTATTTCGATGGTATCATCATTTTTTAGAACGGACAACGCTTTTCGTTCTTCATGTGTCAAATTATCTCGTTTTTTTGAGTGGTTGAGTTGGTAAAGATCCCGTATCACACATTCGTGAAACAAATCAATTTTGTTTCCGTGTGGCAATTGCGGATAGAATTTAGATTGCGATTTCTTCCGGCTGCTTCCTGCTCCCAGTTGGTCACAATAGGCTTGTAGGTCCCCTCTCTCTTCTTCCGGATTTTTATCCAATTCCATTAGGGTGATGAAGTGTTCTGCGTCTTGTGCAATTAGATCCATATTCGGTGTTGTAGTAGTTCTACTGAATTTGGCCATTTTGGGGTTTTCAGTGAACAATTTCGCTAGTTTGATTTTTCTGATGAACTTGTATAGATCTATTCTTGTTTCCGCTAGGTCCAGGCCACTAGTGGGACAAAAGTTTAGGCCACGTTTGAGAAGTTCCATTTCAGTTTCCGTGAGGACTTTCTTTGAGAGGTTGATGACTTGTAGTTCATTTGTATCCTTTGTGACAGTATTATCAAGATTTTTTAGGTCCATTTCTGTCGCATGCTCCGTGTCATCGTTCCCACTCGGTTTGCGCTGAAACTTTGTTTTGTACTTTCGCTTGCCTCTCCTTGTTGGTTTCTGCGGGCGTTGCCACGTCCCCTGCCTCTTCCTCGATTGTTGGGGGGTGGTCCTCCCGTGGTCTTTTCCCAATTCTTTTGTTGCAGGGCCAGTCTCATTTCCCCTAAAAAAGAACGCTTTGTTCTTGCTTCAGTTGGATCCCCCTCTAGGTCACTTAAATCCGTTGATGTGAGGGAAGACAGACTGCTACTGTTAGTTTCCAAGTCTGATTTGTCATATATATATATATATATATTATCTACTGGCGGTCGCCAGTAGATTGTTATAGTTAGGACCGAGTTCCCATAGGAAATCTGAAAATTCTATTTTGAATAACTTTGGCGCCGGTTGACTTATCTCCGTGAAATTTCCAAAACTAATGGGGCACTCCGCTCAGCTCCTACCCTGAAAGTCTCGGGGTGATTCGTAAAGCGGGGGCTGAGAAAAAAGGGGGGTCCCAAAACGCGTTTTCCCCATGCATTTTCCCATAGGACCTTTAGTCGAAGGTACAGCCCGAACGGCTGAACAGAATTACTTGAAATTTGGCAAAGAGGTAGTCCTCAGGTCAGGCATGTGCCTTTTGCTTAAATGGTGTAAATCCGTTCAGTAGTTCCTGAGAAAATCAAAAGTAAAATTATATATATATCTGGGCGGAGCCTAACCACACATCTCATCGTGAGATCTGATTGGCTGTCAGCACTTCATCCAAGAAGTGTTGGCAGCCATCTTGGAACCAATATACATGATAGCACCTCATTAAAAAACATTGCAGTTAATAGAAGGTTTTAAGACTTTAGTTACATTATAAATCATTAGTTGATTGTACCATACTCATTTTAGGAATTGTGGTGTGTTCTAAGGCGATTTTACCATGTGAAAAGCCTTCTGCTGTGATATCATGAATCATGTTTGAGAGAAAACTATTTTCTCATGCTTTTCCCACAGAGGTTTGGAAGGTGATCTATAAGCTAAGCTGAGAGCATATTTTCAGTAAATTCACATTATCTTTCTCAGTCATGTGAGAATGAAGTCTGACATTCTCAGTAAAACATGTACATCCAACAAGGGCAGAGACTGTCAGTTGATTCCTTTGTGTTCTACTGCAGCTTCCCAGAGGGTTCTAAAGAACAACTAGAGCGCTAACAGTCCTACTTATGACAAACGTATGGCACACCTGAAGCCATCTTGGTTGGAATAAAGTGGTAACTCTTAAAACATTTAATATAAAAAGGAATAAAATGAGGGGGTCATTTTGCCATAGAAAGTATGATTAATGCTGCAGAAAGAAAAATTAGGGCACATTTTGAGTGACTTCTCAAATCCTCTTCTACTTCATTAAAAAATTCTGACATGCAGACTGAAACATGCACTTTCAATACCAGTAGCAGACTTCCCTGGTGAGCAGTAGCTTTACTACAGTGATCTAATGAGCAACTAGAGTACTAACATTCAGAATTTATGGCAAATGTGTGACACATCTGAATGCCTTCTTGATGGAACCAAAGTAAAAAACCGAAAGTATTTCCTACTGAGGAGACTGCAGTAAATGAGGAAATTAGGAAACTTCATAACAAATAAATCTCCCAAGATGGCCACCAGAGACAAAAGAGCCCAAATGTAGCCCAAATATCACCCAGATGTAGCCCAAGTATAGCCCAATGACAGAATGTCCCAGAGTGTTCTAACGAACAACTAGAGCGCTAACAGTCTTACTTATGACAAAAGTATGGCACACCTGAAGCCATCTTAATTGGAATAAAGTGGTAACACTTAAAACATTTAATTTACAAAGGAACAAAATGAGGGGTTTCATTTTGCCATAGAAATTGTGATTAGTTCTGCAGAAAGAAAAATTAGGGCACATTTTGACTTCTCAAATCCTCTTCTATTTAATAAACAAATTCTGACATGCAGACTGAAACATGCACTTTGAATACCAGCAGCAGACTTCCCTGGTGAGCAGTAGTTTTACTACAGTGATCTAATCAGCAACTAGAGTGCTAACTTTCAGAATTTATGGCAAATGTGTGACACATCTGAATGCCTTCATGATGGAACCAAAATAAAAAACTGAAAGTATTCCCAGGAGACTGCAGTAAATGAGGAAATTAGGAAACTTCATAATAAATAAATCTCCCAGGATGGCCACCAGAGACAAAAGAGCCCAAATGCAGCCCAAATATCACCCAGATGTAGCTCACATGTAGCCCAATGACAGAAGTGTGCAAAACACTTATTTTTTGTGTATTTGCAGTTTTATATAGTGCAGACTTGTCAGGTATTGGAGGGCTTTACATGAGCACTGGTTACATCACACAAGATCAAATTCATTTTCGTTGTAGAAATGGGGAGATTAAGTGATTTGACCAGAATCACAGAATGTTGAGCTGAAGCAGAAACTCCAACCTGGTTCCCCAGTTGCAAAGTCTGCAGCTCTGGAAGTAACACCACATCCTCTCCCCTAGGTGCAACATTTAATCAAGTGGTCAACTGGATAAAAAAACATAAAGATTACAAATTATTTAAAAGTTCTTTGTCGCTATTTGAAAACTCAGAAAATATGTCTTCATTTTAGTTTTTTAGAGCACTAACCATAATTGTGATGCAAATAAGACCCTCTAATATATGTAATTTCTAAAGGAAATACTCTAGGTATTACAGTTTTGATTACATCAAGATGATGTCAGGCGTTCAACACTTTTGTAATAAATATAGAATGTTAGCACTCTAGTTGTTCATTGGGTTACTGTTGAGAGGCAGAGGCCAGGGGCACGGACTCTGAAAATTGAAGGCTGGTAGGAGTGTGCAGAGGCAACAACTTGACCACACTGGGCAGGCAGGAAGGGCAGTGGCAGCACAACAGACTATGGAGGGCAGTGGAAAGGGGGGCAGGAGCAACAAACCAACAATACAGGACTGGCAAGAGAGGCTGTGGCAATATAATAGACCATTGTGGGCAGAAGGAAGAGGCAGTGGTAGTACAACCATACATGCCAACAGACCCGTTTCAGCCAGGAAACGTCCAATGTTTTTAAGCTCAAATGGGCTTTATTTGATCTGTCTCCTGTCTACAATCTCCTCTTTTTCATTGTAACTCAAAGGGGAATATCAATACCCCAGTTGTGTGATTCTGGTCAAATCACTTAATCTCCCCATGACTACAACCAAAATGAATTTGATCTTGTGTGATGTAACCAATGTTCATGTAAAGCACTCCAATATCTGACAAGTCTGCACTATATAAAACTGCAAATACACAAAAAATAAGTGTTTTGCACACTTCTGTCATTGGGCTACATTTGGGCTACATCTGGGTGATATTTGAGCTACATTTGGGCTCTTTTGTCTCTGGTGGCCATTTTAGGAGATTTATTTGTTATGAAGTTTCCTAATTTCCTCATTTACTGCAGTCTCCTCAGTAGGAAATGCTTTCAGTTTTTTACTTTGAGTCCATCAAGAAGGTATTCAGATATGTCACACATTTTCCATAAATTCTGAATGTTAGCACTCTAGTTGCTCATTAGATCACTACAGTAAAGCTACTACTCACCAGGCAAGTCTGCAGCTGGGTTTCAAAGTGCATGTTTCAGTCTGCATGTCAGAATGTTTTTATGAAATAAAAGAGGATTTCAGAAGTCAAAATGTGCCCTAGTTTTTCTTTCTGCAGCACTAATCATAATTTATATGGCAAAATGAACCCCCTCATTTTGTTCCTTTGTAAATTAAATGTTTTAAGTGTTACCACTTTATTCCAATCAAGATGGCTTCAGGTGTGCCATACTTTTGTCATAAGTAAGACTGTTAGCGCTCTAGTTGTTCTTTAGAGCACTCTGGGAAGCTGCAGCAGAACACAAAGTAATCAACTGACAGTCTCTGCCCTTGTTGGATGTACATGTTTTACTGAGAATGTCAGACTTCATTCTTACATGACTGAGAAAGATAATGTGAATTTACAGAAAATATGCTCTCAGTTTAGCTTATAGATCACCTTCCAAACCTCTGTGGGAAAAGTATGAGAAAATAGTTTTCTCTCAAACATGGTTCGTGATATCACAGCAGAAGGATTTTTCACATGGTAAAATCACCTTAGAACACACCACAATTCCTAAAATGAGTATGGTACCATCAACAAATGATTTATAATGTAACTAAAGTCTTAAAACCTTCTATTAACTGCAATGTTTTTTAATGAGGTGCTATCATGTATATTGGTCCCAAGATGGCTGCCAACACTTCTTGGATGAAGTACTGACAGCCAATCAGATCTCACGATGAGATGTGTGGTTAGGCTCCGCCCAGATATGTATGTGATTTTACTTTTGATTTTCTGAGGAACTACTGAACAGATTGACACCATATATGCAAAAGGCACATGCCTGACCTGAGGACTACCTCTTTGCCAAATTTCAAGTAATTCTGTTCAGCCGTTCGGGCTGTACCTTGGACTAAAGGTCCCTATGGAAAATTGCATGGGGAAAACGTGTTTTGGGACCCCCCTTTTTCTCTGCCCCCGCTTGACGAATCCCCCCGAGACTTTCAGGGTAGGAGCGGAGCGGAGCGCCCCACCTATTTTGAAAATTTCATGAGGATTCGTCAACCGGCGCCAACGTTATTCCAAATAGAATGTTGCGGATTTCCTATGGAAACACGGTCCTAACTATAACTATCTACTGGCGACCGCCAGTAGATAATATATATATATATATATATATATATATATATATACATAGATATATATATATATATAAATATATATATATATTATCTACTGGCGGTCGCCAGTAGATAGTTATAGTTAGGACCGAGTTCCCATAGGAAATCTGAAAATTCTATTTTGAATAACTTTGGCGCCGGTTGACTTATCTCCGTGAAATTTCCAAAACTAATGGGGCACTCCGCTCAGCTCCTACCCTGAAAGTCTCGGGGTGATTCGTCAAGCGGGGGCTGAGAAAAAAGGGTGGTCCCAAAACGCGTTTTCCCCATGCATTTTCCCATAGGACCTTTAGTCGAAGGTACAGCCCGAACGGCTGAACAGAATTACTTGAAATTTGGCAAAGAGGTAGTCCTCAGGTCAGGCATGTGCCTTTTGCTTAAATGGTGTAAATCCGTTCAGTAGTTCCTGAGAAAATCAAAAGTAAAATCATATATATATCTGGGCGGAGCCTAACCACACATCTCATCGTGAGATCTGATTGGCTGTCAGCACTTCATCCAAGAAGTGTTGGCAGCCATCTTGGAACCAATATACATGATAGCACCTCATTAAAAAACATTGCAGTTAATAGAAGGTTTTAAGACTTTAGTTACATTATAAATCATTAGTTGATTGTACCATACTCATTTTAGGAATTGTGGTGTGTTCTAAGGCGATTTTACCATGTGAAAAGCCTTCTGCTGTGATATCATGAATCATGTTTGAGAGAAAACTATTTTCTCATGCTTTTCCCACAGAGGTTTGGAAGGTGATCTATAAGCTAAGCTGAGAGCATATTTTCAGTAAATTCACATTATCTTTCACAGTCATGTGAGAATGAAGTCTGACATTCTCAGTAAAACATGTACATCCAACAAGGGCAGAGACTGTCAGTTGATTCCTTTGTGTTCTACTGCAGCTTCCCAGAGGGTTCTAAAGAACAACTAGAGCGCTAACAGTCCTACTTATGACAAACGTATGGCACACCTGAAGCCATCTTGGTTGGAATAAAGTGGTAACTCTTAAAACATTTAATATAAAAAGGAATAAAATGAGGGGGTCATTTTGCCATAGAAAGTATGATTAATGCTGCAGAAAGAAAAATTAGGGCACATTTTGAGTGACTTCTCAAATCCTCTTCTACTTCATTAAAAAATTCTGACATGCAGACTGAAACATGCACTTTCAATACCAGTAGCAGACTTCCCTGATGAGCAGTAGCTTTACTACAGTGATCTAATAAGCAACTAGAGTGCTAACATTCTGAATTTATGGCAAATGTGTGACACATCTGAATGCCTTCTTGATGGAATCAAAGTAAAAAACTGAAAGTATTTCCTTTCTGAGGAGACTGTAGTAAATGAGGAAATTAGGAAACATCATAACAAATAAGTCTGCCAAAATGGCCACTAGAGACAAAAGAGCCCAAATGTAGCCCAAATATCACCCAGATGTAGCCCAAGTATAGCCCAATGACAGAATGTCCCAGAGTGTTCTAACAAGCAACTAGAGCGCTAACAGTCTTACTTATGACAAAAGTATGGCACACCTGAAGCCATCTTGATTGGAATAAAGTGGTAACACTTAAAACATTTAATTTACAAAGGAACAAAATGAGGGGGTTCATTTTGCTATAGAAATTATGATTAGTGCTGCAGAAAGAAAAATTAGGGCACATTTTGACTTCTCAAATCCTCTTCTATTTCATAAAAAAATTCTGACATGCAGACTGAAACATGCACTTTGAAGACCAGCAGCAGACTTCCCTGGTGAGCAGTAGCTTTACTACAGTGATCTAATGAGCAACTAGAGTACTAACATTCAGAATTTATGGCAAATGTGTGACACATCTGAATGCCTTCTTGATGGAACCAAAGTAAAAAACTGAAAGTATTTCCTACTGAGGAGACTGCAGTAAATGAGGAAATTAGGAAACTTCATAACAAATAAATCTCCCAAGATGGCCACCAGAGACAAAAGAGCCCAAATGTAGCCCAAATATCACCCAGATGTAGCCCATGTATAGCCCAATGACAGAATGTCCCAGAGTGTTCTAACGAACAACTAGAGCACTAACAGTCTTACTTATGACAAAAGTATGGCACACCTGAAGCCATCTTAATTGGAATAAAGTGGTAACACTTAAAACATTTAATTTACAAAGGAACAAAATGAGGGGTTTCATTTTGCCATAGAAATTGTGATTAGTTCTGCAGAAAGAAAAATTAGGGCACATTTTGACTTCTCAAATCATCTTCTATTTCATAAACAAATTCTGACAGACATGCACTTTGAATACCAGCAGCAGACTTCCCTGGTGAGCAGTAGTTTTACTACAGTGATCTAATGAGCAACTAGAGTGCTAACATTCAGAATTTATGGCAAATGTGTGACACATCTGAATGCCTTCATGATGGAACCAAAATAAAAAACTGAAAGTATTCCCAGGAGACTGCAGTAAATGAGGAAATTAGGAAACTTCATAATAAATAAATCTCCCAAGATGGCCACCAGAGACAAAAGAGCCCAAATGCAGCCCAAATATCACCCAGATGTAGCTCACATGTAGCCCAATGACAGAAGTGTGCAAAACACGTATTTTTTGTGTATTTGCAGTTTTATATAGTGCAGACTTGTCAGGTATTGGAGTGCTTTACATGAGCACTGGTTACATCACACAAGATCAAATTCATTTTCGTTGTAGAAATGGGGAGATTAAGTGATTTGACCAGAATCACAGAATGTTGAGCTGAAGCAGAAACTCCAACCTGGTTCCCCAGTTGCAAAGTCTGCAGCTCTGGAAGTAACACCACATCCTCTCCCCTAGGTGCAACATGTAATCAAGTGGTCAACTGGATAAAAAAACATAAAGATTACAAATTATTTAAAAGTTCTTTGTCGCTATTTGAAAACTCAGAAAATATGTCTTCATTTTAGTTTTTTAGAGCACTAACCATAATTGTGATGCAAATAAGACCCTCTCATATATGTAATTTCTAAAGGAAATACTCTAGGTATTACAGTTTTGATTACATCAAGATGATGTCAGGCGTTCAACACTTTTGTAATAAATATAGAATGTTAGCACTCTAGTTGTTCATTGGGTTACTGTTGAGAGGCAGAGGCCAGGGGCACGGACTCTGAAAATTGAAGGCTGGTAGGAGAGTGCAGAGGCAACAACTTGACCACACTGGGCAGGCAGGAAGGGCAGTGGCAGCACAACAGACTATGGAGGGCAGTGGAAAGGGGGGCAGGAGCAACAAACCAACAATACAGGACTGGCAAGAGAGGCTGTGGCAATATAATAGACCATTGTGGGCAGAAGGAAGAGGCAGTGGTAGTACAACCATACATGCCAACAGACCCGTTTCAGCCAGGAAACGTCCAATGTTTTTAAGCTCAAATGGGCTTTATTTGATCTGTCTCCTGTCTACAATCTCCTCTTTTTCATTGTAACTCAAAGGGAATATCAATACCCCAGTTGTGTGATTCTGGTCAAATCACTTAATCTCCCCATGACTACAACCAAAATAAATTTGATCTTGTGTGATGTAACCAATGTTCATGTAAAGCACTCCAATATCTGACAAGTCTGCATTATATAAAACTGCAAATACACAAAAAATAAGTGTTTTGCACACTTCTGTCATTGGGCTACATTTGGGCTACATCTGGGTGATATTTTAGCTACATTTGGGCTCTTTTGTCTCTGGTGGCCATTTTAGGAGATTTATTTGTTATGAAGTTTCCTAATTTCCTCATTTACTGCAGTCTCCTCAGTAGGAAATGCTTTCAGTTTTTTACTTTGATTCCATCAAGAAGGTATTCAGATATGTCACACATTTTCCATAAATTCTGAATGTTAGCACTCTAGTTGCTCATTAGATCACTACAGTAAAGCTACTACTCACCAGGCAAGTCTGCTGCTGGGTTTCAAAGTGCATGTTTCAGTCTGCATGTCAGAATGTTTTTATGAAATAAAAGAGGATTTCAGAAGTCAAAATGTGCCCTAGTTTTTCTTTCTGCAGCACTAATCATAATTTATATGGCAAAATGAACCCCCTCATTTTGTTCCTTTGTAAATTAAATGTTTTAAGTGTTACCACTTTATTCCAATCAAGATGGCTTCAGGTGTGCCATACTTTTGTCATAAGTAAGACTGTTAGCGCTCTAGTTGTTCTTTAGAGCACTCTGGGAAGCTGCAGTAGAACACAAAGTAATCAACTGACAGTCTCTGCCCTTGTTGGATGTACATGTTTTACTGAGAATGTGAGACTTCATTCTTACATGACTGAGAAAGATAATGTGAATTTACAGAAAATATGCTCTCAGTTTAGCTTATAGATCACCCTCCAAACCTCTGTGGGAAAAGTATGAGAAAATAGTTTTCTCTCAAACATGGTTCGTGATATCACAGCAGAAGGATTTTTCACATGGTAAAATCACCTTAGAACACACCACAATTCCTAAAACGAGTATGGTACCATCAACAAATGATTTATAATGTAACTAAAGTCTTAAAACCTTCTATTAACTGCAATGTTTTTTAATGAGGTGCTATCATGTATATTGGTCCCAAGATGGGTGCCAACACTTCTTGGATGAAGTACTGACAGCCAATCAGATCTCACGATGAGATGTGTGGTTAGGCTCCGCCCAGATATGTATGTGATTTTACTTTTGATTTTCTGAGGAACTACTGAACAGATTGACACCATATATGCAAAAGGCACATGCCTGACCTGAGGACTACCTCTTTGCCAAATTTCAAGTAATTCTGTTCAGCCGTTCGGGCTGTACCTTGGACTAAAGGTCCCTATGGAAAATTGCATGGGGAAAACGCGTTTTGGGACCCCCCTTTTTCTCTGCCCCCGCTTGACGAATCCCCCCGAGACTTTCAGGGTAGGAGCGGAGTGGAGCGCCCCACCTCTTTTGAAAATTTCGCGAGGATTCGTCAACCGGCGCCAAAGTTATTCCAAATAGAATGTTGCGGATTTCCTATGGAAACACGGTCCTAACTATAACTATCTACTGGCGACCGCCAGTAGATAATATATATATATATATATACATAGATATATATATATATATATATAAATATATATATATATTATCTACTGGCGGTCGCCAGTAGATAGTTATAGTTAGGACCGAGTTCCCATAGGAAATCTGAAAATTCGATTTTGAATAACTTTGGCGCCGGTTGATTTATCTTCGTGAAATTTTCAAAACTAATGGGGCACTCCGGTCAGCTCCTACCCTGAAAGTCTCGGGGTGATTCGTCAAGTGGGGGCTGAGAAAAAAGGGGGGTCCCAAAACGCGTTTTCCCCATGCATTTTCCCATAGGACCTTTAGTCGAAGGTACAGCCCGAACGGCTGAACAGAATTACTTGAAATTTGGCAAAGAGGTAGTCCTCAGGTCAGGCATGTGCCTTTTGCTTAAATGGTGTAAATCCGTTCAGTAGTTCCTGAGAAAATCAAAAGTAAACTCATATATATATCTGGGCGGAGCCTAACCACACATCTCATCGTGAGATCTGATTGGCTGTCAGCACTTCATCCAAGAAGTGTTGGCAGCCATCTTGGAACCAATATACATGATAGAACCTCATTAAAAAACATTGCAGTTAATAGAAGGTTTTAAGACTTTAGTTACATTATAAATCATTTGTTGATTGTACAATACTCATTTTAGGAATTGTGGTGTGTTCTAAGGCGATTTTACCATGTGAAAAGCCTTCTGCTGTGATATCATGAATCATGTTTGAGAGAAAACTATTTTCTCATGCTTTTCCCACAGAGGTTTGGAAGGTGATCTATAACCTAAGCTGAGAGCATATTTTCTGTAAATTCACATTATCTTTCTCAGTCATGTGAGAATGAAGTCTGACATTCTCAGTAAAACATGTACATCCAACAAGGGCAGAGACTGTCAGTTGATTCCTTTGTGTTCTACTGCAGCTTCCCAGAGGGTTCTAAAGAACAACTAGAGCGCTAACAGTCCTACTTATGACAAACGTATGGCACACCTGAAGCCATCTTGGTTGGAATAAAGTGGTAACTCTTAAAACATTTAATATAAAAAGGAATAAAATGAGGGGGTCATTTTGCCATAGAAAGTATGATTAATGCTGCAGAAAGAAAAATTAGGGCACATTTTGAGTGACTTCTCAAATCCTCTTCTACTTCATTAAAAAATTCTGACATGCAGACTGAAACATGCACTTTCAATACCAGTAGCAGACTTCCCTGATGAGCAGTAGCTTTACTACAGTGATCTAATAAGCAACTAGAGTGCTAACATTCTGAATTTATGGCAAATGTGTGACACATCTGAATGCCTTCTTGATGGAATCAAAGTAAAAAACTGAAAGTATTTCCTTTCTGAGGAGACTGTAGTAAATGAGGAAATTAGGAAACATCATAACAAATAAGTCTGCCAAAATGGCCACTAGAGACAAAAGAGCCCAAATGTAGCCCAAATATCACCCAGATGTAGCCCAAGTATAGCGCAATGACACAATGTCCCAGAGTGTTCTAACAAACAACTAGAGCGCTAACAGTCTTACTTCTGACAAAAGTATGGCACACCTGAAGCCATCTTGATTGGAATAAAGTGGTAACACTTAAAACATTTAATTTACAAAGGAACAAAATGAGGGGGTTCATTTTGCCATAGAAATTATGATTAGTGCTGCAGAAAGAAAAATTAGGGCACATTTTGACTTCTGAAATCCTCTTCTATTTCATAAAGAAATTCTGACATGCAGACTGAAACATGCACTTTGAATACCAGCAGCAGACTTCCCTAGTGAGCAGTAGTTTTATTACAGTGATCTAATGAGCAACTAGAGTGCTAACATTCAGAATTTATGGCAAATGTGTGACACATCTGAATGCCTTCTTGATGGAACCAAAATAAAAAACTGAAAGTATTCCCAGGAGACTGCAGTAAATGAGGAAATTAGGAAACTTCATAATAAATAAATCTCCCAAGATGGCCACCAGAGACAAAAGAGCCCAAATGCAGCCCAAATATCACCCAGATGTAGCTCACATGTAGCCCAATGACAGAAGTGTGCAAAACACTTATTTTTTGTGTATTTGCAGTTTTATATAGTGCAGACTTGTCAGGTATTGGAGTGCTTTACATGAGCACTGGTTACATCACACAAGATCAAATTCATTTTCGTTGTAGAAATGGGGAGATTAAGTGATTTGACCAGAATCACAGAATGTTGAGCTGAAGCAGAAACTCCAACCTGGTTTCCCAGTTGCAAAGTCTGCAGCTCTGGAAGTAACACCACATCCTCTCCCCTAGGTGCAACATTTAATCAAGTGGTCAACTGCATAAAAAAACATAAAGAATACAAATTATTTAAAAGTTCTTTGTCGCTATTTGAAAATTCAGAAAATATGTCTTCATTTTAGTTTTTTAGAGCACTAACCATAATTTTGATGCAAATAAGACCCTCTCATATATGTAATTTCTAAAGGAAATACTCTAGGTATTAAAGTTTTGATTACATCAAGATGACGTCAGGCGTTCCACACTTTTGTAATAAATATAGAATGTTAGCAATCTAGTTGTTCATTGGGTTACTGTTGAGAGGCAGAGGCCAGGGGCACGGACTCTGAAAATTGAAGGCTGGTAGGAGAGTGCAGAGGCAACAACTTGACCACACTGGGCAGGCAGGAAGGGCAGTGGCAGCACAACAGACTATGGAGGGCAGTGGAAAGGGGGGCAGGAGCAACAAACCAACAATACATGACTGGCAAGAGAGGCTGTGGCAATATAATAGACCATTGTGGGCAGAAGGAAGAGGCAGTGGTAGTACAACCATACATGCCAACAGACCCGTTTCAGCCAGGAAACGTCCAATGGTTTTTAAGCTCAAATGGGCTTTATTTGATCTGTCTCCTGTCTACAATCTCCTCTTTTTCAATGTAACTCAAAGGGGAATATCAATACCCCAGTTTTTTTTCAAAATCTCCCTCTTACCAAGTTCAAAATGTTCGCAAGTATGGTACATTGGATCATGGTAGGCATGAGGAATTGGGGTAGGGACATGGACTCGGATAACAAAGAACAGGAGGGACATGGAGAGGTGCACCAAACTGACCCTACAGGGCAAGCATCAGGGTTTGCAGCAGCACAATACACCACACAGCGCATGCGGGACAGGAGTACAGCACAACAATCCATAGAAAACAATAGGGAGGGGACAGGACCATGCACATGGACAACAGAGAACAGAGGGGAAAGAGGCAATGGTAGCTAGCTGACCATAATGGACAGACAGGAGAGAAAGCTGCAGCATAACAGACCATAAAGGGCAGGAGGGATGGATCAGCGGCATTACAATGGAACAGACAAGCCAGGAGGGAGGGAATAGGGGTCTGCACATGGAAACAGAGAGCTGGGGGCAAGGGGTCAGGACAGGAGCAGCAAGATGACCATGGAGGTCAGGCAAGATGGGCACTAGAAACAAGACACACCATGGAGAGCAACAATGAGACTATGATGGCAGACACACAGATCATGGAGGGAAGGTGGGAGGGGGTCAGGGGCAGCTAGCTGACAACACAGGGAAGGTGGGGGGGCCATGGCAGCACAGAAGACCATGCATGGCAAGCGGGAGGGTTAGTGGCAGCACAATGGCTATGATGGGCAAGAAGGAGGGTGCAGGGGCATGCACAAAGGAGCATGGAGGATAGAAGGGAGGGTCAGGACCTGGGCACAGACAAGAGAGTTCAGGGGAAGGGGGCTCACAACAGACCGCTCGGGGCAGGCAGGAGGAGCAGTTGCAGCACAACAGACCAGGGAGGGCAGAAGGGTGTGGCAGTAAAATTGACCATGGAGGACAGGAGGAAGGGGATAGGGGCATGGCATGTGGACAGGCAGGGTGGAGGTGACAGGGACAGGTTACGGTCATCTGACAATGCTAGGCAGGTGGGAGGGGAGTGGCAGCTCAACAGAACACTCAGAGTAGATAGGAGTGGCAGGTCCATGGAACATGGTGGGCAAAAAGGATGGAGCAGGGGCATGCATAAAGACATCGGAGGGCAGGGTGAAGGAGAATAGGGGCAGCAAGCTAAGCACAGAGGCTAAGCAGGAGGTCAATTATGGGCCATATAATTGGGCAATGGAGGGCAGGAGGAGTGGACTGGTACATCATACTAAATGGAGGGCAGTGGCAGCACATCAGACCATGCATGGCAGGAGGGAGGAGGCTAGTCCATGGATTCAGACAACAGAGGATAGGGAGGAGGTGGATGGGGCAGCAAGCTAACTGTTCAGAGAAGGTGGGTATTAGGAACTTTATTGTTTTTAAGATGTGTGTCTGTGCGAACTACTTAAAATATGGACAAGTATGCAGCATAATCTCACTTTTATTCAGGAAGAAGAGGACGTTTGTGACTGTGACTCCGGGCTCACTTGGCAGAAACAACCCCTGAACCTCCACCCCCCATCGCAAAATGTAATGCCCGTGAAAAGGGTAGGTGGACGCAGTGTTATATAGAACATAGTCCTGAGAGCATGATTGAAAATGAAAACTAGATATAGTATATAGTATAAACTATGCACCAAAAAGTGTGATATAAGATGAACCGGGGCGTGAAATATAATATGCAATACATTGTGCGCAAAGACAGATTCATTGGAAAGCGCGAGATAGCACAGGCACTAGCGCGTGCTATGCGATATGCGCCTTGGAGTGTAATATGCACAGGGCAGTGTTGTGTAACCTAACTAGTCTCTAAAGTTGTAATATAAAATATGTGCTGGGGAGTATAACGTTGCATATGCACTGTGACAAAGGTATGGATCCCAGATTGTAATATGTATGGCATAGCGCTGTGCGTTATAACATAGGCATCGAGGAAGGCACGTTAGATCGGGCAATATAACCCGTGCGAAGGCAAGTTTGGCATGGCATATTCACGGGGGGGTGTTACAGTGCACATGGGCTAGAGAGTGTCATAGCATACACACTAGCTGGTGGAATACAACACAGAGGTGTGAGGCACTCGGCGGGCACAGGTGGGTGTGACACAGTATTGGGCTCAGCGAGGAGCACGCTGTGACTCTCAAGTGAGGTTTATCTCCTTTCCAGAGAGTAAAATAAAAAGTATTACACATCCGGCGGTGGATGTGTATTTTATTAACCGTGAGGGGGGTTTCTTGCATAGTTTGGTCGAATTTTTGTCGAATCCCCTTTGAATGGCTTGGTATGCGTGTATATGAAATGTGCCCATCAATAGCTACCCATATTTGTATAATTAAACGAAAAGGGTGTCTACTTGGAGAGTACCCACCGGTGGGGGCGCCGGGATTAGGCACGGTACGGCATCAGACACGTCAGAGCTTCACTAGCGGTGTAAATACATTCCATGTGGATTCATTCTATGCATAGTCGCCTTTTAATGAATATCACACAAATCGTCATGGTGATAGGTACGTACGGTTTGTCCAGCATGTCCTAGGTGTTTCTATAAATATATATATTTTTTAAATAATAAAAAACAAAGGCCGGCCTCGGGGGATGGGGTCCCCGGGGCCATAAGTGGCCTGAGTAGGGGGGCAACGCAGCCCCCTCCTAAAGAATTTTTTTTTAAAAAGGCCATGACCTGGGGGTTGGGGTCCCCGGGGCCGATTAAGGCCTTGGGAGGGCCAAATTTATTTTTTTCAACAAAAAAATTAGGGTGCAGGCCCTGGGGATGGGGTCCCCAGGGCCAGTAAATTAGAAAAAGAAGGGGGGGCCACACAGCCCTCCTTCTTAAAAAAATAAAATAAATGAAAGACCGGCATCATGCCGGAGGCCACGCCCCCTCCTTGCAGCACTCTGCAAACGCGCCCCCCTGGCCAGTTTTAAGTTGGGGAATTAATTCACCTTCAATACTGAGGGTCCCTGAGGGCCAACTAGCCCAACAGGTATCTCCAGTATGCGCCAGGGAGCTGCGTTGCAGACAGGTTTTCTGAGGCCACGCCCCTTTTTACACCTCTATGCAACGCAGCTCTGTGGCGCTTACTGATGGTACCTAGTGGGCTAGTTTGACCCTTGGGACCCTTAGAATTCAAGGGGACTTAATCTCTCAATTTAGAACAGTCAAAGGGTGCGTTAACACAGTAGTGAAGGGAGGAGATGGGGTCTGAGGTAACATGTGCAAACACACCCTGTGGCGCGTTTTAAGTTGGGGAAATAATTCCCTTTCAATCCTGCGGGACCCTGGGGGCCAACTAGCCCACCAGGTGCTTCCAGTAAGTGCCACTGTGCTGCGTTGCAGAGAGGTGGTCTAGGCCGTGCCACTTTTTACACCTCTCTGCAACGCAGCTCTGTGGCGCTTACTGGAGGTACCTAGTGGGCTAGTTGGACCCTAGGGACCCTCAGGATTCAAATGAACTTAATCTCCCAACTAAAAACGGCCACAGGGCGTGTTTACACAGTGGTGAAGGGAGGGGACGGAGCCTGAGTTAACGTGTGCAAACAAGCCCTGTGGCGCGTTTTAAGTTGGGGAAATAATTCCCCTTCAATCCTGAGGGACCCTGGGGCCCAACTTGCCCACCGGGTGCTTCCAGTAAGCGCCACTGCGCTGCGTTGCAGAGAGGTGGTCTAGGCCGTGCCCCTTTTTACATCTCTCTGCAACGCAGCTCTGTAGCGCTTACTGGAGGTACCTAGTGGTCTAGTTGGACCCTAGGGACCCTCAGGATTCAAGGGGACTTAATCTCCCAACTTAAAACGGCCACAGGGCGTGTTTACACAGTGGGGAAGTGAGGGGACGGGGCCTGAGGTGACGTGTGCAAACACGCCCTGTGACGCGTTTTAAGAGGTAGTTTTAATCCCCTGCCCTATTATATACTAGGGGCTTACAGAGGAGGTCATGCTGATCACAGGGGGACCCCAACGCATAGTGTTCCCTAGTGTATGTAGGTGTTTTCACTGGATTCTGAGTGTCTTTTAACATAGCACTGGCTCTAGGACTGGTTAGTCAGACTCAGTTACCACCAGTATCTCTTTGAAAAAAATGAGGGTACAGGATGATTTTGCAACAAGGCTTCTTTCTGCTCTTCTGTTTGTTCTTTCTGCACGTTATCCTTCTTCCTGCACTTTTCTTCATCTTTGAAGACTTCTGTTGCTTCTTTCTGCATTTCTTTTCTTTCTTTCTTCACATGTCCTATCTCTGTAGGCATAGTTAGAAATTAGCATTTAAAAAACCTTTGAAATTCACTGAAAAAACCATAGGTTTCAGGCACGTTATAGTTAGGAATTAGCATTTAAAAAACCTTAGAAATTCACTGAAAAAACCATAGGTTTCAGTGGCGTTATAATTAGCTGGATTTTTCACTCGTACAAAACCATTGAAATTCCCCTTTTATAGTTAGTTCAGCTAACTATAACTCGCGCGCCCGCAATGCACTGCTGATGACGTCACATATTACATCACTCATGACATGGTCAGTGACATCACTCATGACATCACTGATGACATCTCAAATGACATCACTGATGATATCATCCTTGTGATAGAGTGGCAGACCTCCTCTCCCCCTAATATAACCTTTGATAGACACATTCAAAAATAGAAACTAAAATTGTCAAAACAATGGACATACCAATATCAGTTACAACAACCTATTCAGTAATTCTAAGATCCACATACACATCCACTGATTCACCAACAATCCTATACAGTCACTCATGCATGTACTCACTCATCATATGTACTGATACACCTATACATCCTGTTACACAACGCCACTCATCCATAGAGTTACTCACACACATAGTCACTCATGCTATTAAAGAATCAAACATCCATTTACTTGCATATACAGTTATACACACACCACCACACTTACTTCTACAGAAACTTACACATACTTAGTCTTTTAAACAATCACTTATAGAAACACATACTTATTCATATAGGAACTCTTTCAATCTCTCACTCTCACATATACTCACTTATATACACCAATAGTCACATATACTAGTTTAAAACATATGTAGTTACTCATAAAGACACTATTGAGACAGTCATTCACTCACTAACACACCCATGCACACACTCATCCACCCATACAGTCCTGCACACATGCTGTCTTCAACACATACAAACAGTGAGTCACTCATTCATGCACCTATGCACTACGTAATACCCCCCACCGAACCATACAGTAACTCAGACACTCATACTGATACTCAAAAAAACAACTAATAACCTATATAGACACTCATGTAGCTACTCACCAACCCATGCAGCCACTTATACACAAAGTGAGAGACTGATACAGATATTTACATATTTAAACATTACTCACTAAGCCATGTATTCACTAAGATACACTCACTCAGTCAGTTATACAATCAATTTTTCAAAAACAAATCATCCATTTAGACACTTATATACCCATTTATTCTTCCATCGACCTTGAGATATACATGGATAAAACATATGTAATTTTCAGAAAAACACACATTCACTGGATGATGTCATCAGTGATGTCATTTGAGATGTCATCAGTGATGTCATGAGTGATGTCACTGACCATGTCATGAGTAATGTAATATGTGACGTCATCAGCAGTGCATTGCGGGCGCGCGAGTTATAGTTAGCTGAACTAACTATAACAGGGGAATTTCAATGGTTTTGTACGAGTGAAAAATCCAGCTAACTATAACGCCCCTGAAACCTATGGTTTTTTCAGTGAATATATATATATATATATATATATTTATATCCAAACAAAAGTTTGCCCAATGAGGAGATGCACCACAACGGAAATTAACACACCTTTAATCGAGGAACAGCAGTTCAGCAATGAGGCAAAGTCCCCCTTGTGTAAATAAAGCCCAACGCGTTTCGAGCGCTCCTGTGCTCTTGTTCACGGGCTGAGAGTCAAAGAATGAACAAAGCGGCAATTTCAAAAGCATCTTTGTATGATAACAGGTTCCGCCCTTGTGGGCGTATGCCCATTGGAATGATGGTCCTTGTACTTCCTTTGACTGTGTGATCCCAAGTGGATGCCGTTTTGCATTCAAGTAACCTCAAAGAATATTTCCCCGGTGGGTCAGGTAGGAGCAGTGTATCATGCCGAGCTGGTCGATTAACATCCCTCGACACTGCTCTTCCGTTCCACTGTGCTTGTAAGTTGCAAACACTGGTTCCGCACACATCACGGCAGGGCATCTCCGCTACCTGGGCCAGGCCACCTTAACATCCAAACAAAAGTTTGCCCAATGAGGAGATGCACCACAACGGAAATTAACACACCTTTAATCGAGGAACAGCAGTTCAGCAATGAGGCAAAGTCCCCCTCGTGTAAATAAAGCCCAACGCGTTTTGAGCACTCCTGTGCTCTTGTTCACGGGCTGAGAGTGAAAGAATTAACGAAGCATCAATTTCAAAGGCATCTTTGTATGATAACAGGTCCCGCCCTTGTGCGCTTATGCCCATTGGAATGATGGTCCTTGTAGTTCCTGTGACTGTGTGATCCCAAGTGGGTGCCATTCTGCATTCAAGTAACTTCAAAGAATAGTTCCCAAGTGGGTCAAGAAGGAGAAGTGTATCACGCCGAGCTGGTCGATTAACATCCCTCGACACGGCTCTTCTGTTCCAATGTGCTCGAAAGTTGCAAACACTGGTTCCGCACACATCGTGGCAGGGTATCTCCGCAACCTGGGCCAGGCCGCCTTAACATACAAACAAAAGTTTGCCCAATGAGGAGAAGCACCACAACGGAAACTAGCACACCTTTGATCGAGGAACCGCAGTTCAGCAATGAGGCAAAGTACCCCTCGTGTAAATAAAGCCCAATGCGTTTCGAGCACTCCTGTGCCCTTGTTCACAGGCTGAGAGTGAAAGAATGAACAAAGTGGCAATTTCAAAGGCACCTTGGTATGATAACAGGTCCTGCCCTTGTGGGCGTATGCCCATTGGAATGATGGTCCTTGTACTTCCTTTGACTGTGTGATCCCAAGTGGGTGCCGTTTTGCATTCAAGTAACCTCAAAGAATATTTCCCCGGTGGGTCAGGTAGGAGCAGTGTATCACGCCGAGCTGGTCGATTAACATCCCTCGACATGGCTCTTCCGTTGCACTGTGCTTGAAAGTTGCAAACACTGGTTCCACACACATTGTGGCAGGTCATCTCCGCGACCTGGGCCAGGCCGCCTTAACATCCAAACAAAAGTTTGCCCAATATGGAGATGCACCACAACGGAATTTAACACACCTTTAATCGAGGAACAGCAGTTCAGCAATGAGGCAAAGTCCCCCCGTGTAAATAAAGCCCAAAGTGTTTCGAGCACTCCTGTGCTCTTGTTCACGGGCTGAGAGTGAAAGAATGAGCAAAGTGGCAATTTCAAAGGCACCTTTGTATGATAACAGGTCCCGCCCTTGTGGGCGTATGCCCATTGCCATGATGGTCCTTGTAGTTCCTTTGACTGTGTGATCCCAAGTGGGTGCCGTTTTGCATTCAAGTAACCTCAAAGAATATTTCCTCAGTGGGTCAGGTAGGTGCAGTGCATCACGCCGAGCTGGTCCATTAACATCCCTCGACATGTCTCTTCCGTTGCACTGTGCTTGGAAGTTGCAAACACTGGTTCCACACACATCGTGGCAGGGCATCTCCGTGACCTGGGCCAGGCCGCCTTAACATCCAAACAAAAGTTTGCCCAATGAGGAGATGCACTACAACGGAAATTAACACACTTTTAATCGAGGAACTGCAGTTCAGCAATGAGGCAAAGTCCCCCTCGTGTAAATAAAGCCCAACGCGTTTCGAGCACTCCTGTGCTCTTGTTCACGGGCTGAGAGTGAAAGAATGAACAAAGCGGCAATTTTCAAGTAATGAATGATGTAATATGTGATTATTTATCCGGTGCGTAACTGCAGCAGAGCCATGCCGTAAATTTATTCACCAACAGCTTCCTTCTCAGGAGACCAAATAGAACGCACTCACAGGATTCTTTATTACCCCAGTTTCCTTTATTTATTCAATAGCATCCAGTTACAAGGAAATACCAACGCGTTTCGCTATCAACAGATAACTCGATCATAGTTAATATTGTGCATTTGAATCACCCTATAAAAACATCTGATGCCAAAAATGTGATTGCTGATATCACCCATTTGTTAACACAGACTTCTGGTCTTTGTGGTCCACAAACCATATATGATGTTATCATACTATTTCGAAACGTAATGTTGACATGTCCCCAATTTTGTATATATTTTCTTAGCATGAATTATCGTATCAATTTGTCAGTGAAATACATTCGTTCTGCCTTAATATATTATACTTATCATTTTCCTGATCTGCTTTTGCCGAGCGGAAGGAGTCAGTTTTTGCTTTGTTGTTTCAACTAGAACTTTATTGACTTTTCTGTTCTTTATTAGGATCGGTTTTACACAATCTGCGATGTTATTATTTCAGACGACTTTGTGCAGCCGCACTTTCGTCATTTTATAAGAACAGTCATGAGTCCCAGGTTATTTTATTCAACCTGCACACTCATTATAACTCTCTAAATCGGCGCTCCAATTTCTGCTAATTAAAATAGGAAACCAGCCTTGGTTAGATTTTATTCTAATGAGGCGAATTTTATTCCGCATCCCATATGATTTTTACTATTTGAGAGCCCACATGTGGGATTTTTTTTAAAAATCACGTGTTACTCTGTGACGATTTCTAACCTTTCCTTTGCTGATGTAATTACTTTATTTTATGGCACAATTTTTGCCCTCTAGTGGGCAATTTCATGATTTATTATTTTAAACAACATAGTCATTTTATTTACATTTAATACAAAAATGTGGGAAAATTTACAAATAAAAATTCTCCTCAATTATGTGAGGAGCTAGCCTATATCAATATGACCTGATCATGAACCTTTTTACCTCCTCTCCCCTTTCTCAAGGCAATCATCACAGTATCTTAATAGTCATTTCTATATTTCTATAAGTGAACGTACAATTCTTCACTTTGATTAAGGCCCCACGGCATGTAAGTCCTAAAATTCAAAATTTGGCAAGATTCTCTACGCCTCAAGTTCTTTTCTCGGTCTCCCCCTCTTACATGTGCGGATATTGTTTCAAGAGCATAAAAATGTAGGGATTTCCAATCTCCTTCATGGTTAGTATCCATATGTTTTGCAACTGCGTTGCTCCTGTCCTTATTAATCGTTGCTCGCACATGTTCGAGGATTCTCTTTTTTAGCTCACACTTCGTGCTGCCTATATATTTTAATGAGCATGGACCTTCATTCACATATACGATGAATTGGCTTTTACATGTAATTAGTTCTTTCATTTGCCATGTCTTGTTGTTAGGTAAACTGTCATATTTTTAGCAATCTGGCAAACTTTGCATGTATGGCACTTTAGGAAGCCCTTTGTCCTTAGCCATTGTGTTCCTTTCTTTTTATCTTGATCTTGATGATGGCTATGTACCAATTTGTCTCTCAAATTTTTTGCACGGTGGAACGTGATGTTTGGGTGTTTACCCATTATTCCGCTGACAGTTGGATCCAATTGCAAGAGCTTCAAATTTTTCCTAAGGATGTCTCCTATTTGTTTTGATTCTCTGGTATGATCCAAAATTAGTCTTACTGGGATGTTTTCCGATTGGTTTACAGTTGATTTGTTAACAACCTTATAGTTTTCATCCAGAATGTCCTGTCTTTTCTTTTCGTTAGCACGTTTCCAAAATTTTTGGATGATGCCTTTTTTGTATCCACAATGTTTAAATCTCTTTGCTGTCCATTTTAAAGCAAAGCAGACGGGTTGTATATCGCTGGTTATTTCCGAACAAAGAGGGAAAATCTTTTTGCACTAGAAAGAGACCGCAATATTGATATCCAATGGGAATCAGCGTCCATTGAAAAGCAGCAGTAGCAAAGTTGGTATTTTTTTCCCCACGGACAGGATTCATAACCCCTCCCTTTTTTCGTCTTCACAAATTATTGAATAAGATTGAAATGGCTAAAATAATTAAGAGTTGTTTCCAGCTCATTAGGAAATAAACATGGAAAAACGAGATGCCAAACGAAATGAACAATTGGACTCTTTTTTTGATCAAGATACGACATTACAGTGTCAGAACCAAAAAGAACGGAATGTTGATAATAAGAGGTAGTTTTAATCCCCGTCCCCTCCCTTTACCACTGTGTAAACACGCCCTGTGGCCGTTTTTAGTTGGGAGTTTAAGTTCATTTGAATCCTGAGGGTCCCTAGGGTCCAACTAGCCCACTAAGTACCTCCAGTAAGCGCCACAGAGCTGCGATGCAGAGAGGTGTAAAAAGTGGCACGGCCCCCAGGGGCCCTCAGGATTGAAGGGGAATTATTTCCCTAACTTAAAATGCGCCATAGGGCATGTTTGCACACGTCACCTCATGCCCCATCCCCTCCCTTCCCCACTGTGTAAACACGCCCTGTGGCCGTTTTTTAAGTTGGGAGATTAAGTCCCCTTGAATCCTGAGGGTCCCTGGGGCAAAATAGCCCACTAAGTACGTCCAGTAAGCGCCATTGCAGAGAGGTGTAAAAAGGGGCACGGCCTGCACCACCTCTCTGCAACGCAGAGCAGTGGTGCTTACTGGAAGCACCTGGTGGGCTAGTTGGCCCCCAGGGTCCCTCAGGATTGAAAGGGAATTATTTCCCCAACTTAAAACACGCCACAGGTCGTGTTTGCACACGTCACCTCAGGCCCCGTCCCCTCCCTTCACCACTGTGTTAACGCACCCTGTGGCCGTTCTAAGTTGTGAGATTAAGTCCCCTTGAATCCTAAGGGTCCCTAGGGTCAAACTAGCCCACTAGGTACCTCCAGTAAGCGCCACAGAGCTGCATTGCATAGAGGTGTAAAAAGGGGCGTGGCCTCAGAACACCTGTTTGCAAAGCAGCTCCATGGCGCACACTGAAGATACCTGTTGGGCTAGTTGGCCCTCAGGGACCCTTAGTATTGAAGGGGAATTAATTCCCCAACGTACAACTGGCCAGGGGGCGCGTTTGCAGAGTGCTGCAAGGAGGGGGCGTGACCTCCGGCGCGATGCCGGTCTTTTATTTATTTAATTTTTTTAAGAAGGAGGGCTGTGTGGCCCCCCTTCTTTTTCTAATTTATTGGCCCTGGGGACCCCATCCCCCAGGGCCTGCACCCTAATTCTTTTTGTTGAAAAAAATGTATTTGGCCCTCTCAAGGCCTTAATCGGCCCCGAGGACCCCAACTCCTGGGTCATGGCATTTTTTTTTTTTTATTCTTTAGGAGGGGGGCTGCATTACCCCCCTCCTCAGGCCACTTATGGCCCCGGGGACCTCATCCCCCAGGGCCGGCCTTTGTTTTTAATTATTTTTTCAAAAAATATATTTATAGAGACACCTAGGACATGGTGGACAAACCGTATGTACCTATCACCATGACGATTTGCGTGATATTCATTAAAAGGCGACTATGCATACAATGAATCCACGTGGAATGTATTTACATCGCTAGTGAAGCTCTGATGTGTCTGACGCCCTACCGTGCCTAATCCCTGCGCCCCCGCCGGTTGGTACTCTCCAAGTAGACAGCCTTGTCGTTTATTTATACAAACATGGGTAGCTATTGACGGGCACAATTAATACTCGCGCACACCAAGCCATTCAAAGGGGATTTGACAAAAATTAGACCAAACTATGCAAGAAACCCCCCTCACGGTTAATAAAACACACATCCACCGCCGGATGTGTAATACTTTTTATTTTACTCTCTGGAAAGGAGACGAACCTCACTTGAGAGTCACAGCGTGGTCCTGCCTGAGCCCAATGCTGTGTTACACCCACCTGTGCCCGCAGAGTGCCACACACCTCTGTGTTGTATTCCACCAGCTAGTGTGTATGCTATGACACTCTCTAGCCCATGTGCACTGTAACACCACCCCGTGAATATGTCATGCTACACTTGCCTTCGCACGGGTTATATTGTCCTATCTAACGTGCCTTCCTCGATGCCTATGTTATAACGCACAGCGCTATGCCATACATATTACAATCTGGGATCCATATCTTTGTCACAGTGCATATGCAACGTTACACTCCCCAGCACATATTTTCTATTACAACTTTAGAGACTAGTTAGGTTACACAACACTGCCCGGTGCATATTACACTCCAAGGCGCATATCGCATAGCACGCGCTAGTGCCTGTGCTATCTCGCGCTCTCCAATGAATCTGTCATTGCGCACAATGTATTGCATATTATATTTCACGCCCCGGTTCATCTTATATCACACTTTTTGGTGCATAGTTTATACAATATACTATATCTATATTTTCAATCGTGCTCTCAGGACTATGTTCTATATAACACTGCGTCCACCTACCCTTTTCACGGGTATTACATTTTGCGATGGAGGGTGGAGGGTCAGGGGGTGTTTCTGCCAAGTGAGCCCGGAGTCACAGTCACAAACGTCCTCTTCTTCCTGAATAAAAGTGAGATTATGCTGCATACTTGTTCATATTTTAAGTAGTTTGCACAGACACACATTTTAAAAACAATAAACTTCCTAATACCCACCTTCTCTGAACAGTTAGCTTGCTGCCCCATCCACCTCCTCCCTATCCTCTGTTGTCTGAATCCATGGACTAGCCTCCTCCCTCCTGCCATGCATGGTCTGGTGTGCTGCCACTGCCCTCCATTTAGCATGATGTACCAGTCCACTCCTCCTGCCCTCCATTGCCCAATTCTATGGCCCATCATTGACCTCCTGCTTAGCCTCTGTGCTTAGCTTGCTGCCCCTATTCCCCTTCCCCCTGCCCTCCGATGTCTTTATGCATGCCCCTGCTCCATCCTTTTTGTCCACCATGTTCCATGGACCTGCCACTCCTATCTACTCTGAGTGTTCTGTTGAGCTGCCACTCCCCTTCCATCTGCCTAGCAGTGTCAGATGACTGTAACCTGTCCCTGCCACCGCCACCCTGCCTGTCCACATGCCATGCCCCTATCCCCTTCCTCCTGTCTGTCCTCCATGGTCCATTTTACTGCAGCACCCTTTTGCCCTCCCAGGTCTATTGTGCTGCAACTGCTCCTCCTGCCTGCCCCGTGCGGTCTGTTGTGAGGCCCCTTCCCCTGAACTCTCTTGTCTGTGCCCAGGTCCTGACCCTCCCTTCTATCCTCCATGGTCCTTTGTGCATGCACCTGCAACCTCCTTCTTGCCCATCATAGCCATTGTGCCACTAACCGTCCCGCTTGCGATGCATGGTCTTCTGTGCTGCCATGGCCCCTCCCACCTTCCCTGTGTGGTCAGCTAGCTGCCCCTGACCCCCTCCCACCTTCCCTCCAAGGGTTGTGTGTATGCCATCATAGTCTCATTGTTGCTCTCCATGGTGTGTCTTGTTTCTAGTGCCCATCCTGCCTGACCTCCATGGTCATCTTGCTGCTCCTGCCCTGCCCCCTTGCCCCCAGCCCTCATTTTCCATGTGCTGACCCCTATTCCCTCCCTCCTGGCTTGTCGGTTCCATTGTAATGCCCCTGATCCGTCCCTCCTGCCCTTTATGGTCTGTTATGCTGCAGCTTTCTCTCCTGTCTGTCCATTACGGTCAGCTAGCTACCATTGCCTCTTTACCCTCTGTTGTCCATGTGCATGGTCCTGTCCCCTCCCTATTGCTTTCTATGGATTGTTGTGCTGCCCTCCCGTCCCACATGCCCTGTGTGGTGTATTGTGCTGCTGCAAACCCTGATGCCTGCCCTGTAGGGTCAGTTTGGTGCACCTCTCCATGTCCCTCCTTTCCTCTGTTATCCGAGTCCATGTCCCTACCCCAATTCCTCCTGCCTACCATGATCCAATGTACCATACTTGCGAACATTTTGAACTTGGTAAGAGGGAGATTTTGAAAAAAAAACTGGGGTATTGATTTTCCCCTTTGAGTTACATTGAAAAAGAGGAGATTGTTTACAGGAGACAAATCAAATAAAGCCCGCTTGAGCTTAAAAACATTGGACATTTCCTGGCTGAAATGGGTCTGTTGCATTGAATGGTTGTACTACCACTGTCTGTTCCTTCTGCCCACAATGGTCTATTATATTGCCACAGCCTCTCTTGCCAGTCCTGTATTGTTGGTTTGTTGCCCCTGCCCCCCTTTCCACTACCCTCCATAGTCTGTTGTGCTGCCACTGCCCTTCCTGCCTGCCCAGTGTTGTCAAATTGTTGCCTCTGCACTCTCCTAACTGCCTTCAATTTTCAGAGTCTGTGCACCTGGCCTTTGCCTCTCAACAGTATCCCAATGAACAACTAGATTGCTAACATTCTATATTTATTACAAAAGTGTGGAACGCCTGACGTCATCTTGATGTAATCAAAACTGTAATACCTAGAGCATTTCCTTTAGAAATTACATATATGAGAGGGTCTTATTTGCATCAAAATTATGGTTAGTGCTCTAAAAAACTAAAATGAGGACATATTTTCTGAATTTTCAAATAGCGACAAAGAACTTTTAAATTATTTGTAATCTTTATGTTTTTTTATCCAGTTGACCACTTGATTAAATGTTGCACCTAGGGGAGAGGATGTAGTGTTACTTCCAGAGCTTTAGACTTTGCAACTGGGGAACCAGGTTGGAGTTTCTGCTTCAGCTCAACATTCTGTGATCCTGGTCAAATCACGTAATCTCCCCATGTCTACAACCAAAATGAATTTGATCTTGTGTGATGTTACCAATGCGCATGTAAAGCACTCCAATACCTGACAAGTCTGCACTATATAAAACTGCAAATACACAAAAAATAAGTGTTTTGCACACTTCGGTCATTGGGCTACATGTGGGCTACATCTGGGTGATATTTGTGCTGCATTTGGGCTCTTTTGTCTCTGGTGGCCATCTTGGGAGATTTATTTGTTATGAAGTTTCCTAATTTCCTCATTTACTGCAGTCTCCTCAGTAGGAAATGCTTTCAGTTTTTTACTTTGATTCCATCAAGAAGGTATTCAGATATGTCACACATTTGCCATAAATTCTGAATGTTAGCACTCTAGTTGCTCATTAGATCACTGTAGTAAAGCTACTGCTCACCACGGAAGTCTGCTGCTGGTATTAAAAGTGCATGTTTCAGTCTGCATATCAGAATTTTTTTATGAAATAGAAGAGGAATTGAGAAGTCACTCAAAATGTGCCCTCATTTTTCTTTCTTCAGCACTAATCATAATTTCTATGGCAAAATGAACCCCCTCATTGTGTTCCTTTTTAAATTAAATGTTTTAAGTGTTACCAGTTTATTCCAATCAAGATGGCTTCAGGTGTGCCATACTTGTGTCATAAGTAAGACAGTAAGCGCTCTAGTTGTTCTTAAGAACACTCTGGGACATTCTGTCATTGGGCTATACTTGGGCTACATCTGCGTGATATTTGGGCTACATTTGGGCTCTTTTGTCTCTGGTGGCCATCTTGGGAGATTTATTTGTTATGAAGTTTCCTAATTACCTCATTTACTGCAGTCTCCTCAGTAGGAAATACTTTCAGTTTTTTATTTTGGTTCCATCAAGAAGGCATTCAGATGTGTCACACATTTCCCATAAATTCTGAATGTTAGCACTCTAGCTGCTCATTAGTTCACTGTAGTAAAGCTACTGCTCACCAGGGAAGTGTGCTGCTGGTATTCAAAGTGCATGTTTCAGTCTGCACGTCAGAATTGTTTTATGAAATAGAAGAGGATTTGAGAAGTCAAAATGTGCCCTAATTTTTCTTTCTGCAGCACTAATCATAACTTCTATGGCAAAATGAACCCCCTCATTTTGTTCCTTTGTAAATTAAATGTTTTAAGTGTTACCACTTTATTCCAATCAAGATGGCTTCAGGTGTGCCATACTTTTGTCATAAGTAAGACTTAGCGCTCTAGTTGTTTGTTAGAACACTCTGGGACATGCTGTCATTGGGCTATACACGGGCTACATCTGGGTGATATTTGGGCTACATTTGGGCTCTTATGTCTCTGGTGGCCATCTTGGGAAATTTATTTGTTATGAAGTTTCCTAATTGCCTCATTTACTGCAGTCTCCTCAGTAGGAAATACTTTCAGTTTTTTACTTTGGTTCCATCAAGAAGGCATTCAGATGTGTCACACATTTGCCATACATTCTGAATGTTAGCACTCTAGTTGCTCATTAGATCACTGTAGTAAAGCTACTGCTCACCAGGGAAGTCTGCTGGTGGTATTCAAAGTGCATGTTTCAGTCTGCATGTCAGAATTTCTTTATGAAATAGAAGAGGATTTCAGAAGTCAAAATGTGCCCTAATTTTTCTTTCTGCAGCACTTATCATAATTTCTATGGCAAAATGAACCCCCTGATGTTGTTCCTTTGTAAATTAAATGTTTTAAGTGTTACCACTTTATTCCAATCAAGATGGCTTCAGGTGTGCCATACTTTTGTCATAAGTAAGACTGTTCGCGCTCTAGTTGTACGTTAGAACACTCTGGGACATTCTGTCATTGGGCTATACTTGGGCTACATCTGGGTGATATTTGGGCTACATTTGGGCTCTTTTGTCTCTGGTGGCCATTTTGGGAGACTTATTTGTTATGAAGTTTCCTAATTTCCTCATTTACTTCAGTCTCCTCAGTAGGAAATACTTTCAGTTTTTTACTTTGATTCCATAAAGAAGGCATTCAGATGTGTCACACATTTGCCATAAATTCAGAATGTTAGCACTCTAGTTGCTTATTAGATCACTGTAGTAAAGCGACTGCTCAACAGGGAAGTCTGCTGCTGGTATTGAAAGTGCATGTTTCAGTCTGCATGTCAGAATTTTTTAACGAAATAGAAGAGGATTTGAGAAGTCACTCAAAATGTGCCCTCATTTTTCTTTCTGCAGCACTAATCATACTTTCTATGGCAAAATGAACCCCCTCATTTTGTTCCTTTTTAAATTAAATGTTTTAAGATTTACCACTTTATTCCAATCAAGATGGCTTCAGGTGTGCAATACCTTTGTCATAAGTAGGACTGTTAGCGCTCTAGTTGTTCTTTAGAACACTCTGGGAAGCTGCAGTAGAACACAAAGGAATCAGCTGACAGCCTCTGCCCTTGTTGGATGTACATGTTTTACTGAGAATGTCAGACTTCATTCTCACATGACTGAGAAAGATAATGTGAATTTAAAGAAAATATGCTCTCAATTTAGCTTATAGATCACCTTCCAAACCTCTGTGGGAAAAGCATGAGAAAATAGTTTTCTCTTAAACATGATTCATGATATCACAGCAAAAGGCTTTTTCACATGGTAAAATCACTTTAGAACACACCACAATTCCTAAAATGAGTATGGCAACATCAACAAATGATTTATAATGTAACTAAAGTCTTAAAACCTTCTATTAACTGCAATGCTTTTTAATGAGGTGCTATCATGTATACTGGTCCCATGATGGCTGCCAACACTTCTTGGATGAAGTACTGACAGCCAATCTGCTCTCACGATGAGATGTGTGGTTAGGCTCCGCCCAGATATATCTATCTTTTTAACTCTAATTTTCTCAGGAACTACTGAACGGATTTACACCATTTAAGCAAAAGGCACGAGTCTGAACCGAGGACTACCTCTTTGCCAAATTTGGTTTAATTCCGTTCAGCTGTTCGGGCTGTAGCTACTAGGGGTGGGCGGAATTTGCGTAATCGCGTTACGCAAATCTCCGCGAAACGGTAAAAAATCTCCGCGAGCACGTAGAAATTCCGCGAACACGCGGAATTGCTTGTTCGCGATACTTTTTTCCTGTTCGCGATCGCTGTTTGCGTGCTCAGGGTGAAATATCTCGCGAACACGCATATTGAGAACGCGAACAAGCAAAAAATTTTGCGAAATCGCGGAACGCAGATTTTTGGGCAATTTCGCGTTCTCCGCGGAACGCGAAATTACCCCAAATCTGCAAATTCCGCGAACGGAACGGAATTTACCGCCCAGGCCTAGTAGCTACGTCAACAGGTCCTATAGGAAAATGCATGGGGAAAACGTGTTTTGGGACCCCCCTTTTTTCTCGGCCCCCGCTTGATGAATTACCGTGAAATTTTCAGGATAGGAGCGGACCGGAGCTGGCCAAAAGTTTGGAACATTTCGCGAAGATTCATCAATCGGCGCCAACGTTATTCCAAATAGAATGTTGCGGATTTCCTATGGAAAATAGGTCCTAACTATAACTACCTACTGGAGACTGCCAGTCGGTAATATACACATATATATATATATATATATATATATATATATATATATATATATATATATATATATATACATGTCCAAACAAAGCCCTAAAGCAGATTCTGAGGGCACACAACAGCTCACCAGTCCTCCGACAATCCTCCTCACAACCTGCCCCCAACCCTCGTGTTGACAGCTTGCCGACGCGTTTCGAAGCTATAACGCTTCTTCTTCTGGGCAGGGAAAACATACAGCAATTCGCACTTATAACTCACAAGCATCTTTATTTGCTACGTCGTCCTCTAGTGGGCGGCTCCCAGAAGCACTTGATTCCATGGCAGTCTGGGAAACGTAGTCCAGTAGTCTGGATTGCGTGATTGTGTCGAAGTTAAATTATCCCTGAGTGGGTGACTTGCTGCATGTCAGTGATTCCAATTATACTCCTAATGTAGGAACAAGGCATTGGGGGACAGGTTTTTCCCGTGGGCTCGCTGTGCTGCATGATGGGCAAAAATGGTTTCTACCCGCAGCCTCACCGTATGTTGCTTTATGTTTTCCCTGCCCAGAAGAAGAAGCGTCATAGCTTCGAAACGCGTCGGCAAGCTGTCAACACGAGGGTTAGGGGCAGGTTGTGAGGAGGATTGTCGGAGGACTGGCGAGCTGTTGTGTGCCCTCAGAATCTGCTTTAGGGCTTTGTTTGGACATATAGATATACATATATATATATGTGTGTCTGTGTGTGTGTGTGTATATATATATCTTACCTAGTACTTACACAACCACTCACTGATTCATTGCGCAACACACACATCCACTCATTCACCCATACAGCCACTCATACACCCACACACTCACTAATACAGTCACAAGACATCAGTGATGTCATTGACCATATAATGAGTGATGTAATATATGTGAGGTAATAAGCAGTGCATAGCTGGGGCGCGAGTTATAGTTAACCCCTCAACTATAATGGCAGAATTTCTCTGGTTTCATACAGATGACACCTGAGCCTAACTATAACGTTTCTGTAGCCTTTGTTTATATACTCCGGAAGTAGAACGAAACAATCACTGCCCCCTGCCCAGCCCGGATATAGCTGCTGATATCTTGCCATGGTAGAGCTGTGCGCCGAGTCGGAGGACCCGTCCATCACCTCAACACCAGTGGGTGAGTGTACGCATGCAAGGGAGTTGGCATGTTAAAAAGAGGTTCTAAGATTAGCTGTCACATCACATTGACATTTGTACATAACTTATAGACAGCCACAACGTAATTCTGTCTCACACAGCATGTCAAACCAAGCGCTGCAAGAAAGGGAAGCAGCTGCCGATGCATTGTTTGACAACCTTCCAGCACTGGACAACCAACAATGAGCCCCCACGGCTGTCGGGGCTCCAAATGGCGACATCAAATCTAAACTTAAAAACCTGGAGAAATTAATGCGCAATGAACTTACTAAATGGTGGGAGTGCAAGTCCCTGCAAAAATACCGCGATGTGGGATGGATTCCTCGTGGCCTAAGGATCATATTAGCACCAAGTTTCAACAACCCCAACCCACTCATGCTCAAAGAGTGGGTAGAGAGCAACCTGGAGGCTGCTATGCGCCTAGTAATTATCCTCATTAAATATGCGGACATTGATCGAAAGGAACTTCAAGATAAAATTGATAAAATCAATGAGGAACTCGACAGCTTAGACCAAAATAAGTTGTAAGGAAAGGCCGTGAAGAAATAATTACAAGAATGAAACAACATGAAGAAACCATAAAGACTCGCAAGGCATTTAAGTTTGTGCGGGATAAGTCTGACTATGAGTGTGGACAGATTTTCACCTTTGCGAAGAAATTTGATTCAGCAAAAAGACAAAAGCTCAACACTCTAACCAAAGTTTCAGCACCTACAATGTCAGCTGCCATATCCCGTGATCCAACTGACTCGGCCTCAACATCAGACCTGAGTTCCACTGTAGATACCGGCACAGACTCAGAAGACAGCAGCATCACAAGCAACAGTGACCCCAGACTAAGAAATAACTTCAGCTTAACGGAGGAACTTGGTTTTTAAGTCAAAGACAGGCGCCAAACACTGCGGCCACGAATACCAAAGAAACAAAATGCAGGCGGAACTGCAGAAGGAGGGAGCGCAGAAAACATAGGAAATCAAAAGGGAAACTTCAACAAAAAAACAGGCAACTGGAGACGAAAATAACAAGCAACTCCAATACAGTTATCAATCTCTCGGATCTACAACTAACCAAGGCGGAAATATAACTTCTCTCTTTGGGCTTGACCTACTGCACGGAAAGCAATTTCGATTACACCACCACTCGAATTGACATTTTTAATTTCATTCGGAAATGAAAACACATCAAATTCTTCAAACAAAAACATGCAACTAAATCCCTACCTTCAAATAGCAATGTGAGGGTTCACACGCAAGACACCCTTGCAGTTTCAGACATCGCCACCATCAGAAATATGTCTGAGCTAGAATCGCCAAATGACAATCCCTCCACACAAGTACTATTACACAACGCTGGCATTGACCCTCCTACCGCCGTCATGAGTCCGTTCAAGCCACCATCTACTTTCACACCCTCCATGCCTAGAGGTGCCATTGACATTTACAATGATGTCATTGTAGAAGAGGCTAGGAATTTACACAAACGAAGAACCCGTGCAAAAAACAAAAAGAATTACAAACACAAATAATATATGGACCTCATGAGTAAACTCAAAGCCAGAACGGACATAATCATTAACAAATCAGATAAAGGAGTTAATATCGTCCTATAGCCTACACACATGTACATGGAAGAAGCCTACAGACACCTTAATGATGCCATATGCTACAGGCCTACCAACATGAAGGAAGTAATTGCTAGTGGCAAAGAACTCAAAAATGCCTGAACAATTACAGGACTCAAGGCGCTCTCAGCAAAGAGGAGTTCAATTTTCTCAACAATGAATTTCTTGTATAACCGATTCTGTACTTCCTGCCCAAAGTACACAAGGGAACATCGCCAGTGCCTGGCAGGCATATCTTCTCGGCACGCAAAAGTCTTTGCAAAAACATATAGAAATATGTTGATTATTTCTTGCAAGAGCACGTCACTAAACTACCTACATACTTAAGAGACACCAGTGACTTCCTTCTCAAAATCAAAAACATCCCGTGGTCACCAAACTGTATTCTGATGTCCCTCTATATAACTTCGCTCTATACGAGCATCCATCACCCTGATGGACTATATGCATGCCACGAATTTTTGACTAAAAGACCTATCCATTGTTATGAAAACAATGAGCTTACCATGTTTCTTATTGAGTGGTGCCTGCAGCATAACTATTTTATGTTCAACAACAAGATACACCAGCAGCTTAGGGGTGTGGCTATGGGGGCTTGCTTCTCCCCCAGCTATGCGTGCCTTCATGTGGGCTGGTGGGAGGAACGGGTCCTCCGGGTCACACACTCTGAAGCTTGGTCTAACAACATTCTCTGCTGGCTACGCTACATAGACGATGTCTTTGTGGTTTGGAAGGGTTCTATGGACAGTGCTAAAACATTTATCAATGAGATCCACTGTAATGATTTAAATTTGGAGTTCAATGCCACCATCAGCACTGATACTGTAGAATTTCTAGATGTAAAAGTTTATGTTTCTCTTTATATTTATGCAGGTACTTCCACCCTTCACGCTACCAGCTTTCATCCAAAACATCTGATAGTTAGCATTCCATACGGGAAAATGCTGTGCTTGAGCAGAATTTGCAGCAATCACACAGAATAAAACTAAGTGCCAATTGGAGTCTCACATGAGATTCAAAGCCAGGGGATACACTGAAAAGACAATCACTGCTGCGATCACCAAAGCAAATTCATTTCCCAGAGAGTTGTTACTACAAAACACATCCACAGACACCACTATTGGCACAGACACTCAAGCAGACCTGACCACTAAGGGATGGGTAACCACACGCCTCATCATAACTCACAACACTGAGTTAAGAGCACTTAAATCTGGGGGCGTGGCTTCGGAGCCGTTGGTGATGGCCGCTGCTTTCGGGAGCTCCGCGGCGACGTAGACAGTGAAGAGCTTCCAGGCTTCTTTTCTTCTGTACTGGGTCACAGAAATCGGCATGTCCTCCATCGGAATACTTCAGCTAGCGGTGTGAGGAATTGCGGAGAGTTTCCATGCCGTTAAGGTGATTTTATTTCGAAAAATGCGGTCAGTCAGAACAACGGCCGCCATTTTGTTTTTTGTGACGATAGTTTCCTGATGCATTCGCTACCCTTTTTATCAGTACCAGTCACTACGGGATTGATAGTATATCACATGAACAAAGATTTTTCTTCATTTACGGTGTAATTTCCTGGTCTTCTTTGGGACAATTATTGGAGTACCTCCTACAGAACCTTTTTTTTTTTTTTTTTCTTCAGTTTTTCGTTCTCTCTTTATCAACGCTCTGTTGCGGACTTCTCCCAACTTTGACAGATATTGTTGTTTGAATCATCTCTCCTTCTGACCGTCTCTTCCGTCACCAAAAGAGACTTTGTCTTCCGTTTCTTCATGGCAATGCCGCGTGGTGCTCGCAGTGGCGCTCGCGCTGGAGCTCATCAAACTATCTCCCCGCCACTGGCTGATAACAATCCTTTTAATGTCCTTCGAGATAATATGGATGAAGCTCCTCCGGAATCTTCTGATCCTAAAACTTCCTCTTCGGCGGATACTCGCCCTAAACAACTCTCCAAATTACCTGCAGCCTCGCCCTCTGGCAAATGGGCAAAAATTAACCCCCCTTCTCCTACTAATCCATCCTCCTCAGTTTCTATGGAGCTTCTCCTTGATGAAATTCGTGCTCTGAAGCTTTATATGGAAGAAACTAATTCGCGCCTACAAAGCCTTGAAGACAACTGGTCTCACAACATCCAGAGAGTTGTGACCCTTGAACAAAGAGTTGACGTGTCCGAAGATACCTTACGTCAAGTACCCACCTTACATACAGAAATTGATCGTCTTAAACAACAAGTCGAACAATTGGAAAACCGCAACAGGCGCAACAACCTGCGTATTTATGGTCTGGCTGAAGGCCTTGAAGGTTCCAATCCACTTTCATTTTTCCAGTCATTCCTACCGTCTCTTCTTGGTCTCCCTGAATCTCCTCCTTTGAACATTCAACGCGCTCATCGTTTGGGCCGGTTGTCTGCTTCTTCCTCCTCCTCAGCGAGACCTAGAGGTACTATTTTATATTTTCTGGAATATACGGACCTCCTCAAAGTACTCCAAGCTGCCAAACAAAAAGGAAAGATCTCTTGGCATGGCTCCAATCTATTTTTTACCCAGGACTACGCCAAAGTGACTGCAGATCGTCGGAAAAAGTTCCTGGAAATGAGACCTGCTCTCCGGAGTCTTAATGCGAGATATGGCCTTTTTCATCCATGCCTTTTTAAAGTGACATATAATAACAAGACTGTCTCTTATGAAGATCCGGCTGTTCTCCAACAATTTTTGAATACCTGTCGTCATGAGTCCATGGATGTCTCCAGATTATAATTATTCTGTCTCCCTCATGTAGAATGTTTGCTGTTTTATTGTATATGATTTTATTGTTCCACATTGTTAACATTTGTATTTGGTCTTTTTCCCCTTAGTTTTGGATACTTGGGCCCTTGTTTGTTGTCCTCTTCAATTTTCCTGGATGCCGCCCTTCCTGCCGTTGTTGCCCTGTGGTTTCCCGTTCGGCGTTCCATTTCCCTGATGTGGTTCCAACACCCTCATCCTTTCTTGTTCTCCTGTGGTATGTCTTTTGCCATTGTGTTCTTCTGTTTATGGAATTGGTTGTTTTTGCTTTGTTGCTTTCTTCTCTTTATTCTACTCTCTTCTCTTACTCCTTCTTTCTTTTCTCATTACCATTGTTTCATTCTTTTTTCTTTTACTCTTACCTACTGCTCCTTCCTTTCTTTTTCTCTCTTCCTCTTGATCCAGTTCCTTCAATCTATTTTTTACCCTTTTCCCTTATTTGCTTATTCCTACTTCATTCTCGTTTCATCTCTGTACTCTTTGATTTTCTTCCCTTTCAATATAATGTGTTTTATGGTGGTTCCTTGGTCGTATTTATTAAATTATGTATCTGCTTTTCTTTCTTGTACTTGATACTATTTCTTCTCCTTGCAATGCTTTGTCTTTCCTTCTTTTACTAATGTAAGGATTACTATCCAGTTTTTCTCTACTTATGCTCTTCTGTTTTCCTCTTATTTACATTTTCCTCCTTATTTGTGAATGACTTTGAATATTTTATCCTGGAATGTTAAAGGTCTTGGGTCACCTATCAAACGCCAAAGAGTTTTATCTCATGTAGCAAATTTGAAAGGGGATATTGTTTTACTACAAGAAATTCATGTTAAAGATACTGAAATTCCTAAATTGCGTCGTAATTGGGTTGGTCATGTGTTTGCCTCTCCTGGGTCTGGGAAGCGCAACGGTGTTGCCATTCTGTGCCATAAGAAGTTAGATGTTCAGCTTGTCAATCAAGATAATGACGCAGATGGTAGGTGGGTAGCAGTCTCTTTGTTGATTAATAAAATTCCTCTGACTATTATCAATATTTATGCTCCCACTGTTCCAGATAAAGTCTTTTGGCCCCATATTCTCTCATTGCTTATGCAAGTCACCGATGATTATCTGATTTTGGGTGGAGACTGTAATATGGTTGTAGACCCCTTTTTGGACAGAAGATCTGATTCTAGGTTCTCCCCCTCCCACATGCATTCTTTGTTTACCTCCACTATTTCCCAAAGAGCCCTTGTTGATTCGTGGAGGCTTTGCCACCCTACTCTTAGAGAGTACACCTTCTACTCACCTCCTCACTCTTCCCAGTCCCGGTTAGATTATATTTTCATTTCCAAAGCCCTCACTCAGCTTATCACTCATTCAGACATAGGTTCTATCTTAATTTCTGATCATGCTCCAGTCTCCTTAAGCCTGGAATTACTCCCCCCAGTGAAAGGCACTAGGAGATGGAGGTTTAATAACTCTCTTTTATTGGACCCACAGTTTACACCAGCTTTTATGGAGTTTGCCTCTTCATTCTTTGTAGACAATGACTCACCTCAGTTAACTCCTTCCCTTATTTGGGATACATTTAAAGCCGCCTCTAGAGACTTCATTATTGCATTTGTTGCCCGTAAACATCGTAAAGCTTCTCAATCGACTCAGTTGCTTAACACACAAATTAAACAATTAGAACACTCCTTTTACCTCTCTAAGAAGCAATCCGACCTAGATAGTCTTCTTAAGGCTAAGCTCTCCTTTAATAAAATTTCCACTGATTCTGCCAATTTATTTTTACTTAAGTCTAGTGCTAAGTATTATACTGCCCAAAATAAAGCCGGTAATCTTTTAGCTAGATACCTCAAAGTCAGGAAAGAACGTACTAAAATTGAATCCATTGTTACCTCCTCTAATGTTGTGGTTCATAAAGACGAAGATATTTTGGCTGAATTTACGGATTTCTACCAGCGTTTATATACTCCGGAATCCTCCCCAGACATATCCGAAATTACTCGTTATTTATCGTCCATTGCCCCACCTTCCCCCTCAGGGGTTGATTTCTCCCCTTTAGAGTCTGACATTACTCGCAACGATATTCTGGAGGCTATTCAAGTTCTGAAGAGGGGTAAAGCCCCTGGCCCTGATGGGTTTACTATAGAATTTTATTCCCATTTCTCCTCCCTACTTCTTCCTAGGATTCACCAACTATTCTCATCCTTTATATCATCCCAAAGATCAGAAGGTACCTTTCAGGAGGCCCTTATTTGTCTTCTCCCCAAAGATGGTAAGGATCACACCTTGTGTAAGAATTATAGGCCCATTTCCTTAATTAATTTAGATTATAAAATTTTTGCCAAGATCCTTGCACTTCGTTTAGAAAAAATTCTCCCAAAATTAATTGCCAAAGAACAATGTGGATTTATCAAGGGACGTCACTTATCTGACAATACCCGTCTTTTCTTTAATGTTTTAAGTAAATCACACTCTCATAAGTCGTCATTGGCAGCTATTGCATTGGACGCTGAGAAAGCTTTTGATAGAGTCAACTGGCAATTTATTTTTTCCTCCCTTTCTTGGTTTGGTTTCGGCCCTAAATTTCTTTCTTATGTCTCAATGCTTTACTCTTCTCCTAGGTCCTTTATTCTAGCCAATGGCCTTGTTTCCTCTTCCTTTACGCTTCTACGTGGGGTTCGACAGGGTTGTCCGCTGTCCCCCCTCCTATTTATATTAGCATTAGAACCCTTTTTAACTAAAATTCGTATGAACGCTGATATTTCTGGTTTCCCTTATGGTTCTACACAGTTAAAGATTTCTGCATACGCAGATGATATTTTGCTATTTCTCTCGAATCCCCATACATCTCTTCCAGCATTTTTATCAGAAGTCTCGAACTATGCATCAGTGTCTGGCTATAAGCTTAATGTAGACAAGTGCGAAATTCTTCCTCTTAATAAATTTTGCTTTCATGCCGATTTCTTAACCTCTTCCTTTAATTGGAGCCCGAACAAAATCAAATATCTTGGTCTTTGGTTTACACCTCCTATTAAGGACACAGTGGCTCTGAACTTTAAAAATTTACTAACAGCTCTTACCACCTCTACGAAACAATGGCACCCTTTGTTCTTATCCTGGTGGGGTAGGTTAGATTCTATCAAGATGATGTTGGTTCCTTTAATCTTATTTCTCTTGTCGAATCTTCCGGTTCACATTCCTAAGTTCTACTACAAGAATATCTATTCCGTTTTATCTAAATTTTTATGGCAAAACAAAACTGCCAGAATGTCTTTTTCTAGACTTAAATCTCCTAAACACTTGGGTGGTGTCAATTTTCCTGATTTTTCGTCGTACCATACCTCCTTTTTTCTTACTCATTCTGCTTCTCTCATTTCTGATCATACCCCCGACCCCTCTTCTTGTCCTCTGTGGGTAGAGGTTGAGACTTACTTTTTTCAACCCTTTACGTTTGAAGAATTTGTTTCATTGTCACAAGCTCCAAAGAAATTTTCTCTCCCTATTCTTCAACATGTTTACAAAACTTTTCAACCTATTACTTTGCATAACCTGGATGACCGTGCTCGTTTTTTACAATCCCCTATCTGGTATAACTCTCTTATCAAGATTAAAAATAGATCTATTTTTTGGAATGATTGGCTATCTCTAGGTCTTAAATGGACTCATCAACTCTTCCATGATGGTTCTTTTATCCCCTTTTCTGTTCTTCAGGATCGTTTCTCTCTTCCCCTCTCTTCTTATCCTAAATATATTCTATTAAAATCGGCGGCTCAAACTACTTTTGATGCTCTTACGGGTACTTCCATTCAATATACTTCCTCTCTCATTTCCTTGCCATTTTTGCATTCCTCTCCATCCGCTTCTCAAATTTACAAAAAATTGCGAGATTCATTTGCTGATCGAGTGAAATCTGCTGTGGAATGTGCTTGGGAATCAGATTTAGAGGATTGTTTTCCTCTCACTACTTGGGATAACATTTGGATCAAAATAAGGAAATCGTCTAGAGCGGCAAATACAACCCAAACACTATTTTTTATATACAATCGACTTTTAATCACCCCATCCAAACTACACCACATTGACCCCTCCATCCCGGCCATCTGTTGGTCCTGTTCGGCTTTAGTGGCTGATCTTAAACACATGTTGTTTACTTGCCCTGATGTTCACCTTTTTTGGGGCAAAGTTTGGCAACAAATTAATTCCATTTTTTCTACCAATTTCCCCTTTTCTTTTTCTCATATTTTTCTTGGGAGTCTCTCACAAATGTGGTCCTCCTCCAACACTGATACCTCCATTGTTGATCTCCTTCTTGCTGTGGCGTTTCAGCAAATCACGAAAGCTTGGAAGGATACTTCTCTTATTTCCTACCAAGCATGGTGGTATGGGGTTTGTTATAACCATAGGTTAGATAGAGCATATGTCTACCCTATTTCCCTTGCGATTAAAAGGGACTTATTATGGCTACCCATTACTTCTTTTTTAAATGTATCTGCCCAATCCATTCCCTTACATAACCCCTGCAGGGAGGAAGTACCTAAGCCTCCTTGATGTTTTTGTTTTTATTAATGATTCTGATGGTATCAACGTATGTACCTTTCTCAATCTGTTCTATCTCTTGTTAATTACTAATTCCTGCATTATGAAATCATATTTGCTCTTTATACTGCCACTTATTTATTATAGTGTTGAAATATATTTTTGATGATATCCCTTTTTCTTTCCTTCTTTTCTTCTCTCTCTTTTTCTCTCTATTTCTTCTATTATTTTGGAATGTTTTACATTGTATTTTTTATCACAAGTCTATATTATTATTGTACTGCAACTTCTTTCGTTTTTCAATAAAATCCTCTTTAAACTGAAAAAAGAGCACTTAAATCTATTTTCAACAAACACTGGGGGAATATCAAAACTGACTCCACACTAGGACCCATGGTTGCCCCTAGGCCTGACAATACCTATAGGAGAGCCAGGTCCATGCATGACACTGTAGTCAGAAACAGCCCTGAAATAACCAATACCACTAACTGGTTAACTAGTGTCAAAGGTTTTCTCAAGTGCAGCAGTTGCAGGGCTTGCAGATTTGGAGTTAACACCACCCAAATCTCGGAAAAATTCAGGAGTAAACCCATAGTGATACAACAGAAACTAACCTGCAGAATGGAATTTGCAGTGTACATTCTCACTTGCAGCTGCAGGCTTAAATATGTAGGGAGCACCAAGCTCCAAGTGCACTTACGGATTTTGCAACACATCAGAGCCATTGTCAACAGTGACCCGGCATACCCTGTCGCCAGGCACTTCAAAAAGACACACCAAAACGACTTAGACCACCTCAAATACTGCGTCATTGATTGCATTCCGCCACTCAGACGTGGTGGCAATAGAGAGAAATTGTTGAGACAACTGGAGTCGAAATACATATTAGAACTCAACACCAAGGCCCGGCAGGATTAAACATTAGTGAAGACCTTTACAAATTTTTAGAAGGTATATAATTAGTATTCACTCCAGTCATGCGCTCTCACACTATCGCCTATTTGACATTTTTAGAAGTCGGCTCACTTCTAGTTGTTTGTCCAGTTTTTAAACCACTGCAACACATTTTTACCACACTGCACCAATATCGCTTATTCCTTTATTGGAATGTTTGACTTTTTGTCCCTTTCACATCTCACAGCACCAACACTGATTTTTCCGGCTATTATGCACTCCTTTTTAACTTTATCCATTAGTCACTGCACTGTACAGCATTTTCTCACCTATTCTACATCTTTTTGAGCAATTGACTCGATTTCCATACATCAGGCTTAGAACTTAATATGCAAAAATTAGACTCCAGTGACATCTAGTCCCTTCCAGCACTACGCTTATATAACTTGACCGCATAAGTTGCGCGCCAACTGGTACATAGACTTTGGCATTGGCTTTCACACGCTTCCAATAATATGAATGCGTTACATTCAATGTTCCCCTTTTAGTTAAGATGGTACACCGGATTCCTCCCATATTAAATTGGGCCACATGGCATTCATGGTTTATAGGTTGGACAAACACATCCACGATTCATGTGGGATACCGGTTAACTCTGTTTTCCATCAGACTATTTTTGGGAGACTTAAAACCCAATCCATGCATTCTTTCATCGTTTGCCATGCCTCTGGCATCACCTACACCAGCTTACCTTCTGATCTGCCGCGCACAACTGATGTTACAGAACACATGGCCATTTGCACCTACATATAGAGTGGTAGTCTTTTTTCTATGCCTGCTACTAAAAGTGCTTGTCATTGCTGCGCCTAGTCATCAATGGATGACAAGATGTTTTACTACTTGCTGCAAAAGTGTTACGTTTTTTGCCTTGTCACTATGAACATAGTAAAGTCACTTATGTCACTATAAATTGAATGCCTTTCACCTTAGCGCACTATGTGATCAAGACCACAGGCTTGTGGTCGAAATGCGTCATCCTGCCATGTTAAGACAATAAATCTTCTTTATTGCTTCTTTAACTGGAGTCTGTGCCCTTGTTTGGCCCACCGTGGTCGTTCGTTGGGATCCTAGTTTCAACAACTCACTGAGTCACCGGACGAGTGTGGATACATATATATAGATAACTATATATATATATATATGTATCCACACTCGTCCGGTGACTCAGTGAGTTGTTTGTCCGCTAACAAGAAAAACACTGTTGCCATGGCCACTATAAACAGACATGTTTATTCACGATTTGCAACACAAATCCCGAAGCATGGTAGGAATGCCCTGATCCCACAGATAGAGACAGGGACCCTGCCATGCATTAAAACCATTTTTTAAATTCAATTTTGCAGTCGATTCATGGGTGGATCTGTGGAACCATGGCAAAATTGAAGAAAATTAGCTTTGTTACTAATCGGCCCCTGGCTAGGCCAGGTCCCGGGGTCATTGCATATTATAAGACCACCACATCCCCGGGGAATCTTTTTGAATAAAAGTAGGGGCCTATTTTTTACAAATGGAGGGTATCTTGTACCCTCCCAGGGACCGCCACCTCCCTTGGGCTTTGACGTTTGATCACAGTAAGAGAATGCTGCATGTACCCCCCACAGCTCCAGCACTGCTACCCCCCTGGGCTTCAATTTTACATAAAGCGGGCCCCTCAGCTCCGAGGACCGCCACCTCACTGTGGATTAAATTTAATCAATGTTGGGGGGTGCACAGACTAATTCCCTGGGAGCCAAATGCAATTAAACAGAGGATGGGAGAGCGGCCCCCTCCTTTAGCCTTCTTGGGCCCCTGGGACACCATCCCCTGGATGCCAACCCTACCAAGCCTTAATAGGTCCATCCTCTGGGGCCGTACCTTATTTTAAAGGGGAAGGTGCAGCATGGTCCCCACCACAAGTATTATTAGGCCCTGAGGACCCCATCCCCCGGGGCCAAGGAATTAATAAAGGGAAGGGCATTCGGCCCCCCTAACCAAGAATTTATAGGCCCCAGGGACTCCAACCCCTGTTGCCGTACCTTTTGAAAAAGAGGCTCAGTTCCCCTTCCCAAGCCTATTTTGGTCTTGGGGACCCCATTCCCCCAGGGCCATATTTTTTTAAAGGGGAGAGGGCTGCGTGTCCAGCTCCCCCGAGCCTCACCAGGCCTTGGAGATCTCATCCCACTGGACCATTTTAAATTTAAAGGGGAGGGAGGGGTCACGTTGCCCCCTCCTCGAGTCTATTTTTGCTCCATGGACCCCTGGTCCCACGTAATTTAAAGGTGGGGTGACCTGGTGCCCACCCAGGGCACCCACCACACACATTTTTGGGGGCTGCAAGGGAAGTCCCAGTGCCCCAATGGCTCCAGCCAGTTCCCCACTTGCTGCAGGAGCTGGCATTGCTCTTGTACTAAGGCCCCCTCCCTTTTCATTCAGTATTGTCCCCAGGGACTTTTAAAGGCTCGGGGAGGGGTCTGTGTGGCCCCTCCCCTTAAAATATACTTTGGACCCCAGGGGATCGGGTCCCAGGCCAAAAACGGCCTGGGGAGAGGCCCCGCTCCCTAATTAATTAGATAAGGCCACGGGAATGGGGTCCCCGGCTGAAAGTTGCTCAGTGAGGGGGGCCATGCTCCTCCCCCCCTTAAAAAGTAATTTAAGCCACGAGTGATGGGATCCTCAGAACTAAAAACAGCCTGGGAAGAAGGGATGTGTGCCCCCTTCCCTTAAACGATATTTCAGGCCCTAGAGGATAGGTTCCCCGGGGCTGAAAATGCCTCAAGAAGGGGAGCCATGCACCCACATCCAATAAAAACCTGTGTCATCTGGGGAATTTTTTGTTGCCCCATTTTTGGCACCAGGTGGGGTTCCTCTGGGGCCCACCGCCATGCCTAGAAGGTCAGGGTACCCCTACCCTGCCCCCATTTGTCTTTTTTAGGTCTCGCTGAGCCCCAGCGCTTGCGCTGGCTCGGAGAGACATTTTATAGTTGGGATTTTCAAAGTGCTGCCGTGGCCTAAAGCTTCAGTGCACGTGAACGTGCACGCGCGCAGCGCCATGTGTCTTTCCTCGGCAGCACGCGATCGCAATCGCGATCACTTTCACTTTCGTGGCCGAGGAAAGTGGCGAAAGCTTGTTCTCTCTCTGCCCCCCTCGCATCCTGAAGCTCATTTCCTTCTTCGTTTTATTGCATTCACCCCTACTTCTTTCCTATCTCTGCTTACCTCTTAGGCACTACCTTTCCTTACCGCCCTTCACCTGCTCTCACTCGCCTTCCCTTCCTTCTTCGTCTTCCTCCTCTTCTCTCTCTTGTTTTCTTGCACTTTCATTTCTTCCCCTCTCTTCCTCCCTTTCATGTCCCCCTTTCCCTGCCTGTGCGTACATTCACCTCTCCTTGCCCTGACTGCTCCCTCTCTCCACATCTGCCTCCTCCCCCACGCCCTCGCCTTACATCTCCCCTCCGTGTCTTCCTACTCCCTCTCCCACGCCCTCCGCTTCTCCTGCCCCTGACCCGGGCTGCTCTCCTCCCGCCGACCACAGACAGGACCCTCGGCGCCGCTTCCCCCGGCCTTACCTGCGGGAGAGGGTCGGGACAGTACGCCAGCCTCAAGCTATCCAGTGGTCCCGGGTGTTGTTCCTCATGTGGGACGGAGAGGGGGGTTCCCGGCCGCACAGCCTCCCCCTGTGTGGATGCAGCGATTGATCAGTCCCAGACACGAAAACGCGAATAAATGGCAGATTGCTGGGGGCATTTGGTGCAGATGCAGCCCTGAGTAGCCCCTGGCCAGTGCAGGCCCAGTTTTACTGCTGGCTGAATGCCACATCAACACCCAGCAGCACTCACGGACAGCGGAATGGCACACGCCATATCGCCCCCTTCTCTTACCAGCACTGCACAGCCCAGAGCAAGCAGGTGAGTGATGACGAGGGCACGGATGTGTCCATGGTGGCACGGCTGTCCCAGAGTTTCTTCATTTTCAGGCTCCTCAAGCCGAGGTCTCCACTCTGGGCCTCCTCCCAACCCAATTGCGCTACGCTTTATTAACAGTACTTTGGGCCACACCGGGGGTGTGCTACAGACTAACAGGCAGCGTGCTTTCTATCCACTCCCACTTACCACGCTGGTGTGCCCTTAGCCTGCTTCACTATCGGTGCCATCCTTTTACCTACCCACGTGGGCACTTCATGTACGGGGGAGGCCTCTCGCCTCTTGCAGGAGGGTCAGCATAGGCTGCAGGGCCTTAACTTGCGGGCACCATCAGTCATGCTTCTCTCCCGCCGCACTCTCCTTTCTTTAACCTTCCTAGCCACAACGCATCGGCGCCCGGCCTTTGTGCGGGCTATCTTGCGATCCCTTCTTCCTGCTTGTAGGCGTCACCAGGGGGTGCGTGATTCCCTTTCGCCGAGCTTTCACTCCAGCAGTGCTTCCCCCACACTCAACCAGGCATTGTACTGTGTTTTTGTCTGTGTGGGCACTTTAGGTACATGTGTGTCACGCTTCATGCTGTGTGGGTTTCTTTTGTCTGCTGCTGCACTCCACCCCCTCACCCCTTTCAAATACCATCCCGGCTTCGCTCAGTTGGACCCATGGGCTCACCTTATGCCCTAGAATCTGCATGTTATGCCCCATTTTGCAGGGTTAAACTTGTAATAGGCAATAATTATTGCAGACCATATATTCTGATCTCTGGAGTATCGAATCTTATGTGCTGAGTTAATGTAAGTATCCAGTGATGTGAGAGGCCTGTTGTACCCCTGGTTTGTTGCTGGGTGCTGAGTGTGCATTGTGTCTTCATGTTTTTGAGGGGATTGTTAGTCATGAGTGGTGTTGATGTGCAAATGTTGTGCTTTAGTGTCTGGCATTGAGATGCATCACTTGTAATCCCCAAGGACTGTTCAAGAGATGCTCCTCCTTGCCCCCTGAATGGCTCAGTTGTAGGCGTCAAAAGTGCAGGAATGCTCTGTAAGCTTCTCCTTAGCACCTCCGTACTATGTAGCACTGTGGTGCATTGGGTGATACTCTCATAGCTGCCAAGTTTCTCAGGTCCATGCGCGATGTGCTGCACCAGTCCATGTTTTCTGGCTTGGAATTCTGGGACTTGTAGTTCTGTTTTATAATGGAATAAACAATACTACAAGTCCCACAATTCAAAGCCAAAAGACATCACTCATGCATGGACCTGGGAGACTTGGCAAGGAATTTACCCTACAATATTGGATGGAATCATGACTTGTTGAGTGCCACACCCTTGCTCATTTAACAGGCCCTATGGGATCTTTGAGTGCCACCTCTTGCTCATTTAACAGGCCCTATGGGATCTTTGAGTGGCACCCCTGGCAAATTTTGCAGCACCTTAGTGCTAGTGTCACTGTGGTGATGAGCACAACCTTGGGGTATTTAGCCACACCCTGGCACAACGCGACAGCAATAGTTTTATTTTAGGTATTTGCGACAGATCAGACATTGCACCTAGAAGCAGCCAAGAACTTTAAAGCGTACATTTTTATTGCAGCAGGAACAGCATCTCAGATATGAGGTCTTGTACCAACAACAGTAGCACAATAGATTGTATAAACCAGGATGTAGTGTGAGGGACATTCGGAAGCAGTCAGTGCAGTGCGCTAACTAGTGCTGCGACAATTTCGTGTTATGTTAGTTTTTTACGAGGCATAGTTGTACAGTTTTCTTTATTTTGTTTTACTTTTTATGAAATTCCAGACATTAGTCCAACTTGAGGCACAGAAAGATACAGTGAGCTGCCAACAAATACATAGCTGTTGGTTCAGTGGAAGAAGGCAGGATTTGAACCCTCCAGTCAAGGTTCAAGTTAGGCCTGGGCGGAGTTTGCTGAATCGCACTATGCAGAGCTCTGCGAAGTGTCGAAAAACTCTGCCTCGCTACGCGGAGTTCTGCGAGCAGCGGAGTGTGCTACGTCGTGCTATTTGCGCTGATTTTTAGCACCAGGAGTTTCTCCTGCGTTGTAAAATAGCATGAACAGCATCATGCGTAGCATCAGAGGGTACTGCTTCTATCTGAATCTTGAGTAGATTTTCTACACGAATTACAGCTTCCTCAACACGAGCGGCAGCTTTCTCTACGCGAGCGGTAGCAACCTGCCGCGACCGCCCGCGTTTAGAAATCTCTCCGGGAGGTGGTCTAGCATGCAATTTCTCTCTCTTTTGCGCGAGAAAAAAACGGCAAAACTCCGCTTGCGGAACAGAATTGTTTGCCCACCCCTAGTTCAAGTGCAGAATGTTACGGAAATTTCTCCCAGTGGGTGTTCACTTGCTTTGTTTATTCACTACAATATAGCACAGCTCAGAGGCGTGTGGTTGAGATGCAGGGGCCAATTTGGTCTGAGGTTGCAACAGACTAAGATAAGAGCAAGAGAAAGAACAAGCATTGGCATAGCCAATAGGTCTCGCCTTTGAGACATTATAAGTGTTTAGCCATGCAACAGTTAATGTTGTTGCAGTAAGGATATTGTGCTGCATAACTAAATACTTATAAGGTGAAGAGCTCGGTTCAGTCACAAAGCTCTCTGCCTGCAGCTTCCAGACAGTCTGCTTGTTGCGTCCACCCTGCCCGTCCTCCTCCCATTCCCTCTCCCAGCAGCTTGTTCTTTGATCTTCTGATAGCGCTCCTACTCTCCATGACCCCCATTGCTCTGGGTCTCTGACAGTCCGTAGTCCGCGAGTATGATCTGTGCCCCCAGCCCCCACAGGCACTACTGCAAACAGTTTTATAACAAACGAATTTCGGAGGAAAAAAAGTAAGATATTTAATTTACTGGATCGAGTTGGTTGTTGCATTTGGTGGATATTTTATTTGCACAGGATTTAAAGGCTAGAGCGTTTCTTCTGTCCATTCATTTACAGCGCTTCATGGCTGCCGCGGTGCTGTTAGACACTGGGCGCTGCAGCAGGGGCTGTGACGCCGTCAGACTTCAGATTTAACATCAGGATGGGCCCCCCTCTGACACATGCGGTCGAGGGTTCCAGTATTATCCTGCTATATCTTAATTGCATGATATAGCGCTTAGTACCCCTGACGAGGATTCAGCTGTGTCCTCATTTTCCGGGCTCACAGAAGAGGTTTGTTGCCTGCATCTCGGATATCAGATATGCCCTTTTCAGGTGCTCGTCTTAACAAGCATTTGCAATGCAATAGGTCTCGCATTTACGCGAGTTTGAGCTATTAACAATGGAAATAACAATGCTTTTTATTTTTGTTTTTAAAACATAAATAAAAGGCGGAGTCATTTACAATGCCAATAGCTTAAACTTGCGTAATTGCGAGACCTATTGCATTGCAAATGCTTGTTTATATTTGATTTAAACTTGGACTTTAGCTCTGAGTTCTAAGATGGCTGACATCACTTCCTTTTTGAGGTGGTGGTAGCCAATCAAATCTCAGTTTGAGATCTGTTGTCTCCACGGATCCTCTAAAGCATACCATTTTCTTTAACCTTAAGTTTTCCAACACTACTGAACGGATTTACAACAAAACAATAAAAAACACTCTTTCTGAACCAAGATCTAACTTTCTGCATCAAGATTTAGCTTCTGCCAAATTTGATGCAAATCACTTCAGTGGTTTGGGCTGTAGCTGTGTCTGAGGACAACACATATTGGAACTCCCCTTTTTCTCAGCCCCTGCACCCAAACTTTTCATTCTGAAAACAATTCAAAAGTAGCACTTTTTGGGAAAGTTTAGTGGAGATTTGTCAAACGGCGCAAAAGTTTTTAGCAACACAAAAATGCATTTCCTATGGAAAAGATCCTACTTATATTACCCACTGGGACATATACATATATTATCTACTGGGGGTTGCCAGTATGGAGTTATAGTTTGGGAGTTATAGTTAGGACCTAGGGCCAGATGTACGATTGTTTTTTGAGGTCGCAAAAGGGAGATCGGCCTGTTTGCGTTTGCACAAAAGGGTCCTGGCATGTACAAACAAATTTTTGTGAATCACTGACTCATAAATTAGCGTTTGCGACGCTCGCTATTAGGAAGCAGCGTCCCTTCCTAATGGCGAGTCTCAATGCAATGTACTATTGATTTGCGACCACATTTGCAGCCGCAATACACTCACAATTTACCACCTACTTTAAGTAGGTGGTAAACCACTTGCAAACGGAAGGGATCCCCAGGGGACCCCTTCCTCTTTATGAGTGTTTGCAAAACTATTTTTTTAAGAGCAGTCAGGGGTCCCAGTGGCCACTGCCTGCCCTTAAAAAATGGAACTGAATAGTTAAATTTTTCATTTTTTCAAATGCATCCCATTTTCCTTTAAGGAAATTGGGCTGCATTTAAAAAAAACTACAGGCCACCATCCCTGGGAGTGCTACTCATTACCAATGGGGTCGCAAATTGTGCTTGCCTCATGAATATTAATGAGGCATGTAATTGGCGACCCCATTGGGAATCGCAAACAGTGTAGGAGACACTGTTGTACATTCACTTTTGCGAGTCGCAAATTGCGAGTCACAAGTCGATGCAATTTGCGACTCTCAAAAGTGAATGGTTGTACATCTGGCCCTTAGTTTCCACAGAAAAGCACTTTTTGACTTGGTTATAGCTTTGGTGCTATTTCACAAATCTTCACAACATTTTCTTAATAAGTGACATGGTTTGTCTAGTTCTGCATGGAAAGTTTTGAAGTACTCCATTAATCAGGGGCTGAGAAACAGAGGAGTCAAAAAATGTGTTTTTCCCATGCAATTTCCCATATGGATTTTGAACATGACTACAGCCTGAACTACTGTAAGGAATTCGAGTGACTGACTCAGTGTGCATAGTGCATCAACAGGGGAACACAAAGAGAGGAGAGAAGAGAGAGGTGCTCTCACCCGAGCTTCCGTATCTGCACCTGGAACCAGGAAAGAAGGCAGCGGAGACGGAGGCAGAAGGAGGGCGAGGAGCGACCAAGTGCGGGGGTGTAGCAACTCCCTGCGGAGTGACAGCCCGGGCCCATGCGAAGCGGTCCAGCCAGGTCAGGGCACGGCATGTGGGACAGTCCCGCAGCTCCTGCCACCATTACCCCTATTGCCACCTCATTTTCTGCCTCATCAATTCTAGCAGCCCCATCCCCGAAGCAGCTGGGGAAACGGACTCTAGCTTTGAGGGACGGCCCAACGACTCCCGCTCGGCCCACCACGCCATTACCCCCATTGCCGTCTCATCTTCTGCGAGATCAATTTTAGCAGCCCTGCACCCAAAAGCAGCTGAGGGGATGGACAGCTGGCTGCAGGTGCGGCTTGTGGGATGGCCTGGCCATCACTCGGTATTCACCCCACGGCCCTAGCCGCCTTTACCCTCTCTGATGGCCATCAGTCCGCCCCACATTCCACCCGCTTCAGCAGCTCCAACAGCCCTGTCCCAGAAACAGTCCGGTAATGGTTGGCTGTCAGTCAATTTGCAAACAGAACACCTATGCCACTAGCAACAGGCTACTAAGTAGTACTTTTAACACAGACATGGCGACTGGGTGTTTACAGCCCCATTTTTTGATTGAACAATACCTAATCAATACTTAGGAAAATACTTGAGCAATAACTGGGCAATTGACCTTTAGAGTTGAGCAGCTGCAGAGCAACAACGTGCACCAGAGGTCTGGAGGAACAGAGGTATGCACATGGGGCGAACGTCTATGGGAGTCAGGTCTAGAGTGCCAGAACACCACACAAAGCAGGGACAGCACTACCTGAAGCGAGCTCAGTGGTCGCACTCTACTGCAGCGACCCTCTGGACTCTCCATGGAAATGGCCCAGCCGGGTCTGGGTGTAGTTTGTGGGGGTGCTAGGTTCTATCCAGCAGCACCGCCAGGATCCAAGGCCTCTGATCCTCACTCCTGACCTCCTGACCACAACTCCAGCCACCAGCAAAGCAAATAGTGAAGATCCTTCCAACCAACAAAGGCAAATCCAAAGCCCAAAATTACAGAATACACAGACACTACAGAACCACCAGGAACAGCTGGGAACGGCAGTAAGCGTCAGGCCCAAGTTAAGAGATACCAGTAAAGAAATGAGATTGGGAAAAATCAGACAGACGGGGCAACAGGGCAAAAGAACGCCAATCAGAAGTGGGTATCGAAAATATTAAACATGAATAAAGCAACAAAGATAAAAGAACCACGTCACACACAGAAGAGCCCCCTAATATCGCTTGTTTGGCAAAGCAGATACAAGTGGAAAAAAGAGCTCCATATTCTTCTTCCTTGAAGAATCTGGGACCGCAATCTATTCAATGCCTGGAGATGTATGTACCAGGTCTTGTAACATTTCTGGCCCCCTGAGAACAACAGAGAGCCTAACTCCTCAAGAGAAGTAAACAGAATCACTAAACGATCAAGTGCACAACTACGATCAAGACATGGAGGGTTCAAACTTCCTATCAACAAAGAAAAAACCCAGCAAAGTACAGCAAATCAAACCAAAAAACTATAACCACAAAAGCGCATTTCACACTGGAGAACCAACAAACTCTGCGACTGACATATGTAACAGAACCGATAACGAGGTAAAAGACAGGAGTAAGACAGTCCCCTCAGTGTAACACAGATTTCATGAAAGCAATGAAAAAATTATCTCACGCATAAAACTGCCAAAAACGAATATACAAACAGACAAGGCAAAGCCTGCACACTCTACACCTAGAGTCATACCGAAATAGGAAGCAACCCAGGGGTCAAAAGCCGTTGCACAGGCTCTCCAGGAGGACTTGGAAAGTTCCTGGCTGAGATCAATCACACTCTGATCCAATGAGGGTCTCTAACAAGCCATGGAAGCTAAAACGATGTAGCAGGAGACCAAAGCTAAAGGACAGAAGAGAAAGATGACCACAACACATCAGCAAAAAATGACATGGAGATAAATGATGAACGTCACAACAAAAACAACAAAAAGCTTGTTCGAACTTTCCACGACACCTCCTTTAATGTTACTCAATAGCTATGAAACACCTCACAAAATACCAAGCAAAATGGGCCACCGCATTCTGGAAAAAACAGTACAAGGGCAGCAGACCAGCAACCTGAGCCGAATATATGACGTTACAAAGCAAACAATTACAACGCATGCATTTACAACGCGGTTTTTACATCACAACTACCATTACATCGCATGATTTTACAATGCATTTTTAAAAACTACTATTACAACGCATACCATTACAACGCATAATACTTTTAGGATAACAGTGGGGTAAGTGTTGGATAGTGTAGGGGTAAAATTACTATTCCCACTCCAGTGAGTGCAATAGTGTAGGGGTGAAAATTACGATTCCTACTCCAGTGAGTGCAACAGTAGGGAAAGTGTTGGATAGTGTAGGGGTTAAAATTACTATTCCCATGTACCCCAAAACCCATACCCACCCTAAAACAAAAAATCTCCTTTACTTTCCTTATAATGCATTGTAATGGATGCGTTGTAATGGTATGCGTTGTAATAGCATTAAATGTAGTGACATGCGTTGTAATGCATGCATTGTAATGGAATGTAAAGGCAGTTGCATTGTAACAGCTGTGTTGTAAAGGTAGTGCATTGTAATTACTGCATTGTAATGGTTATTTCCCACCCGAGCCACCGGCTGGATCGTTTCTCCACACTACTGCTTACTCTACAAACCTCAAATGAGTTACTTACAGTGCAATCCAACAAATTAGACATCCAAATAGATCTAATGAATCTTATAGCTTCACATATTTCAAGCATTAACACCAAACTGAAAAAACTAACAAATCTAATAACAGGAGTCCAATCAATCAATTCACTCACCATTACAACCATCCTGTTCATACAGCCCAATAACTGAAAAACTAAGCTCCCTACCAGTGAACAGATAATAAGCATAAAAAAGCTAACCTGGCTAACAGTCCTTTCAGCACCACTAAGCTAGAAGAACACTCCAGACCCACTACAAAGCCACAAGGGAATCCTACAGGCTCTTATCAGCCAACAGGAGAAGTAAGAGAACCACAAACAAAGCAGGAAACAAGAAGGGCAACACAGGAAGACACACAGAAGCCCTCAGCAGAAACAGCAACCACAGAAGTGCCCAAAGCAGCAAAACAAACGAGAAAGCAAAACAAATGTGAAAGAAAAGTAAGAAACAAAACAATACAACTGGTAAAACATCAGACACCTACACTATACAACATATTTGGACCAATAATTGGTGGTAAGGCAAAGCTCGGTCTTGCTAAGAACCCCACAAGCACTATCATAGCCTGCAGCGTAAGCCAAAAAGGAATGGGAAATGGAGGAAGACACATTAGAAGAATCAAGCTCAAGTAAAACATTGGAAATAGAATCTACATCCACAGAAGTCTTGGTCAACCACACAAAAACAACATAGTGGAAGGATTCGTCCAAATGGTAAAGAAAGATGCAAGACAAAACCTGCTAGAGAAGAAAATACCAATGGGATACTGAAAACACCAGTAATCCAATACAACCAGGTACGAGCTGGCAGAAGTGAACAAGGAGCAAGCTCAACTTCTAGAGATAACAACACCGCTGGTATAAAGAACAAGACTAGTGGCCTAGCAGAAAGAGCAGCAGCCAACAGACACAACACTCTTTCCAACAGACTTCAAGACACACCGAATGATGAACTTAACCACAAAGAATGACCGAGAAAAATCCAAAAACTCAACGCGCAGAAGACTGAGCCTCACAACCAGGTATGGAAAGTAACATACGAGCAGACAGAGAACTAACATGCAGACTTGCTCAAAAATCTTAGCCCACCAGCCAACGCAAGAAAGGGCAGTCCAACAGCACGAGAAAACCTCAGGTTGATCATCCAGAAATACAATAAGCCACACAATCACACTCAACATTGAAAGTACTAGATGTTGAAGAAAAGTACCATGCTTCTCTGATCTTAGCAGACCTCATTGACTGGTCTGATAAACACAGCTTGATCCTGATCAATCAGACAGGCTTCAGAAAACGGACCAGAACAATTGCAAACATATTATCACTTCAGTAATAGCAGAAAAATGCAAGCAAAAATAGCAACAATTACATCTCTGCTTCATAGACCTAAAAGCGGCCTTCGATAGCGTAGATCGTCACAACTTCTGGAGAAAACTAAGAGCCTGGAATATCGCCGAAAGAATACCACAAGGAATAATGTTATTTTACTCCCACACCTGGATAAGAATGAAGTTGGGTGACGGCGCAAGGATTTCAAGAAAGTTGCTCACAAATATGGGCCTGAAACAAGGATGTGTACTGGCGCCACACCTTTTCAACCTGTATATGTCCAACCTAACACCACGGCTTAATAAGATCAACTCCCACCCACCACACCTGGGAGAGTTATTTTTAACTCATCTTTCATACACAGACAACGTAGTACTAATGAGTTTTTTTTTTTTTTTATAATTTATTTTTTATTTTCCATTTTGCACATATAGTATTTCATATCACCATACATTTTATAAAATTCCCTAATCCCGTAGCAGTCACATATTCACTGCGATTAAGTTTCATTACATTAGTACTTCACAATATAACTTCTAGCCATAAACATAATTAACTCACAATAAGAACACAAACCCTAGGTTTTCACACATATTTTAGAGTGTTCCCTGCGCTTAGTCCTAGTACCTAAGAGTAGACCAGCCCTTCCTTCCATCTAGTAATAGGCTCCCATATTCTTAACCCAAGCTGCCTTTTTCTTTTACCCTTCCTTTCATAGATGGGCTTCTCAAGGTTATATGCTGCCAATAGGTTAGCCATCCATATTTGCCAACCCGGAGGATTTTTATCCAACCAGGCCCTAGCTATAGTTAATCTGTAGACTGCCATGGCTATAAACATAAATTCCGTCTGTAAAATATCAGTCCCTGGGCTGATCCCTAGAAGAATCCATACTGGTGTGAGTATAATTTGTATGCCTAGGGATCTGGCCATGAATAGCTCTATATCTCTTAATAGGATATGCAGTTGGGGGCATGATGCAAAGATATGCACAATATCTGCTTCTAGCAGATTGCATCGAGGGCAAGAAATCCCTGTAGTACCTCCCCATTTTAAGATTCTATCAGGGGTGAAATATAGTGAGTATAGTGTCTTATAGTGTTGTGACTGTAGAGGAGCAGAGCAGAGAATTGTACGTCCCAAGTCCAACGACTCCTGAAACCATTGTTCTTCCCCGCTCAATTTCTCGAGCCACTTTTTACTATATTTATCCAGATCATCTGGTTTCCCTTTTATCAGACTTGCGTAAAAGCTCTTAATTGTACAATCTCCCAGCATCCTTATCCTTTCCAAGATTTCATTCGTTCCAAACCCTACTGACCCCCCCCTTTTTATTGCCAAAAAAGCTTCTCACCTGAAGGTATTTAAAAAAACCTTGCCTATCTATGCCATATTTATTTATTAAATCAGTAAACTGCATCACCCCCTCAGAGTCCATAAGATGGCCAATCTGATCTATTCCCTTTTCAACCCATCCCGCTAATATTGAGTCAGCAAAAATTGCAGCAGGGAAAGACCTATTCTTATACAGTTTGATATATCTATTGAATCTTCCCAAGCCTGCATTCTTCAGGAAAGCTTTCCATACTTTAATAGCTGCACTAACCGTCTTAAACCTCGTTCTCTTGTAATACCCAAATTCAATGCAATTTAAAAAGCAATTTTCCGCTTCACCCCCTAAAACAGTTGCATAGATCTTAGTAGAGTTTGTGGTGGCTCTTGGGTCTATTCCACCCCCTCCTATCAGCCCCTGCATATGTTGCAGCGCTGCTGCCCAGTAATATAATCTAAAGTCCGGCGCACCCCACCCGCCCCTTTCCCTAGGGAGGGAAATGAACCTATAAGCCCTTCGCGTCTTCCCTTGGGCCCAGATAAATCTGTTTAATATTACCTCCAGCATTTTAAACCATATGCCTTCGAAAAACAAAGGAATGGTCCTAAATAGGTAAAGGAATCTCGGTAAAATTAACATCTTAATTATGTTGGTAGATCCCACAAGAGATAAATGTAAATTATTCAACCTCTCCAGGTCTATCTTTACCTTATTTAATAATAGACTCATATTTTCTTCTACCAATTTGTCTAAGTCTGCCGTGATGATGACTCCCAGATATGTTGCTGATCCAACCACTCTTGCTTCATTATAGTTACAATACTTGTTCACAACTATCTGTGTCTTGGCCCTATTCAGACTATAGCCAGATATTTGTCCAAATACCTGCGCCGCTGCTTCCACTACTGTAATTGCCGATGCTGGGTCGGATGTCAAAATAGACACGTCATCAGCGTACGCCAGCGTTTTAACCTCGCTAGCGTTGACCCTCATTGAAGGGATACCATTGTTACCTTCTAACCTCCTTAAAAGAGGGTCCAAATAAAGAGCGAAGAGAAGGGGAGAGGAGGGGCAGCCTTGCCTGGTCCCTCGAGTGATCTTAACTGGTGTTGAACATCCCCTGTTGATTCTGATTCTAGCTGTAGGTTCCTTATATAAAGTTTGAATGCCTTTTATATATCCTTCTCCTATACCACTCCACCTCATAGTCAGCCAGAGGTAGTCCCAGGAGACCCTATCGAACGCCTTCTCTGCGTCTAGAAAGAGCGCTGCCATAGGGTCTCCTAAGGTGCCTGCCGCATCAAACATGGTAATTACTTGTCTAGTATGTTGCGTAGTACCCTTACCTGGGATAAAACCATGCTGTACTGGGCTTACCAAACACTCAATAATGCCAGCCAGTCTTCCTGCCAGGATTTTCGAGTAGACCTTAGCATCTGCATTCATTAATGTAATTGGCCTGTATGAACCTGGTGCTGTCAAAGGCTTCCCTTTTTTTAATATCACAATAATGTCCGCTCCACCCCATGACTCAGGAATAAATTCCCCTTTTTGTGCCTGTAACATAATATTAAACATATCCAATTCCAATACTCCTTGAAATACTTTAAAGAATTCCACCGGGATCTGATCCGGACCGGCTGCCTTACCCGAGGGGAGATCACCCAAGGCCATTCTAAGTTCTTCCAACTGAAATGGGGCGTCTAACATCACCCTTTGTTCCTCTAGCATTAAGGAGGGGGTGGTATCCTCCAGGTATCTCTCTATCTCTTTTAACCGATCTTCTGTATCGGTAGTGTATAGATCCTGATAATATCGTCTGAAAACTTCCCTCACTTGATCTGGTTCCGTAACAATACTACCTTGATCATTTTTAATTTCCTTTATATCTGATAGAGCTAGCTTCTGTCTAGTCCGTACTGCTAGAATATGGCCCACCCTTTCGCTTAGCTCGTATGCGTTCTCCTTTTTTATAAGGTATTTCTCTGCAATTTTCTTAGTGTTACATTCTAGAAATTCTGCTCTAAGTGCCGTAATTTTTAACAGGTGCTGCTCCAGTGGACGATGCTGTTGAATGTCTAGGGCCAACTCTTCTTCAACCTTAAGTAGTTTCTTGGAAGTTGCTTCTATTCTAAGTTTCTCTTCCTTTTGTCTAGCTAATACAAAACTCAGCGTCTCACCCCTAACCCCAGCCTTAAAGGCGTCCCATACCACCCCCGGAGGAGCTGTCCCTCTATTTATATCCCAGTAGTTTTTAATCCAGAGCTCCATAATCTTTCGATATGCCTCATCTTTCAACAATGCTCTTTCAAAAGTCCACTGCACTTCCCTTCCTTGAGGCTTGCCTATTATAACTGTTAACACCAGTGGGCTGTGATCGGAGACAGCGCGGGGGTATCTTTCAATCTGTGATCCCTGTATCATCGACCTAGTAATTAAAAAGTAGTCCAACCTGACCATAACCTTGTGGGGAGCTGAGTAAAATGTGCTACCGTCTATATTTGGATGATGCTTGATCCATGGATCATCCAAGGAGTTATGCAATACCATATCTGACAAAGCCTTATTTGTTTTTTTCTTTCTCCCCGAATACTGCCCTCTCGGTTGTAGAAATGAACTATTTAAATCGTGAATGTTGAGGTCTCCACAGCACACAATAGGTTCTGGCCATTGAGCCAACTCTACGTCCAGATATTGAAAGACATCAGGGTCATCCTCTGTTGAACCGTAAATATTTACTAGTGTGAGCCTCTCTCCTTTAAAATCTATCTCCACTATGACCCAGCGACCCCACTGATCTTCTCACGTCCCTGATTCTTCCTAGAACTGCTACCCCTCTTGTTCTAGTCCCTTGTTTGGAGCACGCCAACAGTGAAAAACCAAGCTGTTCTAATAGATACCCCCTTGAACCTTCTACATGGGTCTCCTGCAGACAAACCAGATCTAACCGAAGTGTTTTAAGTAGAGCAGTAACCCTAATTCTTTTGTTAGGGTCATTAAGTCCACATACATTAATTGTAACAATTCTACAAGTCATTACTTTGAGTCAAGTATCTTTCCCTGTTATATACATCCACGCCCATAGTGTATATACCATCCATAATGTGTGATTCGTTGTACTGCTTATAATGCTGCTTGTGATATTCAATATGTGCTTTGCTATATACTATACTGTGCTGTGCTAAGTGATATGTACCGTAAACTTGAAAACCATTTCCCCCCTCTCCCTTCCCTCCCCTAACCCACCTTGACCTCCTCCCCCTGCCCTCCCACCCCCTTTTACAGGCAAATAGGTCAATCATGACCTATGTGTGGCTGTCTGTAAGTCGTAGTTGTCGCCTCCCTCTCCCATGAGCCCTGTATATCAGCTCGTAGTCATGCTCCCTCTTAGGAGTTATTTCAGCCTCCCTTCCACTCTTATATCTTAATCATTCACCTCTCAGCTACCCCCTTTCTGCCCTTTCAGTTCTTCCAAAAATTGTTTTGCTTTAACTTCTGAAAAGAACATTCTTACGTGGCCCTTTGTGACAATTTTTAATCTAGCCGGAAACAATAGGTATGCTTCTGAACCTAGGTTCTGGAAAGGAGTAATTAATTGCCTTAGTTTCCATCTCCTCTCCACTGTCACATGGCAAAAGTCAGGTCTTGCAAAAAATGTGGACCATTAAAAGATCTTTTCGAATCCGGCCTAGCCTTGTCAATAATCTCCTGTCTCACCAAGTAATTTCCCACATATACCAACATTGCCCTAGGTAGACTCTCACGATCGGTGGGCCCTCTTTTCCTTAGAGTGAGTGGGAATCTGTGTGCCCTTTGAACTTCCAAGTCCCATTGCCAATGGGCCTCTGGAAAAGCCCCCTTTAGCAAATTCACCACAAACCCTCTCGCGTCCTGCCCTTCCACCCCTTCCGCCAGACCCAAGAGTCTAACGTTGTTGCGTCGTTGGCGGTTTTCAAAGTCCTCCATCTTCCATTGCATGTCTTCTGCCACCTTCTCATGGGTAGATTTAAAGGAGCGCCAATCTGCCATATCATCTTCTAGTCTTCCAGTCCTCTCCTCCACCTGTACTACTCTATCCGCCACCTCTTCATACAGTTTATTCATTTTTTTAAGGGAGGACTGAATTTTTTTATTGTCTTGTCTAGCTCTCCGACTCACCGCCCTTGCCTCCCCTTGCATCTGTTTCAAAGTACTAAATAGCAAGTCAAATGGCTCTTGGTGGGGTGAACCCCCAACTGGCACTTGATTGTCTTCCTGATGTATGCTTGGTGTGGCTGTATAATCCCACAGAAGTTTTTTCTTCGTGTTTGAAGTGGGTCTCTGACTACCCAGCTTAACTCCCCTCTTCTGGGTACTTTTTCCTTCTGACGAGGTGCTCTCAGTATCAGAGCCCCCACTTAGACCGCCTTCACTAGAGATTGTTGACTCAGAGTCCTCATTCAGTGAAAAGAAACGATCCCCCTCTGGAGAGCCGGCCCCCTTATTCTCTACAACATCGGTAGGTAGAGAGTGTAGTGGAATGCTCTCCTTTGCCGTAGGTTGAGGGCTGCCCATCCCTGCCTCCACTTGTAATAGAGCACCCAACATGTCTGAATTTCCTAATTCCGCTGCCCGCTTCACTCGAGGTTCTAGGTGGACCCCAGCCCTCACCTTACTCCTTTCGCTGCTGCCTCCAATGCGCTGCTCGGGTGTTTGATCGTCTATCTGCCCAGTCGTCTGCTCCGTTGATTCTGGCAGGAAGGCTGGGGGTTGCTTAGCAACCACGTTATCGGCGCTATCGGCGTCCTGTGGAAATATGGATTTTTATGGTCAGTTATGTCCCCTATCTTGGACCCCAACGGTTTCATGTATAAATCACAAGTACATGTATGTTCCCTCCAGTTCCAGTTATGAAGACGCAAACACATGTGCGTCCACCGTCAACATGTCCTCTTTCAGATCCGCCATGAATGGGCCGGATATTCTATTCCTAAGTATGAAAGGCCACCGGCTTTATATGGTTCATTTATCCCATTTTACAGTCCAGGCGAGTAGGCCCTGATTCTGCCATTAAGCCTTTTCCTGCCTTCTGCCTCTAAAAGCTCCAGTCTGAGCTCGCATCTGTATCCATGAACTTTGTCCTACTCCCTGCGCGGCTAACGGTGCCTGACTCGGCCTGTCGGCCTGTCTGCCTGCCAAAAAACTGTATTTCACCTTCAAGATTATCTGCTCTGCTCCGCTCCTCATCCGATGCATTCCTGTCTAGTAGTTTAGGTAAACATTCCTCCAGCTACCGCGCAAAGGGCCAGGCCTCGCTGCCCTCATGCAAGTAATTCATAGCCCTGTTACCATGGAATATTCCTACCCCCTCGCATCTAGTGTAGACACTTAGACGCTTGTACACGCACTAACAGTCAGTATAGTCAGTATAGAATAAGATTCTATCCTAAGAGACCTCTCTTTTTGGATAACACAGTTCTTTAAACATAGGATATTAGATATGATTTGGGATTAGGTTGACATAACCCCAGACTTTTGTCTCCACATGTAGAGCTAAATGTCAAGTCCCTTTCTCCCCCTAGTTGCACGTCAAATCACACGTCATGCTGCTGCGCGCACATCTCTGCCAAGTATTTTTGCTGACATTGCGAAATTCTTTCATGGAACCACCCATTTGTGACATCATACCTAATGACGTTCTTTAGTTACGCCTAGTTACACCCATTTTAGTTACGCATGTATGTTTTTATCTCTGTTATCAACTGTTACGCCTCCTGCATCTGTTTCACTGTAATGCCTATTCTATAAAAATGATTACCTGTCAATAAAGTATTGTCCTTCACTTCCTGAACCTTCGTGGTGATGGAATATGAAGCCCACAAATTCGAATTGTGTTATTGGAATAAAGCCCGTTCCGAACCTCTAATACCACGGATTCTGCCTCTTATTTTATTGAGCTATTCTTATTAATGTTCCGCATCAAATTAAGTTCCGGTAATTAAATTATTTACCACATATATGGCGCCCGAATAGGGACACTTTCTCATCTCACGCGCCGGAGGTGCGTTGCAGGCCCGGTCTCCTGCCACAGCTGGACGGACAACAACGCGTACCCACAGGATTTCCTGTATCTCCCTCCTGCCGAGCGGGGGTAACTGAGGCTGCGATCAACACCCAGACGAGGCGGTGAGAAGTGCGAAGTATCCCGACCAGAGCCTAGCTGAGAGAGCAAGATCCGAGGTATACAGAGGCCCACCAGGTTCCGAAGTTCCGAAGTTTCGAGTCGAGTCCAGTCCGGTCCAAGTCCAGTTCAAGTTCAGTTCCGAGGCCTTCCGTTCCGAGCTACCCGGTGAGTACCATTGCCGGGGAGGCGTTCTGACGTGCACATAGGTTGTGCCGGTCAAGACGGGTTTGGGTACAAAAATCCGGTCTGCACTGTTTCAGCAGTGTATCTGTACTGTTTAGCAGTATATCTAGTATGTCTAGTATATAATTCAGAATTACCTAGTTAGTGCCGAGTATTATGCTTAGTGACTAGTTTCCTAAATGGCCATCATTGTTGTTCATTAAATGTTAAATGTTAAATGTTTTAAATACGTTCTGCATATTGTGGTGTGAATGACTGTTCATTATTGTGTTCTGTTGTATTAAACGTGTTCAAAATTAGGTATCAGATCAGTTCTCAATATGCCGCTCTTTTCGAAATTAAGACAGATCAAAACTAGAAAAGGGGTACTCGAAGAAGCTGTTCCCATTCCTCCTAGGGACACTCCAGGGTACTTCATGTATCATAAACATGGCCTAGACGCCATATTATTTCTTGATTTATGGGTAGACTACACCAAGGAATTACCAGAAAGTCAGAGGTGGCCCGCAGCTGGGACCTGGGATGCAGATTGCATCATGAAAGTAGAGGAAGAATTATGGAAAAAGAAAGCTAGACAATCACAGAAAGATGCCATTGAATTATGGCGTAAGGAATCGTATAGACGTACAGAAAAAGCACGCAGACAGGAAGAGAAGAGTAAGGAGAATCAAATAAAGTCCGAGAAAATCAATTAATAGAAGAAGGTACCCGAGCAAAAGCAGAACAAGTAGACAGACAAAGAAATGCCCTTATGAATGGTATGTATCCTCTTCTGGCCGAAGGGTTACCTAAGGCTACTTCGGAGATACCAAAAGACTTGCCACCTCCGTTGTTTCCGATAAAAGCACATCCCAAAGGGCATCCCAGAACCGCAGAAGATGTGTTCCTTTCCTCTTATTTAGACGACGCAGCTCCCGAGTATGCTAATACTGCACCACATAGACCGCCTGCCGAGGGGGTTCAACGCCAAGACCCTCCGTCTGTACCTCCGCAACAACAAACTCCGACACAAGTTCCGGCAAGCACATCTGTTTCTACAGCTGTACCCACACCTATGGTTGCTATATCACGTTCAATGAATCCTTTCACATCCAGCACCCCAGGCGGTGCTACAGGAGGTACAACAAACATTTTTTCCACGCCACCCAGAGTAAATAAACTTTCCTTTCAAGAATTAGCCCACCAACGTACGCCCAAACTAGTAACTCCCGACATGCTTAAGGAACTTCTAGTAGATTGTAGATATGACCCTGTGCCCGGCAAAGAGGATGAAATGCTGCTGGCATCATTACGTATCCGACGAGCTGCAATATATTTAGGGAGGCTACCAGGAATGACTACACATTTAGAAAATATATATCACTTTGTCCAGTCAGGGCGAGATTCTGAAAGTATTAATCGAGCCATGGAGTACCAGAAAGTGGAGATACAGGGGGAACTGTTACGTTTCCTCATAAATTGTGTGATCAGAAATCAAGACCGACCAGGGGTAAATCCGGAAGAAATGCGAATTCTTACCACATGGAGTCGGAATATATCAGAGGGGAGACATGATAAACTACTAAGTATAGTAGCTATGTGCCGAAAGATCCGCAAAGAAATAGAACGAATACACGAAGAAAGAGTGGCGGTAGACCAGCCTGAACAAAACGAGGAGGAGGAAGAATTAGAACTGCCCACAGGACAGTTAGAAACCATGGCCTATGTAGGTAGAGGAAGATCTTGTAATAATACTAGATGCTTTACTGATCCGATACGTCCGATACGTCCAGAAAATAACAGAAATTTCCAAACCCCTATAATAAATATAAGGTCCCCCGAACATTCGTTCCAAGCCGCTGACAAATTACTCCGAGAACGAAGGGGTTATCATATACTCGATTCTATGGACGAACAAGAATTAGCCAGGTCAGCCGTTCACTGGGTTGACAGTCCCGGAAAATATAGTGATGATACACTAGCACACACGTTTTTGAACCTCACCCCAGATGAACAGCGTTTAGCTGGTATCTACATGATTCAACAACTCCTTATATTATATAAAAGCCAACACTCCGATCCTGGTCCCTTACCTGATATATTAACTGAATTACTCACGAATAAATGGAGAGGTTCAGGTACTGAGTTAATTAGAGAAATACTAGAATCAAGAAAGCAGTACATTCTTTTTGTATGCCCCGAACATGTCTCACTGCCCATCAAGGAAAGAACGACGTATTATATGGATAGACAGAATCCCTTACGCGAAGTCCACCCGATAAAAGGTGATGACAATCAGTTTAAACGTGTGTTTGTATACACACCCATATCTAAAATGGAACTATTAGAAATGAAGAAAGTGGTACCCAGTCATGACAAAGACCCAGCGGGTTTCCACCGTGAAATTAAAGACATGTTGCTCATGGGAGAGTATACCTATCCCGACATTATGAAAATATTAAAGGTATTAATGCCTGCGGGCATTTACGAAAAACTCAAAGAAAAGGATTGGGAGGTGGGAGACCAAAAGATAGATTGGACAGCATTAGAAAACGAAGAAACAGCTCGAGGTCCAGGTTTAGGGCTTGGGGAAAAGACAAAAATACTACCAGGTTTATTAGTACAGGTACTGCCACGTTTATTAACTACGAAAAAGGAAGACTGGGGTGCAATCTCAGCCTGTAAACAAAAGCAAGATGAAGACACTAGTGATTTTTATGCCCGATTCGAAAAATGTTTTGGTATAAATAGTGGAATAAAAGCAAGTAGCGAATCGTATCCACATCTGTTTGTGACAAAATTAGTTGAAAATGCCCTGCCCCAAGTTAAGAATAGAGTATTGAAATTCGAGAGTACCTGGCAAGGTAACACTCCGTCACAAATGTTACAAATGCTACAGTACCATCACAATAGAATTAGAGAGGAACAAGAACATGAACAAAGACGCATGAAAGACACGAAAATGAAAATGCTAGTTTCCCAGACAGTTCCAGCTGACGGTCATAAAAAGGGTATGACACAGTCCAGTGTTTCAGCAGGTTCTGTAAAAGGGACATGCAACTATTGTAAACAGCCAGGTCATTATGTACACGATTGTCCAGTTTTAAACATAATATCGCCATAGGTAATACAAAAGAAAGACCACGGCCACTTAGACAGGATCAGAACCAACAAGGAGCCCCGCAGCATGCACAGGCCATGCCAGCTCCGCAACAGTCTATGCCAGCTCCACCACCGCAGCCTATTGCTGCCACACCAACAACGACACGACAGATGTACCAGACTGCACAGTATGACTACCCGATTATCAACGATACTCATGAAACAGCCTAGAGAGGGAAGTTGGCTTACCCCTTATCGAGGTCCCTGTAGATCAAGAAGGACCTTATGTACACAGTGAACTATTAGGCCAGGATAGAAAATGTTTACTTGATACAGGGGCAAGCCGAACAACCATAAAACGTAGTGAAGTTCCAGGGGCACCCCTCTCAGGCTCACAGAATATTTCCCTTGGTTTTTCAGGAAAACCTATCATTAACGAAGTATCACAGCCTCTTCCACTTACGATTGGTCCCTTGACACGAACTACAGATTTATTGCTTACTAAATCATGTCCAGAAAACCTGTTAGGTATAAAAACATTGAAAGCTCTAGGAGCTATAATATGTTGTTCTCCGGAAGGAGTAAGATTGTTTTTACGTGATTTCAAAGGGCACTATGTGTCCCGAGACATGGATCACCGACTGCAGACTTTACCCACACATTTATGGGCGCAAGGCCCTACAGATGTTGGTTGCATGAGCATTACACCATATCGAGTCACACTAAAGACAGGAGTGGTACTACCACGTATGCGACAATACAAGTTACCCCCAAATGCTGTAGTGGCTTTACTGCAAATCATTGACGAGCTTATTACCCAAGGAGTGGTTGTGGAAACCGACTCCAATGTATGTAATTCCCCGATAATTCCGATCCTTAAACGAACTGATCCAAAAGCCCCGCCAGTATATCGATTGGTTATTGATCTGCGCGAATTAAATAAATGTATTGTACCACAATACCCCGTAGTTCCAGACATTTCTTCATTACTGACAGCCATTGATTCCGAAGCAACATTCTTTACTGTAATTGATCTCAAGAATGCTTTTTTCAGCGTCCCAATAGATCCGGAAAGCCAATACTTGTTCGGATTTAGTTTAAATGGACGAAGCTTTAAATTCACACGCGCACCTCAAGGATTTACAGAAAGCCCCAGCATCTATAGCCAAGCACTAAAAAGAGAACTTGACAGTATCCACATGCCAGTCAACACTGCCCTGCTTCAATATGTCGATGATCTGCTGATCACCGCTAGAAGCGAAACTGAATGTGAAAAAGCTTCACTGACGGTTTTACAATTTTTGGCCGAAAAGGGGCACAAGGTGTCCCCTTCTAAGCTGCAATTCTGTGTCCAGCGAGTTGTTTACCTTGGACACTCGCTGTCCAAGGAGGGAAGGCAGCTTACGTCAGACCGCATCCAGTTAATTGCTAACATGCCAATACCCAAGACACAAAAGGAGGTACGGGCTTTTATAGGCCTCACTTCATACTGTAGGCAGTGGATCCCTCAGTATGCATTTCTAGCAAAACCACTCATTCAGTTGACAACACAGGAGGCGGCCACATCGACTGTCCTCCCTTGGACTCAGGAACATACACAAGCTTTTGAAAGCCTAAAGAAAGCTTTATGTCAAGCACCAGTCCTAGCAACACCATGTTACAGTAAACAGTTTACACTCTTTGTTACAGAACGCGAAGGTACTGCTTTGTCAGTACTCACTCAGGAACAAGCAGGATCACATAAACCATGTGCTTATTTCTCTACTACATTAGATCCAGTAGCTCAGGCTCTGCCTGCGTGCCTGAAATCAGTGGCAGCAACAGCTTTAGCAATCAGACAAAGCGATGCCATAGTGTTAGGACACCAATTGACAGTACAAGTACCACACACAGTAGAGGTTCTCTTGAACCGCACACAAACACAACACTTGACTATAGCGAGACTCACCGGTTACGAATTGACATTGTTTCAGCCACATATAGAAATCAGACGTTGTAGTACATTGAATCCTGCCACACTTTTGCCAGTAAACGGAACAGACCCACTAGCACATGATTGTATTGAAGTTATTACTATCACGACGAAACCCAGACAAGACTTGACAGACGTCCCATTGTCAGATCCAGACCTGACGTTGTATGTAGATGGTTCATGTATGAGAACAAGTACAGGAGAGTTAGTGGCCACGTATGCAGTCACAACAGATACTGAAGTCGTTGAAACAAATTGCATAAATACTTTGTCAGCTCAAGCAGCTGAGCTCATCGCTCTGACACAAGCCTGTATTCAAGCCACAAATAAGAAAGTCAACATATACACTGATTCACGTTATGCATTCGGAGTTGTACATGACTTCGGCGTGCTGTGGCGAGAGAGAGGTTATTTAACTTCTCACGGTGCCCACATTCAGCACGGACCCCTCATTCATGCCTTATTAGATGCAATACATCTACCCACTGCAATATCAATTATGAAATGTAAAGCTCATACGAAAGTTACTGATATCATTTCCCAAGGCAATGATCTAGCTGATAGAACAGCTAAACAGACTGCTCAAACTCACACAACTGACATGACAAAGACAATAGTTCTGACACCAACACATTGCATGACGGTTAAGGATCCCGCTCTTGACGTAATTGACATACAGACACATGCTACACCAGATGAAATAAAGAAATGGACTGAATTAGGAGGGATCCAAACGGATCAAGGATGGATGACGAAGGAAAAATCTGTATGGTTTCTTCCCGACTCAATGGTCCAAGTTATCATTAATACAATACATAGTCCAGCGCACCTAGGAGAAAAAGCTATGCTAGACAGCATTCAACACATTTGGTTCAACAAAAATTTACGAGCAGCAGCTAAACAAAAAGTTCGTACCTGTATGATCTGTTGTCAGTTTAACCCAGGTAAAAGCATTCCCGTAGAACAGGGTGGATTTCAGCCTCCTGATCACCCTTTTGAAGTCCTCCAGATGGATTATATCCAGATGGAACGATGTCGAGGATTCAAATATGTTCTCGTAGTTGTTTGTGCTCTTTCCCGTTGGACAGAAGCCTACCCGGTCTCAGATTACACTGCCCCGACTACTGCCAAACAGTTGGTTCGAGAATTCTTCCCACGGTACGGTTTACCACGTGTTGTCTACTCAGATAACGGCCAGCCGTTCTCATCCGAACTAATGAAACACGTTTCACTTCTGTTAGGCTATCAATGGAGATTTCACTGTGTCCGACACCCCGAGGCAGCAGGTCTCGTGGAACGACATAATCAAACTCTGAAAATTAGATTGTCCAAAATATGTAGACAGAAAGGTGTCGATTGGGTAATAGCCTTACCAGTTGCACTCTTTTACATGAGAATGGTAGCGCACTCTCGAACAGGGCTATCCCCGTATGAGGTGATCTTCGGTAGACCACCAAATATGTGGGGGACGCCTATACCTCGTAAAATAACTGATGTTGACTGTAATATGCTGACAGATTACCTGGCTTCCTTGATGTCTGCACTACAATCTTGTCGTTCACAGGTAGCTGCAGCCTTTCCCGACAACACCGAGGTGAAACCCCATGACGTAGTTCCCGGGGACTTGGTGTTAGTGCGGAATTTTGACCGGAAGACTCAGCTGGATCCTAGGTGGAAATCGCCTCAACTTGTACTGCTCACCACGAGGACAGCCGTGAAGATCGAAGGTCGCAAAGGTTGGATACACTCGAGTCATATCAAGAAATTTTATGGACTACCATCCGATATAGAGACTAAACCCTGTATTTCCTCAAAGACAGACTCAAAGCTCCCTTTGGTTGAGCAATCGAACTCAGAACTATACAGACTAAAATTGAGGTCCAGTCAGTCAGACAATTTGATTGTTTAAGTCCTCTCCAAGGTGAATCGGTTGAATTTGTCTCTGACATGTATCCTCTGGACCGGAATAGAGAAAGAAATAATCAAATGCAGCTCAAGAAACATGCGTACTGTAAATCAATGCGTAGTCATTGCACAGTGACGTTATTAATTTTGTTTTTCTTATGTCTTTTAATAATCGCTGCAAGTATATTGTTGCACATATATTATCCTATTCCCAAGCATGCTTATAATATAACTGCAGAACATTCTTTTAGTGAATTTCCTCCGCATGAATTGTCTTATAGATTTGCGCTGCGCAATAACACTTTCATTAGTATGTTACATCATTCCCATCAGACGAGCAATGCTACAAATTGTTGGATATGTGGCCGACTCCCTCCCTATCAGAACTATAAGGGAGTTTTGCCCCTCTTTCCCTATCCGTTCACACACAATGGCTCCTGTGGAGCATGGTTTAGTTTAATTAATTCCTTAGATTCAAACTCAGCAGTTTATCAAGACAACTGGGTATGGGGAAACCTGAACCTAGTTTTGCTTAAAGTCTGCTACCCTAACAAGGAGGGACTTCCCAAAAGAACAGGAACTGATCTAGAAAATGAAGTATATGGATTAGGTAATTTCACGCTTAATCTCATGATCCTGAATGTTGAATCTGAAGCTACACCAATATTGCCCGCCATGTCCGTATTCCCAGTTAAAGGGGAACTATGCATAAGAAAGAATGGCTCCATACACATGGGCCATAGTAAATGCACCACTGTGATAAAATTCAGTGATCAAGGCAAGTCTACATTTAGAGCTTCTCGTCATTCCTACTTTATATGTGGCCAGACCGCATATATACGCCTACCTTTAGATTGGGATGGTACCTGTTACATAGCATTCCTCCTACCACCTGTTTTCCTAGCTCCTCCTGATTATCATAGAAATACTCATTTAGTACACAATAGACAGCAGAGAGATCTCCCAATAGTCGATTACACTGAAACAGCATGGGAGAAATACACAGATTTCAATAAAGGTTTCTTTCCCTATATAGGTACAGTCACTAATAGTAAGTTGATACGTAGATTAACCAGAACCCTTGAAGCAGTAGTGAACGAAACTATTTCCGCCTTAGGCAATTTAACAGAAGAGCAGTCTGCTATGCGGATTGTTGTGCTTCAAAATCGTCTTGTCCTTGACGTCATCCTGGCCGATAGGGGCGGAGCTTGTAGGGTCATCGGATCAAGTTGTTGCATTTTCATACCAGAAAATTCGCCGTCAGTATATAAAGCCATAACTCGCCTTCATAAGATTGTAAGCCAGATACACCAGAATCCAGGCACCTGGACTTGGTCCGGTTGGTTTTGGAGTGTATTGTCAGCCTGGGGATGGAGGGTCCTATCCTTCCTAGGTATTGGCTTTCTCATACTATTCAGTTGCTGCTTATGCCTACAATGTGGACCAGCGATTTGTGGTCTGTGTGCCACCTCGTGTATCCCACATCCAAGTTTTCGTTCGAGATCCCGGAAGAAGAAAGAAGAACAAATGATGTTATATGAACAGATCGATGGATTGATGAAGATTGATATCTCCTAAGGGCAAGTAGGGGACAAGGAGGGAATGTGGAAATATGGATTTTTATGGTCAGTTATGTCCCCTATCTTGGACCCCAACGGTTTCATGTATAAATCACAAGTACATGTATGTTCCCTCCAGTTCCAGTTATGAAGACGCAAACACATGTGCGTCCACCGTCAACATGTCCTCTTTCAGATCCGCCATGAATGGGCCGGATATTCTATTCCTAAGTATGAAAGGCCACCGGCTTTATATGGTTCATTTATCCCATTTTACAGTCCAGGCGAGTAGGCCCTGATTCTGCCATTAAGCCTTTTCCTGCCTTCTGCCTCTAAAAGCTCCAGTCTGAGCTCGCATCTGTATCCATGAACTTTGTCCTACTCCCTGCGCGGCTAACGGTGCCTGACTCGGCCTGTCGGCCTGTCTGCCTGCCAAAAAACTGTATTTCACCTTCAAGATTATCTGCTCTGCTCCGCTCCTCATCCGATGCATTCCTGTCTAGTAGTTTAGGTAAACATTCCTCCAGCTACCGCGCAAAGGGCCAGGCCTCGCTGCCCTCATGCAAGTAATTCATAGCCCTGTTACCATGGAATATTCCTACCCCCTCGCATCTAGTGTAGACACTTAGACGCTTGTACACGCACTAACAGTCAGTATAGTCAGTATAGAATAAGATTCTATCCTAAGAGACCTCTCTTTTTGGATAACACAGTTCTTTAAACATAGGATATTAGATATGATTTGGGATTAGGTTGACATAACCCCAGACTTTTGTCTCCACATGTAGAGCTAAATGTCAAGTCCCTTTCTCCCCCTAGTTGCACGTCAAATCACACGTCATGCTGCTGCGCGCACATCTCTGCCAAGTATTTTTGCTGACATTGCGAAATTCTTTCATGGAACCACCCATTTGTGACATCATACCTAATGACGTTCTTTAGTTACGCCTAGTTACACCCATTTTAGTTACGCATGTATGTTTTTATCTCTGTTATCAACTGTTACGCCTCCTGCATCTGTTTCACTGTAATGCCTATTCTATAAAAATGATTACCTGTCAATAAAGTATTGTCCTTCACTTCCTGAACCTTCGTGGTGATGGAATATGAAGCCCACAAATTCGAATTGTGTTATTGGAATAAAGCCCGTTCCGAACCTCTAATACCACGGATTCTGCCTCTTATTTTATTGAGCTATTCTTATTAATGTTCCGCATCAAATTAAGTTCCGGTAATTAAATTATTTACCACAGTCCTCGAGGTCCTGGAAGGCGTCCGTGTCCGCGCTCTGACACCGCTCAAGCTCTTCCACTGCTGGAGCCAGATCTACGTGTTGGGCAGCTGTATTACCAGCTGTATTACCAGAGAACATTTCAAACAAAGTAGGTTGCCGAAATATTGCGTCCTTTAATTTAACAGTTTTTGTCTCGTTCGACATCCGTAAGGCATTTTGCCGTTGCGTCCCGAGCTCTGCAGTCTCAGCAGTCTCAGCAGTTGCTCTGTCTTGTGATTCCGCTTTCCTTTCCACCATTTTCTTTTTGATAGTCATTGGGGGGTTCACCCTTTTGTTAACAGGGGGTGGTTTCTGATTATATCCTGAGGGTGCCGCCGCCGCTGCTGCCGCTGCCTTGCAGTTCCCTTTAACTCCCCGATTCGTTTCCTTCGGAATAGCACCAAGTTCCGCTGTGGATTTTTCCTTCTCTTGTCTCTGTGACCGTGTGGGCATCTTGACGAGTGTCGTACAGTGAACCGCGAACTGGTAGAGGACTCTCCACTTTAGACTCAGCTGATGTAAGCCTATAGTCCTAGCCAAGCGATCAGGTAGCATATAGAACCACTTTTCTGCCTCCTTGCCGTACGCAGCCCAGTTTCTCAGATTTTCCGAGGGCCACCTCATCCCAGTTCAGAGCATCCTTCGATATCTGTACAGGAGAGGGGTTGTGGCGACTGCTCTCTACGACCTAGCTGCGGCCATCTTGCCTCCTACAGGAGAGGGGTTGTGGCGACTGCTCTCTACGACCTAGCTGCGGCCATCTTGCCTCCTCTGCGGCCATCTTGCCTCCTCCAAGTACTAATGAGTTTAACTAAAGTTGGTCTCGGAGGTCACTTACTGAAATGCTGGAATATGTTACTGCTAACAAACTAGAAATCAACACATAAAAAACCAAAACCATGCTGATCAGCAACTGCCCTAACCTTTTACGAATATATGGTTAGACGAGAAACCACAGGAAGAAGTAACCGGCTATAAATACAAGCTTATATTAACAACAGATTAATCACCATGACTAGAAAAACTACATGTCACAAAGAACCAGCGCACTAGCCTTCACTTTCAGAACACTGGCACAAAAATTGGAGGGCCCATCTTACAAACCACTGCTATCCGTAATATCGGCAAAAATGCAACCAACAATAGCCTAGGCCAGCATTGTTTTACATTGAAAAGATTCAGCACTACTGAATAAATTGCAAGTCACAACTATAAACTGGTCTTTCAACTAACTCAGACAGCATCACCCGCACAAATGCATTTGGAATTTGGGCTAATAAATGAAACAATAGGGAGAAAGTACACCACAAAAAAATGTTGCTAAAATATTTAAACAAAACTCAGTATACTCCCCACTCAACAAGGCTTTATGGTCAGAAGTTGAAAACGACAAACAATCAATATACAATCAATATCTTTTCAAAGCTCTAACAACCACAAGCACAGTGGAGCTATGGAAAAATAATCTATCCTTTACAACCTTCAAACGCATTATAAACAAAGCTTGATAAAAGCAGCTTTAGCTATAGATCACACGCCTGGATGGTGTTTAATAACTATAAGACCCTAATACCAGCACCTTACTTAAATGTTACATTTCTGGTACACCTAAAAAACACAACTGATGGCACTTCGCTTTGCTCAGCTGCCGTCAATAACGGACCAACTGAGCTGGATGCAAAAGGGGACTACAGTATGCTGACTTTGTGGCAGCAAAAGAGAGGATTTTATTAACCTAATTTGTATATTCCCCTATCTATATACAGCATGTGTCATTTTATTAAGAAAAGCCTTCATTGCTAGAGGAACAAGGACATGTAGAGCAGATATCATACAAGGGCTAGACCCATCAGATCCCCAAATGAACTGCAAATTGGTAAAATACCTCAAACTTGATGACCTGGCTCTGAAAACCATAGCCCAGCAGGAACATTGACTTTATTTTTATTTATTATTTTCAAACATATTTTATTGATTTTCAGGCTTAAGAACCAACGTGACAGTGAATCATACTTTACAGGTGCCTCATACTGTAATCAAAGGGCGATCATCACAACTTGTTTAGCAGGATTATAAAACGCAGTAACAGTGTATGCATCTAACATTACCCTCCCACCTCCCGGTAACTAATCATTTCGGACTATCTCACCCCCTCCCTTCCCCATACTCACTCCTGTCTTCACATAGGCCAATAAATCGATGGTTTAGTCTCTGTTCGCTTGTGTATTCCTAAATGCATGGCTTAAAGTTGTATGTGTATCTGCTTAGTTAGTGCCTAAAGGGATCTGCTATTGATTCCTGTGCCTGCATTGGTAAGTGAGTATCTATATTATGACTAGGTGTGGGGGGAGAACTCCGCTCCATCCGCTCCGTCCGCGGAGTGTGCGGAGATTTGCCTACTCCGCATTGCAGGTGCCTGCACATTTCTCGCAAGAAATTTTTGTTTTAATTTGAATTAATGTCTAATTAATTGTTAATAGGGGGGTGGAGGCAGGTGGCTGAGCAGAGTTCCATGGAGTTTATCCTCCGCGTAGTCCCACTACGCCAGCTCTGACCAGGGTTAATTATGGCATCTCAATGTAATGAGGGTTCAAAGGATATAAAAAGTTCTAGTATTGTATCCCACTCTAGTGAAATTGGGGTCTTCCGTAAGCCCCTAGTTTCCTTCTTCCTTATTGCCATGCTTTCGGCCCTTCCCCATCTGACTACTTCCCCATGCCAGTTGAGCAAAGCAGGGGGCAGTGCAGATTTCCACCGTATCGTGATTGAACATTTTGCCAGTATCAAATCTGAGTTAGTAAATCAGGATTTTACTACTTGCTTCTTGTGTTTACAGCGCAGCCCTAGTATACAGTATTCTGCTGTATCTCTCCATACTATATTCAAAACAGTCCTTAGGATCTACCATTTCCGGGTACATCCTTTTTAATCGGTGCGGTGTAAGATAAGCACTATGTAATACCATGTATTGAATAAGTGTAAATTCGGCATTGCAGGATACTATTTTGGGGTGTTCCAATAGAGATTCCCATTCCTTGTCTGTTATTTCTCTTCCTATTTCAGTGTTCCACTTTTCTCTAAGCATCTCCAGTGGAAGTGCCGCGTGGGAGTGAATTCCCCTGTACAGCCATCGGGTTAAGTGTCTTCCATTGCCCCTAAGGAATAACGTATGTACTAAGTCGTGCATGGGGGGGTCTCTACTATCTGGTGCCCAAGTCCATTTAATGTACCTACTGATGCTCGCATGTAGGATATAATGGGAATTCGGTCCTCCTTGTTCCCTGACAAAGTTCACGTGGTCCAGTAGCATGATGTCAGCAAATAACAGTATTCATTCCTTCATGTGACCATCTCGAAATGCATCTAGCTGTGACTACTCTTGTTGGTGTGGTGTGGATCCCTACTAATGGAATATTAGGGGCATAAGGGAGTAAACCATTAGTGTAGTGAATTGCTTTCTTCCAGTACAAGAGGGCTGTTTTCAGCAGAGGGGCATCCGGTATTGGGGTCCTCCCTTTCGGTAATAACAGGGTATGGAGGATTCCCTGGTCCAATGTTTGCTGCATCATCCCCATCTCATGAAGGTTATGGCCTTCAGTCCAGTATGATATCCACTGCAGCTGACTCACATAGCAGCATCCCCTAAAGTAAGGGACACCCAAGCCCCCCGGTCAGTACTCAGCTGAATTTTTAGGAGCCCCACTCTCCTGCGGCCCTTACACCATATTAGTTCTAATAGGAGTGTGTTTGTTAGACCCGGCCCTCGTAACATAGCTAGACCTGACCCCTGCACCTCACACGAGCCCCCAAACCCACGGCCTAGCCGATCCCTCCCACCAGAACTCGCACGCACCCAACCCGGACTTCCCCGTCCGTGGCCTTCTGCCCTTCGGCCACACCAGGCCTGCGTGCCCACTTCCTGCAACAAGATGGCCGCCCGGCCCCAGCGCGACCCTGGCCTAGAGGCGCCACTCCGGCTGAAGGACATCACGCTCTCCTTGGGATAAGAGAGGGAGGAGCAGTTTCTATCACACCTCTGCGCTTCCCTGGGACGGTGGGTTCCGATCGACCTGCCGGCCTCCCCGAGGGCTGGCTCCACGCCTGCTGGGTGTCTGGGACTCCTCCCGACCCGGCCCTGAAAGGATCAAAAGACAATGGCAGGAAACCCCAACAAGCGACCCCCAGGTGACAAGACCCCTGCCTGCACAGACTCCGGACATCAAAGAGGAGTCGCCCTATAACAAGGGGTGCTCTGGGACTGTCCGGCAGATTCGCCTTGGAACACCTGAGCCCTGCTGAGTGACTTGCGGCTCCCTGAAGATCGTAAGACCTCCGAACTTGTGCTTGAGCCCTGCTGAGCGACTCGCGGCTCCCTGAAGTTTCGTAAGACCTCCGAACTTATGCTTGAGCCCTGCTGAGTGACTCGCGGCTCCCTGAAGATCGTAAGACCTCCGAACTTGTGCTTGAGCCTTGCTGAGTGACTCGCGGCTCCTCGAAGATCGTAAGACCACCGAACTTGTATCCGAGCCCTGCTGAGTGACTTGCGGCTCCCACAGACTCTCTTGGTCCCGCCGGACCCCACGACGACAAGCGTATCCCCCAGCTCGAGGATTGTGAGCTGTGCGACGGGTACGCTCCTGCATTTGATCCATATCCCCAAAGACTGTCCCGCTACCTCCTACTCCCCTCCAAGACTCTGAGAGCCCACGCTCTACTTGTATAAATTTGCCGTGCTGATCATAAAGATCCTACCACTCCAATCTGATAAAGATTTGCTCGTAAGAACTCCTCGTGTGGTGTCTCTCTGTCGTGTGGTGCCGAGTGTGCGATCCTAGATACGAGGTTCCTCCCCTGAGGAGTCTCCCGCCAGTGCCCGGCTACGATACCTCGAGGGTGGGTCTCAGGGCAGTCAGGGCCCCCTCTGGGCCCCTCTGAGGTCGCCTTCTAACATTGGTGGCAAGCGACGGGATTCGGGCCCATAATCTAGAGATCGTACCGTGAACGGCTGATGCACTACCGACAAAGATGGCAGAAGGAAACGCCGTGGTTCTCATAGAAGACGACGCCAGTACCGTGTTCCGGGTGGAACAGCTGGAAGAGTACACTCACAAAGAACTAAAACAATTCTGTAAGGAACTCAGAATCGCTACCACTGGTCTCAACACCAAAGAAGATATGCAAAAGGCACTGAAAGCTTGGGTGGATTCTGGAGCCTCCCGGCCAGAAGGAACGGGGGAGCCCCACGACGAAGCTGGATCCTCTCAAGGAGAACGCAGCAGCAACCAGGTGCGAGGCTTCGTACCAGACGGGGGCCTATCCCCGGAGGAACTCGCAGACAGAGAAAAAAGTCGCCATCACAAGCTCGAATTAGCCAAACTCAAAATTGAGGGCGAGCTGAAATTAGCCGAGAAAAAGCTAGCGGTAGAACAGTTGCGAGTACAAGGAGAACTAGAAGAGAAGAAACTCCAACGAGAACACGAGAAAAAGAGACTTCAACTGGAACATGAACGCAGCCTGAAGGAAATAGAACTGAAAGCGAGAAGCGAAGAAACGCGGCCCACGGGGAACCGGGAGGAGGCCGCCCCGACGGAACAGAAGGTCCACATCCCCAAGGATGTGGTCAAAGAATATTACAAAAATGATGACATTCAGCAGTGGTTCCGGGCCTACGAGGTCGCCATGACCTCCCATCGGGTCCCACAGAAGGATTGGGGGGCTGGGTTATGGGGGCGATTCCTGAACGAAGGGAGAGACACCCTGCTCGACCTACCCACCTCCATGCAAACATCCTATGAACACATGAAAGCGGCCCTCCTCTAAAGGTACGGCCTCACCCCGGAGATGTACCGCCAGCGGTTCCGGGACTGCAGGAAGATCCCGGGTACCACCTGGCTGGAATATGTGAATTTCTACAGCCGCGCCTTCGATGGATGGATCAAGGGCAGCAAGGTAACCACCCTGGAAGAACTAACAGACCTTATGCTGTGGGAACACCTGGCGGCCAACTGCTTTGTGGAACTCCGCCAGCATCTGCTCGACAGCAAGCTCACGGACCCAAGAAAGCTGGCTGTCGAGGCGGATCGCTGGACCAACACCCGGGTCTCCCGGGGCCCTGTAGGAGAGTACCCCCGAGCCAGTCAGGGACCACCCCGCCAGAGAGGGGGGGGGAAACCAGGGAGGGCAGAGAGAGTCCCAGGCTAGTCCCCCGAAGTCCCAACCTCCACCTTTCCCGGCACCCCCACCAGCTGTATCCGCCCCCCCCTTAGACGGGGGCACCGGGTAATCATCACTTGTTTCCGTTGCCAGAAGCCCGGGCATTACGCCAACGACCCTGAATGCCCCATGGCCCCATGCACCACCCAGGCAGCACCCCCTGCTAGACAGATAGCCAATGTAGCCCTGGGGAGGAGGTTGAGGAGGCCGAGGAGTGGGAACCCGCCGCTATGGCCCTAGTATCCTTAGGAGATAGAGAGATGGTCCCTGGGAGCCTCCTGCCCTCTAACACAAAGAAATATGGGCAGCTCGTAACGATCAATGGCCACCAAGTAGAAGCCCTCCGTGACACCGGGGCCAGCATCACCGGTGTCCTTAGCCATTTAGTACATGAAGACCAGGTCCTCCCCAACGTCTTTTGCCCTGTCATTTCAGCTGACAACACAGAAAGCCTATGCAAGGTAGCCCTGGTGCCCTTTGAGTGGGGAGGGGTGGTCGGTAAACTGAAGGTTGCAGTGAGAACCTCCCAGCCCGTCGACTGTCTCCTGGGGAACGACCTGGAAAGTTCCCCCTGGGGACAAGTTGAGCGCAAGACCCATCTAGGGATGATGGGCCTCCCTGAGTGGGTTTGCGCCACCACTCGATCCATGGCGGCTCGACTGACCCCCCTGAGGGAAGTCGACGACGCCCCGACCCCTGAAGACAGGATGGTCCCAACCGAGGGTCCCCCCATTACCCCACCAGAAGAGTCGATCGCCAGTGACGAACCCCCGCCTTCCGACTCCACCCCAGTCACCGAGTTCGGTGATCTGCCCGAATTAGCCCAGTGGCGCCACGAGGGGGGCCCCTCCCGAGAAGAGTTCTGCCGAGAGCAGGCTACCTGTCCCTCCCTGGACGGGCCCCGGCAACAGGCAGAGACCCAGGCCGCAGGCGACCAGACGGGGACGCACCGGGTGTATTGGGAGAATGACCTCCTGTACAGCGAACAGAAGTCGGTGGAGCTAGGGTCCGGCCGGGTGCTGGTGGTACCCCTACGCTTCCGAAACCTCCTCCTGGGCTTGGCCCACGATGTCCCCCTCGCAGGCCACTTGGGCCAGGACAAAACGTACAGTTGCCTTGTGACCCACTTCTACTGGCCCAGAATGAAAGCAGATGTAGGAGCCCACTGCAAGTCCTGTCCCACGTGCCAGGCCAGTGGAAAGAGCGGAGGGAAGAGCAAGGCTCCCCTCCAACCCTTCCCTGTCGTCAGTACCCCTTTTGAGCGGGTCGGGATCGACATTGTAGGGCCCCTGGACCCCCCAACTTCCCAAGGGCACCGGTTCATCCTCGTCCTGGTGGACCATGCCACCCGTTACCCTGAGGCCATCCCCCTGCGCACCGTCACGGCCCCCGTGGTGGGCCGGGCGTTGATGGGAATCTTCTCTCACATGGGTTTCCCCCGCGAGGTCGTGAGCGATCGCGGTACCAACTTTATCTCCCGATACATGAAGTCCTTATGGCAACAATGCGGGGTGTCCTATAAGTTCACCACCCCGTACCACCCCCAAGGAAACGGCCTGGTAGAGCGGTTTAACTGGACTCTGAAGGGGATGATCGCGGGCCTGGAAGAGCCCCTCCGGCGTAAGTGGGACATCCTGCTCCCCTGCTTCCTATTCGCATACCGCGAAGTTCCCCAGAAATCCTTGGGGTTCAGCCCCTTTGAGTTACTCTACGGGCACCCCGTCAGGGGGCCCCTCAGCCTGGTCAAGGAAGGCTGGGAGGCAGCGCCTCGAGGCCCCCCCCGAGATGTGTTCCGTTACGTCCTGACCCTCCGAAATCAGACTAGAAGGTTCCGAGAGATGGCCGAGGCCAACCTGGAGGCGAGTTAGGAGGAGATGAAGCACTGGTACGACCAGAACGCCACTCTGGTCGAGTTTCAGCCGGGCCAGCAGGTATGGGTCATGGCCCCCGTGAAACCCTGCGCCCTCCAGGATAAATGGACCGGGCCCTTCAAAGTGGTTGAGCGGAAGAGCCAGGTCACGTACTTGGTGGACGTCCAGTCCCCCCGGGACCCCCTCCGGGTCCTCCACGTGAACCGCCTCAAGCCCCACTTTGTGCGAACGGAGCTGAGCCTCCTACTGGCCACTGATGATGGGTCCGAGGAGGAGTCAGATCCTCTCCCCGATCTCCTGTGCACCAAAGAGAAGGACGGCTCCGTAGAGGGAGTGATCCTCTCCCCGTCTCTCACTCCCCAGCAGCGTGAGGATTGCCGCCAGCTCCTAGGGCAGTTTCCGGACCTTTTCTCCCTGGTCCCCAAGGTCACCGACTGGTGTGTCCATGATGTGGATACCGGGGACAGCCCACCAGTGAGACACCGAGCCTACCGAGTCCCTGATCGGGTCCGGTCCTGTATCCAAGCCGAAGTCTCAAAAATGTTGACCCTAGGCGTGATCGAACCCTCAGACAGCCCCTGGGCCAGCCCGGTGGTCCTGGTCCCAAAAGCAGCTGCCCCCGGGGTCTCACCAGAACTCCGCTTCTGCGTGGATTACCGGGGACTCAATGAAGTCACCCGAGCCGATGCCCACCCCATTCCCCGAGCCGACGAGCTCATTGACCGGCTCGGGGCTGCTCGGTTCCTCAGCACCTTCGATCTCACCTGCGGCTACTGGCAAATTGCGCTCACAGAAGAAGCCAAGGAGCGGTCCGCCTTCTCCACCCCGGATGGGCACTATCGCTTTCGCGTGATGCCCTTCGGGATGAAAAATGCCCCGGCCACCTTCCAGCGACTGGTAAATAGAGTCCTGGCCGGGCTGGAAAAATTCAGTGCCGCATATCTCGACGATATCGCAGTTTTTAGCTCTGAGTGGAGTGAGCACCTCCAGCACCTTCGGAGGGTGCTGACCGCCCTGCGCCAGGCGGGCCTCACCGTGAAAGCCAGCAAGTGCCAGATTGGGCAAGGTTCGGTAACCTACCTGGGGCACCAGGTCGGAAGCGGGCAGGTCGCCCCTCTACAGCCCAAAATCGACGCCATCCTAGCCTGGGAACCCCCCACTACCCAAACGGAGGTCCGAGCCTTTCTGGGCCTCACGGGCTACTACCGGAGATTCATCCGGAATTACGGTAGCCTGGTCGGTCCCCTCACGGGACTCACGTCCAAAAAACAGCCCAAGAAGGTGCAATGGTCCCCTGCCTGCCAAGATGCGTTCGAGGCCCTGAAAGCGGCCATGTGTACTGCCGCCATCCTCCAGGCCCCCGACTACTCCAAAGAGTTTGTGGTACAAACTGATGCCTCCGAGCATGGCATCGGGGCAGTCCTCTCCCAGGTGAATGACCAAGGCCTAGACCAGCCCGTAGCCTTCCTCAGCCGAAGGCTATTGCCCAGGGAACAGAGATGGAGCACCATCGATCAAGAGGCATTCGCCGTAGTCTGGGCCCTCAAGAAACTACGCCCTTACCTGTTCGGCAACCATTTCAAGGTCCAAACCGACCATCGCCCCTTGCGATGGCTCATGCAGATGCGAGGAGAAAACCCCAGGCTACTGCGGTGGTCAATCTCCCTCCAGGGGATGGATTTCACCGTGGAACATCGCCCTGGGACTGACCACGCCAACGCCGATGGCCTCTCCCGGTTCTTCCGCCTCAGCGAAGAGAACCCCCAAGAAGATGGGTAGTTCTCTCCGGCTTTCAGCTGGGGGGGACGCATGTTAGACCCGGCCCTCGTAACATAGCTAGACCTGACCCCTGCACCTCACACCAGCCCCCAAACCCACGGCCTAGCCGATCCCTCCCACCAGAACTCGCACGCACCCAACCCGGACTTCCCCGTCCGTGGCCTTCTGCCCTTCGGCCACACCAGGCCCGCGTGCCCACTTCCTGCAACAAGATGGCCGCCCGGCCCCAGCGCGACCCTGGCCTAGAGGCGCCACTCCGGCTGGAGGACATCACGCTCCCCTTGGGATAAGAGAGGGAGGAGCAGTTTCTATCACACCTCTGCGCTTCCCTGGGACGGTGGGTTCCGATCGACCTGCCGGCCTCCCCGAGGGCTGGCTCCATGTCTGCTGGGTGTCTGGGACTCCTCCTTACCCGGCCCTGAAAGGATCAAAAAACCCCAGGAAACCCCAACAAGCGACCCCCAGGTGACAAGACCCCTGCCTGCACAGACTCCGGACATCAAAGAGGAGTCGCCCTATAACAAGGTGTGCTCTGGGACTGTCCGGCAGATTCGCCTTGGAACACCTGAACCCTGCTGAGTGACTCGCGGCTCCCTGAAGATCGTAAGACCTCCGAACTTGTGCTTGAGCCCTGCTGAGCGACTCGTGGCTCCCTGAAGTTTTGTAAGACCTCCGAACTTATGCTTGAGCCCTGCTGAGTGACTCGCGGCTCCCTGAAGATCGTAAGACCTCCGAACTTGTGCTTGAGCCTTGCTGAGTGACTCGCGGCTCCTCGAAGATCGTAAGACCACCGAACTTGTATCCGAGCCCTGCTGAGTGACTCGCGGCTCCCACAGACTCTCTTGGTCCCGCCGGACCCCACGACGACAAGCGTATCCCCCAGCTCGAGGATTGTGAGCTGTGCGACGGGTACGCTCCTGCATTTGATCCATATCCCCAAAGACTGTCCCGCTACCTCCTACTCCCCTCCAAGACTCTGAGAGCCCACGCTCTACTTGTATAAATTTGCCGTGCTGATCATAAAGATCCTACCACTCCAATCTGATAAAGATTTGCTCATAAGAACTCCTCGTGTGGTGTCTCTCTGTCGTGTGGTGCCGAGTGTGCGATCCTAGATACGAGGTTCCTCCCCTGAGGAGTCTCCCGCCAGTGCCCGGGTACGATACCTCGAGGGTGGGTCTCAGGGCAGTCAGGGCCCCCTCCGGGCCCCTCTGAGGTCGCCTTCTAACAGTGTTCAGGGTCTTGGAAATGTGTGTTGGGACCACTATAGGCAGATTTGTGAAATAGTATAGCTGTCTTGGGATCATGACCATTTTTGAGATGGGAACTCTCACCGCCACAGAGAGTGGCAGTGAGATCCAAAATGCGATTTGATTTTTAAGTGTTTTGACAGCACGTACTAGATTACCATCCCATAGTTCCTGTGCTCCCTTGTATATTTGTATGCCAAGGTATTTGAAAGTGGTGGGAGCAATTCAGAATACCCAGGGACAAAGTGGGCTGGCTCTGTCTGTGCTGTATCGTTGAAATAGTAGACATACGATTTGGACTCATTATTGGAGAGGCCTGAGAGGCTTTGGAATTGAGTAAATATACTTGGGATGGGTTCACGATCACCCTGAAGGTTGTTTAGATAGAGAATTATATCATCTGTGTATGCAGATAGGGTGTGGGTGGCATTTCTGATCTTGATACTCCTTCCTGGTGCAACAGTACGGAGTTTGAAGGCTAATGGTTCGAGCGCTAATACAAACAAAAGTGGAGAAAGCTGGCACCCCACACGTGTGCCACGGGCTACCTGGTAGGACTCTGAAATGTGGGCTCCAGTGCAGGCCCTTGTTGTAGGTGCTGTGTACAGTAAGCTAACCCATCGCACAAACTCCTGCAGGATACCAAACTTCAAAAGAGCTTTTTGCATGTATTTCCATTTTAATGTGTCAAAAGCTTGCCTCAGTTCTAGGATAATGCAACTAGCTCCAGGGCTGTCTGCAGTTGTGGAAGTTAGTACATGGTATAGTCCTCTAATATTGAGGGAGGTGCTACGGCCAGACACGAACCCACATTGGTCTATGTGTCTCAGTTTCTGGAGATGATGGAGTAGTCTGCGTGATAATATTTTGCTTAAAAGTTTATATTCAGTGTTTAGTAATGAGAGAGGCCAGTATCCGGACATGTCCGTAGGGTTCTTGCCTGGTTTTGGGAGGGATGTGACCAGTGCCTTCCATGTAGTGGGAGGGAGAGATCCTGTGACCAGTGCTGCCTGGTACAGGCATTCTAATTGGGGAACTAATGCTGATGAGAACGTCTCATAAAACTCTACCGAGAGGCCATCCAGCCCCAGGGTTTTGTTTCTTGGGAGCTCTTTGATCGCTTCTTTACTTTCAGTTTTTGAAATTGGCTCTGCTAGTTCATTTGTATGTGCTTCTTGTAGCTGGGGGAATACGAGATCATTTAGGAATTCCTCTAATGTGTCCTCCTCAAAATCTGTAGGTGGTGCCTATAGTGTTTCATAATACTTCCTAAATGCTGTGTTTATTTCCGATTGCGTGTTTGCTGTGGTTCCCTCAAGTGTAGTAATCTCCTGGATAGGGGTAGAGGATGGTGCATCATTCAATATCCTGGCCAAGAGGGTACCAGACCTATCGACCTCCGCATGTTGTTTTTGTGTGTAGGTAAGGTAGCCTATAACCCGCAGCCATTCTAGAAGTTCGGCGTGTGTAATACGTGCTTCTTGCAGGGCCATCTCATTTGAGGTATCACAGATTGCTGCCTGCTCTAGTCTGCCTAGTTTGTCTATTATTTCTTGCAGTTCTTTATTAATCATGTGACGGGCACCCACTATTGTGCTGATAGCTACCCTTCTAATGACTGTCATAAAATCCTCCCATTCTATTTGTCCTGAAGTTGTAGCATCTGCATTTTCGGAGAAATAATTTTAGATGGCTGTGGTTAGGGTGTTGCGGAATACCGAGTATTCCAGTGTTTGGGGCTGCAGTGTCCATGTTGGCACTGGGGTAGGAGAGCGTTACCTCTAGAGAATTGTGGTCTGATAGTGTTTTCCCAAGGTATGTGGTATGTGCAATTTGTGCAACCAGGGGTTCGGAGCAAACTGTCCTATCTATTCGTGTACGTAACATATGTGGGGGAGAATAAAACGAGTATTCCCGGCAATTCGGGTTATTAATGCGCCACACATCAGTTAGTGCCCAGCCCGTCGCCCATCCATGCAGAGATGCCGCTTGTGTCTTAGTGCCAGCTCCCTGTATTGGTGGGTGGGAGCGATCGAGATCTATATCCAGTACGACATATATTATTCTACCTGATCAGCTAGTATCGTGTTAAGGGTACTTAAGAATATATCCTGTTCTGTATTCGGGGCGTATATGCTACCAATCACTATGTGTGTGCCGTCTAGTGTGCCATGGATCAATACGTATCTGCCGTTTACATCTATTCTTTGGTATAGAGCAGCAAAGGGAGTGCCGTTTCTGATCCATATGGCGGCCCCTCTTGCAAATGCAGAATATGCTGTGTGGTATAACTGCCCCCTCCACTTTTTCCGCAGCTTGGTGGCTTCTGATTTAGTGAGGTGAGTCTCCTGCATTAAAACAATATGGGCCAGATGTAGGTGTCCAAATAACGATCGGTGACGATGAAATTAGCTGAATTTCAGCGTTACCGACCGCTAAAAAAGCATGTGAAATGTAGGAGCAGAAACACCGAATCGCTAAATAAGGAATCGGTAAAAATAACAGAAATCAACTACCGATTCCTTATTTAGCGATTATGCCACACCGACTCACTATTTAGCTACTCGCAAAATAAAGAATCGGTAAAATAATTCGAAAACCTATGTACATAAAATCGCTATCACCGATTCCTTAAAAAATCGCTAATTAAGAGTCGCGAATTACCATGGACTCAAATTAGATGGTAACCAGGTGCAGAGCATATAAACAGCCCCAGAATGCATCATCGTGGGCGCAATGGCGCCCTCTACATCATTGCAAGGCGGTTAAGGGTACGAGCTGCAGCACAAAGGATAAGGAGGCGACAGAAACGCGTCTATAGATTGCGCATCACCTTATTTCAACTCACAGAGGCTGAAGTCCATGAGAGTTACAGGCTATACCCAAACACCATCCTGGACCTGATATGGGTCCTGCACCCATTTCTGTAGCACCAGACACCAAGGGTGCACGCAATACCTACTCATGTACAGGTACTCTGTTGCCTGCACCTCCTGGAATCTGGCAGTTACCAAGGGGTAATAGCTGCGGCAGGTGGAGTCTCACTGAGTTGCCTGTCGCGTTTCCTCAATACATTCCTGGACGCCATGTTGCAAAGGATGCCACACTACATCCAATTCCCCAGCACACAGGCAGAACTGCAGAAGGCCAAGATGAACTTTTACCAGAAGGCCCAGTTCCCACACGTCATAGGTTGCATTGACGGGACACATATACCAATCTGCCCCCCTGCTGCGACAGAGTACATATACCGCAATCGCAAATCCACACATTCTATAAATGTACAGGTGATATGTGATGCCTCTTCCATCTTCACTGACATAGTTGCAAAATTCCCAGGGAGTACGCATGATTCATACATATTCAGGAACAGTGGGATCTATACCCGTCTCGTTGCGGGTGAATTTGGAGAAGGCTACCTGCTAAGTAAATACATGTGACACCCCCTGAAGTATACACCTGTTGCTACGATTTTTGACTGTGAATAACTTACTTTCTTCTCACACTTAGGTGACAGCGCCTATGCCGTGCGATCTTTCATCCTGACTCCGTACCCGCACCCATCCACCATAAGTGAAAGGCGATATAATGTTGCACATAGATCTACGCGCAATGTGGTTGAGCGAACATTTGGACTCCTCAAAAGCAGGTTCCGCTGCCTCCACAAAAGTGGAGGTGCACGGCAGTGCCGGCCCCTGGTCTGCTGCAAAATCATAGCTGCATGTGCCATGCTGCATAACCTTGCCACTAAGAGGAGGACACCCGTGGAAATCAGTGAATCTGAGGAGGAGGAGGAGGAAGAGAAGGAGGAAGGTACACAGCCACCGCACAGTGCAGCAGGAGGCGCAGCTGCAGCAGATGGGAGACAGAGACATTCAGAGATCACACAGAATTATTTCTGAGGAAGCAATGAGACAAAGCCAGTTAATGCAATTGTGTCAGGGTGTTTAATTTACCTTACATCAGGCAATTGTACTGCACACCGTAACACCAATGATGGCCTCACAGTGCCTGACCAAGCACAACATGGCATAGTCGCTCCCCCATGCAAAATCACCAGTCCCATCCCATCATTGTGTCCAATGGGTTACGTCACCTACCACACAATGGAATGTGATGGCAGTGCTTATCTCCTGCGCACACGCGCACCACTGCTGCGTTCAGCAGGAACACTGTCCTCACCAGTGCTGTGTCCTGTGGCAGAACCATGCCTGACACTACGCCTCCTGTTCTCTGGCAAGGGGGGTGTTATGCTGCTGCGACTGGTTGCACCTCTAAAGCACTGGTGACTGTTACCAGGCCCTGAGTGACTTCACGGCTGCACTTTGCCATTTCCAGTTGCATGGCCACAGAGCGACGACTGAGCACATGGGTTGCATTGCACTGCCTGTTGACAGACTTGGTAAACCCTTCAAGTTTCTGCCTGTCTCTGTGCCTTGCAGCACGGTCACTATCACTTCTGCTGCAAAACAGCCTCACTGCATCCGACATCTCCTTCATGCCCTCTGCCACAGTATTGTTGAGGCAGTATATGGCCTCCTGAATGTTGTCAATCTTCCTGTTGTTTGCCACCATCTGACGTTGAATGGCCCTCATTGTTTTTACCGTACAGGCGCTGCACTTTGAGCATCTGCCCCTCCAGACCAGAGAAGACACTGGACTCATCAGCGTCAGGACTCTGTGCCCTTTGTCGCAGACTACGGCACCTGTGTTGCCATCCTCCACGGGGGACTGTGTCAAAGATGCCTGTGTTTCATCGTCTGGTGCGGTCTGTGGTGCTACCTTGCTGGCATCCTCTGTGCCATCTCCTGGAGGCTAGCCACTGTATACCTCCTTGATTGTGCTGCTGGTGGTAGTGGGGATGGTGGTGTGGTGTCAGCAGGTGCTGTGTCTTCCTCCGCAATAGTGCTTTCCTCCCTGGAAGCCTCGCAAGTCTCCCCCTCTGCAGCCTGGGGCGATGTTCCGCCTGTGGATACAGAATGTACTATTACTCACTTGTCTGCCAGAATATTTCTGCAAATAAATTTCATGACTGACAATGAAGCTGTCTGACCTCCGCTAGCTCATCTCTTAATGTGTGTGACATGCCTATGCTTTTTGGGGACTGACTGATTTGCTGATAGTTGATAGGGACTACATCTCCCATGATGCATTGCTGATTCTAGACCAAACATGTTCTGGAGTGGGATTCTTGCAGGGGGATTGGGGTTAGGGAGGGCATACAGCATGCTGTGCAGGCATCTTACCTTGTCTGTTGGATGCTGTTGCTGACCTGTCCATGTCCCCAATGCCACTGACGCTCTGACGGCTGGAGGGTGGACTCAACCATTTGCTCTAGGGCAGTCGAAGCAGGCGCAGATGAGGTTCCCCCGCCTGTCTTCCTGGCTTGTTTCATCCTGTCAGCCACCCTCTCCTTTACACGTTTCCTCAGATCATACCATCGCTTCTTAAGCTCATCTGTTGAGCGATGTGTAACGCCAATGGCATTGATCTTCTGCGTGATCCCCAGCCAAATCCTCCTTTTTTGTGCCTCAGGGACCTGAAGAGATTTCTTGCCAAAGAGCTGATCATGATCTTTGACTACCTCCTCTATAAGGATCTCCAACTCCCTCTCACTAAACTTGTGCTTGCGCTTTCTTTCGCCAGCATCCTTCCCCTTCTCCTGTGAGGCCATGGTGCAGTTCCTCTGTGTTTGCTAGGTGGTAGCTGTGCAGCCCCTGTGCTCTTGCTCCTGCTCCCTGCCTCTCCAACAGCTTCAGGATCAGTGCAGCTGCATGCGTGTGGCCACTTCCTGGTTGTGATGTCAGCAGGAGCCACAGGATTGCGATTTTTCAAACTCCCGGAGTCGCTAATTACTGAATCGGTATTACCGATTCGGTAATACAGATTCGGTAATGTGGATTCGGTATTTGTAATAGCGATTTTTACCGATTCGGTAATTTTTACCGATTTTTTACTTACATAGGAAATAGCAAGTTCTTAATAGCAATTCGGTAAAAATCGCTATTAAGGACTCACTATTTCGAGTTTACCCACATAGGGCCCCTAGTGATTTCCTCCTATTCAATTGGGCATATATTCTGTGTCGCTCATGCACAGATCCCATTCCTCTAACAAACCAGGTTGTTACTGTGTAGTTTCCTGATGTAGCCATAAGTGTGTATGTATTTTGTGTTAGGACTTGCCATTCCTTGGCATTTTGGATAAATGGTGGATTTATCTAGGAGTGAGTCAACTACGTAATTACCCCTAACATGTCCCAATACAAGGTCTCCCCGAGGTACTACAGAGGACCAAACTACAAAAAAAGTTTGAGTATCATACAATTTGAACTATGGTGCAGTTGCAGTGGGTGAGATGGGTACCATGGTCTGCTGTGGGTCCATGGGTGCAGCTCTCAGAGCTATAGTACAGCTGGCCGGGCACAGGCCTTTCGTAATGCCATAAATAAATTGCTAGGCCAAGCAGGCATATAGTTCAGTGTTTCGTTTACCTTAGGGTGTTGTCCAGGACCAGAGTGGCCTCAAATCAAGATTATTATCTCAGATAATTGTTTACTGTCTGTGTGGTGATGGAGGGGAAGAGAGCCATACTGTTCTCAGAGTCCAAATGTAGGTTAGTGTCTTCAGATGATTCAATTGACTCAGCCATAGAGAGTGTTTCCTGCTCATCTAGTGCTGCTGTCACCATTAATGCTGATTTTTGGCTATCTATAACTTGTTCCGGAGATGGGCTTGCTTTCTTATCTGTACGGAGCGTTCTCCTTCGGCCTGATCTTTCGTTACATGACTTTTGTGATTTTTGTGGCTTCTGCTTGGTGGATTGTGATGATCTTTGCGATGTGCCAGGGGTTGGTGTAACCTCCGTCCATTCCGCAGCCTCCTCTGGATTTTCAAAGAAGTGGGATTTCAGCTCGTGTATAACTTTTAGTAGGGCTGGGAAAAGGAGGGCATATTTAAGATTGTGAGCCCTGAGTGTCTTTTTGACCACTTGTAAGGAGGCTCTTTGGTGTTGAACCGCTAACATAAAGTCCGGGTACAGTGACATCCATTTGTCAATTAGTCCATCTGGGGCAATCGTGTCCCGCACCCACTGTTCTACGAATTGCATTGGATTTATTCTTTTGCTTCAATCCGGTAGGCCCACTATTCTCACATTGCTCGTACGTGAACGGCCTTCGGCGTCTTCAACTCTGTCTTGCAGGCCGGACACCTGGAGTCATAGTTGCTCTATCTGTTCTGAGTAGGCTTTATGCTGTGATAACCTCTCGGTGAGAAGCAGTTTATTATTTTTCACAGTCGTGGTTGTTTTGTCTTGATCGGCCTTTAAGAGCCTGAAAGCCCGTTGTTAGTGCACTCATTTGTTGCTCAATCGCCTTCCTTGATTCACAGACTTGCAGGATAAGGTCCAGTTTATCTGGAGGATTCCCTATAGTTGTCGGATGAATGCAGTCATGGTCGGATGTTTGGACTTCATCTTCCTGCTCATTTTGTTCTGGTATCCCTGATGTGAGTGGGTCCGGCTGTTTTCCTCTTGTGCGACCCATTTTTGGTTGTGTAAGGACGTGATGGAAGACTGGTTGTGGGCCCTTGATGCAGTGCACAGCTGGTCGGTCGCGCAGCACTCACCGTTTCTCAGGGGTCTGTTGGGGAGCAGGTGTTGCCTTGCACGAGTCGCTTGTCTGGTGCCCGCTGGTGTCCGCAGCTAGAGATCCGACGCTCAGAGGGTACTCCTGTGCCTCGCCTCCGCTGTCCTACACTTCCTCTCGAATAATAGGGGGCTCTAGGAGATTTAGGTCGACAGTGGGTTGTGGCGCGGTTCCCAGCCCAGGGAACAGGCCGTGTATGTAATTGGTTGAGGCCTAGTTCAGCCTAGTTGGTCAAGTTGTTTGAGTTCAGCATAGTTGGTCGAAGCCTTGTTGGTCGAGGCCTAGTTCAGCGGACCCCAGTTGGCAACAGTGGGTAGGACTCTGGAGTCCGCACTGGTTGCCTTGTCTTGTTCTGTGGCTGTTTTTCAAGGGGTCACGCCGCAGCCGTCGTTAGCCTAGTCATGGTTCGGTGCAGGCCCCAGGGGTCCGACAGGAGCGGCTTGTTCCTGTGCTGGAATCGTGGTCTGGATTTGGGGGACTCCCGCTCTGCAGTCTCAGGTATAGTTCCTGGTCCCGCTTCGACTGCCTCCTCTCCACCTACGGCCGACCGGACCATCGTGGCGGTGATCAGGCCCCGGCGAAAACCCAGGCATCGAGGCAGCGTTTTTTCACTTCCCTCGATTGACCATGGTGGTTCCTTACTTTTCACAGCAGTCGTCACATCTGTAGAGCCGATGCTGTCACCTCGATTAGTACGGTTCCACGTCCCAGAACCAATGTCCTGAACCACAGGTGTTCCAGTTTCGTCGCAACCACACCATCACAACTGCCGCAGGGGCTCAGTGGAAGGCTTATTGCCAGGCCCAAAACAGGTTGCTGTGCAGTTCCTGGATTGGGGACTGCGCCGCAGTTATCGGCAACCCAGGCCCGGTCCGGTGCAGGTCCCGGGTCCCCAGGAGAAGCGGCTCAATCTAGCAATGCACCGGTGGCCTAGTCTCGAGAAACCACTCTCAGCAGCCGCAGGCAGGGCTCACAATCCGGGGCCGGTCACCTCGTTTCCTTCCTCCACCGGTTCAGTCTGTCACGGCAGTAGCAGGGTACCGGTAGAATTCTTGGCATCAGGACAGCGTGTTGTATAGCGCTCAGGAATCCTCTTACAGTGTGATCCCAGCGGGCGTTGACGGATCGTGGCGGCCTCTGCCTCCGCAACGTGTATTATGCCGGTAGTGCTGCTTTGGCGAATGCTGTTTCACCACAGGAACCAAAGTGTTTTCTTCTCTCTCTGTCTGGCCCTGGGCTTCAGGTGTCTGTTGACCGGATTGTAGCTCTGGATGGCCTTGCAATACCGTGGTGTCTTTCAGGATGTAAGGCTCGGCCCGGAGCTCATCTAAGACACGTCCGCCATATTCGCCCATTAGCCACGCCTCCTACATTGACTTTATTTATTAACAGAAAACTTTTTAACATTTCTTTAATGTTTTATTTATTTTATTGAGTAGCTTGCATTAACAATACACAGAGCCCCAGACCTGGGACCAGCGATACCAAGAGAGCATATAATGATACAAGCAATTATCTGTTCCTATTATTGCATCTTGTAAAAAACATAGAACAATGAACAAGCCCCCAAAGAAATAACCCCCCCACCCCGCCCAGCACTGTGGATAACATTTCTTTGTTTATTTGTTGAATCCCAGGCATCTTAGACACACGTTGGTAATAACCCTGAGAGGGAGTCACGATTCCAACAATCCCTGGTATGGCACAAGGCAGTCAGGATGATTCAATAAATACATAGTAAGTGGGGCCCAGAAGTCTTTGCGCCGCGAGATCTGGGGGAGCTCCTCGGCATAGATCCCCAGATGTTCCCTACAATAGATCAAATCTCGGATCCATTTATTAACAGTCCAAGTGGTTCTTGTCCCTCCAGCACTGCGCTACCGCCCTTTTTGCTAACAGAGTCGAAACAGCAACAATTCGCCGATTGCATGGCCTAAGGCTCCTCACATTACCCAGCAGGCACACCTCCGGTGCACATCTTACAGGTTCCAATACTACAACTGTAAGCCCATGTACCACACTGGACCAAAATGCAAATATCCCTGCACATAGCCACGTCAGATGCAAAATATCTGCATCAGCCTGCCTGCACCTCACGCAACAAGCAGTTTCAAGTAAACCGAATCTCCGCAGTTGCATTAGGGTATAATATAACTGGTGCAGAAACGTGAAATGGATTATGCTGAGATTACAATTTTCCGCCATGCCACCCGTTAACTCACAGCAAAACTTCCATTGCTCAGGCGATAGTGTGGACCCCAGTGCAGAATTCCATTTGAGATAAGAGGGGTGTTCCCCAGGCTCCCTCTCACCTAATGACACGTTGTATAGCTCAGTGATCAGGCCCCTTCGCTCTTTCCCGGCCAGCACCGCCTGCAGTGCCAGGAACGTTGTTGGTTCAGTTGGATAGTCAGGGTAAATGGCTCTAACTACTTGCCACACTCTCACATATGTAGACCCCAACATCAAGCCGTGGTTTCGACCCCTCTGCACCTCCTGTAGCAAGCAAACTTTGCCCTGTGTGTACAAGTCCCCCATCTGCATGATCCAACAGCCTTCAGCGCCCGCTGTGCAGGTTGCTCCCATGCCGCAGAAATGCAGCTATTGGTAGAGACGGGGCATGTAGTTAGTCCAGTTGTGCCCTTTCTGCGAGGGCCTTCCAAGCCCACGCAGTGAATTGGACAGGATTTATTTCCGTCCTGGGGGCCCCTCCACCACCGGAGAGTGCTGCCACCACTAGTGGCAAAGGGAGCACTGCATCTGACTCAAGCGCCAAGTGGGGCAGAAACTGCTGCGGAAAAAACAAGAATGCGCAAACTGCGCCTGCGAACACAGATAGTATAGCCTCATGTCAGGAGCCTCGAAGCCCCCAAGGTCAAATGATTGTACAACTGCATCTGGGCTTTTTACCTCCCCATACACATGTCAGCAACACCGATTGGAGTGTCCGAAACAACGAGGTTTTCTGCCTGAAAGGGATATTGACGAACAAATAGAGGAGTTGGGCAATATGGACATTTTTATCACCGCAATCCGATCAGCCAGCGACAAAGGCAACTGGGTCCACCGCTCCGCCTGGTCCGTGATCCGTGCAATAACTCGCCCATAGTTCATAGAGATGACCTACTCGGTCCCTATGCAACCATATTCCCAAGTATTTCACCGGGTCTTGAGTCCAAGTCAGCGGGACGTCCAGCTCTACCGCCCGAGTGCCGGCCGTCAGCGGGAACACCGTCGACTTTGCCCATTTAACCCCTAGGCCAGAATATCCCTCAAATTTAACATACTCTCGGAGCAGTTCCGGTAGATAAGTGGCAGGCTGGCGGACATACAACAGCATGTCATCTGCATACAAGCAGACCAAAAGTGGTCTCTGCCGGAAGCGCAATGCAGCCGATGCATGCCTCTGGCGCAACTTACATGCTAATGACTCGAGCGCCAATGCAAAGAGCATCGGCTACAAGGGGCACCCATGCCGCGTGCCCCTGCTGATGGGAAACACCGGAGACACCCTACCATACTCTTGCCATGGGTTCAGTATACAGTACCCTGATCCATTGAAGGAAAAACACCCATTCTAGTCAACACTGGAACATATATTCCCATTGAAGGGAATCAAATGCCTTAGCTGTGTCAAGCAGCACTCCCACCGCCTGGAAGTCTGTGTCGAAGTAGTGCAGGGCGGCAAAGATCGTGCAAAGGTTGTGCGTGGTTGACCTGGCGGGAACAAAACCCGTAGGGGGACAAGAGGCTGGAGCTTATTAGCAATCATCTTTGCCAAGATCTTGGCGTCGATATTTATAATCGACAGAAGCCTATAGGAGTCTCACCGATTAGCAGCCTTGTCAGTCTTCAAAAGCATCACCAGGAGGGCCTCCTTTAAGGAGGTTGAAAGGCGCATTACTGCCCTTTTCTTTTGCTTTAAGGCAGTGCAGCAGGAAGGCTTGCTGTGCTGCCCTATGCCATAACCTCATAAATGAGCCCCTGAGATGTTAATACAGGTATGAAACCAAGAGGTTAAAAATGTTGGGGTGGTATGGGTTTTTGTAATTTGGGGTACAATGTGTTTTCAAAGGGGCTAAAAATAATTAAAGAAAGAGACTCCTGCATAAGTACAGCATTCCCTTTCCACATCTGTTTATGAAGCCTACCCATTTTCTCAGTCACTTAACAGCTCCCTAATTTTAAAACTGTAACATTTTGGTAGACATGTGCATACATATATTTAAAAAAATAGAGTAAATTTGATCAATTATTTGAAACCAAAACAACAAAAATATATTAAGTAAAATGAGAATGATGACTTTTTAAAGTTTAAAGTGAAAAATAGTGCCTAAAAAATCAAAGCGCCAACCGGGTACATCTAGTCGAGCATCCCTGGGGCAAAGTTAAAAATTATGGCTGACCTGGATGGAGTGCGGCTTAGGTGCTTGAGGTGGATGGTACTCAGTCTCCACTTACCAAAACATTTTAGAAGAAAAATATCTGCGAACATAAAGTTCAGCAAGGCAAGACAGCCAGCGGTTCCAAGGAGGAGGAGAGGAGGCATCATCAGGAAGCTGCTGGATGAAGTCATAGTAAAGATTTCTGCATTCTGACTTAGTCTCTTTTTATGGAAGTGAAAAATCTTCAGCAGGACGAAGCTGCAGGCTGTAGCCGACGAGGGCTTCACGAGGCCTGATGCACCTTCTGCGAGGAGCCGCTGAACAGAATCTGGTGCTGGGGAAAAGAATGTAGTGGGAGCCACAATTAAATCAGGTCAACCGGCAATGCATCTTGTTTGATTGTCGAGCAGGCACAGCCTGATTTCCTCCCAGTTCACAGTACTTCTTAGCTGAAAGTCCCACGTTTTAGTTTTGGGCTATATGGGCACCTTCAGCACCACTGCGAAGGATCCTGAACTTGATGGGCACCACTTGGGGGGGGGGGGTTAGGACTCAATCGGACTAGGTCCAGGTGCAGGCTTAAGATAGTTGGAGCCTTTCCTGTCTTACATGAAGGCCAGCCAATGAGCTCTTGGAGTCACTCTGGAAGTCTTAGTTTCAAAAGTAAAGTAGATTACAAGCATCAGGGCAGTCTACTGAGTGAACAGGGCAGGCTTCAGAGAGCTGGCCAGTCCTCTTGGTTCAGCAGGGTCGTTTCCTGAAGTATATGGTAGGCCATAAGCAGTAAGTCAGTCCTCTGAAAGTCCTTCTGCAGGTCCAGAAGTGACCCGAAGAGTGGGTCTGAGAGTCATATTTTTACAGCTTGTTCCCCTTATGACGTGAAGTTTTCCACTCACAGAAGTGTATGGAATTTCCTGCCTCCCTGCCCTGGTCCCAGTCTGTCTGCAGGCACAATACGCTAGTGTGACATTCTTTGTTTGTGAGCTGAAGCAGAGTCTTTGAAGTGCAAGTGGGCTGTGCACAGTTCCACCCCCCTATCCTGCCTTGCATGGCCCATCCTACCAACACCCAGTAGCTCTATTGCGTGGCAGTCTGGGAGGAATACAGAAAGGTCATCTCTCAACTATACCTAGTCATGCGACCTAGGAAACAGGCTGCAAGCACTAAATGGTTAGGACAAGAAAATGGTAACTTTATAAAAATAGCATTTTCTGAATAGTGACTTAAAATCTGACTTTACCATTAAGGAGGATTTTAAAATATAATTTAGTAAATGTCATAGACACCAAACATGACTTTTCCACCTGCTCCCAAACAAAACGTATTGCTTATTAATTGTAATAAGGTAACCAAATGTTATCCTATAGAAGACGTAGGCTTCACAGTACTGGACAGCAAATGTAGGTGTTTTTCATTACCAGAATATGAAAAAGTTAAAAGTACACGTTCAACTTTTAAAAATATAATGCACCCTGCCCTATGGGCTGTTTAGCGTCTAACTGTCATGGGCAATCTAAATCCAGATGCCAATCGGTAACCCGCACTCCAATTCTATTCAAAGTTCATCCAGTAATTAGTAACTTTCGTGGTGCTATCCTGGTGTGTTCTCTGTCCCATAGCACCAAGAAAATTCAAAAGTGAATCTGATGCATAACCATGTATCACTCCCAGGATGCAAACACCATCTGATTAGATGAAATAATCATTGTAAACAAAAGGTTGAACAATTTTAATAGCTTGATCCTCATTTGATAGGCAGAAATTGTCATTTCAAGTTTTGAAAGCATGTCCAGGACTTTTTTACAGCATGTCAAAATTACCAATTCAACACGTACCTTGAAGTTTTAGACCCAATGCATTTCGGGTTTGATGCCCTTCTTCAGGGGAAACTGTAATGTAGGGCAAATGACAACACATCAGGGACAATTTAAGTACACAATTGCCAATACTTATCGTTAAAAGGTGCCTCATCTTGTTATAGCACAAGGAACCTTGTGGCTGTTACATCTATCCCATTATCAAACAGGACTGTGCCTCCTTCGTGAGTTTAATGAACTAACAAGTAAATGGTGAAAATAAAAAGTAAACTTATGCCGTGACTCCATTAGAAACTCACATGGTGGGCACATTCAATAAGATGTGAGTTGTACTACTTATGGCTCCTACCTCCGACTTTCACACTGATCGCATAAAGCAGCCGCTTGGTTAGTCATCCATGTTTAACCAAGCAAATTCACCAACAGCCCTTAATACGGTGAATGTCATGGCCATTTAAAACCACATGCTCCTCCATTGCATGCAGGCATAGAGATAAAAAAAATATATAAAGTTGGCCAAACTACATCATAACGAAACCATAAATAACCAATTGATTCATTCGTAAATCATACAGAAATGACTAAATACAAATAAAACATGGGTTATAAATCCTGTGCTCATATAAAAAGTACAAGCAATAAATGCAAATACAAAAAAAATTATATTGAAGAGATATTGAAGAAAGAACCTTGTTGGTGAGACATGGAAGATTATCAACCGCACAGTGACCCCGTTGGCTGTCTTTTATTGTTTAATCCCATTCCCCACTGTGACCTTAAAGGGTGAGTGGTTCTGTCGCTCTCTTGGTTGAGCATCAGGGGAGTGGAAGGACTGTCTTTGTTGATCGCTCCTGCCACGCTTGACTCGGGTTAGTCATACCAGATTCGACACTAACTTAGGGATGGCTTATGTGTATAAAAAACATGGGTTCTGGGGCTGGCAAGGGGTTTATTTTGCCAAGGACAAAGGGCAGTTTCAAAGAGCACACAGGCTGCAATGGCAGACCTGAGGAATGTCTAAAAATTGTGCTTAAGTGGGTGGCACAATAAGTGCTGCAGGCGAACTAGCAGCATTTAATTTACAGGGCATGTAACCATTTACTAGGGACTTCTAAGTAAATCAAATGTGCCAATTGGGCGTCAGCCAATTTTACCATGTTTGAGGGAGTGGTTACAAATACTTTAGCACTGGTTAGCAGCGGTAAAGTATGCAACAAAAGATCAACAAAAATGAATTCAGGAAAAACAGGAGGGGTGAAGACAAAACGTTTGGGGTAACACTGCAGAGAGAGTCAAGTACAACAGGTTTGATGCTAAGATCTTAAAAAAATTTAAACAGGAATTCATTGAAAAAATATTAGATAAAATGATTTTCTAGTTATGTGTTAGAATGAGACAAGCGCTAACATTAAAAAAGCAGAAATCACTAAAATATGTCAGGTATATAGTTTAATAAACAGACGATAACTTGTGCCCCTTTCATGCATTGCTTGTGACCTGCACATATTACATCACTGATTACATGGTAAACTACCTCATTGATTACATCACTCATGACATCTCTGTCATAGCCTCTGGCTAGACCCTGCCTCTAATCTGCGTCAGGACTTGGACTCAGTGCCTAGCTATGGCAAGTCCCTGTAATCAGCATTGGGAAACAGACAGAACACTGCAGTCTTAACCACGCGTGTTCCGACTACTCAAGCTCAGCCACGCTTGCCTTAACCACGCATATGCCTCAACCACTCATATGTGTAGTTAAGGCAGTGCGCGGTTTAGCTGCTGGCTGCTGCTGCCGTGGTGAAGGGAGAAGCAGGAAGACGCCAGGTAGAGACACAGTGAGGTAAGTGGGGTTGGGGGCTCGTTTTCAGGGCAGGGGGGGCTAGGGGTGGCCGGGGTAGTTTTAGGGAAAGTGCAAGGGGTGGGGGTTGGGTCAGAGTAGTGTATGTAAAGGGACAATGGAGGGCAATGAATAGTCGGGTAGTTTTTAGGCCAGGGGTTGGGGTAGGTCTCAGGGTAGTGGGAGGGGAATGGGCAGTTGGGGTATTCTTTTAGAGCTGGGGGTGAGGTAGGTTTCAGAGCAGTCGAAGGGGAGTTTTAGGGAAAGCATGGGGTTGGTGGGTCAGGGTAGTGTAAGTAAAGGGGCAGGGTTTTAGGCCTTAGGGCAGGGGTAGGGGGTGGGAAGCTGGGGTCATTTTAGGGTCACCGCCTATACCACAATTTTGCGTGGTAATGGCATGCATGGTAAAGGAATGCATGGTTAAGACACATTAGTGGTTTGGGCTGCATGGTATAGGCATGCATGGGTTAACCATGTGTGCCTCTATCATACACCGTTCAAGCATCAGCCCTCCACTGCACACCATTTTCAGTCAGACATAGGATAGATTTGACACAGTGCTTATCCTGTGGCCAGGGTCTGTACCCACTCCTCCACAAGCAGCCCACTCTCACTATGCAGTTTGGACATATACAGTGGAGGTTGTTTACAAGGCCTGATATCACACCAGATATGCAATACAAAATATGTATTGGAAGGTGGGCTTGCCCTATCTAAGGTCTGCTGTCAACCCCTCAATTACCACCAAATACCCTGTATGCTAAGCCGTCAACCCTTCAGAGGAAATGTTGACCAAAAGGGTCTATTGTTCAGTGATATTCAACGCTCATTTCTCTACAAATGACCTGCCCTCTCTCCGCCCATTCTTTGGGTGAAAACAAGTAAAATGATAGTGGCATCCATCAAATGTTCTACATTTTTGAAATATCCAATTTTGTTTGCATCTTTCAACGCTTACAGACAAGCTTATAAGAGTCGAACCATTGATTTAGGTTGTTGTATTACTCATTGTTCCTAAAGCCTCTAGCACACTGTCAGAATCATTATTTGATCTTATTAGCAGTTTCAACAATGTTGTTATTTAAATATAATCAGTGTCATGTCTTCAATGACATACTTGAACCTCTCATGAGTGATGTAATATGTGATGTCATAAGCAGTTCTTGATTGTGGTGCCAGTTATATTTAGTTCACTAAACTAAACGTGGCATATTTCAGTGTGTTTTTTTGTTGTTGTAATGTTAGCTCTTGTCTCAATCCAACACTTAACTATAATGTTCATACGTCACTTTAGGAAAATACAACAAGCATTTTGGTTTGCATATAACTTTAGTGCCATTTGACAAATCTTCACAAAACTTTCCTAAAATGTCTCATCCACCTCACCTCAGGGTGATCTGTCAAGCGGGGACTGAGAGAAAGGGGGTCTCAAAATACATTTTCCATGGGAAATTATACACCGCTACAGCCAAAATAGCTGAAAAGAATTACACAGAAGTTAGCAGAAAGCTAGATCTTGGTCCGGAAACTGCTTTTTGGTGTAAATCCATTCAGTAGTTTTTGAGAAATTAAAGGTTAAAAATATACAGATATTTCATGTTGTTGAGGATCTGTGGAGCTGACAGATCTCTACATCAGATCTGATTGGACTCAGGGTCTTCTGTCCTGAATAAAAAAATTAAAAAACGTAAGGGGGCTAGATTAGGTATACCTTTCTCCCTAGGCCTGGTGATTGGGACCATAAGCGTTTTTTTCTCAGCACCGCAGATCCATTTCACAAAGATATTTAAATGCTGGCTACTGTCCGTTTTCAAAATGAGGCCTTCAGGGTGGATCTGGCCTGGGCCTGGGCAGATTGGCCATTTATGTTTAAAGTGGGGGGGGGCATGTGGCCCCTCCCAAGCATTTAATGAAATGGGAGGGGGAGCATGGCCCCCACTCCGAGCCTTAATTAGGTCCTGGGGGCCCATTCCCTCAGGGGCGCATTTCATTTAAGTGGGCGCCCCCCCTCACTGAGCCTTAATGAGATCCAAAAGTAACCAGTGAATTTCTGTTTTTTTACATAAGCTAAAATCTTACTAAGTTGTACTTTCACGTTTTGTTGGAGAATAGATAGATAGATAGATAGATAGATAGATAGATAGATAGATAGATAGATAGATAGATAGATAGATAGATAGATAGATAGATAGATAGATAGATAGATAGATAGATAGATAGATAGATAGATAGATAGATAGATAGATAGATAGATAGATAGATAGAGCATTGAACTATAACTTGAATTTAAGATTTTTTTTAGTTTTAAAACAATATTTTTTGTATTATTAGTAGGCCCAACTATATTGTCACTTTAACCTTTGTTTTTTTCAGTTAATTTCTGAGGTGTTTTTAATGTAAAGTAAGATATTTTTACCAGAGCTAACTATACTGTCACTTTAACCTTTGTTTTTTTCAGTAAATTTTTCTGTGGGTTTTTGTGCATAAAGTAAGACCTTATTACTTTTCCTAACTGTAAGATGACTTTAACCCGTGTCCAGGCCATGCAGCCAAAGATTTGCAATGCATGCCCGTGAGCAGCACTGGGCTCAGCTCAGGCCCAGGTGTTTTTTTTTATTTGTTCCCATCCAGTGGTACTCCCACGGTATTCCAGCTGGAGTACACTGGGGCCACGGTGGGTCCCGCGGAACTTCGTGGAACCTCACTGGTGGGTCACACAAGAACACAGCAGACCTGCAGGTCCAATAGTTTTCATTTTGACCCCTCCCCCCCACACAAGGGTAATTCTGTCTAGTTACCATTACCCAACCCCCTAATAGCTTATTTGTGGGATGTTTGAGGACATGAGGACTGAATTCCCCTGTCCAATAATGCCTGCAGCCCTCCACAACTTTACAAAACGGTTGCTGGTGCCCCTGCCTGTGTGAGGGAACTATCAGGAAGACACAATTTTGTTTTTAAAATGCCAGGGTGTTATGGAGCGCTCCTTGCTGGAGCAGTGATTAATAAATGAGTGGCTCCTACCACTCGTTTATTATTCTTTTTTTGCCTATTTTGAAAACATTTTGAGTGCCCATCCTGGGCACCAACAGTTTGAAAAAATGTATATATTGGGGCAAATGGGTGGGCACCCCAAGGCCCCCACAGCCCCTGTCAGCTCCCCATCTGCACCTATGAAGAATGGCGGCAGGCGCTGTCCATTTAGTTTTTTAAAACTGGGTTCTGCAGTACCCACCGGGTGCACCCACATGTTGGCAAATCGTTGGGAGTTGCAGGAGGACTTTCAATGCCCCGTGGTCCCTGCCGACTCTTCAGACAGCACCCACTGTGGTGCTGGCAGAAGCCGTCTCAGTCACATTGCACCTGCCAAGAGCGAGAAGCATTTTTCTGTACTCCCGACTGGAAGAGAGCAAAGTTGTGTTCTCTGCATGAGAGAGTGCGAGCAAGGAATGCCTGCACTCTCCCAGGCAGTGCCCCGGGGAATGGGGCTCCTGAGACACTGCTCATATTGGGCCCCAAGACATAGATAATTTATATAGACATATATGCATTAATATAGAAAACGAACCCCCACTGCACACAGCCAAAGGACGTGCACAGTGAAGGTAGGTGACATATGAATGGTTGAGCCAGTCCCTGCGTAGAATTGGACAAGAACAATGGGCAATCCCTGCTCTAAAAGTCTCAAGATTATGCGGTTGGGGTTGGCTACCAGAGACAAGATAATTTCACACAGGACCAAGCAAGGTTCGAGTAACTTGCAGTAGCAGCTGGCAGGGAACGAGAGTGGAGGGGGGGGTGGGGCTCGCGGGGAGGGGAGGGCGGGAATTGCAAAATAAATTAAAAAAACACCTACCTCCTCGCTGCGTCTTTCCTCAGTCATCTCTCCTACGTCGTCCCTCATCATCTCTCTACCGGAACCAGGAAGCACACAGGCTCCCTCCCCTAAGCCATTCACAACACTGCTATGCAGTATTGTGATTGGTCTGAGCGCCATGGCTCGGATCTCAGACAGGGAATGGAAGGCTGGGCATGTTCCCCACCAGGCTGTGTAATAGAGACTGATGGGGGAACATGCAAAGTGCCCAAAAGTACCGGCCAAGTGGTCCTGCGCACTTTGGAGTGCAACAACCATTCCTCCTCCCGGGGCATCATGGGTGTCCCAGCCTTTTACACTGTACCGCAAGCACTGGGGCGACGCTCCTTCACCTTAGCGAAGGATATGCCACTGGTAACTTGTCCCTCTTATTAACTCTTCCTCGTCCTAGTGCTTTAGCCATTTTTCATTGGCAGAGAATGGGGCATCTGGGCACGAGCACAGGCCAGTCATGCCACATAATGTATCACGTACTGCTACCGCAATATGATTTAGAAGAAGTATGATGTTGCCATTAAAATAAATGATGTTTCCGGATGGCAACCCGCAAAAGTTTACCATTCTGACACAAAATGGTGAGCCGAAATTGCAAATTTCAGTGTGCAAATGTATTGCTTCTTTTAGATGAAGTAGTTATGAGGGATTGTCACAGCACCGTACCTTCTCTATTCTAGGCAATGTTTTATTCAATAGACTACATGAAAGTATCCTTATTGAGCGGAAACTCCGATAAATTTTGCACTGTTTGAGGAGACCGGAATACCTGCAATCGTTCTAAAAGCATTTGAATTGTTTGTACGTTCCAGAGGCAACGCCAAATTCAAATTCAGTGCCTAATACATTTTTAGGGTGTGCGACTTTCAAATCGTTGAAAAATGTCAAATGGATTCAAGAGAAAAACACTGTGTCGCATTTGCATTGCCTCCGTCTGTGACAGTCACAGGAGCTCTGTACTAAATTTAGCATAAATTTGAAAAGTTTGGGATTTTTTGTCCAATGAACTGCTAATTTTAGTCGTGTTTTGTGTTGACATGACCCATGGTCAGGGATTGTATAAAAGGTTTCACTATGAGGAAATGTTTTGCGGCTTAGTTCTGGCAAGGAAACCTTTAATTTCCCACGTGAAATATCCTCCCGTAATTATTAAGAGATGCGCTGCATCTTAAAAAAGGATTTCCCATTCGTTGGGTATGGGAACAGACAAACAGACATGACGCATTTAAATATACTTCACAAAACAACATAAAACATGGTTGGTTAACTTAAATAACCCTCGAAGCCACTTATTTCTAAAGGGTTTTTTGGTATGAAACACGGTGGCGAATTATTCCAATAAAGAACCCCCAGGGAAAAAATCTGGATGAGTCACAAAAAGATAAAAATAGCAGTTTTTGCTTCTTCTGCTCGTAAAGACGCAGAATTGATTGGAAATTTCAATCTTCTATTGGCTTCATTGATAATGTTTGTTTATAAACAGATTTCTTCAAGTCGTTTTCTGAAGCGCTGCTAGACAACATCAGTTAACCGCAGAGCCCTCGGTTGCACCAAAGACCGTTTTAGATGAAGAACCCAGAATCCAGTGGGTAAGGGAGATCCCCTATACGACATTCTTCGGTGACTGCAGCCAAGGACTTTTTAAACAGATTGTTTTTGAGAAGTCTTCAAGAGTGCAAGTAATTCTCTTCTTTTTCCTATCAAGAGTCATGGGAACTCGAGAAGTGTGTCATTACTTACACGTAATCTTTATTACCCTGATTAATGTCCTCCACATCCCAGTCCTTACATTAGTGAGGCGATTCTGCTTTTCGGCAGGCCTCTGAAACCCCAGTCTGTTTTTTATTTTTAGTATATAAACCCCTCCCACCCTCTGCCATGCCCGCTAGTAACAAGAACAGACACAATAAGAGCCGGAGGGAGAGAAGGAACAGGACTGGATTGAGGAGGACCTTAATCCAAGACATGAAGATTACCAGTAAGTAACAACACATTACCCTCCCACAGGACCCCCTCATCCCAGTCCTTACATTAGAGAGGATCTCACACAAAAAAAAACACAAAGACAAAGCATGACACCAAAGATACATGTTGAACACAAAGTTTAATCAAAAACACCCTTTAAGATATAGATGCGTTCATAACTCCAACTGCATAATTGTCCACAGAAGCATGCAACACATTTAAATAATAAGGATTGATAAAAGTGTGATGCAACTGCCAGCCTACAAATCTCTGGGCTAGAGACACCTGCTGTCTCAGCCCAAGTTGTGGGCACAGACAGAGTGAAGCATCCTTGAACATGAGTTGAAGGCTCAAAAGGGGATAATTGGAGACCCTGCAGGACAGACGACAGATCCCAAGAGGGTATAATCACTGGAGTGACCGGGTGATGAAGCCAAATACTTGGGAACGTTGAATATCCTGCGCCACCAAGGAAGAACAACCCAAAGACTCCAACGTCAAACATTACAGAGCCAAACCATCAGACCTTCAGCTGACAGAGACGAGGCAATGACAGTAGGGGTAATTGAAGTGGGGATGGGGTCACTGCAGGCCAGACAAACCTGACCTTGGACAATCACCGCAACAGTTGGAACCAAAGGATTCGAGGCCAAAAAGGAGCAATCAGGATAACAGACACCCCCTCCACCCGAATCTTGTGCGGCACCCTCTGAAGGAGGGCAATCAGAGGGAAGGCATACAGAAAGCCCGAGGGCCAGGAGATCGAATGGGTATTCACTGCCCACTCCTGAGGACACACCACTTCAGAACAGAACTGGGGAAGGAGGGCATTGTGCGTAGGCCTGGATGGAGTTCATGGAATTGCACTACATGCAATTCCACAAAGTCACAAAAAAACTGGCACGCTACATGGAGTTCTGTTAGCGGGTGGAGTTTGCCAGCGCACCCATTCGATGGGAACACGGAGTGCATCCTCGCATTCCAACTGCGCATGAACGGCAGCACGCGGTTCTCAAGTGCTTTCTCGCGTTTTGAATCTCACATGAAAAGCATAACACGGTTTGCATGGGCGCAGCCATCTTGTTTTTCTGCTCTCTGTATGGGGCTGGGCCTAAAATGTAATCTCTCTTTTATCTGCATCATCCTCCTCCTTTAAAACTAATCTACCCCTCATTTTTATTTTTTATATTAGCGTGTCTCTTTGTGTATGTGTATTTTGTATTTTTGGGGAAACAAATCGTGTTTTTCATGATTTATGGTTTATTTTCCCTTACTTTCTTATATTTCCTCATCTCTTTCCTATTCCTTTTCTTTTTTTTCTGAATCCACCCAGCGCCATGGCAGAGGCACCCAGGTGTTCAGCCATGGCCGATATTTGGTGAGCAGGAGGTGCCAGCACTGTTTTTGTTGTTCAGCACCACCTCCCCTCCAAGCTGGCAGCAGGCAGGATAATTGGCAGTATGATTGGGGAGGGTGCACCCATGCGTGGAGTGAACCAACCAGGTTTGGCTCACCATCTAGCAGCTGATGCACCACTGGGTAGACATCCTGGACCGGGCACAGGACCTGCTCGACCTCCTAGGTATTGAGATTCCAGGGCTCATGAGTATTAAATATTTGTTGTGTTTGTGTTCTACAATGCTAACATTTCTTCTCCTTATAGCATGGTGCTCACACTCAGAAGTAAGTTACATTTCGTTTACACTGGTATACTATTGTGTGATGCAGTATCTAGTTTCTGCTGGGCAGGTTCTCAGTGCTACCTAATTGTACTAATCATTGGCACTTGCTTTGACTGTTTAATTAAGAAGCCATTGCAGACTGTTCTCCTGTCACTATAGTGAATCATTGATATCAGTGAGAAGCGGGTTCTCTCTGTGACTTTATTTATGTAGTTCGTACAGTTCCAAGTAATTTATTTCACAGTGATGTGTAGTATGCATCTATGCATTGCAAAAAAGGGAGACTGAGTTCGTCCATCAAAGCGGTTGGGAAATGGGAATAGAATTAAAGATCATTCACTGCAATGCATTAGGCCCAAATATAGAGTTTGATAAAGAAATTTGGAATAGGGATTTTAGGATTAGTATGGGCAACTCAACGATAGTCGATAGACTCGACTCACATCTAGTAGTACTATAGGCGATCTGTTTTAGAGAGGTTTAACGTGACTGAGTTTGCTTGTCATAAAAAATGTGTGGAGATTTTTAACTGAATCACTAATCTATTTTTTTATCTTCTTTGTTTCTTACATCAGCACCCAAGGGCAAGAAGAGAGGCATTCAGGAGACAGGTCCAGGAGTCGCTGGTCAGCCGGTGCCAACCACCAGCGCCGCTGCCGAGGGCTCTGCTGACCCCAGTAAGTCTTATTATTTATTATCATTATTTCCATAATGTTGGGTTTTATGATTGTTGTGAACTTAGGGTAGAATCTTGGGGTATTGGAATGTTGGTGCTGTTGATCGTGAAGATTGCAGACCCAAGTAAGCTAGTATTATAAATACAATTCACCATGTATGTTTGTTGAGAAGGCTTCCTTTTTTCCTACTCATGCTCTAATACAGTTGAGTTCATGTGAGATTGGCCATGGTCAACATGGACCATCCTTCCCCCAAAGTAGTGTACTGCTGTCTCATTCATTTATAGTTACTGTATACCAGCTGTTTCCCATGACAGTGCAACATGGCTGGAAAAAAAGTAGGAGGTCCCACTCCAATTGCATTGGCCAACCAACACCATATGGCTTTGATTGACCATTATTCCACCCCTGGTTTGTCTAAATTTGTGAATCAATCAAATGCTCAGAGGGATATTTTTCTTAGAAGATACTGCAGTGCTAACTGAACTCTAGTGTGATTTTGAAGTTGTATTTGGGGTGGCCTATATGGCATCTAAAACTAAAAAGGGATGGAGGGGCGAAAGGATGGTTAGAAAAAAGGGTGGATAACTGAATGGATGGATAATGGATTGGAACTTTTGGTGAAAAACTGGATGAGAGAAAGTAAAACTTAATCATTGTGGCTATTGGTGAATTAGAAGAATGAATGAATGAATGAATATTTGGATTATTTGGATTAAGCAAGGCAGCTCTTCTCATCAGGAGCATGCAGCTCAGAAACTTTGCTTACTTTGTTGATATAGGATTACCAAAACTATGGTTCAAAGTGGGGGGTATTATTTATTTTTTGTTCTACTTACTTGACTTGCTGTATTTTTTAAGTGAGCCAGATGTATCCTACCCATCATTCATCACAACCCCCACCCTCCTATGGCATTTTTTTGCACCTATGACCGAAGTATAGTATGGTTCAATTTCTGACCGCACTGTTGACTGAGCAATTTGTGTCTGCTCTGCTTTAGTTAATGTGGCATTTACACTGTTTTCAATGCATTGCAGACCAAACACACAAGGTGTGTTGTTTCCCTTCACTCACTCAGTCACCTCTTGGTACTTCACTCCTTTATTTTTTCCTCAGTTCTTCCGTCCCAGCCTACCAAATTGGAAAATTCATTCTTGGCATGTGCCACATTTTATTTTATAGCCATAGGAAGTGAAGTGACTCCAGAATATATTCCATGGTTTCCCATAACCGATTTATTTTACACCTGTTCCGATTTTTACCTTTTAACTTCTACAGTGCATGAACAAGCCAAAGATGACAAATCGTTGATCAGTGTAGTGGTCCGTCTATTCTGTATCAACAGAGCTCCTCTTCCGTACCTGTCTAATTCCTCTACCCTACCCCCTGCAGTAGATTAAATTAAGTTTACATTCCTTGCATACTTCCTAGTGAATTAATTTGTTGGACATATATGGTGGTGGGCGAGGCCACAAAGAAAAGTTGGAGTAAGTGCATGATTTAATGTCAAGTTTAGCGTGTGGAATACACAGTGACAAATGTGGCAAATGCAATCTATATAGCCCCTTCCTTTTCCTGTAGTGCAGTCCATCAGATTAATCTCCCCAACATCTACTTACGGCAGACAGAATAATGTTAATATCCGCATTTCATATGTGAGGTGTGTAACGTAGTATCTTATTTATTATCCATCTGCCTTTTTTTGTGTCATTGTAGAAAGAGAAATGCATTTGGAGAAGAGCAGGGCCATCGGAATTAAAAATAGATCTTTGTCAACTACAGCTGCCCCAGCTGCAGACAGCAGTAGGTTACCCGATGCGCAAGCTAGCAATGAGCATGGCTTCATTATTTTAGAACAACACACTCCTTTTACTCCATAGTGCATAATGCTGTTCTTAATCTTGAAAGGTAATTTATTTTTCAACTCAAAGCGTCTGGTAATAGTTTCTTCAAAAGCCTTTAGAAGAAATAAATAATAAGATAACAGTTTTTTTAATACAATGCTATTCTGCCTTTTAATACTTTTCTGCCACAGTCTGTGCTTTTTATGCAAGGCATCTGTGGGTAAACATAAAATTAGCCTTGTGACTCTTCTCGTCATGATCACAACAAATTCCATGGGCCCTAGGAGACCAGGAATGTACTGTTATTGTGCCAGCCAGTAATTAAAAACAATTGTTTGCACAGAGCATTCTTTACAATTTGTCTTTTTTTCCCTTAATATAGCTGCTCCTGCTGGTCCAGCCGGACCACCCAACAGGCAGGAGTTAGCGACCTGTTTGCGGCAGCAGAGGCTGGAGTGTATCCAGCAAGAGGACTGGCATCTGGTGCTTCTGGAAAAGGAGGAGGAGGATGAAAGAAACGCCCCAATGCAGCAGGTCCCCCTCAGACTCCAGCCTCCTGCCATCCCATCACCGGCACCACCGCCAGCTTCCATGAACTGCTGCCACCCCCTCCCACGTAGACAACACCACCAGGCAATTGCTGCGCCACATCCTCAGGTGGACGGATTCCATCGAGAGCCGGCTAACCACAATGGAGCAGAGCTTGGACCAGCTCCGGACCAACATCCACAATGTCCTCTTCTAGCACTTTTGTAAATGTGTTGTTTTGGTGGGAGGGGCTGGGTGGAAATGGTGGGAAGGTAGGTTGAAGTGACTTTCTTTGGGCATTTTGAAATTTAGGACTTTATGGATTGGGTCAGTTTTGTTTGAGGAGGGGGTGGGCATGTTTTGTGGGTGGAGAGGGTGGGATTCTTTGTAGAAAACATAAAGGGGGAAACTATGAGGTAGTTGATTTAACTTTTACTTTGCACTGCTGCCTTCAGATTTTATGCAGTTTGTTTATGTGCTTCTAAGAGAGAGTGTAGCGCTTAGTTATAAAGTTATACTTCTCTCACTATCTTGACCATTGGGGGAATGCTGCCATGACCTATATTGGCTACAACAACCTAGATAAACAATAGTAGCAGTTAGTTTGACCAAATTTACTACTTCTCAATATGGAAATGATTTTGGGGAACAGGAGGTTTCTGATATATTATCTAGTCTCCCCGCTGGCAAAGCGCCGGGCCTGGACAAACTTCCTGGCGATCTTTTAAAAAATGAACCTGCTGGTCTGGGCCCCTTACTTAACGGCGCTATTTAATGCAATCCAGAAGGGTATGGCAATACCCAGCACTTGGCTTAGAGCCGAGAATAGTGCCAGTTTACAAAAAAGGCTCCCCCTTACTCCCGGCTAATTATAGGCCTATTAGTCTTATAGACGTTCCCCAGAAAATTTTTGCAAGGTTGATTCTTGAACGTCTTAGAGACTGGATGGAGGAGTTCTCCATCCTTAGTCCCTATCAGGCAGGGTTTAGAAATAATGTTTCAACCTTGGATCAAATTTTTCGCCTTACGTTGCTATATTGGAAGACTGTAAAGGTGGAGGGTGGTTCGTTATACACTGTGTTTGTGGATTTGCGAGCGACTTTTGATCTGGTCCCTAGATCTAAACTGTGGTCTGTTCTATCAAAGTTGGGCGTCCCTGACTCTCTATTGAACATGGTAATTCGCCTTCACAAGGGAAATTTTGCACAAGTTAGGTGTGGGAAGAATGGGGCCCTAACATCTAGATTTCCCGTTGACAAAGGAGTCAGGCAGGGGTGCGTTTTGGCTCCTACCCTTTTCTGTCTCTACGTCAATGGAGCCTTCTCATATCTAAACAAGGTTATTAATAGCGATGCCCCTAAACTCGCTGGTAATAGGGTTCCAGCGATAATGTTCGCAGACGATACTCTATTGCTTTCCAAATCCCCTTTAGGCCTACAGCGGGTTTTGGATGGCTTTGAGTTATTTTGTTTGGAGCAGGGCTTAGAAATTAATACCCTTAAAACTAAATTTATGATTTTTAATCCCCCAACCACGACGCGCCCAAACCCGTCTATTGGGGGGATCACTTTGGAAAGGGTCCATACCTTTGACTATTTGGGGCTTACCCTAAACGAAAGAATGACCTGGGCTCCACATCAAACTAAGGCCCAGCTGAAATTAGTTCAAGCAACTGGGGGGATAATGAAATTTTTTAACACATCATGTGCAAAACTGATTGGCCCACCTCTCGAAATATACAAATTGCAGGCTCGTGGCCGTGTAGTATATTTAGCTGAACTTTGGGGGATCAAATGCTGTTCAGAGATTCCATCTATAGAATCTAAGTTCTTAAGGCAATTGTTAGCCCTTCCCTTGAGTACGCCCTTACTTCCACTAAGACTTGATCTGGGTCTGCGCCCCATTGATCAAGTTCTTGGTCTTAAACCTCTAATCTTTTGGCGGAGGATCTGGACTACTCCAGAGCTCCAGGTGTACAGAAATGAATTAACGGAAGTTCTGAGCTTACCTAGTGTAGGGAAACATCCTTGGCTTAGTTATGTGAAGAAGGAACTAGGCTTATTAGGCTTTTCAGAGCTGTGGTCAGACCCGGCGACAACTTGTTTGACTGTTTCCCGAAAGCATCTTATTAATTCTTACTATGAGTCTAAAATATCAGAATCTATTTCTAATTCTCAATCTTCTAGTTTAATACAAACTTTCTTAATAGGTAAAGACTTCTACTACTTTGAGGAGGCTTTGAGCGAGATTAGACCTTACTTTACAAGAAAACTCTACCTGCAGTGTTGATACGGTACACTTCCCATAAGAGCTTTTACTAGCAAATGGTCATCGCTTTCCCCTGGAAATTGTCCTAGCTGTGATGCAGAGCAGGAAACTGATTTACATATACTATTTTTCTGCCCTGCCTATAAAAAGACTAGGAAGTACTGGATTGTGCCTGTTTGTAGGAACCTGGGGTTTACACAATGTATGTCAGCTTATAGGGTGCTTAAAACAGACCTATCCAGGCAAATAGTATTTGCAGTATCATTTCTTGCATCTATGTGGAGGAAAAGAAGACTTAGTGTGCCCTTAGCTTGAATTCTATGTACTTGGTCTAACTCATTAAACGTCCTAAAATGGGCTTTTTAAGTCCTAAGCCTCTATCTAGGTACCTTCTACTTCCTACTAATACTGGGATGATGTATAGTACGGTTTTTTCCCTGCTGCTAAAATTTTTTTAGTAGTTATTGTTTGTTATGGTGATGTATTTTCAAATTTTTATTTCTAAATGTTACATGTATTTTTAAACTGTATGAACTTTTATGACTACCTGTCGAAATAAAGATTGAGAGATAGAGTAGCAGTTAGTAACTTGATTTCTAAGTTAATTAGTTCAGGTGCCTTACCTGAATATAGATGAAGAAATAACAGGGAAGGGATCACAACTTAACAAGTGAGATCCCACTCCTACTTCCACAGAGGTGAGCTCCGACTGTAGGATTAATCTGAATGATTGATTATCCATCATAAGCAACTAAATGGAAATAAAAATACGGAGTTAGTGGGTTATATTTTATAAAAGCTTTTCAAAGAACTGACACCTGAGTACTACATTATGACACAACGAGAATGCCTGATAGATCTTAAATATAAAAATAGCAATGCTAGTAAGTTTTGGCTAATGAGGAGCTAGTAGTATTAGTTGCTAAATTGTCCAGGTATACAAAATGAACCTTAGAGTCTGGAGTGGACAAGTTTAGGTTAGGCATTTACAGTTACGCAACACGAGGCCTGAATGATGATGCTGATGACTGATGTTCTTCCTTCTATAGCTAAAATATTAATATATTTTCATGCACTGGTGGGTAAATGGGGCCAGTGTGGGCTATTGCTTAGAAGATCCTGCAGTAAGTTGATGTTTCTTTTACCGCGTCCACCCCACCAAGTGTGTGTTCCATTGATGGTGTAAGATTAAGCCACACATCAATAATTCGCACAGCCCAGGGGAAGAGGGTTAGGGGTTTTATGAATGGATGGGAAGGGGGATTTGGGGAAAGGTTTGACAAAGGCAAACACTACACAAGGCAACATTCAACTGGGCAATGAGCAGCAAGTTATTTGTCTTCAATCTGTTGTGGAAGAGAACAAAGGAATGAGAATGATAGAGTACAGATAAATGCATTGCAAACAGTCCTTCTGCCCCCGAGACTCAAGTTATAAGCTATCTAAATGTTCTGTCTTCTAGGTTAGGGAGTGAACCCACCCAGTTCTCCAAATATGATTGTTAAAAGTAAAATGATACTCTTTTGCAAAATTAGGTTGTGCATCTGCATTCTCCTCGGGAATGTCCACTCTTTGGTGCCTGTCTCAACTGGTCCGGTAGGTAAGCAGGAGTGGTGCTGAGCTCAGCTTTTGCCCTTAATTCATGCAGGAGACTAGAAGAAAGCCTGCGGATTGTAAAAGAGAAACTGCATTTTAGAGTCAAGGAGAAGAACAGAAGTAAGGTAAGCTTCATGAGGAGTGTTTCAAGAAGACTCAGAGGCAGACCAAAAAAACCATGATGGGTACTCAGAGTTTCACTTTTGTCACAAGTCCAACACACACACACACTAGCAGCATTTTACAAATGCACTTCTCTCTAATCCACGTAGCTGATTACTAGGCCTCAGACTCTTGGTTTACTGTTGAAAGGAAGTTGATTACATCTTGCTTATGTTGATGAGGTAGTCCTGCAACTCCCACCCTGAGTTCTTCCATCCTCCACCTGAGTCCTGACTCCTAGAAAGTTTGTCCTGGACCAGTCATCATCATTACCCGCGCAAGAGAGACGTGTAGTGCACCGCTGTTGAAGAACGAGTAGAGAAGAGAAACAGAAATGCAGTATTTTACACAGGTTTTTGTTTGTTAACTCAAGTGACTGTTCTGGTCTCTGAAGAACCAGAAAAAAGGAGAGGACCCTGCAATTAAATCTGGCAAAGTGTGAAAGGGTCGATCAACTCCAGGGGAAAAAATGATCAACCATAACTCAGGCCCCAAATATTGCAAATCAATAATCATCTCAAGAAATTTCCTATATTACAGTTCAACACACCCTCACCCACATTAATCATCACTCACAGTCAATTGATAAGTAATCATTTATTGGTGCAATGGTTACCTGTTCCAATCCAAGCACAGTGGTAGGCACACTATCTCCCCTTTAATGCAAGCAACAGATTGGAATTTGTCAGTCTTGTAATTTAAACAATTGTCTGGGATAGCCATCCTAATTGATGAAAAAAAGACGGATAATCCAGAATGGTCTCACATATGGTGGCCTAGTCAGATGGGCCCGCCTCCGATACCAGCAACTAAGGTCAGAAATCTGGGGGTGATTTTTGATAACAAGTTATCTTTTGGATGCCATGTTAACAAGGTCGTTTCGGCTACTTTCTTTGTACTGAAGAAAATAAAAAAACTCTTGCCGTACTTACCAGTCTCTGCAGGAAAAACGCTAGTTACCACACTAGCTTTTTCAAAATTAGATTATGGAAATGCTCTCTTCCTTGGCACACACAAATATATCTTAAACAAGCTTCAGTCCGTCCAAAACATGGCAGCACGGATCCTGCTTAACATCCCTAGGCGACATTCCACTTCTGCAGCCATACGCCATCTTCATTGGCTAAGGGTTGAGAGCAGGATCAAATTTAAGGCCCTTTGTATAGCCTATAAGGCCATTCATCAAATAGGACCTAAGTTTTTAAAAGAGGCTTTTCAGGTGTACATCCCTAAAAAAAATCTAAGATCAGCAGCTAGCCATCTTTTGACTGTCCCCCGCACAAGAACGGCCACCTGGGGTAACAGGAGATTTTTGGTAACAACGCCTGTGCTCTGGAACTTACTTCCTTTGCACATTAAAACCGCATCCACCCTTATTAACTTTCGCAAATTATTGAAGACCTGGCTTTTTAATCAATAAGAATGCGGTCTGATCTGTGCTGTAATCTGGAGTATCTCGCTGCGCCTAGACACCTTAGGGTATTAGTTGCGCACAAAAAATCTCATAAATAAATAAATAAATAGGAGTGGACCATACAAGTTAATTAATTTTAATTGAGTAAGTGTGTGAAGGCCAATCACATCCAGGGAAAAATTATCACCATTCACTCAGGCCCCAAGCATTGCAAATCAGTCATATCAGGCAAGTTCCCACATTACACTTCAATACCCCCCTCACTGACTGCTACCACATGAATTTTCAATAATCATCATCATCACTCACACAATCATTAACTCACCATTGCAATACGTGTATTTACCTCTGCCTATCCATGCAAGGGTAGTTTAAGTATTAGTTATTCAGGCTTGATGCAGGCAGAAAATTGGAATTTGGTATTGGCAAGCAGTCTTGCAAATCAACAACATTCTGGGGAAGACCTTCTAGTTATAAGTGATGCAAAAAGGGATAGGCAATAGGCATGTGAGGGGGGCAGGCATTGCCCAAAATGTCATGAAGGAATTGTGGAGGCTTCTTCAATGCACACTGGTCCAACTGCAATTCAGCAATTAATGTGACTAAAAAAATATTGGGTCTGCATAACTCTGACACAAAAATAATAATATTCTACTAGATATTTTTTTGCGAAGATAGAAGTTCAACGAGAAATAATTAAAACGTTCTATAGGGACACTGGCATACTTGGTCTGGGAGGCAGAGTTCATCCTCAAACTCAGGTGGTTCACCCAAAAGTAGATCAGCTAACTCATTTGATTCAATATCAGACCAATCACCCTCCTCCTCCTGTGCTGCTGTTTCAGGAATGGTGTAATTGTGTGGTACAAAATGATGATGCTTCATTTTGATCATAATCAATCTCTCCATGTTTTGAGGCGAGACACTGATCCTTCTCACTGTAATAACTGTACCAGCTGCACTGAACACACTCTCAGCAGACACACTGGTGATAGGTCAAGCCAGATACTTTATTGCCAGCCTGATGAGCTCTGGCCATCGGTGCATCGCCCCATACCAATATATCAATAGATTTTGATCCACTTAGACCTCTTTGGATCACCCAGACACTCTTCGAACATCCTGTAGATGGTCATTGGGGCCGCCGCTTGTACAACCTGTTTTGTCATAGCCTCTGCACTGGACTTGAGCTCTGCCAATTGAAACCAATACAATGCAGAGGTTGGCTCCAGCCCTTCTGTTGCTGCAGTTGCCGGTGTTCTGCTTGATGGTGTTTTTGGCTGCTATGAGAAAAAAATGCCCTCTCTGAAAGTTGAAGGCAGCACCCCAGAACTGCGGGGTGGGACCTGACATTACAGACATTCTTCTTCCAAGTCTCTGGCTTGCTCTACAATTTACCTCTTGTATTTTAAAACATCCCCTTCAGAAAAAATGGAATGAAAGTGGCCAGAATTTTTTTGTACCATGGATCAAGTAGTGTAGCACAGATGTACTCTTTGGAAGCGATGATGTCCTGTTGCAGCCTTGTATTACAAGTCCAGCGAAGGATTAAGGTCTCAACCAAGGCATGCACTTCTGTCTTTTCCTTCTCACCTGTGGGGTGAACCTTTCAAGACACCTTTTTTACCTGTTCCTGTATCATATTGTCCTCCTTGCTAACTTCCCATGTGAAAACCTCAAAAGGGAGTAGCATCTGTGTCAAGTAATTGACTAGGCCCCATTTGTCCGCATCCATGGTCATAGCTTTCCCATCTGCACCCCTCCTCTTTGAATGATATAGTCATTCATCTGTTTGTGCTGCTCAAACAGATGTTGCAACATGTAAAAGGTTGTGTTCCAATGAGTTGCCACCTCCTGTATCAGGGCTTTAACTGGTGCTCTATTATTATGCTGGATAATCCGCAACTGCTCCCAGGCTTTAAAAGAAAGGCTGAAATGAGTGCTGAATCTTCTGCAGGTGGTCAGTATGTTGCTGACTATGTCTTTTTTTTTTAGGAAGTCTTGCACCACCAGGTTGATGCAATGGGCCAAACACAGGACCCTGATGTAGCCTCCATCTTTCATGACATTGTCCATTGCAACAAATCCAATTCTGAGACCTCAGGGTCACAGCCATTCATGCACCTTGCTGTTAAATTCCTCCAAGATGTTTACAGCTGTAAGTGATTTCTCCATGGACACTGTTGCATGCCCCTCAATGCTCTTAAAACTTTCTTCAGGGCCAAGACCTGCAGATATCTTTTGCTTTACCCCCGCAAAAGAGATCCAGTGTGCAGTGATGCACATGTAATCAGTTGCCTGACAACTAGTCCACATATCTCTCACCAGGTGGATGGTGTGAACAACACTTTGCTGCAAAGTTTGTCCAACCAACTGCAGCACATTGTGATGCAGCGCTGGAACAGAAACTCTGGCAAAATAGGCCTGACTTACTACTTTCAATTTCAGGCAGTTGGCTACCACAAATTCCAAGACTCCCACTTCTTCAACAAAAGAAAAAGGGAGGAAGTCCAGCACTATCATTTTTGCCAGCATCCCATTGTACGAATGTGTGATTGGGTGGTTCCATTCATAGGGCCCCTCCTATCTAAACATGCCCATAATAATAGCCTGGATTTTCTTCTTTTCTGGGGCCAGTGACACCGGCGTCTTTCCATAAGTAGATGGTGATGGTAGACTCAATGTGCTTCGTGGTGGGGCAGTCACTGTATGCCATGGTGTCTCCATCTCACTCCATCTCACTCTGAATCTTGTGTCATTGTGAAGTCGCAGAAGTGGGTGAAACTGCTGGTGTACTGCTGGGGACAGTACTCCTTTGAGTGAAGATGTCAGCCTCTTCGTCCTCATCATCACCTTCCACCGGGATTGGACTTGTACTTGTAGCTGATGTTCCCTGGCTCTCTTCACCACCACAACCATATTCAGCAATTTTTTAAGGTGCTCTTCCCACTTCATTAATGTGTACCAGGCTTACCTCGATTAATATTTGCTTGGCAAATGGTGCCTACCGCAATGTGCTTCCCTTCTTTGCTAACCATTAAAATGTCCCAAACTGGAGAGGAGTACTTGTTTACTGTGCCACTGCCAATTCCCGAAGAAGAACTGGAGGTAGGTGGGTGTGTTGTTGATTGCCTCTCTGCTTATCCTGAGGTAGGGGTTGGTGAAGGTCACAGCCTGGGATTTGTAAATATGGGAGCTGGTGGCAGTGCCACCTGTAAAAAAATTCTGAATGAGATAGCGCACACCAAATCTTAATAGTGAGTCATTATGTTACATCAAATAAACAATTGAAGCGTGCAACTCAGAGTCGAGGAAGCCCACCTCGCAACTAAACGCAAAACCTCTGGAGAACAAACACCAGTATACTGAGTGCACTGTCACCTGTGCCACATCCCCCGGAGCAGGTTGAATATCAATGTCAGACTCCTCTGTGTCACCTTCCAGCATGACTGCCTTGACGTCATCATCCTCCTCATTATAAGCCTAAGTCTTTCTGGAACTTTTATTTTTCCCTTGCCTCTCCTGTTGTCTCCTGGACTCTGCCGGGGTACACTCCATGTCCCTATCATCATCATCAGAAGCAGTGCTAGGTGATAGTGGAGGAGTAGTACCTTTCCTTTTCCTTGCTGGAGATCTGAGAGCCAATGATTCTAAAAGAGGAGTTTTAACTTCTTCCTCGAAAGGAAGCTCAGCCTCCTGTTCTGCTCCAACATCAGGTAAATGTACTATTGCTGGTCCTGCGGCTGCTGTCCACTTTGCTTTGTTTCCAGAAATGATTGTGTACCACTTTGCGAAAAGGACCAATCCAATTCAACATCACTACTCGTCAGTGTTGACATGATTGCACTGGCCGCCTCACTGACAGACATGGTCCTGGGCTTAGGTTGGGGGGGTGCTGTTGATGCAGGAATCCTGCACGCTGACCTGCCGCACACAGTATTTCTCCTGCCGCTTCCCATCCTTCTCCCACCAGCTGTCCACACAACTGTATTCCTCCTATTCCTCCCTGTCCCTCTCCCCCCAAGCTGACTCCCGCTGTCCACTGTAACATGGGACCATGAGGGGGCCTGTCCCACCAACCCCTTTTATCGAGTGAAACTTCTGTCAAATACTCAGTCCACCCAGCTGTACCCCTGGCCCCTGCTTTTTCTTGTGGAGCATCACTAGACCTTCCCCCTTATTATGGAGATCCATAAACCATTAATTGCTGTAGTTTCTTCTTTATTACTAGTATTCTTCAAATGGAGGCCAACATGACTACTTCAGCTGACAGGCGATTGCAACTGTCATCTGTAACATTCTACCTTACCTCACACAACTAATACATATATAACATTCTATAATTCTAAGCATAACATTCTACAGTCTATGCGTAAACATAACACCCCCCACGTGTACTGCTAGGCCCATGCCCAACTCTCTCAGGCTGTATGCAGCCATAGCACAGCTTGCACTGCCGCTGTAAGACTTATCCGACACTCTGCCAACCCCAGCTCATCCCCTTGCCTTCTTCCTGATTCTGTGCATGTATGTGTGACAACAAGGGCCTGTTGACTCATGCGCTGATGCCTCCTGCCACGGAGGATCACCAAGCTGCTCCCTGCCCGCTATCATCATGGGCCTCTCCCCAACCCAACCTCTGCCTTGCACCCCCCATCAGGGTCACTCATCGAACTCTTGAGCGGGCCCTTACACGTACCTGCGCTTTCCATCCTCCGATGATGACCTCTACAGTGGGGAGCATGTCCAAATGCAGCAGTCATCCTCTCTGAGGCCCTACCCATAGGGCGGCCGGAGCCAGTGTCAACACCCGCCACCAATAGATCCATACACCCCTATTCCTTCATTAAGCCCAGGACCTGGTCAACATAATCTCCTTCCATCTTGACCACACATCTTCAGAGCCAAATCCTCTTCCCTACCCTAACTTCCAGTTAGCCACCGTATCACCAACCTCACAAAGGTGGCTATGCAGACCAAAATGACAGTTGATATCTGCCTAAGAATATCATCCTTTCTGTGGAGTGTAATTTATGCTACGAAGTCTGTTTTATGAACTGTATGATGATCTACATGAAATTTTTACGGATTGGTGATTCCTTCAGGTGAGCATGACAGGCAGGTATGGCGGGTCCAGTATTACTGAGCCTCTTACCTTCCTGCTGCTCCATGATAGTACAACATGAATATTTTTAAAGATATAAGTTATACATTTCTTTTTTTAATTGACTGTTAAATTGGCATATGGAGAGGTCTGTCGTTTTATAATTATGGGGATGATCTGTATGTGTTTGGAACCCTGTTTCTAAGGTATTGCCTTATTTTTTATATTTGTTGTATTGTGCTTTTATGGTCTGATATCTTCTTGACCGAATAAAGATAACGATTCGATTTGATTCGACTGGCTATATACCTTGAGCTACATTCTCTAATGAAAAGTAGCCCAAACACTATTGGCAGTCACCTGGCCTGCACCAGCTCCCCCTGGTCGCCTGTCCCCCAACCCCTAATGCCACACAGTAACCTTAATTTGCCCTTATCTATTAAGTGCACAATGTTTTATACTCTCCCTAGTCTTGTTTTGAAATCCCATGCGAGTGTAAAAATGGCACTACAACTCTGCTGGTTATAAAACTACACATGATCACAAGAGGCCTTCCTGTTTTTCTTCCTTCATCCCATTTGCTGCCCCTGAAACGGACAAATATGACAATGGACGTGGACTGGATTGAAGCAGCCTGGTGTCTCTTCACCAGCATTTGGTGCGTGTCTGCCGAGGCACGTTTTATTAAACCGGCATATTTAACTTTGTGTGCATTATCCCACAGGGAAAGCTAAATACTCTAATTGCATGTAAATACAAACTCCAGCAACAGCATGGACTCCATTAAAATAAACCCTTCCCCTTGTCTATTGAGAACAATACATTTTACTGGTAGTAGAAGTTCTTCTGACAGTGATTCAATCTGCAGTTTGACCATAACACAGAGCACAACATGTGTCCTGTCTGCTGCTGATCCCATCACAAAACAGATGTTTAATGGCCTGCCATCAGAACAGAAAATGGCGCGCTCTCGGTTTGTTTTTCTAGCAGACTGAATGGTGGCAATGGTAAAAAGTGAAGTTTACAAGGAAATGGAGACAGCCAAACAACCTCACGAGAGACAGTCCCAATCACACGTTTTATGATGTGCCTTTTATCACTGGAGACTCCCTTTAACTTAGTATGTGTTTAGTTTATAGCACAGATTAAATGTATTTGAAAACAAACCAAGTGCCACATGTGATTTTATTTAAGAAGTGTAGTGTAACGTATTGTTATATTCAAGCGTTCTAAATATCCTTGATCCTGCTGACATATTACTCCGTTTGGCGCTCTCCGTGCCTCCTCCCAGCCCAATGTGCATCTAACTCGTTACCCGCAAGAAGCCCTTTGGGTGCGAAAGAGCAATACAAAATTAGTAACAAAGCACTAGAAATCTGCGTTAATAAAATAAATATATAAAACGTGTTGAGGATGAAAGGAGAGCGAGAGGGGGGAGAGAGAGAGAGCGTGTGTGTGTGCGTGTGTGCGTAAGGGATATTGAAATTATGTAAACTCATTATAGAAGCGACCCTTCAGATACGTTGCTTGTTAACGAGCTACGCATACTGAAGTCAGGATCCCGGCTTCCCCGCTGGCCAAAAAGTCTTGATCCTGGACAAAGCATTTGCTCTGGTATTCCAGTTCTCATATCTGGAAAATATTTGTTTTAAGTGTTTTTTGTGTTGTTTTTTTAATCATTGGAGTGTTCGTTTCACTCCGGAAGTGCTTAGAGGCAATTCCTTTTCTGGGGGTGTGCTATGCGCTCGCATTAATTAGGAATACGAAGTCAGGCACATTGTTATCTTGAACAAATGGTAAAACAATATTTTGTCAAAGATTTCGACTCTTGAAAAAAAAAAATCTTCCCAAGAGTTGGGAAATAGTTCAGGAAGCATTACATCATGGCAGGGGCAAGAGGAGCTCTCAACCTGGAAAGGGTTAACTCCCGGGCAGCGTGTTGATGCAGTGGGAGACAGCAGCCCGAGGACCGGCTTGGGGGCGGTGGTTGTCAAAGGGCTCGGATATCACAGCCCTGTCTGCGGGGATGGTCCCTGCTAGACTATGACGTCAGTCCCAGCCCAGCGGTGATGCTGCTGATAGTAAGGGATGCGAGGGGGGAGGGTCCCGCCGGCTGGACGTTCATTAGCTCAGCTCAGGAGAGGGCCAGCAGATGCTGCCGAGTGCTACATGGGACCAAACCTGTGCTGGACTGAGATCCGCAGCTGTGAAGGCGCCCAGGGGCATCGGCACAGGACGCTGGATGTGCCCCTTTCCCCGCTCTGTGGCATCTCTCCCTCTGCGAAGCTGTTGATGGTTTGAGTGAGGGGTGTGTTTTTTTCACCCTGTTGCTGGAATCTCTCCCTCTGAAAATGACCATGACTCTTCTGGGCTCTGAACACTCTCTGCTGATCAGGAACAAGTTCAGATCAGGTAGGGCTCGTACCCAGGAGCTGGGCTGCTTTTTAAACAACCCCTTTCCCATTAACTGCGTGGACTCCCTGTCTGTAAGTAGACAAAATAACTTTCTGTGGAATAATCACCGTTCGTGTGAACTTGACTGATGATTGCAGTGTTCTTGTTGCATGCTAACCGGTCCCATTAAAAACTGCAACTCCCACATCCCCCTGCTCTCTCCATCAGCTGAGGTCTGCATGGGAACTTTTGCTTGCCTGGCCGCATCCTTGCGGTTTCAGCCACTGCCGGGTGAGATGCGCTTCCACCCAGATGTGGAAGCCAGATGTTCCTGGGGGCAGACATCTGAAATATGGTCTGTGCGATTCCAGCCCGTTCCCACTTCTTGAGTTTGCAACGACAACAACTTAGGCACAATTATACAAATTAAAGTGGTGCGCGCCGTCATTTCCCACTCATCAGCGAGAGGGATATTATGTCTGAGGATGGCTCCCGTCTCTACCAGCCTCACATCCGGAGCCCGCGAAGGCGCGCGCCGTGGAGACCCGATGTGTGCACAGATAACACAGTCCTATTTTATGTGCATTCTGACATTTGTAGTTTTATCATCCAGGTGGTAAATGATAGAGTAAAAGTGCCAGGAGGCAAAAGAAAGAGGGTACTGGTGTGTTCCTGACAGACTGTTCATGTATGAATAGAAAGACGGATGTGTACCCTGTGATGGAAATGTCCCTTTTCACTGTAGTGATTCGTGCATGCATTTAGACTGCTTCAGAGCGCTCTCCCTTTGGTCAGGACCGGGCAGAGATGCGCAGCGAGAAGCTGTTCCGTGTTCAGTATCTCCCAATGCAATATTAGTGTAGTGTTACTGTAACCTTAGTGTAGTGTAGTGTGCTTCTGTTCGATCGGTGTAGTAGTGTGATATTCGAGTAGTGAAAGTGCTGCTGTAATATTAGTGTGCTGTAAGTGTTACTGTAATATTAGTGTGTTACTGTAATAGTAGTGTGTTACTGTAATATTAGTGTAGTGTGCTACTGTTCGATCGGTGTAGTAGTGTGATATTCGAGTAGCACTTGCAGTGTGGTGTAAGTGTTACTGTAATATTAGTGTAGTGTGCTTCTGTTCGATCGGTGTAGTAGTGTGATATTCGAGTAGTGTAAGTGCAGCTGGAATATTAGTGTTGTGTAAGTGTTACTGTAACATTAGTGTAGTGTAGTGTGCTACTGTTCGATCAGTGTAGTAGTGTGATACTCGAGTAGTGCAAGTGCTGCTGTAATATTAGTGTGGTGTAAGTGTTACTGTAATATTAGTGTGTTACTGTAATATTAGTGTAGTGTGCTACAGTTAGATCAGTGTAATAGTTTGTTACTGTGATACTCGAGTAGTGTAAGTGCAGCTGTAATATTGGTGTGGTGTAAGTGTTACTGTAATATTAGTGTGTTACTGTAATATTAGTGTATGTGCTACAGTTTGACCAGTGTAATAGTTTGTTACTGTGATACTCGAGTAGTGCAAGTGCTGCTGTAATATTAGTGTGGTGTAAGTGTTACTGCAATATTAGTGTGTTATTGTAATATTAGTGTATGTGCTACAGTTTGACCAGTGTAATAGTTTGTTACTGTGATACTCGAGTAGTGCAAGTGCTGCTGTAATATTAGTGTGGTGTAAGTGTTACTGCAATATTAGTGTGTTATTGTAATATTAGTGCATGTGCTACAGTTTGATCAGTCTAGTAGTGTGTTACTGTGATACTCGAGTAGTGCAAGTGCTGCTGTAATATTAGTGTGGTGTAAGTGTTACTGCAATATTAGTGTGTTATTGTAATATTAGTGTATGTGCTACAGTTTGACCAGTGTAATAGTTTGTTACTGTGATACTCGAGTAGTGCAAGTGCTGCTGTAATATTAGTGTAGTGTAACCGTTACTATAATATTGGTGTAGGCAGTTTCAGAGCCCAAGACACATAGATCTCGACTCCAGTCAACGCACAGTAAGTGCATACTGGCCTTTAAACGTTTTCAGATGATACGTGGCGTGGAGGCATTTTCTACGTTTTACCACAGACATCTCCCGCAGTCAGGCCCGGGGGCTCTTTTTGGTACTGCGGTGTGGTACTTGATGTTTGCAGTTTGTTATGGGGCCCTGGGGATTAAGGGACAGCAAGAACATCGTAAAATACCAGAAACATGTAGGGACCATATCACGCAAATGCAGTGCCGAATTCGTTGTGAGCAGTTTTGCGCTGCAGTCGGGTATTTTTGGGGTCAGAATTGGATGACAGGCTACTGGTAAACATACATTTGCACCAGCTGACGAGAGAGGAATCGGCATTCTATCCTAGTCGGATATTGCAAATTTCCGTTCACCTCAGATGTAAAGTTGTCAGGCACTGGTACACAGTTACCCACCACAGCACAAAACGGGCAGCCACTGGTGCCTTTTACTCGATCAGACCCAGGACTGTATGAAATGCTCTCCCCTAACATGGGTAACTTTAGGGTCGTGTTTACTAAAGGTCTGTGCCCACTCATTTTGGATTCATGGTCAAGCTACCAGGGGGGCGTGAAGTCTAGCCTTTCCAATGTGCAGTTGGAAAAGCAAGTGTTTGTCAATGCTGCCGACTGAAAGGCAAACTCGAAACTATCTGCAAAACACGAACTCCTGAAAGTAAGAGTGGGAACTTTTTTGTTATAATAAAAAAAGATAATATTATTCAACTTTTATTAACCTCCTCCGTCTAAGAATAACCCTCACTTCAGGCCACAGGCAAACACAAGAGGCGATTACTCTGCTGCAACCGCCCCCCCCCCACTATGTAAGCCATTATTAAAGTAGGATAGGGTGCTAAAGTCTCGATTTTAAACAGCTACAACACCCCATAAGCGCTGCGAGGCCGAGCCGTTGGCTCTTCCCCCGTTCTAGCCCCATAACTTCTTAGGCTAGTTCTAGGAATTGGCTAGTTTATTTCCCCGCCCCCACCCCTAACACTTCCATCCCATCGGATCCTATACACAACCGGGGACTCGGCTGTCTGTGATTTGCGTAGATACCCTGGTGCCAGCCACGCGAGGTTGCTCCATCGTCTTACGAGGTTGAGTGCTTTTGGAGTAGTCGTAATTAGTGCAACAGGTGCATGATACCGGGACCCCGTGGTGTAAGGGGCTCGCTTTACTCACACCATGGCTTTTACTATTCAACACGACCGCACGGGGGCCATTCCCTAGGTTCGATGGTCCGTGGCACCCCGGCTGCTCCACTGGCGCGTGCGTTCAAGCTTCCCCTCATCATAGAAGATATTTCCAGTGCCGTCGCCGCGCGAGAGCAGCAGAGCAACACTGCCACTCTCTGACGAGCGCCACGGCCTCGCGCGCTGCCCTCCGACCGGCGTGTGATTGTTCTGAGCTCAGCCCCGCTGTTTCCCCCTTCCAGGGCTTTCATCGCGCGGTTCATTTTAGGATCCCAAAACATATTTTTCAAGTGATTCTGCGGCGAGAGTAAACTTTATGGGCAGAGGGTCCATAAATCAGCCTGCCTCTCCAGGACTTCCAGGCCAGCAGATTTATGGCACGCACTTCCCTCCGCTCCAATTCCCACCAGTTAAGCAGCATTCCTCGCAAGTTGGGCGCTGAAATACTTGAAATATAGTTCCCTCATATTTTTTGCGGCCTCTGGGCCCAGCCCCGCAGCCGAGCCCCTCTTCGCTTCACACGTTGACGCTGCGCCGTTCTGACACTGATGGATCCCATGTGATCCGGCTCAGCGTTTCGGGGAGGGCAGAGGGCGCATCTCCACGTCTCCTGCAATTAGGGAGGGGCGTCTGAAGTGCCACGATTGTCTGCCTCACGCCGAGCAGCGGTCACACCCCCTGGGGAAGAGAGGAGTACAAAAGTGCAGGTGACTTCCTCCAGCCATGGATGGCTATTGCTGCCCACGAATTCAGCCAATAAAACTTGTTATTGACCAAGGCAGCTCACAAGAGCATGACATGATACTTCCTATTGTTGACAGCCTTCAAGGTTAGCAATGCTTCTAGTAGATAACTTGACAGCATTGTCGCCTGGCACCTTGCTTACTGGTTTAATACTAGAACTTGAAATCGTTTATTCCAGAGCAGCTCTCCAGACTGAAAGGTGAAGTGTCTGATATCCCGGCCCACTCTTGGCATTCCATATAATGCACCACTGGAGACTGGACGTCCCATGCATCCTGGACACCTATTTGGAGAGCTCAAGCGGAATTCTTTTAGTTACATTCTAATGCTGGTAGGGAGGCCTCCTCCTCAAGACATTTACGATTGCACCTACCAGACAACACCATAAAACAGTCAGAATATGGCCATTTACCCACACCTGGCAGATGGCATTCTCAGATCGTACTGAGGCATCCAATTAAACACCCTGATATTACGTTAACGCAGATTTCTCCTGCTGTCCTATGTCATGTGTTATTTTTATGTGCATTGTGGTATTATAGAAGTACTGCATAGTAACCAGGAAGATCAAAACTACACATACCACAGTGCAAAGAAACTACCAGGACTGGTGGAGCTACTAACCCCAGACACGGGGTATCCATCGTGATATCAGTAGATGGTTTGCGATATAGTAATGGAATACAATGCAGTTTAAAGCTGTATTGAATTACGTTAGGACTACTGAAAAAAGCAAGATTGTGAAGTATGTGTCTTGGTAGCACTCCCTCACCAAAGAGTGAGTATGTGCTTGGGTAATGAATAACCTGGGCACTTACAGCACTCACTTTCACCTCTCTTGGAAAAAGAGGCCCTTTGAAAAGGATGATCAGACAGGGCCTGTGAGGTGTTTTGTTTATATGTATTCGCGATTGGCTTACGGTCAATACCTCAATACAGGAAAGGCATCCTAACATCATGCAGTCACTAGTACTTCTCGTGGTAATTGTTATTACTATTTGTGTTATTATTATTGTTGTTATGTTTTGTGGTACTTTCACATACGGTGTCCCGTGAGGCCTGTTCCCATGTCACTGCTTTAACGCTGTTGCACTGAGCGCGCCCATAGTGGAGGAGGGAAAATCATGCCACAATGAAAACTGCACCTCCAGGTATAAAACAAAATGTCTCCAAAATAATGCCTTCCACACTCACTGTTCCTCCTTCCCTAGAAACAAACTGAAAAAAACAGAAGATTGAAAGAAAAATACATACTAGAGATTTATAATAGAACACCAAAAAGGCCATTTAAACATATTGAGTGCCAAACTCATAGAGAGTTTCAGTGTACCCAGCTTAGAAATATTTACATTCAATGAATTCAAATAACAGTAATTTACATAACTAATAGTTTTCCTTAAAATCTGGGTTGGCTCCGGTGCTCATGAGCCAATTTTTTTAACCCATTTTTTAGTGGTGTGAGCAGGTGCTTTTAATGACACGACTAAAGACAACAGTCACTTTCCACTGCAAATTAACTTGAGCCCACAATCTGCAGAAAAGACACACATTTACACACTATTGTGTTTTTTCATTATTGTTGAGAACATTATATTGCGGTCTGAGGCCCTTTTAAAAAACAAGGATGTAACACACAGCACCAGAAACTTCAAATTTGCTTATGTGCATTATACATTTTTTTCTATCAACAAATACCCTTCATCCTGCTCTGTAAGAAAGTGGATGTGCCTTTAGTTGCTGCTGCATCTGCTGTCACTTGGGTTGAACGAAGACCCCAAAGCCGCGTGTTTTGTCACAAAGTGAATCACAAGTTCGAAGAGAATATTTATCATTTTTTTTCAGTTTATGAGTGATTGATCTTTAACTCGCCTCCCTAGAAATACACACAGAGCGCCCAATCCATAAAAGCGTTTATAGATGCAGGAAATTTTACTACAGGAGTACATACTCTTCCATACCTGTGTGAAATGGCCTGGAAACATCCAACACCCTATTACTAAAAGTGTAAAGAGGGGACTCTATTTATACTAGTTGTATATGAATATTACCTGTCTACTCCCATTTCAGATGTTCTGTAGATAATTCACAAAGGTTTGTTGGAATATCTAAAACAGAACTACAGGAGTACTACTTTGCACACTCAAAAATACCTATGTGTATAGGCCCCTATATGTACAAGGCAAGTTTGACTGGAGCAGGATATGGGAGTTTGACTGGAGCGGGATCTGGGGACTGCATGACCTGTGATGAGGAAGGAATCTAGCGTGAGTTGTATGCATTCTTAACAAGTTCCAAAGTATAATTGTCGTCAAACGTGGTTCTGCTAATCCAGGGAAAATGCTGGTTAAATGGGTAGTAGCAAACAAAAAGGTAACATTGGGAGCTTAAGTTTATCTCAATTTAACCTACCTTTTTCTTTAAGATTAAATTCTATAGAATAAGCAATACTTTTTTATTTGAAATGATGAAAAGGGAGTGAATTGAAAGTAACCAATTACTAGCAACACTGAGAGTATATATGAGTGGCATGTTAAGAGGATGCCTTGCGATATCAGCACTGTGACATATACGAAAGGGTATACAATATTGATATTTTTTAAAGGTGTGCATCAAAGTATCAGACCCTTGAAACACTGAAGCAGACCATTGAAACACTGATGGAAGACCAACAGTAAAAGGCTCACTTCGAAAATAATTTTTTAGTGAGTAATTAAGACACCAGCGCTTTCCTTTAAAACCTGTTGCCCTTGATTAAGAGTTTGGAATTGGTGAGTGGGTGGTGTGACTAATCTGGTGAGTGGATGATTATAAGGGTGTATAAGTGGGTGGTTGAGTAAGTGAGCAAAGAATGTGATTGAGAAAGGGAATTAGAAAAGTAATGCTACACATTGGACAAAAAGTTGGAAAAACATCAAATAAAGTCAATAAGGCATTTACATTTTTTATCTGAAAATAGGCGTCTGTCTAGAATTCTTAACTTCAGTGGATTATGGCATAACCCACGGAATTGTCTGTTTAAATTCTGCATATTCAACTTGATCCATTCGCAGAGAAAGCAGGATTGTATAGTTAACTCATGATAGGACAAGCTATTCATCCAATCCAAACAAGACCCCAAAGCATTTTCCTAGCACAATGCCAAAGAAATGTTGTGTATGAGGCTGTTTCTGTTGAATATCTGATGACGGCCGGCATGACAGTCTCTGAAAGGGGACACAGAAGTGTTGTTAATGTTACTAGTTGACAGTTGTTTAATCTGAAGCACTTGGGAGTTAAAGTGGTTTGTCTGTTGTCAGCTCGACAAAAGTAGACAGCTACAGCCAGAAAATTCTGGTTTTGGAACCTTTAATTGACTGCTAATCTAACTATTTAACAACTAGATTAGGTATTCTCAAATTGTTTTCCTCAGGACCCCATTTTCTTTTAATATACCCAGTTTAGCAGTGTTGGTACCACTACTCCCACCATTTTTAACATTACTAAGTTTTTTTTATTAATTAACATTAGTTGATCTGCTTGCCCTGAGTGGCCACTGATAGCCGTTGTGCTGAACCCACTAGGGTCCTATCCCCTGGCTTTGAGAATCTAGCTACTCGATCTTCCCACAGCCTATCCTGTCAAGGGTTCAACAATTCTTTCCAAAAGTATTTCCACAATAATATCCTTACCAATTAAATGCAATTATATACCAAATCCCTATAAAAATAGTTATTACATTTCTGGCTAGGTTAAAAACTTGCCAATAGATTTATTTTGGTTGCATAAAACAGGGGCAGCTCTGTTACCCAGAACCTGGGGGCAATAAATATTATAACAGCTACAGCGGTTAAAGGAATTACTTCATACAAGACAACAGACCAAAATAATTTTACATAAACGAAAAAATTGAATTTAGGAACAGTAAAAAGGAAAGAAAATTATGAGAAGATACCCATAACAATTATTCAAAAAGCGTTTGTTATTACAAATAGTTATTTAAAAAAATACATAATTCCAACATATAATACACAAATGGTGCTCACAAAGTTACAAACAAAAAAAACTAAAAAATAAAATTTACAATATAAACAAAAAATGGCAAAGGGAAAGGTTAAACAAAACAGGTCGAACAGATAACATCAACAAAAATGCAATGTAGGCTTCATCTTTCATCTTTGCCAAAGCAAGGCGTTGACAGCGTTTCGACCTTATTCATTCATTAGGTCACCACCAGGATAGGGGACAAAAGTTGAGAGCAACCAGCAAAATGAATTTTTATAATTTGAACAACAGTATACCAGAGGAGGGTTCCCACAGGGCCAATGGTACAAAAAACTGATCCCAAACAATCAAATTGTAACCACATGCAAGGCAGGGTGTTGAGCACAGTTGTGAAATCATTATGCCCACTGGAATTTAGTACACTAGAAGTCTGGTAACATCTTGACTGTTTAAGATTTCAGAAGTTCAGCAAACTGGAATATAATAATAGTAATGCTGTGCTTAAACATTAATTTTCAAGCACAAAGTCTATATCTTCCCTTTCAGGTGGTCCTTGCATGGCCACCGTCAGCTTCACAACCCATCTACAACCCGTCATGTTCCATTGGGGTTACATCACTTAATGGGTACATGTAAAATGGAAGCTATGTCGCAAATCAGTGTATGTTTATGCATAGCTGTTTCCCTTGAGTTTCTTTGAATTACCATTTTTAAGCTGCATATAAAAAGTACTTAAGTGCCATTGTCTTTGACGTCTTACTGTAGCTGGCACTACAACGACTCTAGGAGACATTTAAATAGGTCAGTAAACGCAAATAATAAACTCGCTCCCTTTGACCGCCATTTTTAATAACGTTTGTGTGACACATTCTACAACAGCTCTTAGCAGACCACACAAGTGATAAGTGTTGCCTTTCGTCGCCTTAATGGTCCTCTGTAGTTTTCCTTTCACAGCTATATGCACCAAGTCTCAGGTTACAAGTCTATTGCTGGACTTTGGGACATTGTCCAACATTGTGAACTACCTCAACAGGTGTCACTGCTATCTTTCTTCCTTTTCTTTTTCCCTTCTGACAATACGGCTTGAAAGTAGTTTTTGTCCAACTCCACTCTCCTGCAAGCAGGCTTGCTCTCTACAGTAGTTGGGGAGTTCAGATTGGGACCTGTTGCATGCCAGTGCGCATCACTTACCACTGTATGAGTTGGATGGGTGGATGTGGGCATACATGGATGCACGCGTGGATAGATTGTCGAGTGGTGGTGTGTAAGACTATTATTCTCCCCTATGTTATCCTCGGCATCATTTTCATCCATAGAGTTTCAGATTAAAGTCAGCACCGCTCTCCACCAGCAGTGCATCTCCTTAGTTTTAGAACGGTAACCTACATGTAACTATTGAGGTGCAACGACCATTGCAACTTCTCATTCTATAGTGCTCCTGCGTAGTGCCCCAACCCTGATCTCAGCACCAGACTAAAGTCAAAGAGGCAAATGACCCATCTTCTGTGCTCCGGTCGCCCCCTTTGTCTCAGCTGTTAGAGGCGCTGACTTTCAGGAGTCCGTCTCTTCCTTCCATGGAGGCGACAAAAGCCACTCACCTGAAGTGGGTATTGTTACACACCTCAGGCTCTGTGTACTAGTATTTTATGTATGATTTAGGAACCACCTGAAATGTAAAATGCATGAACTATAATGTGGACTCTTCCAACAATAATTTAAAACTAGAAATTGTTTTAGACTGCTATGTTCATAGCAGTTTTCAGATCCATCGGATAGTCATGACCAAAACACCCCAAAATCTGTGTTATGCTTAAAGCAGGATCGTGAAATTGAGCCCTGTTCAAGCCAATAATGCTCTTGTCACAGAAAACCTGCTATTAAAGTCCCCGAACATTGGTTCCAGTGAAACAAACATGCCACATAACCATCTGCTGACCACACAGACATGCACCCAAAAGTCCCAGCACAGACCGAGTGCTTCAGTACTGACTCTCCTTAAACTGAGTTTCTGTGGGGGTCACGCGAGTGTGGTCTCCAGATAACCCCCACTCTCAGCACCAGAAAGCCTTCAGCCCAGCGGTAAAATGCCAGAGTGACAGAATGGCCGGTCCAGCCCCGGCATTATGTTAACTCTCCCCTTGACAGAAATAGTGACAAGGACACAACGTCAGAAGGAACTCTAATAAATCTCTTTGGTCAATCTGGAGGAATGTTTATGTATTTCTTGGAATTTCTTGGAATGCAGATTATAATTAAACAAACGTTTTAACTTGATATTGTTCACACACAAACTTGCTGTAGACCATATACATGCCAATGTTAATTTCCGTTTGCCTGCTGGATGGCCTCCTAGCTATGAGGGCCAGTGCGAGTCCCACCTGCGACTGGAGGATGGCTTTCAGAGCTGGGTGGCTCCCCCTACGGCACATGTGCAGATGATCACAAGCTGCACATGCTCTGTGGAGTCCAGATCACACTGCGCAGTGGACAGTGGGCAGGAGGGTAATCCCACGGGATGTGCACGAGAGCTGCAGGGCTGACCTTTGTTACACCATTGGGGATGTCCTGCCCCAGTCTTAGCTTAATAATCTTTGGGGCCCGGGCATTAAATATGTTGGGTACCCCTGTTAAAAAAAAACTTTGCATTTTATTGCCTATTTTCTGTTAATTCAAGCCTGTATGATGCTAAACAGTATCGAATTGTACTTAACTATCACACAAAACGGCAGTGGCCACAAATCCTTACATTGACACTGGGTAGAGAGAGGCACGGAGTCAGAGGCAGGAGGAGAGAAGGAGAGAGGTCCTGACAGAGAAATCAATCAAGTGAGATAGAGTGAAAGAACCTGAAAAAAGTGACTTTGCCATAGGGCCCCTTAGGAGATGGAGGCCCAAGGTAATTGCTCACTTTGCCCACGCCTTCAAACGTCCTTGTCCTGCTCAGGAGTATGGCAACCATTATTGAAGGAGGTACAGTGGCTCTAGTAAGCATGGGTGTGGGTAATCCACTGCACCGTGACTATCTATAGCTTCTTTGTGATATCCAATTGGAAGGTAGGAGGGCCATTTTCCTTGCTTGCAATAGGATCCATGCCACCTTGTTATGCCACTAGGTCTGCTTTCAGCCTGAGCTACCAGCAGGGCAGATGTGCATCATGGGCATTCCATGCCCTTTGGTTAGAGCCCCAGACATCCAGCAGAAAAGAGGGCCTCGATGGAACTCTGCTCTGACTGAGGAGATATTGGCAAAGGTGTAGGGGGTGAAATCAGGATAGCTCCACAAATGGGCCCATTAAACCATTCTGTTTTCACACTGGCAGATGCACTGATGGTGCACATGCACTATAGAGTGCAAAGCTGGCTTAGTACATTAGCATAATGTGGGGTTTTCAGCCCATGCGTCTGCCCCCTGCAGCACATCAAGACACCCCTACAGTACACAGTGTGGTGAAATGGCCAAGGTGAGGCAGTTGGCCCATTTGGACTTTACTTTCTGCTCCAGAAGCCAGTGTGGTGTGGCAGGAGGTGCAGTTGCCAAAAGACTTTGCTGTGGAAATAGGAACTGGGCTGTTGGTAGTGGGCGGAGGGATGTTTTGAGTGTCTTGGTAATTGAGATGTACACCCTGGAGATACGTGAAGATGCTAGCCATGCTATGTTGCTTTACAGACCGAGGTGCTATGAAAACTGGCCTTGCTAAAGTGTTTGGCATACAGCGGCATTGTAAAAACTGCCATGACCAATGTGCTTTGGATACTCATTCACTATGAAAACTGCCCTGGCCAATGGGCTTTCGATACTCCTTCACTATGAAAACTGCCCTGGCCAATGTGCTTTAGAAACTCATTCACTTTGAAAACTACCCTGGCCAATGTGCTTTCGATACTCATTCACTATGAAAACTGCCCTGGCCAATGGGCCTTCGATACTCCTTCACTATGAAAACTGCCCGGGCCAATGTGCTTTAGAAACTCATTCACTTTGAAAACTGCCCTGGCCAATGGGCTTTCGATACTCCTTCACTATGAAAACTGCCCTGGACAATGTGCTTTAGACACTCATTCACTTTGAAAACTGCCCTGGCCAATGTGCTTTAGATACTCATTCACTATGAAAATTGCCCTGGCCAAGTGCTTTAGATACTCATTCACTATGAAAACTGCCCTGGCCAACGTGCTTTAGATACTCATTTATTGTGAAAACTGTCCTGGCCACGATGCTTGTTGGTAAATATGGCTATGATGTGCAACATGATGGAGCAAGGTGGAAACTGGTAATAGTATTGTGCTTAAGATACTTCAGCATCGAAACGACCCACTTATGATGTTTTACATAATGAATTAATGTCCCTACTGACGTCACTACGGAGTTTTAGATGCTGACGCATTGTCGAAGAGTCTTGGCTATGATGCTTTCCAAACGTAGGCAAGTGATTCATTGAATTTTTATATGGCTCATTTAAAAGTACAATTAATCAACTGCCCACATAAGATGGAAAGAAGAAAGGAAGCATATCCTATTGTTGACGCAGGCATATAAAAGTAGGATAGATTAAATCCCTAGAATACACGTGAATCTAAATTTGGAAAAGGGCCTGGTTCAGGTAGTTTACATACATTGGTAATGTGGAAACTGGCTTGGTTACAATGCGTTAACTGCTTGGAAGCTGTAGACATGCCCTGGCTATGGCGCATTGCATACTAGAAAAGTATGGACATCAGCCGTATCTTTAGACAAATAGATAATTAATAATTCCGCGGCCTCCTGTGCAGGATCATTTGTCTGCCGCTAAGAGGTAACCTGCAGCACTCTGAGACATCCCTGTAGCCTCCCTGGTACAATAACCAGGCCTGGTCTAATTGAACATAAGCGAACACGCCTGTCAGTGCTTGATTCGAGGATTTTTTCCCTTATCAGAATTTGTCCAGATCAGGAGATAGAAAACACACAAGGGCAAAAGAGGAAGGAAAAGAAACACAAAAACGTGCAAAGGGAAAAAGCAGGGAAGAAAAAGACCCTGCACAAGTGAGATAAAGGGGCAGGGGATGTCTAGTGGTGGATTAAGGAGGCACAAAATGGAATTGAGCCTACGTAGTCTTGGCACTGGGCACACCGATGTTTAGTAGCCCCAGCCTCAGGTTCTGAGCTTTGGGACCTGGCGCTTATTATTTTACAAATTAAGCACTGATTCCTAGGCAAGCATGCACATTAAACAGAAATCTGCCTTAATTGAACAACACCAATCGCAGTCAGGGTAGAAGAAATATGTGTCTGCTCTTCATCAAATATTTCGTCTTGGGTGCACACTTTTTTAATGGCATATGATTTGCTACGATGGAGAAATATTGCTTTCTTTGTACCATGGCAGATGCTTCAGTTTTGAAGTATTCCATTTATACCCCTTCAGAATTGTAATAAATATATTCGTAAAATGGTCTGTCAAATGCATAATTTGGCCCATATTTTCCGAATGTTTCTTTAGATGTTCAGCATATTTTGGGGGTTTGCTTAAATCATTTTCTAAGCTTCCCTTGACTTATCAGTGTAGCCATGACATATCAGTACTCATGTATGCTTAGCATGTCCATGAAATATTACCCGACCCCATTTCTCTGGCTGGCTTTTTGTCAACGGAATTTTTCTCATCTTTCTCATCCAAATTGTTACCCAATTGATTTTTAGATGCATCAATTTGCACACAGATTATGAAATATTTGAAAATAAAATCTGGTTTATTTATGTACTTACTTGTGCAACACCACCAACCTATCAAGACAGGGACCATGTGCAGCAAATCCAACCCTGAATATCAGAAATATAAAATGTTCATACTGCAACATTAAAAATATATATTTTCAGCTGCCCTTTTAGTGTATAAACACACGAACGTCCGCACTATCTTATAATGTGTCTCAATGCATAGAACTGCAAGTTTGTCAGAAAGGGAACTAATGTTGGTAAATACGTGGCCTACCAGTATGCATAAAATATTTGTATTTACTCCGAGACCAATGTTTACAGTTATGTTTAAGAGTTGAAGTATAGTAAAAGCTAACGTTTAAAAAAACAAACAAAAAACTCTGAAATGCACTTGTAAGTTTACTAAGCTAACTATAACGTGCATCACAACAATGCACTCCTTTTGGCCTCACAGATTGCATCACTCATGACAATTTAAATGGCATCATTGCTGACATCACTGATGAGGTCTCAAATGACATTATTGATGAGATCAATAATGACATTTTGCAATTATTGCGACACCATTCTGTAGGGTTTTTGGACTTGAAGTAATTCAATACCCCACACCTAAGGACAATTTTCTATTCAACGTATTGGGATTGCCCAATTAATGACTTCACATGAACCACAATTTTAAGTCAAGAATTTGACAGGTATACATTTGTCATTGTAAAGACACCTTCTGTCAGGCCCAATAGATGCTCCTTTGTTTAATGGAATACACTACAAAAAGTCCTGTGATGGGCATAATGGTGTACAACCTTAGAGCTATGCTTACAACACCAATATGAGATCAACCACTTCTAAGTGAAGCACCCTACAGTCTACATTATTCAATATCTTGCAATGCCTCAAAATCCTTAGTTAAAATCTAGAAATAAACATGCACAGCTTATAGAATTTGTCAATACCACTGTATTACAACCATTTAGCATGGGTATGTGCCTAGATATCCACTGGTGGTTAAGATGTCAACAGCAGCTTTCTCATAGATTTGTTAGAACAGACTTTGGCTTTAAACCACATGCAACTTTCAACCACCACCTGCCACCCACATTAGGTATGCTCAGCCTTTACCTTGTTTAACATGGAGTATTTCATCCACCTCAAACTTAGAGATGTGTAAATGATGCACCATATAACTGTTAAAATGCAAAATTACGCTTGTCTCCAGGGCTTACGTTATCTCCATGCTATTGACCCACATGCGTACACTTTGTGCTGTATATGACTATGGCAGTGTTTTCCAAATTATGGGTTGCGACCCTCTTATGCGTTGCAAGCTGGTTTTTGGTGAGCCATGAAAGTCTAAGTAAAAAATAAAGATGCCTTTACATTCTGTGTTTAACTTGTCACATTTAGCAGTGATTCAAAGACAGAGGACTGGCTGCTTTATTCTTTTAACATGGTGATTGATGATTACCTTTCTTTCTCTGATTACAAAGTGAGAGGAGTTTTTAAAGTGAATTATGTGAGAATGTAGGATGCAAAACACAACAAAATGCAAATACCTGTAAATGAAATGTATGCCTCGAGCAGTTAGGGTGGCAAAAATTAAGCATTGTTTTGTAATTCTAAAGTGTGCTGTGCTGGAAACAGATTAGGATCAAAACAAATCAAGACACTTACTTGGTGAGGCTCAAATGATAAATATTCACAGAAATCTAGTTCCACACATCATTTGTGTTCTATATAGTTTTATCTATAAAACTGAATGCCCGTGCACATATACTGGCCATTTCAATGGAAAATGTGCTGTCTGTAATTGACAATATGCTATCACACAATACTTTAGTTATGTTCAAAAAGCACTCTGCCTCATGTCCATTAAAGGTAGTTGGTTTAAAAGCTTGTTGTTCTAAAAAGCGGGTCATGGTTCTAAAAAGTGTTTGTGAACCACTAGACAATGGCATTATCATGATGTCATGTAACAAGTCTTGAGTGATGTAATATGTGAGGTCATAAGCAGTGCAAGGCAAGGGTACAAATTGTAGTTAGCTTAGTAAACAATAACTGGTGAATTTTAGAGTTTTTTCTTGGTGGTTCCTACCTTTTTTAACATTTAACTATAACATGGTAACTATAACATGACTTTACCCTTTGTTTTTTCAGTGGCTAAAATATATATTATGTATACCGGTAGGCCATTTATTTAACAAAATCTGCTCAGTTTCTGATAAACGCCTCATATTTGTCATTAGAACTTTGTGGTAAAGCGGCAGTTGATTACTAGGGAGTTAGATGACTGGCTGGTGGTGGTGTTGACAGTATATATTTCAGTCAGCATATCAGAATGTTTTACCAAAATTCATGAGGAAGATGCCTGAGAAAACTCATGGAAGATGTGATCTCATTTTAGTTTTCTAGAGCACTAACCATAATTTTGTTGACCAAAAAAACCTTAATTTTTCATTTACTGCAGTATCCTCTCTAGGAAATGCTTTCAGTTTTACAGTTTTGATTCCATCAATAGGGCATTTAGGTGTGCTACAGTTTTGCCATAAATTCGGCTCTCTAGTTGCCTTTAGAACTTTGTAGTGAAGCCGTAGTTGATTACTAGGGAGTTAACTGACAGGCTGCAGGAGATGTTGAAAGTACATGTTTCAGTCAGCTTGTCAGAATGTTTTACTGAAATTGATAAGGAAGATATTTGAAAACTCATGGAAAATGTGACCTCATGTTAGTGTTCTAGTGCACTAACCATAATTTCTATGACAAAAAAAACCCTCATTTTATATTTTCCAGCAGGATACTCTGTAGGAAATGGTTTCAGTTTTACAACTTTGATTTCATAAAAGACTAGTCCTCTAGTTGCTTATTAGAACTTTGTAGTAAAGCTGTTGTTGATTACTGGGGAGTCAACTGACAGGTTGCTGGTGGTGTTGAAAGTATATGCTTCAGTCTGCATGTCAGAATATTATACTAAAATGGACGTGGAAGACGTTTGAGTACTCATAGAAAATGTGCCCTTATTTTAGATTTCTGGAGCACTAACCATAATTCATTTGCCAAAAACAACCCCTTCATGTTGTTCATTTGTAAAGGAACTGCTTTAGTTTTTTTTAGCTATGATTCTATCAGGATAGCTTCAAGTGTGCCACACTTTTGCCATAAAGACAGAGGGCCCGATTCACAGAACTAACTTAAGACAAAATCCTAAACTTACTACCATTTTGGTATTCAAAGAAGGCACGTACTCATTTTGGTATTCACTTACTCACTTCGGTATTCACAGAAGTTATGAGTCCTAACTTTAGGACTCCTAAATGCCTTCTGTGAATACCGAAAGTCTTAAAATTAGGATTTTTCTCAGTTTAGGAGTCCTAAAGTTAGGACTCCTAACTTTACTACTACTAAACTGAGAAAAATCCTAATTTTAAGACTTTCGGCAGTCACAGAAGGCATTTGGGAGTCCTAAAGTTAGGAGTCCTAATTATACTACTACTAAACTGAGAAAAATCCTAATTTTAAGGCTTTTGGTATTCACAGAAGGCATTTAGGAGTCATAATGTTAGGAGTCCTAACTTTACTACTACTAAATTGAGAAAAATCCTAATTTTAAGACTTTCGGTATTCACAGAAGGCATTTAGGAGTCCTAAAGTTAGGACTCCTAACTTCTGTGAATACCGAAATTAGTAAGTGCCTTCTGTGAATACCAAAATGAGAAAGTGCCTTCTGTGAATACCAAAATGGTAATAAGTTTAAGATTTTGTCTTAAGTTAGTTCTGTGAATGGGGCCCAGAATGCTTGCCCTATAGTTATTCATTAGAGCACTGTGGGAAATTGCACTTGATTACTTGGAAGTTAATGGACAGGCTGCTGGTGGTGTTGAAAGTACATGTTTCAGTCTGCATGTCAGAACGTTTTACTTTGTGGATTAGAAAGATATTTTTAAATTAATAGAACATATGTAATTTTAGCTTTCTAGAGTACTAACCATAATTTCAGTTACAAAACAACCCCCTTATTTTCTCAATTTCCAAAGGAAAGGCTTGACGCTTTACAACATTGATTCCTTACAGATTACTTCAAGTGTGACACAGTTTTGGCATACATACAGAATGTTAGCACTCGAGGGGCCCAATTCACAAAGATCAACTTACACTTTTGTGTAAGTTTACAATTGTTTACTATTCACAAAGGAATTTATGAATAGTATCTTTACGAGTGCGAAGTCTCTGCATATAAAAAAGAGAGTGCAGTCCTATTTTTTATGTGCAGAGACACCGCACTCGTGAAGATACTACCCATAAATCCCTTTGTAAATAGCAAAGAATTGTAAACTTAGACAAAGGTGTACGTTTACAATTGTGAATCAGGCCCTAAGTGTTCATTAGAACACTGTGAGAAGTTATAGTAGAACACTCAGGAATCAGACTGCTGCTGCTGTTGGAAGTACATATTTTACTCTGGATATCACACTTTATCCTCACATGGAATATAGCATGAACTTATAGAAAAAGTGCTCTCATTATTTCTTCTGAAGCACCTTCCATAACCTCTATGAGCAAATCAAGAGAAAGACCAGTTTTCCCTAAAGCATGGTTCATCAATTCTCAGCAGGAGATCAGTTTATAACACTCTGTAATTCATACAATTAGTATGATGCAGCTAACAAATGGTTTATATTGTGGCTAAAATCAGTTTTCACCCTTTTCTATGTGCTCCTTTGTGTGACTCGCAAAACAAGCTTTCACTACATGCATTTAAACGGGGACCATATTCATGTTCTGGCCAGCCAGTCAAGGGTGCTTTTGTCTCCTTAGCACTTCCCACAAGCCCTTTAGGGGTCAGGTTGTGCTCACCCTGCCACCTTATACTGCCCGTTAAATATTTTTTGGGTTCATTTTCAGTACACTGGGACCATATCCACGAGTCCTCTAAGGGCTTCCACAACACATTGTTCAGGTTGTGGCCAGAAATCAGGATTCACTTGTATTCTTCAAAGTGGGCATTTAGATTATATCTGGATACCAACAGTAAATATGTACCTAACTTTTTTGTAACTCCTTCATGCCCTATAAGCCACTTCTTAAACACTAATTTCTTGAAAACAACTGAACCTATTTACACTAAATCACAAAAAACATACGTTTTCAGTAAAGTACTAACTTTTTGTCAAATTTGGTGTAATTCCGGTTAGCTGTTTATTCTGTAGGTGCAACAGAATTGTTTTATGGAAAAATCAACATTTTTGGACCCAGTTTTTCCTGACTCCTGCTTGACTGATTGCTGTGGAATGTTTCAGGAAGAAATTGAAGTGAATTAACGTTTTTGGGGATTGTTTTGTGAAGATTTGTCAAAGATGCTCAAAAGTTATTGGTGAAGCAAAAAATGTTCTTCCTATAGAAACTTTGACATAACTATTACTACGCAGTGGCAACCATATATATATATCATGAACCTTTCTGAATTATCATTCAGCAAAGTCTCCTCAAATAGCAAACATTTTACATGGTCACATTTTATTGCAGAAAGATATCCATTTCAAAGTTTACATACATTTTTTGATGACCTGAAATGATTACAGAGTCCGACTGCTTGGCTATTGAAAAATCACTTTGTGGTGTGGCTAGTAGCCAAGATTAATCTTCTGTTAAATTTAACTCCATAAGCATGAAAAGACATTGGGGCACATGCATCAAGGTAGGCAATTTCGATTCCATAATTGCGATTATTAAGGAATCGCAATTATGGAATCGCAATTGCCTATGCATGTAGGTTTCGCTAAAATATTAGCGATTCCTACATATTCCTTAATTGCGAATAGCAAATTGCGATTCGCAATTAAGGAATATCTTCCCATTCATTCCTATGGGCCTAGAGGCTTATGCGCCTAGAGAGAATGAATGGGAATTGCATGCGCAATTTGCGAGTGTCCGCAAATGGCGCATGCAATTTCAAGGGTGTAAGGGGCCCAAAAGGCCACCCTGATGCACCCCTGAAATTGGCATGTGTGCACATGTGGCGCACACACATGAGCCACATGGCACTTTGAAAAATGCACTTTTGCATTCTGCGAATCGGCCCATTTGCGACCGGTATTTTGGTTGATGCATGTGCCACATTGTCCCTTTCTTATCTGCTGGGTTTCCAGAAAACCCTGATTTTATATTGGTTTTTTTAAAATTCCATTTTGTGAATAATCCCTGTTTCTTCAATTTACCCAACAAATAGCATGCAATCCAAACAGAAAATGTCACACCAGCTCTAAAAGCAATGCAGTGCACAAAGGCAGTGGAAGCATGAAGAAGACCTAAATACAGAAACACCGGATTTCTTGAGACAACATTTATCAAAGTACAGTTTATTGTAAAGCTGGAAGCAGGGCCGATGGAAGCTGCAGTGGTGAATCAGTCATTATCAATGCAGTCATTCTGTCTGGCTGCACCATCAAAGGCCTTTCTTTCATTTCTGTTATTTCTCCATGAGGCTGGATCCACAGATTAATACGCGATGGTTTAATCTGTGGTTTTAAAACAAGTAATGAGCCTAAACTGAGCAAAAGTGCTCCCAAAACATTTTACTTATTGGCGAATGATTTTACAAATTCCAAAATCCGCAGTTATAGGAAGGTGATCAGCCAATTATTTGGTATCATTAATAACAGGGTTCGCAAAAGGCTTGTACTCCTGAACCGTGTGGTAGGGCCTTCATAGGACACTCTTGTGAATTATATTTAAGTGGCCTTCTAGTGATTGGTACCACGATATGTGTTACAATCCAACCAGATGCCTTAAACCCAAGGACATTCCCGGCTTTTGATGTGAGATTGGATAAGAGGACACATTTTTCTTTTTACTGGAAGGTGCCTATTAATAGTAGCAAGCTGCACAAGCTGGCACCACAATGCTGGTGCAGTGACATCACCACGCCGGCATGCAGACATGCGCAGTGCCTGTTTGTTGTTGTGTGCGAGGATATCCATTACCACCATCCCTCACAGGACATCCCTCGATAATATGGGCGGGCGGCAAGGGTGCAATCCTACATGCGGCCCGGCTCTTAATACTAAAGGCTATCTGTCAGGGCCTTGATGTGACATGGTAAAATCCCAGAATAAGACACTTATCCTTCACACGTCCTCTCATAGAATGTTTACTTAGTTCTCTGCTTTCTGTCAAATTTTCTTTCCTTCGCCATATGACATAAAAGATGAACTCTCTGCTATAGGTTAACACATGATCTGGTTGCAGCTACTGCCATGGGTTAAATCATGACATTATTCTAATAGTTTATACAGTTATTTTGATGTCTAAGTTTCATAAAATCGACAGTAAAACAAGAGTATACCTCAAATTGCGTTTACTCTCATTTCATGTGCTGGGATTAGAAGTCATCCTAAATTTGAATGAACCCCAGGCTCAGTTAATCAGCAGCTCTCCTAAATCATTTTGCCTTCTTGTTCCAATCACCCTACACGTGCCATTCATTTGACCTCTATCTATCGCAATTCTATATTTATCAGCAGACCTTACAGGCCACCGTAGAACATTCATTTCAAAACCTCCTACTTGCCAATGTTTTCAGCGGGTCAAACTACCATGCCATTGCTGCTCTTCGGGCTTGCTCTGCTACGTGATCCAGGCATTTTAACTGCTCTGGCACTGCCCCAGGTGGGCACATGCGGCAAAAGCCGTGCCAAGCCAATGCGTCACAAACACTGCTTTGATAAAAAAAATAAAGACGGTCATCCTGACAAAATGTTCTTGGGAAAAAAATGATCTGTGAGATGTGTTTAGAAAATCAAAATCCAGAACTAGTGATAATCTATGACATGGAGCCCTAAATAATCTTTATCTAGTGGTTAAAATGCAGAAATATAAACACGGTGCTGTAACTAAAGGGAATATGGTAGGGATGAGTGTTCTCGTTTGATCAGTGTGTTCTGTGACACTGATTCTCTTTGTCATAATGACCCTGCCCAGGCTCTTTCTTCACTCTTTGTTTGGCAGGACCGTCACAATGATGATTTAGGACAAGATCGCGTGGCGCACATTTTCCAGAGCAGCAAACATTTACCACAATAAAAGGAACATTTGCAAAGCCCTATTTAGTACCTTGTACAAGCCGATTACTCTTTATGAGTGAGCATTCCTGATGGGTTTTGTCAGGCTGAAGGAAATAAGTGGAGCTCTGGCAGGATTCCTTTTCATGAGTTGCGCTGCGCATGTGCTGTAGCGCATGTGCAGCGGCGCAGGCTTCGACTGGGTGCATGCGGGTAAGGAATCAGGACGACAGGTTGTAATTGTGGACAATATAGAGGAAAGCGCACGATTGGGCTCAGGCGTTATAAAGCTCAGTAGGCAACACTTATTGTACTAAACTGGACAAGTTACATGTTGCTCCCTTTTGCACGTTAGGAGAGTTGCTGCACAATATACATGGGACAAGAACTTATATTTTATTAGCCTCTGGAAAGTGAATTGTGCAGGAAACCTTTAGACAATCCATTTCTTAATCAAACAGGACCTTAGAGCTTGTCTTAAGTAAGAAGTTTGTTGATGGATCTGGGAGCAAGTGGGTTAGTATTCAAAAAGAACAGTTTCGTGATTTTCTATAGATCTATTGCTACCTATCCGATTGTCAATCCATCAATTGATTCTAGCAGGAATCGCTTTTCTAATTTTTTTAAAGTCATTCTACCTTTACTTATTTGTGTTGTGTGTAAGAAGTAGAGTGAGATAAATAGTTTTCATCTGTGTTGCTAATTTACAGATGTATTAGCAACGCATTTACTAGAGCACAGATTGTTTTATCAATAAAGCTTGTAATTGCCAATTAGTGGTAAGAACGAGCATTAAATGAAACAACTCAATAAAGAAGTTAATTATAGAAATGCATAAAACAACCACACACTTGTTAAAGGGTCATAGCTATAAAGTTCCATTTTAGAATTACACATTGTCAATAAAGGGGTTGTTGATAAATAGTTACAACTACACACGTGCACAAACCTTTACATAGAAAATGGATAGGCCTGGGAGTACAATGCAGAAATTCAAATAATTAAAACTAAAATTTAACTCCAATAGGACCATGTTTCTAGATTGGCAAATGTGTTAGGAAGAAGGTTAGCAGTTCAAGGGGGCATACAACTGTATAAGGTGTTCTTTAATATTTCACTTATGGAATTTTCAGAGCTCCATTTTTTTCAAATTTTGTCAGGCCGCAAAATGCATCTGTTCATCCGCTCACAATTATAGGCATCAAGAAAAAAAACATTCCACAAAAATGCCTTTTGGACATTTTTTATAATTTTAGATCATTAGGTTTAAGGCTACACTTTGAAATTATAGATCATTTACAAACTTCATACATAGGATTTCAGGATGCAACCTGGTTCCATCAACAACATTGTTTCTCTTGTAATGGCAGTAGCACACCAGTGATTCTAGATGCAATTTCTCTATCTCTAGACCAGAACACATGCCTACATTCACAGTCATCAAGCTGCAAGGGAGTTAATGTACCATCATGAGTATCATAGTGCTGACATAGCTTAGAGTTCTTAATTCCAACCTTGCTGAAGCTTTATGTATCAGACCCAGTGCTGGCTTCTAAAATGACATCTACTTACTGAGGGCATACACATCATATTGGAAGTATTACACTCACTCTTTCTTAGAAATATGAAGACTTTGACCTGCAAATGGAATCAACATAGATTGTTGCAGATCCTTCCAGCTAGAGATCCTTGTGCAGCATAGCATAGATGCAGGAGAGATTAGCAACCGTTCCACAGCATAACAAGAGAATGTATTTCAGTACACCAATTTCCAACTTTTCCTTGTGGATCAATTTTGATACAAGTGAATGTATTCAATTTGAATCTCATTGTGACCACCTCATTATCTTTTGTAATTTGTTAAGAAAAATCACATATTTAATAAACCAGACTTACTTACCATTTTGCACACTACACATTCCCACGAGCTCATTTAAGTTCATTTCCATGAAAATACTATCCTGATTTTTTTGTCTACATTTAGTTTTATGGCAACCTCTTCAAATTCATTCTGAAATTCCATACTGATCTTCAAAATAGTGACATTTTTTAAAATTGTGACCTGTACCTATACAGGATGAGCACAGAATTTTTTGACATTGTATGCTTGTTTTTTAAATTTTTTTTATAGAGTTTTATAGAGTGCGAACTAGACTCGAGGATATCAGGTATCGGAGCGCTGTACATGAGCACCTGTTTCCTTACAGATGGACTCATTCATTTTTGTTCGGCAGAGGAAGATTAAGTGATTTGCCAATAATCAAAGGATGTTGATCGTGGTTTTTGAGACTCGAACCCGGTTCCCCAGCTTCAAAGTCGACCGCTCTAGCCATAAATCTACATCCTCTCCCCAATTATTGTTATAGGTTTTTTCAGGGCTCCGTCCATCATTTTCTTGTGTTTGCTTTGTTCACCCTAAGTTGGCAGGGTGTGCCCAGATGTAGGTTCCTTGCTCACTTTGCCACTGGATTTAAGGTAGCCTGCCTGATGAGGGGGTGTTACCTCGAAACCGGTCCCAGAATGCTTGTTTCCAGTCCAGGGAAGACCTGGCTTGGTAGTTCGGACAGGACTGTTTCCAGGAGGAACAGGATCAAGACCGATTTGCATATGGCTGGGTCTGAACTGGAGTGGCGAAGTGAGCTAAAGAACGATGAGGGATTCAACCCAGATCTGTGACTGGGGGTGAATGTCTGAAAAGTTTCAGTGCTCCATCCATCATCTCCTTGTGTTTGCTTTGTTCGCCCTAAGTTGACAGGGTATGCCCAGACATGGGCCCCTTGCTCACTTTGCCACTGGATTCCCGCTAGCATGGCTGATGATGTGTGTTACCCCGAAACCGGTCCCAGGATGCTTGTTTCTGGCCTAGGGAAGACCTGGCTTGGTAGTTCGGACAGGACTGTTTCCAGGAGGAACAGGATCAAGACCGATTTGCATATGGCTGGGTCTGAACTGGAGTGGCGAAGTGAGCTAAAGAACGATGATGGATTCAACCCAAATCTGTGACTGGGGGTGAATGTCTGAAAAGTTTCACTGCTCCATCCATCATCTCCTTGTGTTTGCTTTGTTCGCCCTAAGTTGACAGGGTATGCCCAGACATGGGCCCCTTGCTCACTTTGCCACTGGATTCCCGCTAGCATGGCTGATGAGGTGTGTTACCCCGAAACCGGTCCCAGGATGCTTGTTTCCGGCCTAGGGAAGACCTGGCTTGGCAATTCGGGCTGGACTTTTCCCATGAGGGACAGGGTCAAGACTGATTTGCATATGGCTGGGTCTGAACTGGGGTGGCGAAGTGAGCTAAAGAGCGATGATGGATTCAACCCAGATCTATGACTGGGGATGAGTGTCTGAAAAGTTTCATCAGTCCATCCATCATCTCCTTGTGTTTGCTTTGCTCACCCTAATTTGGCTGGGTATGCCCAGACATGGGCCCCTTGCTCACTTTGCCACTGGATTCCCGCTAGCATGGCTGATGATGTGTGTTACCCCGAAACCGGTCCCAGGATGCTTGTTTCTGGCCTAGGGAAGACCTGGCTTGGTAGTTCGGACAGGACTGTTTCCAGGAGGAACAGGATCAAGACCGATTTGCATATGGCTGGATTTGAACTGGAGTGGCGAAGTGAGTTAAAGAATGATAATGGATTCAACCCAGATCTTTGACTGGGGGTGAGTGTTTGAAAAGTTTCAGCACTCCGTCCATCATCTCTGAGTACTTGAAACACTTAACTGCTCTCAAATGTACCCCTCACATCATTGACTCTGCCAGGTCTCTTGGAGTTATACTTGACAAGTCATTGAGCATGCAGGAACACATTAGCTCAGCCATCAAAGAGGCCAACATCCACATGAGTATTCTAAGAAAGGTAAAACCCTTCCTCCACCCCTGGACGACTTCAAGTCTGCTGCTCAAGCTCTAGTAATCTCCAGGCAAGACTATGGCTGTGCAACCCTAAGTGGGCTACCCAGGTACAAGCTAGCTCAGCTCAGGGCTTCCCTGAACTCAGCGCCACAGGTTCCAGAAGAAATAGCCACATCGGGGAACAGCCATTACAACGCGGTTATTACCACGCTGTGCAGTTACATCGCATGCGTTACAACGCATGCGATGTTACAACGCTATGCCATTAGAACGCAAGTCTGTACATCGACTTGCGCTAGATGGCGTGCTAACATTACAAATAGTGTAGTTTACTATCCCAACACCTTCCCTACTGTTAAGTGGACTGGAGTTGGAATAGTAAATTACACTTTTTTAATGTCAGCACGCCATCTAGCGCAAGTCGATGTAAAGACTTGCGTTCTAATGGCATAGCGTTGTAACATCGCATGTGTTGTAACGCATGCGATGTAACTGCACGCGTGGTAAAAGCCCGCGTTGTAATATCATACATCCAGCCACATCGCGCCGGTTCCAAAATCCTTAAACTGGCTACCTTTGGAGGATAAGATTGATCTCAAGAGTGCGTGCATGACGCACAAGGCCCTTCACTCTAACACCCCTTTGTACCTAGCCCAAAAACTGGAGCTCTCTGGCGAGAGCCGATCTTTGAGGAGAACTCTGCTGCTGAAACCTTGAAAAAATCCAGAAAAATAAAACTTACAAGCGGGCGTTCTCGGGTATTCCCCCGAGAATTTGGAACTCCTTGCCTCCGCACATCAGACTGACTCCCTCTATGGCGTCTTTCAAAAAAGAAGTGAAAGCCCTTTGGATGAATGCCCTTGTTTGACAGGCACCTACCTCCACTGACTATGCCCACTACGCTGGTTTGTGCTCAACCCCGCCATTTGTTTGTTGCACTTATATGATACACTATTTCCTCTTGCATATTTTATTGCTCCTCTATCATCTCCATTACCTTGCTTATCATTGTTGTTGTTGTTTTACCTGCAACTCTGTTTGTACCTTGGTACATCTGTAAAGCGCTCTGATACCCGCTTAGGTCACGTTCGCGCTATATAAAACTTTCAAAATAAATTTCCTTGTGTTTGCTTTGTTATTTTCTTGTGCCATTCCATAAACGTGAGTACAATATTTATTTTACATTCTTCAGTAATGATGGTTCTTGCCACTGGAGTGAATATAAAAATTATTTTTGTTTGGTTACCTAATAACCATGTTAAGAATCCATGGTAACCCAGAAGTGGTACTTGAGGATCTGTAAAGACTGTAATCTGTACTCCTTAATGTAGTAAACTAAAGATTTCCCATTAAATAAACTCGTACACAAAGAAAAGTCCAAGCCATGTGAAGCCAATAGTCATTTTTAGGTCTCGCCTACGCAGCGCGCATGCGCTGTTTTGGATAAAGACCTATTGAAATCGCTTCGGCTTTTCAGCCAAATGGCAACGCGTGCACGTCTGGCGATTCCCTTGCGGGAGCGAGCTTTCAAACCATGTGTTAATTACAAACATATGGTTACTGCTCGCTCCCGCAAGGGAAACAGATGCAGGCCCTCTCCTCTCTTCCCTCCCCCTGCTGCCTCCTCCTCTCCTTGATGACTCCGCTTTTTGCTTTGGTTCTTAGAGAGTACCGTAGCTCTGAATTTACTAGCTTACCCATATCTATAACCAGTACGTTTATGCCCAACAATGCGGCAAATATATTAAAATAGAAGCACAAATGAGGAAATGCAAAAGTTCAAAACATTTTGTACAGAACGTATTTTACCTACGAATTGTTTTTGCTGCACAATAGCGTGAGGGATTATAATGCTGCTTTGTCAAGAATCATTGCAACCAGTGTGGGCACATTTGAGGAGTAAATCAGCAGCACTGTGTTATTTATAAGAACTCTTCTCAATTAATCGTGTTCTTTTCCACAAAGTAAAAGTCGGCGCAAAAGTGTCTTTCCTCGATGCCTATGATGCCTACGTGTGTCCGTCATCTATTTTGCGGTTTTCCTTCAGCGGACGTAACGTACATTTACAGACGGTTGTTGCTGCGGCAGGTTTGGCTTTGAAAACTCTATGGACACAGTGTCCAGTGCGTGGTGGGCTTCAGTTGGGATGGAGTGTTGTTAGCATTAGGGTCTTGTTGTTCTTATGTCTCCTTAACTTATTTCTGCATTAGTTTGAATTTTTTAATTCACTTGTCTTTTTTTTTTTTGGCTCGTTTTGTCACCTGGAAACACTCCAGCCAAATACCCTTTTAGAGGGTTTGCGCCCGACTGATCCACCAAACCCAGCACTGGCAGCGCCAACAGCCAAGGCCACTAGAATTCTGAGTCCAGAGAGGGCCAAATTATGCAGCATAGGCCAGTAAATCATGTAGCAAGAAAAGGAAAATGATGCCACATAATGCAGCACATTTTGTAGCAGTCGTACTTTCTATTTCGTAAATTGTAAACTTAGCATGCTGTTTAGGTATCGGTTGCACTTCATTAGTACCAGTTTAATACCCAAATATAGCAAGGAGGAACGCTGGGAGATCGGCGGTTCCAAGCGAGAACGAGGAAGGGCAACGTGTTGCGTTAGCTGGAGCATGTCAATGTCCGTGTTGGAGTGGCACTGCCCTGCACCGATCCTCCCGCACAACCTCCCCCCGCCGCCCGACGGCGAGGGTTGGTGAAATTAAATATTTACCACAATCATACGTTGTTACACGTGAACATTATTTGGTTGCCCTAGCCTGTGAGCAATATTATCTCCCCATGTCTTTATTCCTTTACATTTCACCGGTAGTTGCATGACTTTTGTTCCCACAATCTTACGACAGCTTGCGCCTCTTTAGTCTTCCCCCTGCACCCAAATGTGCTGCATTATACCACATAATTTGCCAGGTTTTTTTGCCACATAATTTAGCCCAAGCCATAACTGCTGCTTAGTTATCTTATGCAACTAACAACCATTGGCAAAGCCAATAGACCCGACTTATTGTCAGTATGCTGCTACTTCTTGTCTCATACATCTGGATGCAATGACAGAAACAGCAAAATACAAGTGGGCCGGCACACTATGCTAAGCACCGATTTTGTGCACGTAATTTAAGCCACACCCTATATTGTATTAGCCACGCAGCTGGCGTTATCCTTTCAATCCAGTTTTCGCTGCTCTACTGTCCCTCACATTTTAGGAAATGAAGGCGTTATATGGGGCTGTTAGGGCAGGACGATGGTATATGGTATTGCAAGTTGGTGGCGGTCTTGTCTTTGTAAAAGGCAGGAGAGCTTATAAACTCCCATGGAAAGAGGACAGACACAAAGACAGGCAGGCTGTGAGGGAGGGAGGAGGCAAGGAACTGAAGGCATGTGTGTGTAACCACCCGCTGCCGCCTGTATACACACGCCACTGCCTTTGTGTGCCCACGAGCGCACTACCCAGTGTCTCCCCCATATTGCCAACTGGTGCCTCTACGCCGCCGTAAGCAAATTACTCCTGCCATTGTAAGAAATGCGCCAATCCCTGCTTTCTGGAAAACAATGTTCCAGACTTTAGCTTTGTTGATTAAGCTCTCGCTGACAATACGAGGAGTAGGATCGTTAACACAGTCGAGAGGCATAAGCTGGTAAATAACTATTCCACAATTGAACTTCGTAACTACAAATTGTATTGGAAATATTTGTATCCATGTTTTTATTGATGGTTGTCACATTATTTAACCTCAGCAAACACAGGGGAAGGGCTCAAACCTCCCTGCTCGCAATCCTCCATGTGCTCCGGTGCATGGTCCGAAAGGCGGCACTCGATCCCAGACGCACCCCACCGCGGAGCTACATACCACACCTGCCGAACTGTACTAATTCCTCCTGTTGCCCCCCGCATCCCACACCATCAAAACACATGTATTTGGTGCTTCCTACCAATACGATGCCTGGTGGAGCAGCCACCGCCCGCCCCGTACAGATCCAATTTGCGAGACCGCCCAATAGCCAATAGCCTCCCTGTCCACTATCTGAGAAATTCCTTTACTCGGACGGCCCCTGCCCTCCTTTCACCATGTGACTAAAGCCAATGCTGCTTCTTTCCTAGCTGCCCAAGTTAGTGCCCCCTGCCCTCCACCCCCGCCGCTCCCTTTGGCATGCTTTACCTCCCTCCCACCTTTCTCCCTTGGCTCTGCGACGTCGCCAGAGACAAGGTACTACCAAATCTCTGCTACCCCAGCAATCTTTCACTGAGAGGCGGGGGGCTAAACACTTCTGTTGAAAGCACCCAACTGTCCAATGATGCACTGCACACCCCCAAAACCACAGACCACCAGGCCAATGCCCCTCCATTTCTGATGACCTGCAGCAGTTCCAAGACTCTCTCAGAGCCTCCCGCCACCCAAATGGGTGCAGCCTCTGACACCTATGTGTTCCTTGTCTTCACTACCCAACCCCTGCCCGCCGGACAGCGACACTCACAGCAGCTGAAACGTCACTCACAACCCTACCAATAATGTCACACATAGCAAACCAAAACCTTGGAAGCTATGTCCATATCTTAGACTGTATTCTACTTATGCTTGTAACCTTAAAGTACACGGAGTATTGCTGGAATGGCGCCAACCCCATACCGCACCCACCCGAGGTGAGGGACCGTCTACTGGATTATAGCCAGCAACCCCCCTGTTCTCTTTATCTGTGAAACTTCCCTCCTTTTGACTGCCTCGCCCCCCCCCCCATTAACCCTGGAACCAGACCCTTCGCTACCTCTTCCTTAACTGCTTAAATTACTGCCCCCCACCCCCTGCGGCGCTTTTGCCTCCATCTAAACCTTAATCAGGATCCCCTATCCTGACCCTCCCTCGGCTAAAACAGCAGAGATGCGGCCCTCCCAGCACTGCCCCACTCGCGTGGCTTCTACCCCTCCACTGGCCACCGCTATTGTTTAGGGCCCTAACCCCCGCGTTCCTTTATCACCATTTAATTGTGACCCATAAACCGACCAACATGTCCTTGTGGGTCCTTAGCACCCTTCCCCTCATAGACCTCCTGTCAATTCGTCTGCCCCTGGAGCCCAGCCTGTCATTAACTCCCAAATCCTCTAACCACCATTGCCCCAGAACCAACACCTCCAGAGCATCATGCCTGCGGCTATCGTCCTGTGCCAGCGAAGGCACTCTGAGCCATCCATTATACTTTTATCGCCCAACTTGATTTCCCTTTGCAGTAGCCCTGCTTTGGTATGCCATACTGCGCTTGTGGTGTATGCCCCCACCCACTCTTTTACCATTTGCTGTGTTTATGTACTTGGATTGCCCCCTCTGCACGCGTCCTGCTCAACTGGCTGTTACTTTGAACAGTCACAGAGAAAAATAGCATTAAAGAGCACCAATGACTAACTTTCCACAAACAGTGATGAATAAACATTACTTCTACCTCAGTGGGTTAATGGTTTTCTCCATGTCCTTAATAGAATGAATACTTTGCGTCTCAGCTGCTAGCAAAATCTGTATTCTACATCAGACCTGGAGGAGCATTTTATGCTTTCAAAATGTCTGCTTATCAACATTGAAGCCACATGCTTGAAGTAAAATTTCTTAATCATTGGCAAAGCCAATATCTCTTTCCTTTGAGACCTTTTTGCTTTGCTAATTACTTTTTAACCAGGCTGTACGGGAAGAAGTGAAGGAAAGCAACACTAGGAGAGGAGCACACAAGGGCAAGCCCATCCCGTAGGGGAGTATTGGAAAACCACACACACAAGAGAAAGCGGCGCGGAGAGGGGAAGAGAATCACACTAGGTAAACAACTGGAAAATACTCGTGCTCTTGTGGTGTGCTTAAAAAGAAACAAGCATTGGCATAGCCAATAGGTCTCACCTTTGGGATCTTATAAGTATTTAGGCATGCAACAGTTGATGTTGTTGCCCCAAGGATATTGTGCTAGATAACTAACACTTATAAGGTCCCAAAGGCGAGACTTATTGGCTATGCCAATGCTTGTTCTTTTTTACAGCTTGAACAGAGTATTGACACCCACTTTGTGGATGAAAACAGGTAGGACAGAGCATTCACTTGAATAAAAAAAAAAAATTCACTTCAAATTCGTGCTGCAAATCATTGAGATATTCAGTTCAAGCACACAAATGTTGATGAGAGAATTGCTTGCAATTTATCGAACCACTGACAATCTCTCAGGGCAGTATTCAAACCCATCATTCTTTTTCCCACCATGCAAACTCACATTAGACCCAGCCATATGCAAGACAGTCTTGGTCCTGCTCCAATAGGAACAGTCCAGTTCAAACACACATCAGGTCTTCTCTTATCCGGAACACAAGCATCAGCTGGGTGAAGTGGCACAGTGAGCAAGATACCCATGTCTGAACATACTCGTAGTCACTTAGGGATTACATCAAACATATCAAAGGTGACGGGAGAAATGCTTTCAATGCCACTAGAACTAAGCTACTCCTAACTGTTTAGCCCCAATCAGGGCAAAACCGGTCTTGGGTTACTTATGTTCTGGTTCAGGGAGGACCTGGGTTGAGGACCTGGGACTAAGTCCCACCAGCAAGCAATTTCACCAAATCAAATGGCTGTCCACCAGATTCATAGCAGGCTATGTGGTTTTATTTTTTAGGTGATAAATGTGGGCCACAGAGAGTGCTAATCCCAGCATTCTCACCTGACCACCAAGTGTGAACCTTGCCATTTGATTGTTTTATTTCTAATCAACAGCTACATTTTGATCAATCGTCAAATGATATTTAAGGTTACCTCACAATCTGTGAAATAGGCCATATTTCACGATATAATATTTTATTGGCGAGCAATTGAAGCTGTTCATTGCTTAATTCAAGAACAGCCAGGGACTGCAAAGATTGTGGCAAAAACTGTGGCACTCTCAGACACAGTTTAGGTTTTTCCAATATCGTAAAATGGTCCTTAGAGGTGTGCAAACTTAAAGATTGGTTATTGAGTTTCCTGGGTCATCCTTCAAATTTGCTCAGTTGTTACAAAACTGTTAATCACTTAGCCCAAGCAGTACACTCACTTTGTTTCAAAATATTGCATTTTTCAATTCCACTGTCCTGGCCTAGAAATAACGGTTTGTAGTCTATAGTTTAGCCCTAAATTGACACAAACGTGGTACAAGAATTTCCTTTTAGTACTCTAAACGTAATATTTTTCAAAACACTATTCCAAAACATATTCCTTTTTTGTGGTGATATCATCAACTGAATATGACAGGATGGAATGTAGTGGATACTAGCCACATACGTCCTTTATGCCTAATGAACGGCAAGTATAACACATTGATGAGTTGATGCACCCCTACAAATGTCTTGTATAATAGAAAATTCGTAGATTTGAAACCTAGTCAATCTACAGGGGCGTATAACCTTCCACGGTCAACAAATACCATAGAGTTAGGTAACAGCAACACACTTTATGAGTCCATTGCAACAATTCTGTTTCATAAGCTGCTTTATTTAGGAGTGTTCACTATTATTTGTTGTTCATAGTATGTATCGATGAATGTTCCTCATAGTGGGAGGGATAAAGTACCCCGCCATACATTCTAAAGACGTCACAAGGTGTTGCAAGACTATAAAGAGGTATGAGGCCGAAGACCGAGTTCCTTTAATAGGTTATTAAACTCTGAGGTGACTTTAATATCCTTATCATGTATAGCAGGGGATACGCTATTCCATATAAAACATGGCTCCACCATCATCTTTCTCAGAAACCACTTTAATTTGTGGTGCACATATGAAGAGAGAGCATGTTTGAAAACATGAAGAATACAAACAAAATCTCTAATGCAAAATTAAACATATCAAAAATGCTGTTAGATATTTGTTGCCAAAAATATTAGAATCAGTTTAATGCAAGTCAGTTGTTTAAAGGCTCAATACCTCAGAATGAATAGAAACAGGCAAAAAGGTTCAAACTTTTCAATAATATCCTAAAAAGTGCAAAAAGTAACATGTTGTCATAAATATCTCCTTGACTCCTATGACTCTTCTTGTTACTACACAACCAGAAAAACAGAGCATAAGAAAGAAAAACAACTTTTCGTCCTGTTCCCTCAACAGAAGCTTTAATTATGCTCCATCATGTGGCCCGCCTTTCTTCTCTGTTGCTGGCTCTGGCAGCAGGCATAGTGATGAAAAACTCATCTGTAAATAAGTTATTGCAGTTGAGTTCTGACTTAATTTCTCTATAATAGGCAGTAGTGGCTCGTGGAGGGAGTTCGGTGGGGCAGTGAGGCGGGGCGGGGGAGGAGCAAGGTGGGGAAATGTAAACACCGGAATATGGATGAACGGAGGTAAGTACACATTTGAATTAATAAAACGAATTCCTTTGCGCGTGCTGCATCGCTTTGCACCACATGGCACTTTGAAAAATGCAAAAAGTGCTTTTTTAAAGGAAATCGCAAATTACCACCAACTTGAAGTTGGTGGTAATTTGCGATTCCTTAAGGCAATATCGCAATTTACGATGCCTACTAGCATAGCATTTAGGGAATCGCTAATTGTGATTATCTAAATGTTTGCGCACAATAAGCAATTGCAATTTTTGCAATTCCTTATTTTGCCAGAGGGTATTTGCCTACCTACATTGCACACAGCCAAATTGCGATTGCAATTTGGCTTCCTACATCTTGCCCTAAATCTCATGATAGGTTTTCTGACCAGTAGGTGTCAAAAGTCCAATGTCGTTAAATTGCTACATTTTGTTTTCGAAGATATCATCATTACAGGAATTTTAAATTATGAAATTATGAGCATTCGAAAGGGTAACTTCAGATCAGAGGGATGGTACCACAATTGAATTTTTTTAAACTCCATGAAATTTCCAAAGTCACACACACTGTGTTGTAACCCCATTTTTGGCATTTGGCTGGACACATGCTGAAATATATGCAGCAATAGTACAGCATGATGTTAGACTAGGGCTTTGCAACCCACATCTGGTGGATCAAATGGAAAGCTGACATGAGGTCAATTGACAGTAATCACATAGCTCTGAGTGAAAACATAGCTTGACAGAAAATCAAAATACCATACTCTTTAAAGCTCACATGCCTATGTTCTTATCGCACCAATTGCTTTAATTGCAGTTATTTCAAACTGAAAAAGTCTCATTGTATGTGAATCAATCAAAAAATCAATCAGCATTTGTATAGCGCAGCACTGTCACACGTAGGGGTACCTGGGCTCTGTGGGTGAGATGTCTCTATAGAAAAGCTAGGTCTTAAGTTTATTTCTGAAGTCTGCCAGGCAGAGTGATGTTCGAAGATGGAAGGGCAGGTCGTTCCAGGTCTTGGTGGAGATGTAGGAGAAGGAGTGGCTTCTGCTTTGGCTGCAATAGATGTGGGGGGTGTGCACAGGCAAGTGAGGAGCATTGCAGATGTCTTGCGGGTATATAGAACAATGGTTGAAGTAGGATGGTCGTTGATAATCTAGAGATTTGTAATTGTGTGAGGATCTTGAACTGGCATCTCTTTTGAATGGGGATCCATTGGAGTTTTCTGAGGTAGGGGGTGGTGTATGTCCATTTGGGGAGGTCCAGGATGAGTCTGGCTGTGGCATTCTGAATGATCTGGAGTCTTATGAAGAGCTGGGTGGGGATGCCGGCATAGAGAGCATTGTCATATTCGAGGCAGTTGGTGACGAGGGCTTGAGTGACAGTCTTTCTGATACTGACTGGGATCCATTTGAAGATTCTGCGGAGCATGCAAAGGGTGTGGGAGCTGGAGTAGGTGACTGCATTGACTTGTCATGTCATGGTCAGCTCGCTGTTAAGGATAATACCTAGGTTGTGTGCTTGGTCAGTTGATGTGGATGTTGGCCCGAGTTCTGCTGGCCACCAGCTGTGGTCCCAGACAGAGGTGTTCTTCCCGAACATCAGTACTTCTGTTTTGTCGGAGTTGAGTTAAAGACAGTTGTCTCTCATCCAGCTGACTACATTGGTCATGGTGTCGCAGAAGTTGGTTTTGGCATTGGAGGGGGTCTTTGGTGAGTGAGAGGATAACTTGGGTGTCATCCACGTAGCAAATTATGTTGAGGCCGTGGGATCTGATGATGCCTGCGAGAGGTGGTCATGTAGGTGTTGAACAAGGTGGGAATCAGGGATGATCCTTGGGGTACGCTGCATAGGATTCCTTCGGTTCGGAGGTTGCGGGAGGCAGCAAGATGCTCTGAGTGCATTCTGTAAGGAAGGAGGCAATCCACTTGAGGACATTTTGCTGTATGTCAATGTTGTAGGGCCTGTTGATGAGGGTGTGGTGGGAGATCGTGTCGAACACAGCAGAGAGGTCAAGGAGGATCAGGGCCACAGTCTCGGCATGGTGAAGGAATGTTCTCATGCCATCTCCGGCATCAATCAGCACTGTCTCGGTGCTGTAGTTGGTGCAGAACATGGACTGGGAGACGTCCAGTAGGTGGTTTTGTTCCAGGTATTTGGTGAGCTGTTGGTTGATGGTCTTCTCAAGTACTTTGAAATGGAGCAGGGAAATCGGTCAATATTTTGTGATTATGCTTGTGTCAACAAATGGTTTTGTCGGGGTGGGTCTGACCTCTGGATGTTTCTATCTGTCCGGGAAGGCTGCTGTGGAGATGGAGGTATTGATGATGGTGGTGAGTTTTGCACTGATGGAGTTGGTTTCAAGGTTGAAGATACCATGGGGGCAGGGTTCATTTGGTGCCCCAGGGTGGATGGATGACATGATGGGTGTGACAGTCTGGGTGGTGATCGGACACCAGGTTGGGATCATTCGGCTGGTGTGCAATGGTCGGTTGAGGCTGTTGAGGTCGAGAGCGGTGGGTTGGGGGTCAAAGTTGTTGTAGATGGTGGCAATCTAGCTGTGGAAATAGCCTGAGAGGGTGTTGCAGAGTTCTTGGGAGGGGTGGATGGTGTTCTCTGTGGCAGCTGGGTTGGTGAATGTCATGGTATTTGTGCAACAACTCACAGGGTTACCTTTGATTGTCAGCTCATCTCTCACCTGAAGTGCTCCTATTATCTACTACTCATTGTATTAAGCTGCCCATGTTTTGAGATTTAGAATGCATTTAAAGACTGGATTGGAATAACTGATTTCTGCATTTTAGAATGTTTTTCTAAACTCAGTCTTGATTTATTGATTAGATAATTAACTGAAAATGGTACATTGTAATTTACTGTTTGACCTGCCACCGACACTTCAAGATCATTTTTTATTTATCCAAACAAGTGCCTTATATTTGGTGAGCAGTGGACATAGATCTACCTCCATTATAGACACTATTGTGGGAGAGTCACATACGGTCTTCATTCCTTCCAGCAAGGCAGTTTAAGGTGCTCATCACTGTCTTTAGAACTTATATTGAAAGGACCTTTAGTAGCTTCAGATAAAATACTAGCGACAGTTTGGAGCACTGTCTCCAGCTAGCATCTTACTTCAAATTGGCTAACTACACAACATTTACGGTTACCATGTCTGAAAAGAGGCGACCAAATATGCAACAAGATTAGCGCATTGTTTTTTCACCATGGACCAGACTTACTAAGTCTTTGAGCCACCACAAAGTGACACATTTACTTTCAAGCGCAAAAGGTGAACATTTAGTAAGTCTACCCCTATGTTTCCTTCTAAGATCTTATATCAAGAACAGTTTAAAGCACTGTGGACTCCTTGGGTGAAAAGATTAAAGTAAAAACTGTACTCAACCTAAAGAGTGTCTCCGAACTACAGGCTGAAATTGATTCATTTCAAATTTCTACACAGACTATATCATTCACCTGTGCGATAACAGAGAATGAGGCTAGTGGAGGACCCGCGCTGCTTGTGCGGCACAGCACCGCGCGATGGCTTTCTGCATCTAGCATGGGAATGCCCCGAGATTCATGACTTCTGGGCAATGGTGGTTAAAGATATCGCTAGCATTACTGACCACGCCCCAGATAGCACACCCTTTCGAGCTATGTCAAAGAAATCCCCCTCGAGGTCTGCTGGCAATGCTCCTCATGCTGGCCAAGCATAGCGTGGCGATGCATTGGGGCTGGCGGCAAGTTATCACGAGGAATGCTTGCCACACAATGCAGCTCTTTGTCAAGAACTTCTGGGTGCATACTGGGAGTTGATGCCAGTCCATTCTCACCCCAAAGACATCTGGATCTGGACACCCTGACAAGCTATTTTAGGTCACTTAGCGATCCGACCAAGGATTCACCATGCCATGACAGCCCACCACAGACTAGATCCCTGACTATGTCTTCCCTACATAGTGGCACCTTGCCCGTAAGCCCCACTATGGCTGACAGGCGTCCCAACAATCTGTCCTAAATAGATGTGCTCAATCCAGACTTAGATATCTAGCACGAATGGGACTTCTCCGAGTGGCAATGTTATTGGTTAACTTTCTTGATTACTTTCCTTCTTCATCTTCCTCCCCTCTCGTCTTTCTCCCTCCCACTCTTCCCTCCTACACCCCCCTGCCCCTTTACTCATATTGCATTCCCTGTATAAAAGTAGCAATTGGTAGGTTATGCGCAGTATTGGCTGAAATGCAACTGTATTGTTGTTTTGTACGTTGAGAAAACTCATTAAATAATATATATATATATAAAAAAGATTATGCTGAATAAAAGTTATACTCTGACGCTTCGTTACCATTTAATAAAGGTTTTCTGAACTATAGAAATATGTCACTGTTATGGGGACACATAATATCCTGGGCTGTCATGTTCCCTCCCGATACTGCACGGTTCAGACGCGTTTTTTGTGAGCCAGAATTGAGCCAAGAGGCCTGTTGTGGCCACTGTGTCTCTTGTGCCAGTGACATCTTTGGAGTGTATAACGTCAGACAGCAAGCTTCTTTCCAACGTTCTTTGTCTCCGGGTGTAATAAATGGCTTATGTCGTATGGACGCTGTCATTTTAATTCATCTGTAGTGCTTGGCCCGTGGACATATAAACAAGCCAGGACGGCTTTTAAAAGGGAATGGCGGTGGTCTTATTAGAACCATTTGTCTTCAGAACTCTTTGTTTGAAATTGTTTGTTCAATTGTGCAAGTTGTACACTCAAACTTTGGAAACTCTCTCCAACAAAAAAGGAAAGTGTTGGAACTTTTCGTGCCGAACATGTACCTGCACCAAAGGATGTGAATGGTTAGCCAAAGGAAATGATGACGAATACACACATTAAATAAAATCGGAATGGGATATGACCTACGATGGTTTTAAGGGAGGGGGGGGGGGATGTTTTATAAAGTCTTTTTGCAATTCTGTGTTTATTTTTGCCTGATGTCAGTGTAACGTTTTTAGTAAAGGGTCCCTGATTAACGTTGTCCATTGTTAATCACTATTTACAAAGTCTCTTTACTCAGATGATAAGTTACATATTTGGGGTGAATGAATATTTCTTAGATATGCTTGAACTGAATTAATTCAGCCAATATCTGAGTCGTGGCTTGGTTGAATGGAAGGTGGTAGGGGGGAAATGAGCACCTGTCTGGGTACATAATTTTGAGTGAGTGAGAGGAAGTTTCAGTTGGTACATAAAACACATAATTGGTACACATAACACATCACTGTTAGGAATGGGTTTGAAATTGCACTTCACTCTTGGAGTTGGAGTTTTTCCCACTCTGCGCTCTGCGTAAAGCATGAAGTCCCGAAAAACTCCATGGGTGGAGCTTTTCCCTCACTCGCCAGCATTAAGTTGACGAGTGCGAGCGGGGAAAATCTTACTCCAAACCACCTCCTGGCAAGATTTTTCAGCGCGGGCGGTCGTGGACGGTCACAACCGCTCACGTTGAGAAACCTTGCATTCACGTTGAGGAAGTTGCCGCTCAAGTAGAACATCTACTCGAGTGTCAGAAAGAAACATCACTCTCTTGTGCTGCATGTGGTGCTGTTTGCGCTGATTTTGCAGCACGGGACAAACACCCGGTGCTAAAAATCTGTGCCAACAGTGTGACCTAACACAATCCTCAGCTTGCGGAACTCTGCGTTTCACGGCAGAGTTTTTTGATCACTTCGCAGAGTTCCGCGTAGTGGAAATCCACAAACTCCATCCAGGCATAATCATTATGCGTTCACCCACCTGAAAGCATTGATGACGATATGGTAGTTGGTGAATACTAATACTAAGATGTCGTTTGGAAGGCCTCCGATCGGATATGGCTTTCCCGGATCCGATTCGTAGCCCTCGATTCCGACCGAATCGTATACAGGTCCGAACGACCAAGTACGATGCGAAGATCCCGTACGCGTCGACCAAATCGTTTCGTGGACCCAAACCTGTCCATACTACTCCTTCATAGCCGAATCGTGCCGCGCAATGGAGCCAAATTCCGACCAAGCTAGTATGATGCACGCCTCGGTCTCAGCCAGACGAAATTGCTGTCGGAATCTTACTTAGGGGGGCCATAGCAGGCCCCCCTTCACCCGGGGGCCTCCAAATCTATCACAGGAGTGTGCCCATGGGTCCCCCTGATCCAGGCATACACAGTCTGGCGGGCACCATGGAATGCCCACCACAGGGTGTAAGCTTTTCCCCAGCCACCCCTTTTTGCTATCGGAGCCTGTGTACGTGTCTGTACATAGGCTCCCATACAGTTCAATGGGAGTTCGGGCAAACCAAGTCCGTAAGCATATGGCTGCATCGTACTTGCTTGTTCGGACTCCCGGAGCACGTTTCGCTTGAAAAGTCCTCTGGATTCGAGTCATATGGAGGGCTTTACAAGTGAGATCCGAATCGGGCTCTAAGTGATGATACTTTCTCTCAAATGCAGTCACCATGTATTCATTTCTTTATAGAAGTATACAATATTTACTTCACCTGAAGGAGGGCCTATGACCGAAAAGCATCGTAAAAGGTATTAGAAACTGCAAATGTTGGATTAAAAACTGATTAAATGAATACATTGGTGATATTGTGATTTTTTTTGCCATATCAAGTGTAATTTAAGCATCGTGGAATCTCACCCCATAAGTTCTTTTCTTTGTACTCAATCCAACATGCTATTTGGGGATGGATAAGCACCAAAATATGTGAAACTTAGCATTAATTGTAGTTACGTTGGGAGAAGACTTGGTTCCTGTTTTTCATTAAGTCATGGTCACCAGTAAGTACAACACAGAGTTCCCACAGAAGCCTGCATTTTGCATTCACTTATTCAATAGAATGATTAAGCTATCAAAAACAGGCTGTAAGAAATTGGGTTATTGGTTGAAGGGGGTGGAAGCCCAGCTTATGCAACAACCACAATCCTTGTCAGGGTGAGCCACAAAAGTCTAAACCAATTTGGAAAAATAGTACATTTGAATAAATAAAATGATACCAAAACACATTAAATCCAATCTGTAGAACCTGAAGTTTGAATTTGGTCAATTTTTTGTGCACAATAGCACCTAAAAGATCAAAGTACCAAACATGGGGATCTGGTTGTGCGAAAGTTAAGGCACCAGTTGGATACACATGGCAGATTGGTCTTGGTCTTGGCTTAACTTCGGACTTAAAATAAATGTGTTTACATTGTCGGGGAGCCGATGGATGCAGTCGCTGTGAATATGTTTATCTTTGGAGTTTGCTACTTTTTTGGAAGTCAAAATATCCAGTAGGACAAAGCTGCAGCTGTAGTCAACAAGGGCTCCACGGGGCCAGATACCATGGCTGAGAGGTCCAGCTGAACAGGATTTGATGCTGTGGAGAAGAACGTAGCGGGAGCTACCACAAGGTATTTCTGTGAGTTGGTCAGACTAATGCTCCAATTAAGAAAAGGATGGATACCACTCTGGCTGTTTAAAAAATAGCCCAGTGCTCCCAAACCTAGAGTTTTTGGTTGCTGGAACACCACACCCAATTTTACTAACCAACAATGTCCCTTGGGTGGATTGGTAGGCAGGTAGGTCACAGTCTTCTGTCGGTTGTCAGTCCACTTTGTGGTGAAAATATCTTTGGGGTCAGGCAGGAGCAGCACATCTAACATCACTTCCAAGGTTCCCAGGGTGCACCACATGGAGAGTTCAGAGTCACTATAGAGAGGCCAGGTGCAAGATTCAAGCTCTCCTGAGCCTATCCTTATAGCTCAAACAGGAGTACAGCCAACTAGCTCTTGGTGTAAATCCTGGTGATCTTGGGTCCAAGGAGATGGTACAGTTCTCCTTCGAATAGCAAGGCAAACTTTCAAGCAGCAGGGCAGTCCTATGTTAGCAGCAGGGTAGTCCTCTGGGGGCCCAGATAGTCTTTCTGAAGTCTTCCACAGGTCCAGGAATGCACTGAAGAGGTGTTCTGAGGGCCCAATATTCATATCGGGTGCCAGCCTTTAAAGTGGGGGGACAGCCTCGGCTACCCTGCCATCTGGAAAGGTCTTCCCCTGCCAAGACTCCAAGAAGTCTGGAGTGACAAAAGGCTGGTGCCAGGTTCCTTTATTTATGCTGGAGGCAAGATTTTGGAAATGTAAGTGGGGCAGGGTACAGATCCGCACCAGCCATCCAGGCTCACTGTCTGGCAAGAATACACAAACTCCAACAGCAAATCCATTCCCAGTCGTGTGACTCAGGACACTGGCAGCAGGCATCAAGTGGTTAGGGCAAGAAATGTCAACTTTTTAAAAGTGCCATTTTCAAATTTGTGACTTAAAATCCAACTTTACTGTCAAAAATGATTCTGAATTACAATTCATTTGAGCGCAAACATAATATTCCTATCTGCTCCCAATGAAAAGTTATCACTTTTTAAATGTAATAAGGTAGTCCAGTATTTTACAGGTGTGAAAAACTAAATGTTTGAGTTTTTCGTTGCCAGGGCAATGAAAACTCAAACTCATGTCCTACATTTTAAATGCAATGGACCCTGCAATATGGGTCTTTAGGCCCTAACTAAGGGTGACTTATATGTATTAAAAAGGAAGGGTGGGCCAGGAAAAAAGTTTATTATGCCAGGTCGAAATGGCAGTTTAAAATTGTGGCTCTCTATATCATCCACAGATCTACTCAAGGAAAAGGTCACTGTACCTACAACAATTAAGGTTCAAATGATAAAACTCAAAAGAGGACACAATGTTCAAGACTAACTTCAAATTTCCTTACAACCCCAGTACAATTAGAAGTCAACTGATGGTGCTCTCTTAACATTCCTCATGGCTCTGGAACTTGCTGCTAGCCAGACTACAGAATCTACAGGAGCACCTGAACCTCAAAAAGGAAGTAAAAACAGATCAGTATCCAAGACAAACTAATTCATTACTCAAATAGCAGCACTAAAAATTAACACTCTCTTATAGACATCGCGGACTAATGGTCACAACATTTAGATGGCCAACACTGTCATCTCGCCTAAATCAAAAAGATGACAATACGCTCTTGAATTCTTCTGGCTTACCCACAGCAAAGTATTCTGTGGTGGAGTAGCCCCATCCAAGCCTGCCTAACAATTACCCTCCACTTTTAAGTCAGTCATAGAAGACCCAACTCAAACCATACTCCATAGGTCAAGATCTCCTCATCAATATAATTTGCTCATATCAAGTTCTACAGACACTTTTGTATCAAACAATCAATCAATCAAGGGTTTGTAAAGTGCAGCTACTCATCTGTGAGGGTTTCAAGGTACTAGGGGAGGAGGGAAATGGCTCCATAGAGTGCTGGGGTCATCCAAAGAGCCAGGTCTTGAGGTCCTCCCTGAACTGGAGCTGGAGCAGTGTAGGGACTGGCAGGAGATGGAGGGAAAGGTTGTTCCGGGCCTTGGCTGTGAGGTAGGAGAAGGACTTACCTCCTGTTCTGGTTTTGTAGATGCGTGGGATAATGGCCACAGAGAGGTCAGCTGATCGGAGGTGTCTCTTGGATGCGTGGAAGGTATGCTGGTCCGATGTTGTGGAGGGCCTTGTATGCGTGAGTGAGGAGCTTGAAGGTTATTTTTCATTCAATGGGGAGCCAGTGGAGATCGCGGAGGTGTTGGGTGATGTGGTTGTGATGGGGGATGTCTAGTATCAGTCTGGCTGCGGCGTTCTGAACAGTCTGAAATTTGTGGAGTAGTTTCTTGTTGATTCCGGCATAGAGGGTGTTGCCTTAGTCCAGTCTGCTGCTAATGAGGGCATGCATGACCATTTTTCTGGATTTAGATGGGATCCATCGGAGTATGCGGAGGGTGTTGAAACAAGGCCAAGGATACGGCATTGATCTAGTGGTTCATCGTGAGCGATGAGTCAAGTATGATGCCAAGGTTTCGTGCGTGGTCCGTCGCGATGAGGGTTTCCAAGGGCGGGGGCCACCAGGTGCCATTCCATGTGGAGGGGGTTGAGCTAAGCTTAAGGACTTCTGTTTTCTCTGAGTTGAGTTTCAGGCAGCTCTTCTTCATCCAGGTGGTGACGGCTTCCATCCCTTCTTGGAGGTTGTGCCTGGTGATGTTGGGTTCCTTGGTGAGGGAAAGGATGAGCTGGGTGTCATCGCCGTAAGGAGACGGAGTTGAGCTTGTGGTTTCTGACAATGGTTTTGGGGATGTCCATGTAGATGTTGAAGAGTGTGGGGCTGAGGGAGGATCCCTTGGGCACTCCATATCTGATCTCTGTTGGTTCCAAGAGGTAGGGCGGGAGCCTAACTCACTGAGTTCTGCCTGTGAGCTATGGGCATACCCAGTCAATGGCCTTTTCGTGGATACCGGTGTCTTGGAGTCTGGTGGCTAGTGTGCTGTGGGAGATGGTGTCAAAGGCAGCTGAGAGGTGGAGGAGAATGAGGGCTGCCGTTTGGCCCTGGTGGAGGAGGGAGCGAGTGTCATTGCTGGTGGCGAGTAGGGCAGTCTTGGTGCTGTGCTTGCTGCAGAATCCAGATTGGGAGATGTCCAGGATGTTGTTGGCTTTGGTGAAGTTTGCTAGCTGGGTGTTGATCGCCTTTTTGATGACCTTGGCTGCAAATGGAAGCTGGGAGGTGGGCCTGAAGTTCTGGAGGTCCATCGTGTCTGCGGAGTTTCTTCAGGATGGGGTTGACTTCTGCGTTTTTTCAATCATCAGGGAATGTGGCGGTTTTGAGGGAGCTGTTGATCGTCTGTCGTAGTTCGGGTACGATGGCCGTGGCAGCTCTGTGGAAGATGTGGGGTTGGCAGGGGTCTGAGGGTGCACCGGAGTGGATGCTCTCCATGATCTTTAGGGTGTCTAATGTCATGAGCGGGGTCCAGGTGAGGAGGGTCTGTTGGGTGGCGCAGCTGGGGGTGGAATATGGAGTGATGCGTAGGTCTTGGTTGCCAAAGTTGTCATAGATCATCTTAATCTTGAGGTGAAAAAAGGTGCTGAGTCTGTTGCAGAGATCTTGGGAGGGTGGGACATCTGTTGTTTCGCTGTTGATGACGGAGAAGAGTTCTTTGGTTCTGTCGGCGTTGGTGAGGATTCTGTCTTGGAGGAATATTTTCTTTGTGGATTTGATGAGTTGGTGGGGTGCTGTGGTGACTGCTCTGTAGGTGGTGTGTGTTTCTGGCGTTCTGTTGTTCCTTCATGTCTCCTCAGCAGGAGCCTTTCTGCACTTGAGTAAATTAGGAGTCCATTGTAACTAAGAACATGATGTAAGACTGGCAGACTACCATAGAGAAATATCTGCTATAAAGATTTGGAGGGCTCTAACATAATTCACCCTTCAGTGTCCACAGCAATCTGTCCATCCCTACCCAATACTAATCATAAAAGGGAGAATTTAAGACAGTTCATCCAGTCCAAAATCTGCTGGCCCCCTCGATTCAGCCTTTTCTCTCTTCCAGCAACATAATAAAAAAATCACAACATTTCTAAACATTTACCATTATATGGTTTAAGTTTTACATCTGGTTTGCACATTTCCTTGGCTTTAAACATCTCAGATTTCCTAAATCTTGTTCTGAAATGATAGTATATTGAGCTCTAAAGTCCACCAGCATATAGAAAGGATTCCCATCAATTTCAATGACATACTTAAGGTCCCTTACCCTAAAACATCTCTCTTTATCATAATCGATGACTGACAAGACTACTTGTTCATCGCATTCTTCTCCATCAACATCAATAATACACAAAATGTGATGATCAGACCCATCTTCATTCTTCGAGTCAGCATAGCTCATGGCAATTACAACTCCAAAATATTTGGATGGCATACCTCTGCAAACGTGCATAGTGTCCTACTTTTTAGCATTTCATGCATGTAACATTAAGTGCAGGGCATGACTTATCATTTACCCAATGACCCATACTGCCACATCTCATACATGAACACTTCTGCTTCCTTTGATATTTTCCTTTAATTTTCTCTGTTGTTTTGCTACACTGTCCAGAAGTCAAGGTGGACGTCTTTCTGCTGTAAATAACTTGAATGGTTCTGAAAGGAAGAAGCCACATAACAACCGGGAATCTTCAGAGGTAATGCTAGCCTCCACCCTATAATAAACCTACACACCTATTTCTCACACTGTTTTCATCTATCACATCGCTAAGCACTTTGCCCTAATAAGAACACCTTTCTGGTCACTCCTGCACGACACCCAAGTGCATCCCACGTAGGCTGACACTGAATTTAACACCCTTCCAGTCATGCAGCCCCGACGGTTAGCTTGTGGATTGACAAGAGAAGCTCTCTACAGCACGCCACATATGGCCTTGAGGGGCAGTTTAACTGCAATTCAATACAACTGTACTACTCTCCATTATGCAATTTTAGACTACTGCAGGCTGGTCTAAAAGTTGTAGTCACATTATGGGGGAAGGGGTCTTTTTATAATAAGGTGAAGATGTGTGAAGGATTCTCCCCAAGTGTCCATGAGGAAGTTAATACAAGCCCATGACTGCTCCACCCAGTCCAACCAGCAGTCCCCCCCCCCCATCTCTGAGCCTTCAGACCCTCACGGGTTAGTAGCCGTGCTTTACAAGCCCCTGGTTGATTGCTCCACCTTACCAGGGGAATGCATACAGGCCACACCTTTGCGAATGTGCTTCCTCGTGATGCAGGGAGACTGAGAGTGTGCTGTAGCCCAGCACAGCTGGTCACAACTAATGACTTGCTCTTAATTGCACCAAGAACAGGATATGGGCTGGGCACTCAAGTCCCTCAGAAAAGAATCTCTTGCCATTTAAGTGTTTTGGTCTGCTTACATTTCCTTATGCTTTTTTTTTTTTTACAATGTTTTAAGTTATAGTTGGAGACAAAAGCCGGTATTTTGTTTCACTGAATTCCCTGTGATGGTGGCACTCACCACCATTAAATAAAAAGGATAGCATTTCAATATAGTCCTGACAGTGTCTCTGCACTGCCTATGCTTCTGGCTTGGAGGAGGGGCACTTCACTGTCGCCTGGATTTGTTTAGGCATATCTTCCATCAACTTTCCTGTATTGCGTACAGTGTGTATCTCTGGCCACACGCCGCAGCGAGATGTGTTTACCAAACATTGTGCATGTTTAACAGTACAGTTTCCTGCTTCAAGGGCCCTCTTGCTGGCCTTCAGTCTTGGTCAGTCAGAGAGTTGGGAAACTATTTGCACGGAGGTGAAGAGGCGGTATTTTCTTTAAATAGTCTATTGAGTAAGAAAACCCTTAGTCCAACAGCATAAAATGAGCTCTTATAGCCACTGTAATGTTAATGAGCACACCAGTGAGGGAGTCCTTGCTCAACCCACGGCATTTGTAAGTCTGTGAGGTGGTCTGACTAATGCTACAATTAAGAATAGGATGGCTACCGCTCTGCCTGATTGCAGATGGCCCATTGCTCCCAAACCCGGATTTCGTGGGTGCTGGTACACCAGACTCAATTTTACTAACCAGCAAATCCAGCCAGTACAGAAATGGTCTGTAAGTCCACCCACCCCCCAGCAGATCTCCTCTTAGGGACAGAGGCACATGTAATGTACCCCCTGCCAGGATACATCCTCAGACACCCTTCCTGTGCCTACTGTCCAACAAAGGCCTCAGATCCAATCTGACAGCAGGTGGTAAATATGAGTGTTAACCTCCATGGGAAAGGGTATGCTGTGCAGACTTTGACCCACAAAAACAGGCATGCACAGTTATTCATCAGTCTGGTGCAAATATACAGGCCATTATTGTAAATTTCATCCACTTAGTATCTCGGCACCTAAATCCCAGGTGCTGGCATTTCAAACACTGTGTAACAATAATTGCAAGAATATCAGTGGTATTAAAACCACATTTTTAGGACCGAGTGCATTTTTAATTACTGTCATGTTACCCGGGAGAATGTTGGGAATATCGCATTGAAGTGAGACGGTCCACAAGTCTGTCCAGTGATCCATAGGTTAAATTCACCAAGACCCTGCAGGGTACCAGAATGGAGGCATGTATTTTGGCTACACCGTCCCCTCCCTCTAAGACCCACAAATCAAAGGGCCTTTACCTGATTCTGGACGTCCTCATTTCCGGTATGGAGGAGACAAGAAGGAGTGGGTGTGACCAAGACAACGTAGGCAGCTGCTGCCTCCACTCTGTGCAGCGGGACGTTTGCCCCTGCCACACAGGGCTGCTTTTTAGGTCTCGCTTGACCCAGCTCATGCGCTGGTCTGGCGTGACTTATTGAGAGGGCTCCAAAAAGTGCTACCAGGCCAGCCTAGAGCTACAGTGCATGTGCGCGGGCGCGTGCGTCGCGCTTTACCGGGATTACTTTCACTTTCGCGGCCAGTTGGCCGCTTTGATGTTTGATCGTGATTGCAATCGCAATCCCTTTCACTTTCGCGGCCGCACGGCCAGCGCATTCGCTGGTCTGTCGAGACTTATTGAGAAGGCTCCAAAAAGTGCTACCAGGCCAGCCTAGAGCTACAGTGCATGTGTGCGGGCGCACGTGTCGCGCTTTACCGGGATTAATTTCACTTATGCGGCCGGACGGCCGCTTTGATGTTTGATCGTGATTGCGATCGCAATCACTTTCACTTTCGCGGCCGCACGGCCGCTTGGCATAGCCAATGGGTCTCGCTTTTGGGACCTTACAAGTATTTAGTTATGCAACTGTTGCATGGCTAAACACTTATAAGGTCCAAAGGCGAGACCTATTAGCTATGCCAATGCTTGTTTAAAAGCGTTGCCAGGTTCGTGGTTAATGAATCTGGCAGACCGTTTGGAAAAAGTGTGCAAATTACTCCACATTTTCGAACAGCCCTAGTCATTTTCTCTTGTTCGTTTCCGCCCATCTGTCTTCAGTGTGGAGCATTTTAGGAAGACGGTAGTTCAACACAACCGTGTTTACATTTAAAAAATACTGTCTTGTGTCAACGTATAAAATAAAATCAATGGTGAAACTCCATAAAAGCAGGGCTGCGGGACTGGATAGGAGCACAGACAGCGCGAGTTGAATGCAGAGAGTTGAGGCTGGAGAAGATTGTGTGTTATATCAAGATGTAGCTCCTATATGTGCAGGTATCGCTGAGCCTGCTGGGCTCGGACACGCAGTCCCATCCGTGCATAGACACTGAGGGAAACGAAGGATGCGGTGGCCTGTCCAGGCTGCCTGGTGCCGCACCACTGACGCTTTCACTCCGTGCTCTGTTCTGCTGTCACCACTCTCATGTGTAGCTGTTTACAAGCTCTGTTTATGACTGCCCTCGACCACTTCAGCCCGAAATTTCACCTAGGAATTCCTGCCCTTCCTGCGAAGAACCTCTCTGTGCCACAGTCTGCCTGTTTATCCTTATGCTTCTCCTGTGCTCTGACTAATGTTAATACATTTATGATTTCCTGGGCTGAAAAACGAAGGCACTTGAAAGTCTCCATCAGATGCCGCCGCCGCCCCCCCCCCCCCTCTAGGATGATACAGATGCATTCCATGAGCTCACTGCCTCTTCTTAAGAGCCCACTTCACACTACTGCTGCACAACTGTGGAGGAGTTGGGCTCCTGACCTACTGATCAGGCACTGCCAGCTAAAAATACAGTCCTTTGCTGGGAGTTACAGGGCACATTTAAAAGCATCGGCCACTCGAGCACACCTGCAAGGATTCGAGGCCTTCATTTAACATTTTAGGCGGGTCTCCCGCCATTGGTCGCGAGCTGCTAGGGTGGGGCGGAAGCAGCTGTTGACCTGCCAACTCCGGAAGCAGTTCTGGCAGTAGCTTCATCTGCTCTTTCCTTGACAAGAGGTCGCCGCAGCATTAGGTCACATGTGGCAACAGTGTGTATGGGAAAGCCCAGAGAATGCTGGCACTCTCAGACAATGCTTCCCTAGTGAAACATAAGCACAAAGCTGCTAAATGGGACATACACATCGTCTATTGGTTTGCAAAGTATTCTGCTGGATATCAAAATAGACCATAGTGACAAAAGAATCACTCTTTCCTTAGGACGAGTTTCATTAATACTGCCCAATATTGCTTCCCACACAATTGCACTGTTGCATACCATGCCTGTATCATTACATGAAGATGGGTGGTACTGTATCATAGCAATTGTATAGTGTTTTCTTACCCGCCCCCCCCACCCCACCCCTATGTGCTTTATGAATGGTCGAGTTAGCAGGTACAGTACAGGTGAAAAAGGCACACTTATCTAAAACAGACACTTTTTCATATTTATTGCTACCGAATAGCTTAATAAACTATGGGAACATTTACGTCTTTGCAACAGGTGTGGTCTTTGACCTTAGTTTCAGTTCCGGAGGCAAATAATGTATCTTGTTAAAAGACAATAATCAAATAAAAAAATAACTTTTTGACAGTGTCATTTCTATAACTATTCAGTAAAAAAATAATGCCCACCACCCTTCAGCACAGTAAGTGACATCATTGGATAGCCCGTCATCCACCTGTACATGTAGTGGCATCACTGAATTTTCCATCATCCATCTGGACGGGAAGTGACATTAATGGTTTTCCTGCCTAAACATCTTTAAAAGAAGAAACCAAGAAAGAGGACTGCATTTCCTACCACCCATCACCACTGGATCTCCCATCATCCACCTGCACAGGAAGTGACATCACTGAATTTCCCATCATCCATCTGGACAGGAAGTGATGTTACTGGTTTCCCCCAACCCATTTTTAAAAGAAAAAGTCAAGCACACAGACTTCATTACTCACCACTCAACAGCACAGCAAATGACATTACTAGATCTCCCATCATCCATCTGCACAGGAAGTGACATCACTGAATTTCCCATCATCCGTCTGGACAGGAAGTGACATTATTGGTTCTCCGACCAACGCTATCTTTAAAAGAAGAAGCCAAGCAAGAGGACTTTATTTCCCATCACCCATCAGCATGGAAATTACATCATGGCACCCTGGACTCGTAGGTTCCTCCCTCCTCCCAGGATTTACTTAAGTACAGCTGCAATAAGGACACACAGAGGACACACTCCAAAGGCAACCCCATCTGCACCTGTCTGCGCGTGGACCGCACCCAGTGCCAGGACCCCTGTCTGATCACTGCCCTGCACTCCTTAGGTCGCAAGACCCCATATACCATTCCCCCAACTGCTGCCGTGCCACACCTCACACCACGGTAGGAGCTTTCACCTGTGCCCACTGTCAGTTCTCCAGCAGCCACCCACCCACACCCCATGCAGATACTAAGAACGCACCACTCAACACCCCATCCCAACACACACCACACAAGCACTACCAATGCCTATAACTCCACCCTCCACAACACGCCTTAGCAAACCCGCATGTCAACACCCATCTGTATGCATGCTTCTCAACACAAATCACCCAACAAACACACAACTGAAATGTGGGACCTTCTGAGCTTCGATGCATCCGACATCTTCATCACAGAGACCTGGCTCAACTCCTCATTGGCTTCCAACATTGCTACAGCAATCCCAGCGGGCTATAAGATCGCTCGACAGGACCGCCTTCACAAGCAAGGAGGAGGACTCAATATCATCTAGAAGGAACCCATCAAATGCACAACATCCCCGGAGAACGCCACCTCATTCATGGAACACCTACACTTCAAACTGCAAACCTCAGAAAAATTCACTCCGAAAGGAAACCTCGCCTACTGGCCTCCGGACCACAAGTCACCTTTACCAACCTCATCACTGACTTTGTTGTCCCACTTACCATTGACTCCAGAGCCTGCATTCTCCTCAGTGACCTTAACTTTCCCTTGGAAGATTGAAGCAATCCCTGCTCCACAGTACTCCTCAAAAGCTTAAGCAACGTCGGATTCACCCAGTTAGTAACAGAATCAACACAAATCGCAGGACACACATTGGACCCCATCTTCATAACAAGGAACAGCATCAAATACAACTTCATCACACAGCTCACATGTATCGACCACTCCATCATCCACTTCCAAATCAGCACACCTCAAGTCAACACCCCTACAAGGTTCTGCACTCCAAGCCACAGCTGGGGCAAACTCACAGAAGCAGACTGGCTCAGCACCCTCAGCACTGATCAGCTTATCCCCACAGACAACCTCGACAAGGACATCATCAACTTCAACAACTGGATCAAGAACTGAGCAGACTCACTCACACCTGTCACACCCAACAAGCATAGTAAATCAAACAAGCAGGCGAACTGGTACACAAAAGACCTCTAAGACACCAAATGACATTGTAAACAGATATGAAAGAAAATGGAGAGCCAGCCACTACATCACCAACAGAACTAACTACAAGGCTACACTCAGACGCTATCATTAGCAAATTAGAGACACTAGGGAAAAAGCACTGGTGTACCACATCAAAGGAAGCTTCAACAGCTACAAGGAGATCTTCTCAATCGCCAAGGATTTCACCTCATCCTCAGCTACTGTCAACCACATTGCTCCCTCCCAACAGTTTTGTAACAACCTATCCAACTTCTTCCACAGCAAAATCACAATAACCTACAGCAACTTCGCACACCAACCCAACCTAACTCGCTGCTAACCTACCCACCACCAACCAAGATGGCCACCTGACCGAATGGAAAACCCTCACCAGAAACAACACAGTGGTAATCATGAGGACCATCCATACATACTCCTACCACATCTACAACCTGGGAACATCACCAATCAGCACCACCCTGATCCTTATCATCAACACATCCATCACGGCCTCCACTTTCCCAGATAAATGGATACTTGCAGAAATCAATTACCTCCTCAAGAATCCCACAGCCAACCCGCATCAACTGAACAAGTTTCGTCCCATCTCCTTGCTCCGCTATTTAGCCAAAGTGATTGAGAATGCCATTAACAAGCAACTCACAACCTACCTCGAACTTCACCATCTTCTAAATAACACACAAACAGTATTCAGAAAGGACCACAGCACCGAAATAGCAGTCATCGCGGCTACCAACAACATAAAACAAATACTGGACCAAGGAAAAACAGCGGCCCTCATCCCGCTCGACCTCTCCGCGGCCTTCGACACTGTCTCCCACAACACCCTCATCAGAGGACTCCACAAGATTGGGATACAAGGATCTGCTCTCATATAGATCTGTTCCTTCCTCACGGAAAGAACTCAAAGGGTTAGGCTGCCACCCTTCACATTAGAGACCAAGAAACTGATAGGCGGTGTCCCACAGGAATCGGCCTCAGCCCCACTCTTTTCAACATACACATGACACCGATCGCCAACTTCATCCAATCACAAGACATCACTGTCCGGGGGGGCTCCACCACTATGGCGGAGGAGCGCCGCCCCACTGGTGAAATGCCAGCACACAAAAGAAAAATAAGATGACAATAAAACTATTTTATTGTCATTTTATTTTTCACTTTTAGTCCCAAACCGCAAGTCTGGGGTAGAGCAGGGCCATGTCTCTGCATCAGCAGGGTGGGATTGGTAGAAGGCACTGAAAGTGCACATGTCGGTTTGTCCAGCCGGCAACGGTCGGGCAAACCAACATGCGCACTATGATCTCTCCTGGCTGTTCCTGAGAGAAATCATCAGTGCTCAGGGCATAGGCTCCCAGTTCCCACAGAGCGTAAAACTGGCTCGCCCCACCCAATTCCAGCACTTCTCTCATGCTGGGAATAATTGCATGAGAGAAACTTTGGAATTTCATATGGAGTCTGGGAGCTTGCGCTCCTGGGAATTGTAGTACCAGGAGCAGTGAGGCGCAGCACGACGAGGGAGCAGAAGAGAGTGTGGGCCGGCGAGGGAGCAGAAGAACGCGGGTAGGCAGTGAAAGGTAAATGTTTAAACATTTTTTTTTATTTTGCCCCGCTGCCCCCCCAAGTCGGATTGGTAGCAGCCGCTGCTGTCACCGTCACCTCCTATGCCGATGACACCCAACTGATCCTCTCTCCGATGGACAAGACAAAAACCACCAGAACCATCTTCACCAACTGCATAACCATGGAAGACTGGATGCAAACCAACTGCCTGAAGCTCATCTCTGGCAAGACGTAGGTACTGGTCTTTGGCAACAAGACCTCCCCAGGGGATTCCACCTGCTGGCCATCAGAGCTAGGTCCAACCCTCACACCCACAGACCACGCAAGACATCTAGGGATCATCCTAGATGACAAGCTCAACATAACAGCTCAAGTCAATGTAGTGTGCGCCTCTTGCTTCCACATGCTATGCATGCTGCAAAAGATCTTTAAATGGTTGCCTTAGAACACCAGACAGACCATCACAAAAACACTCATTACCATCAGGCTGGATTAAGGCAACATTTTCAATGCTGGAATCTCCCAACTACTCCTACACAGACTCGACCATCCAGAACAGAGCTGCAAGACTCATACTCAACCTCCCTCGCCGCATCCACGTCACACCGCACCTCAGGAAGCTTCACTGGCTCCCCATTCCCAAGCACATCCAATTCAAATTTCTCACACACACATACAAAGCCCTACACAACACAGGGCCAGAATGAACAGCTGCATACATTGTACAACACCCCCTCTTTCCTTTTGTCCAGTTCTGGAGATGCGCCGGTCGGGTTGACAGCTTTCAGCCATCCAGCTTTATCAATACCAGTACTTCCTATAAGGGGCATCTAATGAAATTTGGGGGCCCAGGGCCAAACAAGATTTGGGGCCCCCTTGCTAGGAACTATTTGGAATTCATCATTCATTTTTGGCTCATTCATGCTCTCAGCGACTATGGTTGAATCATTGACAACCCTCTTCCTTGTCCAGCCTAGATCTGGGCCCAACTTTGGAGCAAACAGTGTTTCTCAGCACCAGAGAAGCAGGAAGACTAATTGCGTAAACAAGCTCACTACATGTGGTGCGTGGTGTAGTAAACTGGTTTTTCACCCTTTGGGTCTGTGCATGTGAAGGTTTTTTTTTTTGTTTGCTGCATTTTAGTCCTTGCTCCATGAGTAATAGGGACTCTGAGTCAGTAGCACTAGTAAGTGATAGCACCAGTCATCCACTGCTTCACCTGGACAGTGCAGTAATGGAGGGGGCAACTAATGCCTCTCTGCACTTCACAATGGCATATGGGTCTACCTGCCCAAAAAACAGAAAGACTTGTGGTCCGACTGAGCGTTATACCAAAGTCTGCATTAGTTAGTGTGTCATCACCAGTTGTGCTGATGGAGGTTTTTGTTTATTGCACTGCCAGTGCTGCGTGAGACAGGTCTGTGGTCATTGAAGCAGCAGCTCCACAAGGGCGATGCAACCACAGAGGGCGTACACAATGCCTATCTTCACTTTGCATAACCGGCGCATGCTGAATAAAGGCAAAAGTACGAGCAGTTGGGCTGGGCCTTACACTTTAAAAGGTTAGAGCGCTTGCTGAATCTAACCAGATAAAACAGGTATTTTTCTTTAACCCCCTCTATCTCTCGGGCACTGGGGAGCCTGGCCAGACAGCCGGCGCTGTTTCAAAAATAAAGAAAGTAAATAAACATGTTATTTTAAAACTATACACCGTCTGTGACTGTCCCAAAACCTTAAGTGAGGGGCCCCCTCTCAGGTTGGGCCCTGGGTCGGAGCCCACTTTGGCCATGTCTTAAAATGTCTCTGCTTCCTATTCTCCGTTTGCTCAGATACCATATGCCCAGCTCCACCATTCATTCAGTTTCCTATTTTCCCTGCTTTCTCAAAAGCTCAGCTCCCAAATTCTCATCTTCCTGGATTCCCCCACTATAGATAATTTCAACCATTTCTCTATTCACATGCCTACTCCAGAGCTTCCCACACTCCCCAGTTCTCAAGCTGCCTAGTACTGCATGTGCTAAACTACTCACCCCACTGCTCAACATTCCAGCATCTCTACAGTGAAAATGTGATATTTATTTATTGAGAGTCCTATATAGCATGTACAAGGCCCAAACGCAGCAGAGCACAGCATACATGCAAGGGTGCAGAATAAACATAAGCAATTGTAACGGCAAAGTACGTCATCGGTCTATGAAAAGATGATAAAAACAGCAAATAACCATTGGTAGAAGATAACCTAAAAATTGCTAACATAATTCAACAACTACATAGAAGGGTATTGAGGATCAGATCATCTGGAAGGCAAAACAGATCAATGAGTTGTCATCACATCTTTCAGAAGAAGTCCTGTCAACTATTTCCATCAATATTCATTAGAACTAAACAGGTGGCCTGGTATGCAGAAAGTAGCTGTGTGGTAATATGAATAAAAAGAAGCATTTGCAATGCAATCAGTCTTGCCATTTGAACCTTATATGTATTTAGCTATGTAGCACATTAGCCTGGGTGCTGAAACATATATTGTTCTTTAACATGGAAGGAAAGTAGCACCAAACTGCGTGACAGGTATGGGAACACATGGAGAGAAATATCGCCTTTCAGTGGGAAATGGTTTGGTCCAAAGTTCTGTTTTTAATATAAAATCAGGGCCTTCAGTGGTCATATCACTGAAAATACAAGATTTAAAAAAAATATTATTGTTTACGGTTCTCATGGAAGACAATTTCTATGGACTGGAATCTAGAGAGTGCTAAAGCGATTCTGGTATCTTACTGACCTCTGCTGGTCGTTTTCTATCAAGAACGTTAAATAGAGGCAGTTGCCAGAAGAAAAAAAAGTCCCTCAGCAGAAAGCAATTCTGGTATTTTACTGACCTCTACTGGTTGTTTTCTATCAAGACAGTTAAATAGAGGCAGTTGAACAGAAAAAAACTCAAGTGGAAACAGACAAGTCCTAGGGCTGATTTCTAGAGCCCACAAACACATACACATATAAGTATATACTAAAGTATATACAAAAGGTCTTGAATGCTCGACCTAAAGAGGGTGTTTAAGGGGTCATTCAGTGAATGATGTCACAACACATCTCAAAACTCACGCTGACATCATCAAAAAAGTAGCATTCTAAAATGCCTATTGCTGTTGATTGCTATGTGTGTTGTTCTTTACACTGAATGGCCCCATTAATTTATTTTTTGAAAGTTGAAAAGGAATGTAATTTCTGACTTTTGGGGTGCAATCTGAGAAGGACTGGCTCAGGCGGCATTTAAAAAAAACGAAATATTGGGTTTTCTAGCAGAATTTGCCCATACTGCGAAGTGAGTGGTAAAACACCTGACAGCTTCATGGTTAAACAGTGTGTGATTTGTCGAAATGTAAACGTTTGTGTACTAGACAAACAAGTAAGTAGGTAGATGGAGTCTGAGATTGCTGTTGCCTGATTTGAGGTCAATAGCACAACATTACTTCAGGTTGACTCACTATGAAGTTATGTTTAAATCTCGGGAGTGAGTAGAGGGCATTTGTGTCTCGGCAAACATAGCGCAACACATTTACCATACAGCAGGGCCTAATTCGTAAAAACACAAACAAAAAAGTGGTAGGGACCTCTTCCTGAGGCTTCTGAAGACTGCAACACCCATTGCCCCTGCCACTGCTGCCAATGACAGTAGCACGCAACTACTAACCATCACATTCCTACAAGTGTGATAATACAAACTATTCCAGGCCCCATAGCTATAAGAATGGATTGGGAGGCGGGTATTGGTCATTTTTTATGTATATTGAATTAATGCACAACTCTTGTTCTGCTCATCTCTAAGTTACTCAAACAGCACCACCATGTGGCAGACGGTCATAAGTGCTGGTGTTAACAATTAAGTGCCGGTGCTGAGCACCAGTAACCACTGTCACAAATTAAGCACTACCATGCAGTGGAGCATCAGTTGTTCTGTTTGTTGCTTATTACACATGCAAAGATATTTTGTATCCCAAGGAAAACTGAAATGTTGCCACGTTTGACAACAGTGCTTTTTTAAGGAACAGTTGGATGGCCATTGCTGATTGAGCACTTGGCAATTGCCCGATATGGTCTGCTTTTGTGGTATCAGGCCCAGTGCAAGTCCGCAGATATATCAGTTTCAAAGTACTGTAATATATACAGGCTAGTCAATGACTCAATAAATGTCATAAAATACTCTTTAGATCTACACTGTTTTATGAATTGGCACCGACTCAGAGCAAATTTAGATGAATTTTAACAACCTGCAGCCCGTGCAGGTAAGTGTGGTGGGACGATGGGGCCGGGCGGGGGGGATTTCAACAGACGACGATGAGGGAAAAATAATTATTTGTTTAATCTTCCTTCTTGGTTGTCTGTCCAATCCCCCTCTATCCTCCCCTATGCCCCCACAACCCAGCCTCACCGCTCTTACCAGCACGGGCCACGGCTGATTTTATCATTTTGCGAACATAACCATGATTTTATTGAAGACACTCGTGAGCAATAATATCCTCTGGTAACAATTTTTTTGTATTTTTTCGACCCTCCTTTATCTTAAATTTGACCAACAAATGTTCATTAAAGATGGCAAGTTTGTTGCGGTTTCTGTGTATTTTTTAAGAGGATTTTTCAAAAGCAAACAATCAGTATGATTGCATCTATGAAGTAATTGTATCTAAGTAAAGCACATTTGTTTGAAAATGTACCTAAAATATTGTACAATTTGATGCAAACGGGCTTTACCAGGACATGTATATAATCATAATGACTGCTTGCTTTTGAAATGCATTTTTGGGTGTCCTACTTATACACAGTGGCATGCGCTTAAATGGATATAGTATACCGTGGCATAATCAGATGGAATTCCTTACGAGGCACTATATGCAATGCTAATATGTTGTGTACATTGGTGGAGAATCTCACCAAAATGAAGGTTGAAAGGCAGTACAATGCACCTGATATGTGTTTTTTCAAGCGCTGACGTAGCCATGGGGTCATCACTATCATTGGCTCTTACTTAAGAACAGTTGTACCATTAAGCTCTGGTTTGCCAGCACTTGTCAGATTAGGTGTTTGAACTTGTCAGCTCCCACTTGGAGACCATTGGTGTAGCTGCTCTTCCTCAATGCTTGGCACCCACTAGTTATATCAGCTTATATTGATTTCATATGTTTTGAATTTGTATTTGAAACTGGTGCAGTGCCTCTTACTACTCACTCTATATGCTATTAGTGCCTCCCTATTGAGTAGCATTTCTCTTTTGAAAGCGACCTCAAAGAACCTTGAGTCGATATATCATCTGATGCTGTGTGAATCAAAACACAAATAACATATGTATGCGAGACGGCATAGTCCTTCTGCGGCATGACTTTCTCACGGGCTTCCTTCTGTGACTTGCTCATCCCTCTCTTATTTTCTCCCTGTTATCCTTCACGCTCAGGGGCAGGCACAAGATGCCTGGTGCACCATAGAGGTATCCGGGAGGAAGAGTGAGCTGAGTGGAAAACAGGTGGCTGGAGCAAGCACTGAAGTTAAAAACTGCTCCATCATCCAACAGAAAAAAAAACAAAGGCAAATTTTCCCCACATAGGCTAGTTACGTCAATTTCCCTTTTTAATGAGTTTTGCTAGTAGAGAGCTATCCATTTCTGAACCAGGCTGTGCCATTGTAACACATAATATTACCATCAGAATCACAACTTTTCTCTTGTGTTTCATCCCTGGAATGTGGTGGTTTTAACTTTTGATTTGTCTTCCTGCATGGATCAATAACGCGTACTAAAATTACTATTAATCATAACCATGACTGTAGGGACCTCTCTAACCGCTCGTCATAACCTGACCCCTTCCTTCCTGAGAGCCGAGGTGCCTGCCGACAGCTGGCTCCTGCCCAGGGACTGTGCGGCAGATCTTTCCTCACCTGCCCTAAAGGTCTCAGGGATGGGCCGTGCGGTGGAAGCGGCAAGTGCATCAAGGAAAAGGTGTGTTTCCTGACATTTTTCTTCTAACAGTTTTGCAGTTGCGGCTTCAGCAGAGAAGAACCCAAGAGCAACTGGCGCACCAGGGCATCATGCCTCGTGAGTACCCAACTGAATCCCCTTCCCTTTCGATCGAAATTTGAATCCCACTGGTAGCAGCGATGGATCATTACCCTGGGACGAGCTCTTAGCTCACCTTGAACTGTGAAGTATTCCCTGAAGCACTGTGTACCTATTAATATGGGTCCTGTAGCCATGTGGGGTGCGGTAGAGCCAGTCTTCATTGGGGAGTCCCCACTGATCATCCTTTGTACATGCCTGCTTTAAATCTGTGCTTTAAAGCTCCAGGATGTACTTCCACACCCAACTGAACCTGCCCTTTCCTTTCCCTAGAAATACTTAACCCTTAAAGGGACCATCCGGTGTAGAGAGAAAACACAAATCTCTTTAGCCAGTCCCGCATCTCTAGCAATCCCCAATGGAAGGCATTGTAGGATGTTAGCTGCTTGATTATGTCAGCTGAAGTTTTGAGCTGTATTGTGACACTTCAAGTCCCATTTAATCGATTTCACCTTGATTTTTATTTAAGTATTTTAACATATTCTGCCCTCTGCACAAGTTGATGTCATTGTTCCGGCATAGATGCATACATCTGTTCCTACCACACCTCTATGTGAGTGTCTCGCCCTCAACAATCTATGGTAGTGCTTTCTCATTCACACCTTTGTGCCGCCCTCTCCTCTTGTTTTCCTTCTCAGACTCTGAACGTTCTCTTCTCACAGTGCCCCCCCCCCCCCCCCAGTGCATTGGTGCAGTCTCGTTACTGTGCTATCTCACATGTTTTTTAATATGTCTTATGTCATGTGTTTTCGTTTAATGCTCTTAGTACAGTGGTGCAGAGTAGATATGAATCCGCACAAGAGCGCCTCGTGGAGAGCACTGCCGTGGCACAGAGGAGGCGGGGCTGTAGGAACACTTGCAAGAAGAGCAGGTTGACCACAGAGTCTATTCACGAACCAGAGAGGGGGAGCTTTGGGGGGAAAGAGAGAAGAAAGCTATTGGACTCAGAAGGACCTAATAGATAAGTCCTTCAACAGCGTCACCGCGGGGAAAGGCAGGTAGGATATTATAGTTTGTATCAACCTTTTTTCTAACAAGCATTGGCAAAGCCAATCGGTCTCACTCTGCACATTCTTTCAGCTTGCTCCTATTATACGGTGACCAGGTGTCCCGGATTTGTCCGGACAGTCCCGGTTTTCCGACACCTGTCCTGGCAGATCTCAGGAAAATATGCTGTTTTTTTTAGAGGGTCGACTGGAAAGGGTGGGAGGTATTTTTTTATGTTTCGCAAAGCAGGGATGGTTAGCAGCTGTTCTAGGAAAGCAATTTAATTAACAGGCATGCAACTGGCTTTAAAAATGGTATTTTATGTATTTTCTTACTGTCTTTTCTGTAATTTTCTGCTAAGGAGCACTGCCATTCTGTGCACTGGGTTGAAGTAAAAGTGTGGTCCTTCTATTTTTTTGAAATGTCCCGTTTTTTTGCTTTAAAATTCTGGTCACCCCATGCTATTAGCTATACCAATGCTTCTAAAATTGAGCCAGTACCGGAAAAACAGTGACCATCCATTTTGGAATTTTCTTTTCTATGCTTCCAATTGGCCGTCACATTGCATGGAGATGCAACATAGTGGGCATCTTGAACGCATAGAAAAGAGCATCTGGTCTTCTAGGAACAATATTTTCTGCAGTTCCAAAACAACAGGCGTGTTGTGTATAGACTCAACATGACTACTATCTTGGAAATATAAAAATAACATTCAAATGGCCACCATGTTGCATCTACACACACGAGAAGGTTATTTTGGAAGTGTCAAAAACACACTTTTGAGACAGAGGAAGTCCGCTGTCGGCTTTCCAGTTGCCAGCTCAGTTTTAGAAGCATTGACCATGCCAGTAGTAGTGATCTGACAGAAGGGAAGGAGATAGAGAGAGATACTGAACCGCTACAGTGCTCGATGTCAGGTGAAGAGTTAGCAGGAAACAAGCGCGGCTCCTCTGCTATGGCGGAGGAGCGTCACCCCACTGCTAAAACGCAGCAGTAAGAAGAAAAATAAAATAACAATGAAACTATTTCATACACATTTTATTTTTACTTCCAGCCCGCCACATGAGGGGCGGGGCTTGGGAGCAGCGTAAAACAGCAAGGGGAGTGGTGGTAGGCAGGCACTAAAAGTGCACAAGTGGGTTTGGCCAGCCGTCCACGGCCGGCCAAACCCACATGCACACTTGGATATCTCCATGCTGTTCCCTTGGAGATGTCCTAGTGCTCAGGGGCACAGGCTCCAAGATCCTGCTGGAGCGCAAAACGGGCCAGCTCTGTCCAATCCTAGCCTTTCTCTCATGCTGGCTGGAGCACTGGGATTGGGTGGGGTTTGGGAGCCTGTCCCTATGGAAAATGTAGTGTCATCGGGACGGGAGCAGTGGCGCAGCGCAGCGTGGGAGGAGAGGATCATGGCGACCGGCAGGAAAGCTAACTTTCTTTTTTTTTTCTTTTCTGCCCCCTCCTCTACCCCCCACCTCTGATTGACAGCAGCCGCCCCTGCCAGGGAATTCCAGAGCAGTGTGATGGAACAGAGGATGACTATGGGGCTGGTAAAGAGAGATTGGGGTGTGCACTGAGGGGAATGGGTGAGAAGGAGGCATAGACAAAATCGAGGGATGTGAGCAGGACTAAACAATAAACAGTTAAAAAATACAAAAAATAAGTTCCTGATGCCAGTAGTTGAAGGATACGTTGAACCAGTCAAAAGTGAGGTTGTAACCTAAATGCTTCACTGGATGAACAAACACACGTATAGGGAGGAAAGCTATGTAATCAGGAGTAGGGCCTGGAATGTACTGGAAAGCCAACCAATCAGGAGCAAGTGATGACCCAAAGGCCGCCCTATGCAGTATTGTACAATGCTGTCTGCAAGAGAAAGCTATCTGAGAAGGACGGGGTGATCATAGCTTCATTTGTTCAAATGTTTCAAAACTGAGAAAGATGTTGCTTTGTAAACCTGTAAAGCTACTACAGGAGAACTCTTTTTTTTAGAAATAGTGTCTTTGTTCATGAGGATGGCATTGTAGTCAAGAGATGATATTTACATTTATTGAAGGATATGTCACATTAAAACATCTCTTGAAACAGCCATATCCTCTATTATCTCATATTAACCCTTAAAACAGCCATGTCATCTGTTACTAGGCAAGTCACCTTGGAAGGGGAACAATCTCCGGCTCCACCTCTTAGAGTCTTAGTCTGCCTAGAGTCAGTATCAGCCACACACCTCCACATGTTCTCTTTAATGTCTGAAGTTACTGAGTAAGACTTCCAAGATCTTCTTACATGGTGGTCTAACAGCTACATCACTCTTAAGAAAAGATCGAATTAACAGATATCCATTTCCACACTACACTGACAGAGTGCTCCTTTGTGTGAATTCTGCGTCCACATAACTGCAGTATTCTGTTAGAATATTGATGAACAGACCTACATTCTTCTAGCTGGAAAAATGTGAAATTGGTGTGGGTTGGCAGTGTGCTGCCTGGCATGGGGTTTGTGATAGGAAGGATCTTTGGGTTGTATGATTGTTGTGGGATTGGTTCTGGTCCCCCCAGATTAAGGGCAGTAGAAACATGATGTCAAATTCAAACAGAATACCTTTCTTGGGGAAATATTGTCAAACATTGGCAATCTGTTCACAGCAGACGAGTTATACGATTAGAGGTGTATGCGTACATTTAGGTCCACATGCATATGTGCATGCTTATCCATATGTTTTTGTGTCTTCATGTTCGGTCTGAGTGATTTCTTTGGGCAAACTGTCCAATTCTGTATAACGAAGGGGAGAGGATGTAGCCTCATGGCTAGGGCGGTCTATTTAAAATCTGGGGAACTGGGTTCGAGTCTCTGCAATGACTCACAAGATCCTGTGATCTGGGCAAATCCCTTAATCTCACGTGCCTAACAAAAATGAATGTGTCCTTGTGTAACTGTTAACTGGTGCTCAGGTAAAGCGCTCTGATACCTTGTAGTCAAGTTTGCGCTATATAAAACTGGAGAAGAAAAATGATTGATTATTCATTTCATCCAGAAAGTAATGAACATTTATGCCCTCTTTCTGAGTTTCTTTGTGTTAAAGTTTTGGACGGAAACAAGAATCAGACATATTTCAGCATATCAAACCTGGTGGAAAATGTCTTTGGAAAATTGCCTTTAAATATTGGAACTCTATATTGACAATGGTATGGAAATACATATTTCTGCAGCAATCCCCCACTTTAATGGGACAACTCATAATGTTGCGGTAATACAGCACACGGAAATGGCAGTACTAGAGCGTTGTGATTTTCAAGCGTTGTATCGATTCATTAGAAGTGCCAGTAGAGCCACAGTCGAGGGTTGTGTCTGTGTGAGACTGTGTTTGTGTGCAGAAGTGCATGCACACATACCTTTGGAGTATTCATGTGCTTGTACGTTTTTGCAGTAAAGTTGGATATTCAGAAAGGAACTATCAGCTTTTAGTTCTGCACAGTCCGGTGTGAGGCATCAGATAGTCTATGGCTGACATCAATCCTGGTTCCACCGAAGTTCAATGAACGATGCAGTTTAGAAGTATCTCTGAGATCACAGAGGAAGTGATGTTGGAATTTCAGGGTGTGGATGTGTACACAGTTTGTAAACACTTACTTACAAGCCGATGTGTCTGGTAAACAAGCACATTCTTTATACATTAGTCAGTCTTCATTATATGGACACAGACACAGCATACACTAAACATTTTTCTATTTTGTGTTGATATCTACAAGAAAACTATTTTATTTTGCTTGGATGTGCCCCTGAAGTTAAGATTAACGAAGGAAGGGGAAGGGGCAGGACGAAAGACGACTGCTCAAGCAGCAATGTCCGATTGAAAGAATGTACTTGCAGTTTCTGTGGTCGACCAGCAGTCCTTGGTTTCGTTGAATATTGCTTGCTGAATGATGTGACTCAAAACTTCTGAACATCTGGCTTTTCATGTAGACAGTAAAATGATGTAAATAGACTGCAGGAAGTGATTTTTAAGTCTGAAGAGGTATAACCTTCAGTAAGAGGCAGTTGTGAATAATGTCTCGGTGCAAATCATTAGAGCGGGACAATCTGGAACTTTGAGCCCAGCACCTGAGACATTACATCTGTGCTACTCACGAAAGGAGAGGACTGCTGACACAATGACGCTGCCTACATACTACAAATTCTGGGCCCAATTTGCTAACTTTTCACTCTGTGCAGTGTTGTGTCGCATGAAAGGGACTGAGCAGAACAGAGCAATATCTACTCAGATATGATGCTGTTTTCTCTCCCTCCGATGACTGCTGGCACACTTCCGCCTGTAAGCACCACAGTGGAAGGGGCTCTGTGTGATTTCTAGCCAATATTTTGTGCTGAAAGAGTACCCTTCCATTACAAAATACCGGTAACTAGACATAATATCGAAAAAAAATATCGAGTAGCCAGAATATCGAGTTTTTAATATCGAATGGACAGAATATCGACTTGCAAAAATATAGTGGTGAAGAATATCGAAAAACAGGTAAGAAATATCGATTGTAATAATATAGAAGTAAGTAATATCGACAGTCATAATATAGTTGTTAAAAATATCGAATTTTTTATAGTGTTTTAAGTGTTAGTATATGTGTTAAAAGTATGTATTAATATTGGAATGTATGTTAGAATATTTTTAAATTAATGAATTTTATGGTTTTTTATTTTTTTGTAATTTAATTCCGTAGCGGGTTGTGGGTTTATAGGGGAGTAGGGTGGGAAGTAATTTAATTATAGTACATTAAATAATAATTTATAGGAATTATTAATTATTTTTAATTTAATTTTGCGTTTTACTTCTGTAGCGGGTTGTGGGTTTATAGGGGAATAGGGTGGGAAGTAATTTAATTATAGATTATTAAATAATAATTTATAGGAATTATTAATTATTTTTAATTTAATTTTGCGTTTTACTTCTGTAGCGGGTTGTGGGTTTATAGGGGAATAGGGTGGGAAGTAATTTAATTGTTATTAGTTAATTATTAATTGGTATTGAAAATTAATTGGTTGTTGATGAATTATGAATTGGTAAATAATTAGTATTAATTGGTAATTAATTTGTATTAATTGTTTAATTGATAATTATGTTAATTGTATTCATTTAATAGTTGTAGCGGGCAGTGTGTTTATAGGGGAATATGGTGGCAAGTAATATAATTGTAAATAAATAATTATTTAATTTATTTGTGTATATTGTTAATTAATATATCTTTAATTTAATTTTGCGTTTTACTTCTGCAGCGGGTTGTGGGTTTATAGGGGAATAGGGTGGGAAGTAATTTAATTGTTATTAGTTAATTATTAATTGGTATTGCAAATTAATTGGTTGTTGAATTATTAATTGGTAAATAATTAGTATTAATTGGTAATTAATTAGTATTAATAGTTTAATTGATAATTATGTTAATTGTATTCAATTAATATTTGTAGCGGGTATTGTGTTTATAGGGGAATATGGTGGGAAGTAATATAATTGGAAAAAAATAATTATTTAAATTATTTGTGTATATCCTTAATTAATATATTATAAATTAATTATTAATTGGTATTATTTGCATTTATTAATGTTTGTTATTGAAAAACAATTGTTTGTTAATTAATTATTAATAGTTAATTAATTAAACAAAAATTTATTGGTATTTATAAATAATCAATTCTTGTGTGATTGGTAATTAATTGTAATACTTGTTTTTGTATTAATAATTAATTAATTAAAAAAAAAATACATTTAATATTTTCTCTACTATTGCACTTACTTGAGTGGGAATAGTAATTTTTACCCCTACGCTGTCCAATACTTTCCCTATTATTGCACTCTCTGGAGTGTGAATATTAATTTTTACCCTCCCGCTATCCAACACTTTCCCTACTGTTGCATTCTCTGGAGTGGGAATATTAATTTTTACCCTACCGCTATCCAACGCTTTCTCTAGTGTTGCACTCACTGGAGTGGGAATAGTAAATTTGACCCTCCCGCTATCCAACCCTTTCCCTACTGTTGCACTCTCTGGAGTGGGAATAGTCATTTTTACCCCTACGCTATCCAACGCTTTCCCTACTGTTGCACTCTCTGGAGTGGGAATAGTAATTTTTACCCTACCGCTATCCAACGCTTTCCCTACTGTTGCAGTCACTGGAGTGGGAATAGTAAATTTGACCCTCCCCCTATCCAACGCTTTCCCTACTGTTGCACTCTCTGGAGTGGGAATAGTAATTTTTACCCCTATGCTATCCAATGCTTTCCCTACTGTTGCACTCTCTGGAGTGGGAATAGTAATTTTTACCCTACCGCTATCCAACGCTTTCCCTACTGTTGCAGTCACTGGAGTGGGAATAGTAAATTTGACACTCCCGCTATCCAACGCTTTCCCTACTGTTGCACTCTCTGGAGTGGGAATAGTAATTTTTACCCCTACGCTATCCAACGCTTTTCCTACTGTTGCACTCACTGGAGTGGGAATAGTAAATGTTACCCTCCCGCTATCCAACGCTTTCCCTACTGTTGCACTCTCTGGAGTGGGAATAGTAATTTTTACCCCTATGCTATCCAACGCTTTCCCTACTGTTGCACTCACTGGAGTGGGAATAGTAAATGTTACCCTCCCGCTATCCAACGCTTTCCCTACTGTTGCACTCTCTGGAGTGGGAATAGTAATTTTTACCCTCCCGCTATCCAACGCTTTCCCTACTGTTGCACTCTCTGGAGTGGGAATAGTAATTATTACCCCTACGCTATCCAATGTTTTCCCTATTATTGCACTCTCTGGAGTGGGAATAGTAATTTTTACCCTCCCGCTATAAAACGCTTTCCCTACTATTGCACTTACTGGAGTGGTAATAGTAAATTTTACGCGCCCGCTATCCTACACAGAAAATATTGAATATTTTTAATTAATATTACGTTAAGATATATGTATTAATTTTTTTTTTTTACTTACTTTAATTATTCATTAAGTTTACTGTTATTTAAGTATTTTTAAGTATGTGTCAGTTAATTATATGTATTATTTCATTAATTTAACATTACTTTTAAAAGATTTAAAAAATTCGATATTTTGACTAACTATATTATTTACAACGATATTTTGGATTCGATATTTTTGTAATTTCCTGTTTGGAGATAGGACTTCGATATTTTGGTATTCTATATTTTTGCATCGATATTTTTGTAAGTCTATATTTTTGTAGTCGATATTATGTCAGTGATCCCAAAATACCATGCCTATAAATAGTTTTAATACTTTTTCTTCTTATGTATGTGCTGTGCAGCACATATGCAAGTTGGGGTAAACATTTTGGGGCAGATTTACAAGCCCCGTGTGCCACTTTTGCACTGCCGTTGCATCATTTCTGTGATGCAGCGACGGTGTAAAGCTAGCGCCATGCTGCAGGGGATTTACAACGTGACACATCTAAGGAGATGCGTCACGTTGTAAAGCCCTGCGCCACATGAAACCTGCGTCAGGTTTCATGTGGGCGTTCCGGCGCAGGGGCGGGCGTTCTGGGGCAGGAACGCCTCGGAAAAGTGCCTGAGTGAAATCTACAAGATTTCACTCAGGCACTTTTCCAACCCCGCTGCGTCAAAACCTTGCGCCTGCTTGAAGCGGGCGTAAGGTGTGACGCACCATGTGCAAGATAGGCCGGGTAGGCACAGTGCTGAAGTTGCGTCGCGCCCGCGACACAACTCCAGCACTGCGCCAACGTTAGGACAGCAGATGCGACACGCATCTGCATTTCCTTGCGCCATGATGCGTCGCATTGTAAATGCGGCACATCCGTGGTGGCGCAAGGATTGTGATGCGTGTCACAAGTTTACTGGCGCATCCCTGCTGATTTGCAGGGATGCGCCAGGAATTGTAAATCTGCCCCTTAATTTCTTCAAGTTGACGATAGTCTCAAAAAGGCATTAATTTTAAGCACAAAGCCTTGTCTACACATATTAGTAGATAGACCTTTGCATCTAACCCCATGGTTGTTGTATGGAAACCAGTGGCGGCTGGCAGAGATCGTGGGTAGCGAGGCGGGGTAGGGAGGGTAAGAGGGTGTAAAAAAAGGGAAAAAACGTATCATATTGCTGCATCTCTCCTCCGTCTCTCCTTCGCGTCGGACCGGAACAGGAAGCACCCAGGCTCCCCTAAGCCAATCAAACGGTGCAATGCAGCGTTGTTATTGGTCTGAGTGCCGTGCTTCAGCGCTCAGACAGGCAGTGGGAGCCTGGGCATGTTCTCCACCCAGGCTGTAATACAACCTGGGTGGAGAACATGCAAAGTGTGCATGACTGTTTGGCCGTCCCCATATGGCCGGTCAAATACTCATGCACACTTACAGTGTGCGAGCACTTCTCCTCCTGCTCCTCTGCCATCATAGCAGCCTCGATTCACCCACAAAGCGGCCACAGCAGGAAAAAATAAAATGATAACCTCATGTTATTAGTATTTTATTTTTCCTTACTTTGACTGCTGCAAAGCAGTGGGGCGACGCTCCTCTGCCTTAGGAGAGGAGCTGCCACTGATGGGAACGCCCATGTACCACTCATGGTACGACTCCTTTAGCACAGTGCACCACAAAGCAGCACAGAGCACTACTTTGCGTTTCTTTAGGGCTACTTTAAGAGTACAAATAAAGTTTTGTCCTGAAAAGTAAATCCCATATCAACAGTTGACCCTGGTTAACATCACTGTTGTGACTTGAAAATTGTTAGTAACTCTGCCTCACTGTGTGCAATTGACACAAATTGGAAAAAAGCTAAATATTAATCAAGACTACCACAGGCAGATCTGAAATATGAATGTGTCCAATCTGCAAGAAGTCACTAGAGGAGGCCTAGAAATAGGAGAAGGGAGGGAAGCTCAGATCCATTAAGACTGTAATTTAGAAATCAACATTAATATGACAGAGGAACGTCAAAGAAACATCACAGTGCATGAAGGTAATGTGTATGCGTGTATACAGAAAATAATCTTAAATAGCTCTCTTACATTCTGAGAGCAGCTTCTCTGTAGCATCAACCCCTGGTCAGGATGGATGTGGTATGTCGTATTTGCAAACTTGAGTCATCTCTTCAAGCCTGCACGTCTCCTTCAACCACACCACCAAACTCCTCTGGACCGACCACCGCTGCATCCACTCCACCTTCCAGAAACCCACCACACACCACCGCACCCAACATATCCCCCGCCGCTACTGGAGCAAAATCACCGAAGATCAACTACATGCAAACTTCGCTCTCAGCCCACCCACCGTACCCTCCAACACCTACGACGCTGCCCACAGCCTCAGACACTGGATCGAGGACTGCGACAACACCCTCGCCCCGCTGAAGAAAATCCCCCCACAGAGACACCAGCAAGAGGGCCAGCTGGTTCACCCCAGAACTCCTAGCCTCCAAGCAAGCTTTCCGGAAACTAGAGAAGAAATTGCACAGTGAACAGACACCGGACAGCCACGCAGCACACAAGGAGGCCATCTGCAACCACAACCACCTCATCAGGTCTACCAAGAGGACCTACTTCAAAGACCGCCTCGACAACAACGCACATGATAGCAAGGAGCTCTTCAACATCGTGAAGGAACTCTCCAACCCCAGCTCCAACACCAACGACATCCTGCCGTCGCAAGCCCTGTGCGACTCCCTCGCCACTTTCTTCCACCGCAAGATAGCAGACATCCACGACAGCTTCAACACCCAGACAGCCCGAACAGACAGCAACACAACAGAGTCTCCACACATTATCGACCACGACCCCATGCTAGCCTGGGCCAGCGTGAGCATCGATGACACCATCAAGACCATGAGCACAATCCACTCCCATTCCCGCACCACGTCTTCAACAAAGCAAGCAGCTCCATCACAACCCACCTGCGCAATGTCATCAACCTCTCCCTCGAGACCGTGACCTTCCCAGAGAGCTGGAAACACGCCGAGATCAACGTCCTACTCCAAAAACCCCAGGCAGAGCCAAGAGACCTCAAGAACTGCAGGCCCATCTCTATGCTCCCGTTCCCGCCCAAGGTCATCGAGAAGATCATCAACAGACAGCTAACCGGATACCTCGAAGAAAACAGAATCCTGGACCCTTCCCAGTCAGGGTTCCACAGCAACCACAGCACTGACACCGCCCTCATTGCCGCCACCGACGACATCAGGACCCTGCTGGACAATGGTGAGACCGCAGCACTCATCCTCCTAGACCTCTCCGCCGCCTTCGACACCATCTGCCACCGCACATTATGCGCACGCCTCCACGCCACAGGGATCCGAGACAAGGCTCTGGAATGGACCACCTCCTTCCTCTCCGGCAGAACCAAGAGCGTCCGGCTCCCCCCATTTCGATCCGAAGCCTCCGAGATCATCTGCGGCGTGCCCCAGGGATCCTCCCTCAGCCCAACACTGTTCAACATTTACATGGCCCCGCTCGCACACATCGCCCGACAGCACGACCTCAACATAATCTCCTACGCCGACGACACTCAACTGATCCTCTCCCTCACCAAGGACCCCATCACCGCCAAAGCCAACCTCCACGAAGGAATGAAGGCAGTCGCCGACTAGATGAAGATCAGCTGTCTGAAGCTGAACTCGGAGAAGACGGAGGTCCTCATCCTCGGCTCCAACCCTTCAACCTGAGATGACTCCTGGTGACCGACGGCACTAGGGGCAGCCCCGACACCCACCGACCACGCACGCAACCTGGGAATCATCAACGCCGTCTCTTCCTCCTGCTTCAACATCCTCCACATGCTCTGCAAGATCTACAGATGGATCCTGACAGATACAAGAAAGACAGTCACCCAGACTCTACGCGGGAGCCCCGACCAAGCTCATCAAATGACTACAACACATCCAAAACACCTTGGCACGACTGATCCTCGATGTACCACGCCACGGCCACATCACCCCCCACCTGAGAAACCTGCACTGGATCCCCGTCAACAAGAGGATATCCTTCAAGCTCCTCATCCACGCACACAAGGCACTCCACAAGACCGGCCCAGCCTACCTCAACAGACGACTCTCCTTTTACATCCCCAACTGCCAGCTATGCTCCGCCGACCTCTCACTAGCCACCGTCCCGCTCATCTGAAGAACAACCACCGGCGGGAGATCCTTTTCCCACGTCGCCGCCAAGACATGGAACACCCTCCCACTGAGCCTACGACAGACCCAAGACCTGCTGACCTTCAGGAGGACACTCAAGACCTGACTGTTCGATCAGTAGCGCCCCCCCCCCCCAGCGCCTTGAGACCCTCGCGGGTATGTAGTGCGCTTTACAAGTGACTGATTGATTGATATAGGAAAAATAAATAATCTCTGAGTACTATCCTTAAATGTGAGATCTTTTAAGCTATTGGCCTTTGTGAATCTGTCCTGTTAGCACGGGGAAGCAAATTGAGTTTTTCTCTGGATAATTATGTTCCGTTCACCTTTAAAGTACATTAAGAGTCAAGCCGAGTGATCCTTTTTAACACACGATGGAGCAATTTTAATACAAATTGATAAATTGCTTAACCTGGTTTGTCCTCTAATGTAAACTCTAGGGTATCCTAGCAGAATTTCCTGTATTGAATCCTGTTGGTTTTTTTGTTGCTTGTGCTTAAGAGCACACCCATAGCGCTTCTGACATCTTCAGATGCCTCCAGTGGCACGCTTGGAATCCTTTTCCTTGTGGGCTGAAGTTTTTAAACCTTTTAGACACCCCTTTCATTGTTTTCACAGTGTTATCACACAATAGAACATGAGCCCCCTTAGTTTAGTAATGAAAGTTCGAAAAGACCTCCAGAGCTATGGGAGTACTAAAGCGGTGGAGGTATTTTTCAAAAATGTAGTTTTGGTGGAGATTTCTATCTGGGATCTGGTCAATTTCCAGAGTCAATGGGAATGGCCTTCTTGCAGCTGAGACCTCTCTTGTGGTGCGCCTTAGTGCAGTCATTCTTTACCTGAGGTCCGTGGGCCCCAGTTGGTCTGTGACATCTACTCAGGGATCCCGAACTGTTTAGAAAAGCATATACACATAACAAACCGAAATGGGAACTTTTACATTTTCAACACACTGCAAATGTGAAGGAATCTCAAATTGAAGGCTAAAAATTAAGTTAGTATCCTTGCCTTTATTCTTGGGAACAGTGCAACTATAGAAAAACAATAGTTTGGCAGTTTGGTGGTCTCAATTGAAGCACTGGTATGCTCGGACAGAGAGGATGTAGTAGGAGCACAAAGGACAAAGTGATATGCTACAATGTTGTATATCGATGTGTCATTTGTAATTAAAACCCAATCTTGAACAGCTCTAACCTGCGCTTTAAAATTTAAATTTCAATGTTATTTTTTTATTTGTGAATTAAAGAAAATAGTTCCTCATTTGACTATTTATTTTATGTGTCCTTATTTCTGCATTTTGTTGATGTGCACAGAATACAAATTGTTTAGTTTGGGGTCTCCGGCTTCTGACACTGAGTCACACATGCTTCAGTCCATTTGCTATATGTGCCATAATATATGTGTAGTTATTTTATTTCTTATGTTTTGTAATGATATGCCTCTAGGGTAGGTTTCAGGGGAAAAAGCACCATAGAATTTTGGAGGTTATTGGTTAGGTCATTCAAGGCATGAATTAATGCACAGCTGTGTATAATTTGTTGCATCAAATGCAGTAAATTTAAGCATACATTTTTTCTATGAAATAAAGTGGCTTGAAAGTAAGTAACTTAGTTTGGATTTGTGCTTTTGTACACTCACAAAATTTAGTGGAATCCATTTCTGATGTAGTACTAGATAACAACTTTCTATCTAAAGATTATAGCTAGTTGCCTACAGTAAACCTATATACTCAGTAAAGTTTATATCGTGAGCTAGATCCTTTCCACACAACATTAGACCTCCTCTGCATTCTTTTACAAAGGGGTTTACCCCCAAATCAGGGAATGTGCAAAAGCTGTGAGCATGGACATTTTCACTCAGATGCACTAAATCATTTGCCTCTATATTCCAAGGCAAAGGCTCAAAATAGATTAATAGCGAAAACCTGGATGGCTCTGTCAACTATTCAGGATCCCCGATCAAATATTCACGAACTCACGAAATCTGGTTGAGATGAAGAGCTGTCAAATTTCTGCTCGGTTCTGCTTCTTGTATTCACCCAACAAGTATGGAGCATAAACAAAACGTCTGTGAAATTGAACACAATTTACAGCTCAATGAATCCCACTGTTTGGCAAGTAGGGTTACAAGCACACATTTGATTGCATGCCTCTTACCATTACATCATTCTGGAGAACATCACCACTGTTATAAAACCTCAAAGTGCATTTTACCTGGAGACTAGGAAGAAGAGATGTGTGAAAATGTAGATTGTGTCCCAAGGTTCTAACATCTACGGCTCCAGGTGAGTCGCATAGGCGTACTAAATGCTAATATTAGGTTGTTGACAAATATCACTTAGAATCGATGCGAGTGACATTGTACTATTTTATTTAACTATCGCAATATTTCTGTGGCTGTCACTCAAGGTTTGACATCTGGTTACCTTCGTTGGCTGTAGGATGGGTCTTGCTGAGTGATGATCAGAAGGTAAATTATGTCACAACAGCATCTTGAGTAAAGATAGTTAACTTTCAGGATAGTCTAGAGTTTAAAGAATTCTAACCTACTAAGGTATTGCTGGTATTTTGGGTGATATGTGGATTTTCTCATCTCCTAAAAATTGAATGGAGGACAAGACACAAAATGAGCCGGAAAATGACAACCAATTTCCTTGTGTATTTATTTAGTTATGATTCATGCAGAAACAGACATCTGTTGCCTGGTGGCACATGAGCACTCTATATGTGCAGGGGGGTGCACAATTGCTATCTGACTTACGACTTTGCCTTTTTAATCTTTGAAAGTTCAGTGCTGTGAAAATCTTGTGGTTTAAAAAAGGCAGTTTTACTACCATTTGCCGCAGTGGGATCTTTTACATGCAGCTATAAAGGATAGTGAGGGGCAGTTATTGGACAGGCATTGCTTAAGAGTAGTTCCCATCTCCTGTCCCATGAGTCTTTGGCAAATTCTTAAGTCCATCCGCATCTGTGTAACCTGCTCCTCTGTCCAACCTCTGCACCCCCTCACCCCCAGCTTCCACTCCTGCACAATCTCTTTCTTTGCTGTGCCCTGTCTCCTGCATCGTACCCTTCTAGGAACCCCAACGCACTCTCACATTCCAAGACTCTTCATCTTGTGACTCTGGAGAGCGTTGCAGCCTCACTGTCTATTCCCTGCTGCTCAGGGTCTATTCCCTGCTGCTAAATGGCCCTCCCACAAGCCATTGTGCAGCAGGAAATCGTCTCTGCTGCTGGATGGATTGGTTCAGGCTTCCTAGTAGGCGTCGGGCAAAGTTGGGACTCTCCACCCACCCTTGGCAAGGGCCTTCGAAATGATGGATGTACTGTGTCCTATTTACAAGTAAAGGGTGCGAAGGTGTTAGTGGCCAGGGGCTGAGATGCAAGTTGAACCACGTTGTTGTTGATTACAATTTTGGATTTCCGCTCATAAATGTCTGACAACCAATGCTAAGGAGACATCCTCCCAAAAAAGGAACTGTGCATGATGGGTCTGACTGAATTTTGCTTGCAGCCTGAATCTGGTAATCTAAATGGATGAAAGAACTAGGGGGCAAAAGTACAAGCCCCTATCACCACCACAACGTCACTTTTACCAACGTTGTGGTGGCAATAGGGTCTGCGCCTTACTCACAGAGCAGCGTTAAGCCACTTAACGTGGCTTAACGCTGCCTTGTACATAAGGCCCCCTTTCACGCTATGGTTAGCGTGAAAAGCGTGGGCAGTGGGTGTTGCAGTGGGAATTCCACCGCACCACCCATTCTTTTTTACGCTACCCCCTGTGTACAAGGGTGACGTACATAGGAGGCAGCGCAAAAATTAAGACCAGGTAGATCCTGGTCTTAAAGTTGGTGTAACGAAGAGAAATGCATTATTTGTCCTCTTTTTTGCTTTTTCCATGTGTGCTGCCTTGTGCCATGGTTTGTTTATGTACAGGAAGGTGTACCTTCCTGTACATAAACAATCTTTCAAAAAGGAATGTCATTTTGTTATTTTCATGTGTGCTGCATGAAGCAGCACACATGAAAGTGACAGAATGGCATTTCAGGATTGTTTATGTGCAGGAAGGGGCATCTTCCTACCCATAAACAATCCTCCCCTGCACGCATACACCCTTGACTATGGTGCAACCTGCGTTGGCGCTAAGTTGCTAAATTAGCGCCATCACTTGGGGAAATGCAAGGCTGCACCACATTCTTGTAAATATGGTTCTGCCTTGTGTTTCAGAAGTGGTCGAAAGAGGCGTTAAGCCAGGAAGGCTAGCGCCTCTCTCCACCACCTAGGTCCTTCTGGGGGTGGGTGTCAAACTACCCCATTTTGGGAGCCAAATCATTCTCTTAGCAGAGCAATTTCATGTCTTTGTGAATGGTCAGTAATTCAGTTGAGTCTTTATATACTCAACAGAACAGAGCCGATGATGCTCTCAGGAGCCGTCCTCCATGACTCTTAGGTCTGAGCTTAGCTTGGTGGGTTGTGACAGTGTACCTGGGTCTAATTTTCCTGACAGAATGCAGTGATAAATCAGTTTGTAAACGTAGGTGTAATTTCTACCTCTGGAGGCATATTGAAGACATTTTAAATGGTGCAAAGTCGCTGGATTACTGACCTCCAAAATGATACATTTATTCTAAGCTTGTTTTACAAGGAGAAAAACAGTGTTCCAGCCTCTTCAACTAGTTAAACCCACTTTAATGGATTCCATCCAATTATTTTTATACGTTTTTAGCAATTCTTCCTGAGGGCCTCCTTGTGGTGTAGTTTCAGTGAAAGACTGCGTCCGCCACCATTAAACCTATATGTGGTATTTGTATTGCGCAAACCTAGCCAAAAGGCAGCGGAGCCCCTGCCGTCAGACCCTCCCCCTTAAAAGCTGGAAGTGGAATGTGCCGACTCTGCATTGTTCTGTATCCATCATGGCGGTAATTTCACCTCACACTGGAGGGTGCAATATATGTCAGCACCTTCTTCAGATTGTTCCAGAAAGTCTGTGGGACCCTCCTTGACCCCCTCAAAAATGTCCCTCTCACCATGGAACCTGCAGCAGTGGTGAAAGGAGACAGAGGGGAACTCTGCCAATAACAAAGATAAACGACTCAACGCGACCTGCAGCTGCAAGTTGGGGGGAAAGTATACCACTGTGATGCTGAGTCTTTTTTTATACCTATTTTTTTTTTTTTTTTTTTTTTACCTTAGTCAGCATCATGTTGGGTGAAATACTAACAGTTTAAAAAGTCATAATGCGAACTTGTGGTACCACAGTCTTCCATCCTTGCACACTCAAAAAAACACTCTGAAATGTGGCTGCTTGTCTTTTAAATCTGATATTATTCTATTTAAATTAATCGATGAAGTTTAGAAAATGCTTACAACTTGTGGTCCATGGCTATTAAATGCACTGAGAAAAATTAGTGTCAGTGGCACGCGATAGTGCGTGTCTGAAATTTGTAACTTTAGTCGTTGGTGTGTTTCTAAGTCCCACCTACACATGATCCTGGGAGCAGTTTGCTACTGGAATATAATGAAGTCTTATTTTGGCAGAAGGGCTCCTAGTTGAAAACAGATTTGCAGATGTTCTTCGTTAAAGATGGATGTGTAGCAAGGAGGGGGTCCAAATCCTTTCAGTGTCCCTCGGGGCGATTCCGTGTCGGATTCAAGTATCTGTTGAAGCAGATAGCGCTGCTACCGCCGCATTCGTTAGTGATTACCTGTGCAAAGCTCTCGCGCAGGGCCAGCTCTGCCGCACTTTGCTCGTTGTAAGTCTAGTCGCTGGACTAAGAGCTGTGGAATCCGATAGGCGGCAACCATCTGAATGAGAGAGTACCACCGAGGCAGCTCCAGGCAGTAAAGAGGTTATTACCAGCGGTTAATGACCAGTGTGGCCATCCTGCGGCTATGCATGCAGCTGAGGCAAGGCCTTTAACAAAGTGCAAGGTTTTGGAAGACTTACTTTCTCAAGGTCCAGAAATCCTCTATGTTGTGCTGGGAACCCCACGACCACCTCTTCTGAGTGAAGAACATGCACACAGCCCATGGAGTTTGAAGCAGCCACCCCATGCTCACAAACGGTGCTTAGTTTGTAAAAGAGTGCCGGGCCGAAGCTCTGCTCAGAAGTCCACAGACCTGTGCCATTAACTGTCAGTGCGATGAATACCAAGGCTGGTAGTCTTAAATCCACCTCATGCCTCTTGCTTCCACCACCAGACAATCCCTGCCTCCTTATCACACTCTTACAAGTTTCTGCTTTCTCCCTATGCCACAGTTTTGCCCTCTTTCTCTTCTTCCTCTTTCTGATCTGTGTGTTTTACCTTCTTTTGCATTCTGTAAATATCTGATGCAGAAAAATAACTGTCCGTCCTCAAAAGTAAGTGCCACGGCTTCCAAAGGCTTTAAGTAAGCACTGGACATCATGATCAAACGAACTTTATTCTGCATTAATACCATAACAGTACATCATAAAAAGATTTCATAAAATCATTCTAACAATAAATGAAAAGGACCACAATTAAAATTTGATATGAGCAACATAAAATCACACATTATATGACTAAGAAAAATCGAATCCTCTTTAAGCTATCATAGGAACTAATCGCTAGAAGGACAAAGTGCAAATGTACAATTGTGATCATAAGGTCGAGGCAGGCACTGGTTAAGAATATATTTTTCTAATAAGTAATGACCCTCTAATGAAACTAATAACTGCACATCAGACTTATGCCACATCTAGCTTCTGTAAGCGGTGGCAACCCTTTTAGTAGGATTTAAAATGTAAAGGGTGTAAAACTGGAATAGAAGATCGAGTTCACACCAACAAAAAAAACATAAAATGAACCGTACTTTGGTGTGAGTGGTTATCACATGGTCAATTGAGAAAGCTTTCAAACCATGCTCCTTATTGGGTGAAATCTAAAGGAAAATGTAGAGTACCCAGACATGGTTTCATCTAATCTGTGCTGAGTATTGTCTGCATAGATTGGATAAAACTCCAACTGATATCTGGGGTATAGGGTCTAATAACTTGCCAAAGAGGACAACTGAAGGGCCAGGGCTCGAGTCGGGGTACCACGTGGGTGGACGGCGTCCCCCCACTTATTTTACCGGGAGCTCAATAACTGGAGCAAATGGAGCCACACATTCACTCTTTGGCCTCTCTAGGGCGAGACCGGAGCTCATTCAGAACGCTGCTCCCAGGCTGGCTTCTCTGATGCAATCGCATCTAAGGGGTGAGCGAGGGGAGGCAATGAGTCTGATGGTGCAAGCCACCTTTTGTGACATCACTTCCTGTTGTGATGTCAGCGTCTCCCCACTTCTTTTTTTAGGACTTGTGCCCTGTGAAGGGCATTGGTCCGGAGCATACATTAACATTTGTCATTAAAAAAAAAAGCCTTATCAAGTCTCTGGCAGCAGGACCTAGAAGTTTAGGGTTTGAAAAACTTCAGAAACCCCCAATCTGCCCATAGCAGGATATGAGCCAGCCCAAGTAGGACTTCTAGATAGGTTACAAAACTATACTTTTTTGACCCAGTGGAGCTGTGGAGGTAAGGTTCCGGGTTACCAGTTTAGTGGAAAGGGATGGCCGCTTTTTTGACTCTACTTTAAAAAAGACAAGTTTGTATAAGAGTGGCTTTAGAAATCAGTCCGTCACGAGTGCAGAAATGAACATACTCTGGCAAAAGTAGCTTGAACAATTTCTAAAACCACGTATTGTGGTATCTCAGAGGTTGAGACACGCTGAACATTTGTTTTGTTTAGTTGATTGCATTCTGCACAACTGTGCCTTTGCAAGAGAATGACAATACAAGGAAAACCGTGGCAGAAGCACCCTACAACCCATCAATGGTACTGAGGGGCGGGGAGGGAGGGTCTGTGCGATCCATGCTTGTCACTGCTTGTTTGAGGTTGTCTCATGGAGAAATCCAAGCTGAGTAGGAATGGCTTTGTGTCCCTTGTTCAGAGTTTGAAAAGTACAGCAAAGGTATCATAAACAGAAATGGGTAAAGGGATGGGCAAATGGTTATGGTTAAATGCTTGCCATAGTCAAAAGGAAAAACCCTGCTGCTCGGAATAATGCAGAATTGGGAGTAGTATTCTAGTAGGGAAAGCATTTCTAGGAATGGAAATCACTAAAGCATAAGACGGGCCGAGTCCAAAACAATGATGTGAGGCTGAAAGTAGGATTTTAAGCATCAAGGACCAGTAAAAAACAAAGTTATGGGAGTGTAAGGGGGAGTGCAGTTGGAAATCTCCCAAATCTGGACAGCCATCTCAACCACCACTATGGATGGCTTCATTTTAGGTTTAGGAATGGTGAAGCCACGTACCCTATCTGGGACCCTGAGCTAACAGCCAAGAAGCTGAAGCAACCTGAAGGGTGATAAGTGGCCCCCAAGGCAGAAGGCACCCTTCCCCCAACCCTCCTTGCAGATTGTGATAATCCTCAGACCACAGGGACAGCCTTCAGGGACGATACCTGCCCGGGGTAGCACTCAAGCACTCTGTGCCCTGCTGAAGCTAAGTAATACTCCCAGCATAAACAAGTGAGCTGGGGTAAGTCACCTGGGATAGCGTGGGAACTGGGCAAGCCCACACGTCACCCCCAGGATCAGATGGGCATTTTGTTACCCCCACAGGCTAAAGCAGAGAAGAAACTCAAGAGGTTCCTTACCTAACTGATGACAGAGTATGGGATTCCAGGGGTGAAATGTTTTTTTTTCACACCTTCTGCTTTCATTGTGCCCCCAGACTGTGGATTGCAGTAGATGGAGTTAGACACCTGCATCTGAGGTGTGCATCGGGCGCCTTTCCCCTTTCTGTGATTGCATCATGGCCAATGTACCCCGGCTTGCTTGTCAGAGCACCACTCACTATGGTACACCTCAATTCCTGCTCACCTCATGACACACCGCACACTGAGGGGCCAATTGACTAAGGGCCTCTGCACTCATGACGGGAGCCCGCACTCGTCGTGCAGTGCGGATGTCCTGCCATGACGGCACCCCACCACCACGACTGCGGGCCTCCACCACAAGTGCGGGTCTTCACCACGAGTGCGGAGACCCTTAGGGAATCGTCCCCTTTATATTTATCTCTAATTTAGAAGAGTGGCAAGGATTTGAGGCCTCTGACAGGAGAATCTACAACAGAAGAGGGCTGTGGTGGAGTTATAGAGAGAAAAGATCCTGTTGAAGTAGCAGAGGGCACTGTACACAGATTGTATCAATTTAATATGATAGAGATCTATAAAATCCAAACTAGTCTTAAGAAATAAGGTAGGGTACAGTGTATCCTTGGCAAAGTTTTACCAAATTCCTTGTTTTGCCCTCTTCTATAATTTTTCTTCCACCTTCCCCTTTGCTACGATTTCCTGCACTGCAAAAGATAATTTTCACAGCCTAGTAGGATAATTTAATACGAATGTTGGAAAGCCAAAAACGTGAGAAGTGTCCTTAGAACTTTGTGAGGGCTGCAAAGCAGCCATCATTTGTCCGAGCACATTGTAGTGTCCTGTAGATGAGGCCCCTTTGCCCTCTCTATTTATTCTGCCTCAGGCTGCGCTTTGGAGTTAGCGCAGTGTAGGTATACATTTACATTTTTGATATAGTTCAATAGTTAACATAGGAGGAGTCACATAATATAGCAAACCTGTTTGCCTATTGAAATGCAAGCTAACCACGAGTGGCGCACTACGAACAGAGGTCTGATGCGTTGTCACTGGCTGTTGTTATTAGGTACATGTGTGCGTTTTCTGAGGGTGCGATAAAAACTCACATCGGTTGATACTTCTTTAAAATGGCAGTGGGTTGGCAGTAAATCTCATGCACGAGTTCTGCATTCACTCGATGCTCTGTAGCTATTACATACACAGAGATCTCTGGATTTAATTACCAGGGCATCATTTGCTGGGCACTAATTTGGTAGATAAACGGTGCAGAAAGAGACAATGCAGAGCAAACGCTTATCCTTCTCACAAGGCATTTAAACCTTCGGAAATAGAGATTGTCAAAAGTGTGCCTGGCCTGGAAGGAATTTCAGATTGTGTTTTTATCTGTTACTCGGGTGCTGCGTGTCACTTGCCAACCAGCCTTTAAAAATATCCTAATGCTCTCAAAACCCAAGTGAAGTGGCCCTATCAAGAAAAGGAAAAAAAACAGCAGCGAACGCCCCCTTGGTTCCTGAGCTGTGCCTGGGAAGTTATGTTTTGAAATATTTTCCGAGTGCTAGTGTGTTCTTGTCTGAAAGATGAAACTTTAACTTAGAAATCCTGTTTTAGTCACTTAAAGTTACTTAATCGACAGCGTGATTGATGGCGGCGCTGTTCCATTTTGCTTATTGGAATATGTTATATTGTGTTGTGTCTTGTGTTGCGACTTATTGCACCGCATTGATTGCTTTATATTATCCCAGATTGGTAAAATAGCTCACTGGGATGTTGCACTTGTATCAACCGCGTGAGTTACACTTACTTGTAACTCAAAGGATCAAACCCTGCCCCTCAAGAGTCAGCCTCTCTTCTTTCTCAGTTCAGTACAAGTGTTGCAGCCCCGCTGGGAGGTGGTAAAACCTATTGCCCGCAGTGCTGGAGAGCTGCAAAGCGAAGTACATAGAACATGTTCTTTCTTAATGTTAGAGCACTGGTTCGTTTGGAATCCACATCAACGCGGGGTGACTATATTGGCAACCATGTGCAAGTATCATTCATATGTTTCTGCACAGAGCACGATCATAACTTCAGAAGTCGTGGAGTGCTCTAAAAGGGGTGCAGTTCACCTGGGTGTGACAGTAGATCCACTATCCTGCCAACATTCCCTAAGTTGATATCTGGAGTGCAATGGTTTGACCTGGGAATCCAGAAGACCAGACCATTGAAAGGTGAGTGGGGAACATGGTGTTTGGGAGAGGTGATGGAAAAGGTGAGTGCGGAGGGTGCTCTAGCCATGGACTCCCTCACCAGCGTGGATGCCACATTGAAATAGTTACTGGTACAGGCTCGACCTGCACCAAATGCCGATTTAATATAATAAAGCTGGTGGGGGCAGCAGGAAAGATGCCCGGGTTTGGACCAACCTGCTGCAGGTTCAAATTTGCAGTGCTTTTAAGAAGGGAACTGGCAAAGCATGCAGGGATTCACTGAGGTGGGAGACCCCATCTACACATAAAGCCAAGGCCTCATAGGAAGGGGGGGCAGATGGAACCTTCGTGGGTAATCCCAATCCGACTGTTTCATGGAGAAATCGGTAGGCTTATTTAAGATGAGAGCAGGTGAGACTATGCGTTGTGCTTGAGAATCTATAGTCTTGGAGCGACAGTCGTACGCCACTCCTGCAGGGGACATTGTCGCAGCTTTTTTCAGCACCTGCGATGGAGATTTATGTGAAACTGTAACAGTTTCTTTGGAGAAACTTGAGAACTACAAGTGCTTATCAGGTAACTGTAGACTCACGGACAAATATATTCACACAATGCACGCAGCACACACCAACACACACACAACACACAAAAATACAAGCATTCATACCACACACAGTGGCCTTTTCACAAGCCCCTTCCGCCTGGTCTTTTCGCCAGCTTGTTACAGTTGGACCTTTTCTCAAGACTGGTCGGGCCTGATGTACAACACTGTTATGCAGTTGCAAAGGCCGCAAATAATACAATTACAGGCTTTGTAGCTGCAAACAGTGAGCCAGTTGGTCAAGTTTTTCTGAATCATTAAATACCTTTTGTGACTCATTCCAAATCGCAAAAAGAAGTGAACATAAAAGTAGCTTCCGTCTTCTCTTTGAGAATTCCAATGCAATGTATCCGTGATTTGTGCTAAAAAAGTGTCCCTCATTTGTAAATAGGGTGGCTTTGAACTTGCAAAGACACACTGCACAGGTGTTTAGAAATGTATGAGAGGCTGCATGCATTGGTGCTAGCTACAGGCAATGTTTGTGATTGTATCAGGGAAATCCACAGCCCACCAGACCATATGACAGGCCCACAAGCTTCCAAGAAACTGGCCCACACACCGACCTATCAGACCAGCCTCTCGGGCACTCACTGATTGCCCTATAGGCCAGTTTGGCCCTACTCCCAAGTAGGGGTGTTAACTGATTCACAAAGGGGAAGGTGTTCCTATGGCATAACTTCGCCCTTTGGAAACAGTATGGAGTGCTCCTGTCCATTCAATGGACAGAGGCTGCTTTAAAAAGAATCTTACCATTTGGAAATGCAAATAAAGGGCCCGAGGTCTGCTGTCCATTGCGGATGACCTTCCCTGTATTCCTAGCAAATCGCAGGGGTTGCAAGTTGTGACCGTCCCAATTATTATTAATCAGAGAGGTCATTTTGTGACCCTCTTTAATGACAATTTGCGATGTGGCCTATTAGTACATACGTCAAATTGCAAATGGCACCTAAGAAATCACACTCTATGTACACACACACACGTGCACACACACACACACAACACACACACACACACACACACTGAAGAATAGACATCAAGTTCAAGAGCATAACTATCAATAGTGCAGCAGGCGTAATAGCACTGATGCAAAGATGTGTGGAGGGCCCACTGCATCCCAATTGTGTGTGTGTTTTACTATCCGGCCAGCAGGTTGAGGAGCCCATCTTCCTTGCTTGCATAAGATGCCTTGACATCCTTGCTATAATCTTATTGATTTACCAAAATCCTAGGGGTAGCGGAAGCGATAGCATGCACTCGTTGGACTCGGAAAGTGTTGCAGATGATTCTTAGTCCCACTGTTTGCACTAATGCTGAAGTGCTAGAGAGAGCTCAAGGCATGTGAACATCACAAGGATGCAGGGAGATTCAAGCCCTGTTTGCTTCTATTCATAGCACTGCCCCCATGGCCCTTGAGACAGCGGTAGGAAGGGCAGTGGTACGAGCCAAGGGTTGCTACATCTCATGGTACCTTTAATTGCGTTCCATGCTCAGGTTGCGTTTTTTTGCCTGCAGCATCACTTCATGCTGGGGTGGTCTTATGAGGTCTGTTATCATTTAGTCTATCTCTGAATAAGAAAAAATATCTTGTTCTGTATCCAAAATGTTATCGGTATTTTACTATTGAGTTGTTGGTAACAAAACGCATCATTATGCGATTTATCTGCAGTTGGCAACCTTCTTATTGTCATCACTAAATATTCCAATGTCCCCTTTAAAGACTCCTGTGGCAGTGGACCACTTCTGTTTATGGATCTAAAAAGATACAACCGGATAATGCTTGTAAAACATATAACATAAAAACATAATGGACGCTGCGATAATTTAAATTAAAACACCACTATTGAAACAGTAACTTGTGACATATTCTTGTTTTATTGTAAAAAGAAACTCTTATTTTGAAGCAAGTTGATGTAAAAATAATTATGTATCAATTTCAAATTCTTTAATATCCAGCCCCCATCCAACGTTTTAGTAGTCTCTCTACTCTATTCAAAGGAATGTTGAAATTTTGTTGTTTGGCTACTTTTATTTTCTACTGTATGACAAAATAAACAATTGGCAACGTATAAGTCGGATTAGTGAAAGAGAGATCAAGCGAAGCAGGGTTCTGCCCAGTCAATTCCATTGCCGCGGCTCTCATTCCAGAGCGGTCTAGGATACAATGCTAATCAATGGAAACTTCATTTTTGCAAAGTTTAAGGACGTTGTGTCCAATGATTAAAAGCAGGTAATGAGCATTCCTATTGCAGAGTTGTCACTCATCAGGCCCATCTTCTTCCTATTCTTCCAGCACTCAAGAGCCCAGCTGCATTCCATGAGCAAAGGAAAAGCCTGGAGCGAGCCAAGGTAACGTCTGCGCATATCCGCACCTGTCTTTATAAATCAGCGCAACCCAAGGGTTCCATTTCAGCGAAGCACAATTTATGACAAGCACTGCGAGCATAGGTTTCTCCAAGACCATAGACCTAGAGGTACCATAAACATTCAGTTTCCAACCGAGCCTGAAATATTTCTCTTGTGTACTGCAGGAGAGATATACAATGGAAAGGGTGAATCTCTGACACGTGGCATCCATGTTCGCACGCTGTCATGTCGTATTACGTCATGTACCATCACACAATGGTTGCATGCATTAAGCCTGTACAAGCCTGGGTACTATATGGTCATTACAAGAGTGGATACGTTTGGGGTTGCCTTTTTTATTGTTATTTGTTTTATTTTTGCTTTGATTAACAAATGAATGAGAAAGGTCATGCCTCAAAAACTCGTTAAAACATTATTACTGTAGAAAATCCTGCGCCAGGTAATTGGCATGAAAGCAGAACTCCTTAAAAGTTTCATGAAGTTAAACTACATTTCAAAGCACATAAAAAGTATCTAATTAATTGTGCATTCAATTATCTGTAGCTGTTTTTTAAGACAACTGACGAATGTTAATGTTAATGTTAGCAGAACTTATAAAGCGCACTCTGACCCTATGGGTATCCTGGCGCTAAGATACGTATAACCTACCGGGCCCCAGTGCAGCAAGAGAGATAGTATTCCATTGAAGGTGAGGAAGAGCCGGGGTTATGCTCGAGGGAAGAGCCACGTCTTTAGTTTCTTCCGGAACTGCATCAAGTTTTCCATCTGTCTGAGAGCGGTTGGAAGTTGATTCCAGAGCCGTGCTGCTGCAACACTAAAAGCCCTTCCTCCAGATTTTATTTTTCTAAATTTGGGCACTCTCACCAGTTTAGCTAAAGAGCAGCGATGGCTACGAGAGGGGACATACCATTCAAATTTGTTCTGTAATGGTAAAGGCCCAAATCCGTGCAGGGCTTTAAAAACAATACAAAGTGACTTGAATTGTATCCTTTGTGGGACTGGAAGCCAATGAAGCTCCAAGAGAGCGTGGGAGGCTGACGAACGTCTTGGTTTCATTAGAGCTAGCTTGGCCGCCATTATCTAGATCCTCTGGAGTCTCCCAATCAGATATCTTGGGTACTCCAGCAGAAGGGAGTTGCAGTAATCCAATCGGCTCAGGATGAGACTCCTTACGATCAGTGCTCTGGCCTGTGTTGGTAACAGCGGAAGAACCTTCCGAAGCACTCTTATCAGGGAGAAGCATCTCCCAACTGTTTTGTTCACATGAGTTTCTAGACTCCACTTATTGTCGAAACTAACTCCCAAATTTCGCACCATCTCGGAGGGTGTCGGTGGTGCAGATGTAGGAATAGGCCAGAACCTGGTTGGAAGTGAAAGAGGGGCTTTCCCAGCTGCACAACATAAAATCTCCATCTTGTCACCATTAAATTGCAAGTCATTATTTTTCAATCATTGTGCTGTGTTCTGCATACACGCATGGACATCTTCCAGTGATGTAGAGTGATTTCCTTCCAGAGACAGGATATGTTGTTTGTCATCTGCATAATTTACTAGCTTAATATTGTGTGACTTAATGACAGCCATCAGTGGGCTCATATAAATATTAAACAGAATAGGGCTAATCGTGGACCCCTGAGGGACACCATGCTGGATATTGGTGAATTCCGATTGGTAGGGGGGAGGGCTACTGCCTGTCGTCTGTTAGCCAGGTAGTATTGAAACTACTTCAGTGCCGTACCTTCTACCCTGACTCCAGCAAGCCTAGTTAGTAAGACCTCATGGTTGACCATATCGAATGCGGCGGACAGGTATCGATCTTGCAAATAAATATGTACCGCCTCACGGCTTACTATGAACTTGTCTGTAATCAGAGAAGCCTTGCATTGCCTTCTAAGGTTGCATTTTTTACTGCGCTATAACATTCTACACGTCAATAGGAGAAATGTAGCAAGGGCATCTAGGGTTAGATTTAACACTGTGGTATAAGTCCCTATCCCCCCTCCCCCCAATCTTGGTAAGTTAGATTTTCCATGTAGGGTTGGACTTAAAACCTAGCCATTTATAGCACCTTACACAGCAATCATCCTAGAAACCTAGCAACCAAGAAATATATAATTGCCATTTGAAGTTGGATATAATACTGTGTCATAATGTTTATCCGTCAACCAGAGAAAGCTAGCATGGCCAATTAGAGCTGGATTTAATACTGTGCTGTATCATCTAACTCATCAATCGGAGAAAGCTGCCATGGCCACCTATAATTTAGTTTAATACTGTGCCATAACACCTTACCCATCAATCAGAGAAAGCTAGTGTTGCCATCTATAGTTGGGTTTAATACTGTGCCTTAGTGCCTTACACATCAGTTAAAGAAAGCTAACATGGCCATCTGGGGTTGACATTAATATCATGGCCTAACGCCTTTCCCATCTCCCGGATGACCCCTCTAAAAATCATAAATGTTAATTAAGATTGGTGTTTGCTGAATGCACCTACATGCACCCCCTTCACTCTAATAATTGAAACGCATCATTCTGTTTTGCTTATTTCTGACAGTGAGTCTCCTTAGCTGAAAAAAACACGACTTAGACCAGGTTTCATATTTCAGTATTAAAAATGGTTGCCAGCAGAGCAAGGAAAGTTTCCTGACATAAAATGTTACTAGCATCCAATTTTCAGTTTTATTATTCGCATATTTCATGTCGGTCAGCGTGCATACCGTTTCTGAAACTATACTACACTGCGGGCTCATAAGAAAAACGTTGGGCCCCTGCAGTTATGTTTGTACAAATTAAGCACTGTCTCTAAGCAGAGGATACTACAACACTTCCTGTCCGCAAACACCGCACTAAAACTAATAAAGCCCGTTGGTAATAGTGATGACCAAACACCTCCTTTTTGCGATGGGCAGACCACCACGTCTGTGATTGATTTTTAATAAAGCATCTTTTTTTGTTCAAACGCAGAAGGTTTTCCTTAAAGAAAGCGGGATGCGTTTCAAAATTAAAATGAAACGTTTCATATTTAGTTTTTTAACAGTAGACAGTGGTCCTTGGGACCACTGCCTGCTCTTAAAAAATATGTTTTCATTCTCATAGAGGAAGGGGTCTCTTGGGTCCTGTCCCATTTGCGAATGAGTAAAGTGCAGTTGTTGCTGAACATATTTGAGTCGCAAAACACTGGTACATGCCATTCAGATTTCCTATTTGTTAGGGATACCCTGAACATGTCCCTAAGAAGTAGCAATTCTGTTTGTGTTCGCAAACCCAGACTGAGATTTAAGAACAAGTTACCGAATCGCAATCTGGAGTTTGTACATGACAAAAAGCATTTTGCGGTCACGCACAATCCGATTCTATGAATCGGGCCATTTGGAACAGCAAAACCGCTTTGTGCATCTAACCCTTTGTCACCATTGCACAATGTGGTAATTGCAGCAGCAATCTGGTGTGCACCGTTTTCTGGTGCTAAATGATACCAGTGTATTTTGCCCTTAAACAAACATAAGTGGTTTTTCTGCCCAAAAACAACTGTTTAGAAAGTGTTGATGTGCAAAACATGCCGGCACTACTTCGGCCTTCATTACAAGTAGTGGGTAGTGATATGAGCTGAGGGTTTGTAGTGGTGATAACACTCCGCATGATTTCAAGTGTCAGCTGTGTGGCATCAGTGGAGGGTAGTAGTGCATCCTGTAATTCTGTGCCTGGTATCTCCACATTCCACATTCCACCTGCTGGGAGCACCTGTGACTTGTGAGAGGACAAGGGCTTGGAGTAGGAGAAGAACTTGCAGTAAACTGTTGGTAATGAAGGGTCCTGCATGTTAGTGCTCCTTGAGGACCTCGCACTTGTATGTCACTAAACAGGGTGGAAATGTCACATGATAAGGTTAATACTAAGCCCAGTGTCGCCAGTCATTTTACTGGCCCGGTAATAATGAGGCACTTGGTGGCAGCTACTTTTGCGCGCCGTGTGTAATTAGGTCAATACAAATCGATAGTTGCTGTATTTCTCTCTGCACCGTTTGGTTCAGCTCGTGAGCCGAGCTCATATCTCTTCACGGTGCTAACTAGCTTGAGTAATAAACAAGCATTGGCATAGCCAATAGGTCTCGCCTTTGGGACCTTATAAGTGTTTAGCTATGCAACAGTTGCATAACTAAATACTTATAAGGTCCCAAATGCGAGACCTATTGGCTATGCAAAGCGGCCTCACGGCCGCGAAAGTGATCGCAGTCGCGATCACGATCAAACATCAAAGCGGCCCTGCGGCCACAAAAGTGAAAGTAATCGCGGTAAAGCGCGGCGCGCGCGCCCGCGCACATGCACTGTAGCTCTAGGCTGGCCTGGTAGCACTTTTTGGAGCCCTCTCAATAAGTCTCGCCAGACCAGCGCATGCGCTGTGTCAGGCGAGACCTAAAAAGGAACAAGGAACTATAGGGTCTTCGTAAGAGGTGGGTGAGCCAACAAATTAACCAGAGCTGAGGCAAAGGCCTGGCATGGCTCTTAGTGCCCATGCACGAGCCGAGCCCTGAAAATGATTGGCATGTGAGTGGTGCAACAGACACCATGTACAAATATAATGAAGCATCTTTAAAAAAAAATTAAAACATATTTCTTTATCATGCAAAAGCGTTTCAGCTTAGTACCTTAGATTATATCGCTGCATAAGAAGGATTTTATAAAAGGGTTTGTTTTTAAACATGAACTCAGAAGCATTTATGACACCCCCCATCTGAGACGATTCCATTGGTGTATTTGGAGGCGTCAGTTGTGTACACCTTTTGTGTGGCCTAGATTCTTATTATATATGGATCAACATTGTAGCATAATAAATCAAACACAAAAAGCAATTGAACAGTGCACATTCTAAAGTTGAATATTTCAAAGTGCTCTCATGTGAACTGATAATGAAAAAGGAGGCAGAGCGAAATAAAATATTTGCTTAGGATCACACAATTTTTTCAAGCAGGGAAGCAGTACCTGATCCCAGGTTTTTTAGTTTCCCATTATGCAATCAGGCATGGGTATCTCTTTCTCACACCTGCTTTGCATCAAAGGTTAACCCTTTGGCTTTGCTTACGGTGCATTAGGTTTGAGCATGGGTGGCAGGCGGAGGCTACCTAGAAGCCCAGCTCATTTTGGGATCGATGGTCCTAGAACACTGCACACTGAGCCAGAGCCAGGCATCTGGCACGAGCCTCACTCGAGTCGGGCTCTAGCTTTCAGTGGCTCTATAGCCTTAGGTATGAGACTTTGCACAATTCTAATTACAAAGCACCTGTGGTCTGTACAAAAGGCTGAAAACAGTGAGGCGGAAGGGGATCCTCAACAGAAGGGTTAAATGTGGGTCAGACATGGGATGGGGAGAAGTGGCATTTCTTTTGGGGAAATCTAGTAGGTGTACCTTTAGAGAATTTAACACATGTAAAGGAAATACTTGTTGAAGCAATAAACATGGAAGGTGTGAATTGCATTTTGCAGTAAATAAGAGAGTGAAATTTGTCGAAATCTTGACTTAGCTATTGACTGGTAGAAACTGACTGTGATGACCATATTTCTAATAATAAATTCCACACTTACTGGTGAACAGTTTGGTTTTACTTATACTATCAATGAAAATGTGATGGTTGTGTACACTGACTGGCAATACCTAACATAAGGCTAACCTCAGAGGGGCATTGGTAAAACAAACTGGGCAACTTTGCAGTTAAGACTGTTTCACAGAGACTTTTTATGTTGAGCATGGACTGCGAGGCATGCTGTATGGACTTGAAGCTCCGCCCACTCTCTGCCCATCTTTTCGATTGGCTCCTGCTACTGTCCTTTCTAAATGGTTGCTTCTGATTCGTAAATAGACATGTTAGTTCTGCTTTAGTAACGCCTTGTCTGCATTTGCAACCTCACATAAGGACTCGACTTTTTACTTGTGTTGTTACACTGTCTATTTTAGCTACAGTCAGTGAGCATTATTTTCTTTAATATCTTTCATCTAGCAGTTTTAACAGGCACAACAGGCTCTCTCTAACCCACCTTGTTTTCATGACAGTGCGGCGCCCGATCATGGGCGCTGCACTTTATCTTTCTAAAATGCTCCCTGCACAGCACGGCTCTTCAGCACGCGCTATGCTGCTTAACAAATGCTTTTTATTTTTAAAAGCGCCCCATACCGCACTTTTACTTTAATGGCGGCTACATCTTTCTTTAGACGAGTAGCGTCTTAAAGGAAGGGGCGTTGCCGGCATTAGAATTAAATCACAGCATGGTGTGCTTTTACGACAAACAAAAAACATTTGTTTGTTAATTTGACAAACAAATGTTTTTTTTTTTAAAGTGCCCCATACTACACTCTCTATTTAATGCCGGCTGCGCACCTTTCTTTACAAAAGCCGCCTCTAAAGGAAGGAGCGTGGCCACCATTAAAGTTAAAGTGCGACATGGGGTGCTTTAACAAAAAAACACATTTGTTTGACAACTTAAACAAATGCTTTTTTTTGTAAAAGTGCCCATACGTGCTTACACTTTATTTGCAGCCGCACATCTTTCTTTAGAGGCGTGTCGTCTAAAGAAAGGGGCGTGGCCGCCATTAAAGTGAAAGCGCAGCATAGGGCGCTTTTACAAACAAGCATTTGGAATGCAAACATTTGCAAGAGTTTAAGCTATTAGCATTGCAAATGACAATGCCTTTTATTTATGTTTTAAAAACCAAAACATAAATAAAAGGCATTGTCATTTACAATGCCAATTGCTCAAAGTCGTGTGAATACGAGACCTATTGCATTGCAAATGCTTGTTGGAATGGGTGCGCGTTATAAATAATACTGCTGCCAAATGTCAAGGGACTCAGTCTGGCACAAGCTACCGTAAATAAAGGGAGAAGCTTTAAACACAGATAACATTCAGACAGTTCCCAAATGGAACAAATAACTAAGCCAGGGAAACATTCATTGAGATTTTTTTTCCTAAAGAGAACAGGCTGACATTTATCGTGTGGTTTGGCGGAACAGTGACCTTTGAGCCTACATATAGTCAAAAAGTCCAAAAACTAGGATTGTGTTCAACAATTTAATTTTAACTCCGTTGTGTGTGTGTTCAGATAACAAAACGTTACCTATTTCCATTAGGGGTAGGTTATGCATGATTTGGTGCATTGTGGGTAACTTTGAGGTGCAGCTAGTTTGGGCCACTGTGGGTGACAGATGAGAGTGCCAGAGAAGGAGTATCTCGAGGGCACCTGCAGTACTTTTTATGAAGCTTGGTTAAAATAACAGGCCAGCAGGGCTCTTGACTCTACCAGCTGTTGCCCAAGCTCTGGAGCCAAGCAGAGAGGCTCTGCTCTGTCACTCTAGCTCAGCACTGTCTGAGTCTGCCTACGCCTATGGTATTATGTATGTGGATGAAAAAACTGCTGCATGTGTCTAAATGTAGTGCAAGCATGCTTGTTGTGTTAGGTTATGACACCAGAATGTCACAGGCATAACACTATCTGAATTCAACATTGTGTCTTAAATATTATTTCCAAAAATATCACTCCATTGGAGTTAATATTGGAAAATCTATACCCAATGGGGTGGTATTTGTGAAAACGATATTTAGGACACAGTAGTTATGCCAGGTTTCTTTTATGTCTACATATTCAGACATACAGCCTTTTGAGGTGAGACTGGAATAATCAGTTGCATCAGTTACATATACCATAGCAGATCCATATGTCACCTTCCGAAGAAGTAAGCACTGATTGGTGGCGCTGAGGTTGATTGATTGTTCAGTATCTGGGTGCCCTTAGCCATGTCTGACAGAGTGGCATTGCATGTGTGTGTCAATAGAAGAGTGAATGAATGAATAAATGAATGACAAGGGGTAGAACCATTTGGAGAACTAAATGGTCTCCAGTCGTTTTATGGTATATAAAAGATGTTGACTTGACCGCAATCTGTGTGGCATAACAATAGAAATATGTGAAACATTTTCAAATAATATACGTAAAATACAAAGTATCCTACTTCAAGGTGTAAGCTATGTGTATGTATTTTTGTTTTACAGACTGAAGAATATTTAAAGCACAAAATGAGGAACAGACCTGAAAGGTCGGATTTGGTCAATATGCACATTTTAGAAGGTAAGAAGTGCTTCCTCTTTTTTCTATTTATGTGTGAAATAATATTGATGCATTGGAAGGGGTGCGTCGCTCCTCATTTTTATGTGGTACACCAGATAAACGTTTCCATCAGTGCCCATGGCGGTGCAGATGTCGTAACATCTGCACATTTCTGCAGAGCTCAAGTAAACACACTGACACTCACTGAAGGAATGCCAAACTTCCTGAGGGGCGGCATAGCCTCAGTCATTGGATACTCGGCTCAGAGTTTGAATTTAAAGGGCTTAAAGCACGAACACGCCTGAATGAATGTAGCTTTTCTCATAAATCCACTCCACCTTATTAGGAAGCACGAGTTTAGAAGAAGCACCGATCACACAATGCAATCTTAAAGATTCACAAAAAACAAATCCAAAAAAACAACTGATATTTAGCCTCCTTCTTAGTTTTACAAACTCGGGTGCATGTGAGTCACACCGGGGTGCAGTGAACCCCTCAGCTCTTCTACCAAGTATGCTGCACCCCATTAGTGGTCGGTCCCGCAAATGCCTGTGTTTGCCCCTGAAAAGGAATCCGCATGCACATGCTCACCTGCCAATGGGAAACGTCAGAGCATATTGGATGTTTTCTGGAGTCAAGCCCCAGCATCCAGTGATGTCAAGCATATAATACTCTACGCTTCGTTGTTTCCTGGGAGGCGGCTAAGCGTAAAGTGAGACTAGTGTGGACTAATGCGCCCACTCCGGGAATCAGTGTTTGCCTCTTGGTCACAGGCTGGAATCACTACAGTCCACTCAGCCTTTCATCCCTCCAAGTGGGATACTATGAGTGCTTTTGAGTTAGGTAACAACAAACATCTGCTATTCAGCGCCAAGAAGCCCCATGGAGGGAATATGTACTTTACAAAATGGGCAAACTGCCTTCAATGAGAGGGTGAGAGAATGAACATAGGTGACGAGAGAGAGAGGAAGAGAGAGAGAGAGGGGAGAGAGAGGGAAGAGCGAGGGGGAGAGCGGGAGAAGAGAGAGAGAGAGAGAGAGAGGGGGGGAGAGAGAGGGAAGAGCGAGGGGGAGAGGGGGAGAAGAGAGAGAGAGAGAGAGAGAGAGGGGAGTGGCTTAATTGCATGGAGAAGAGTGGGAGATGTGTTTAGTTCTTGCCAAGATTGTACCTTCCCAAATAGCATCAGCTTCCCGGTCAGACTGAAGTCGACGCTTGATTTAGTGCATCAGTCGTGGAACACGCCTGGTGCAATCCCAGTTGGTGCGTTGCATTAACAGTGTACATCAGTCTTTGTGAGAGATCCCCTCTGGCATTGGAGACTGATGAAGACAGCGGTATCATGAAGCCAGATGTGTGGACCGAGAAAAGGGGGAGCCTTTCTCACAGCAGATAATGAATAATATCTCACAGCATTCAATGGATCATAGCTCAGGCAGATGGGCTGTCAGGAAATGAAGCTGTCGTGTACAGACAGGTCGCGTTGTTGTTGTCGTCAGCTACAGAAAGCAGGCCAGCCGCCTGGCTCCTTGTTCGCTCTTCGTGGATTAAAGGGCTTTGCTAAGTCAATTGTTTTTCAAGACCACGTCCTCTATTTATAACGGAGCAGACTCACGAAGATATGGGCTGTTCCAGTCCTCACTTTTTATTTGGGGAAAACAACGTTCTAAGAATACCCAGCTGAACCCTGGTGTCTGTCATGGGCATCCCTCGGACAACTTGTGGATCCCACTCACCTGCCCTTTGACACCCCAGAGGCTGAAGGTATTGGCTGCCTTCATTACAAGAATCCCGTAGCTCCACATGTGGCCGCTAGGAGGAGGTAGCAGCCACACCAGGAATGATAAATGTTGCAAGAGTACTACTTCGACTTCCAAGAGTTTTAACCGGAAATATCTCCCTCAGAACAGGTGAGCTTTACTGGTGAAAAATGGAACGCAAAGGAAATATAACATATGGGACTCACTGATCCCTGAGCATCGTTCCCCATCTCTAAGAGACAATCTTGGAATGACCTCATATTTCCACAACTCGGAAGAACTGAGCCCACATCTCTTGTATTTTTGGCCTTATAGCTTTGCTTACTTTCTGAGGTTTCCACCCATTGCTCTACCCCAAACCCTCAGCAACCAAGAGAAGGCTATTGATAGGCAAAGCCTCGACTGTGTGATGTCATTCTGCTAAAAAGTAGCCCTCCAGGGCTTTGTTGAATCAATGTCCATGTCTTTTTCAACCATGGCTTGCCTTGTGGGAAGTTACCACAACAGTTTCCGAAGCGTATAGAAACAGTCGCTTTCAACAAATGTGGCCTTTCTAGCTCTTCGGCTTCTAATCACTTTTCTTTAAGGCCGGTGTAGGTGTTGTAGAGGTTTTCACTTTCCTACTTGTCTCACTATTATAGCGCTTCTTCAGTGTGTCTGGCTCGCAATAATCATTCCGTAAGCTTGCCATCGTTCACTTGTACCTATTTTTAGGTCTGTCAATGAGTTGTGTGCGATGTATCATTGGTAAGGCACTACATAGAGGCATAAATCCAGTCTTAGAGGTCACATCTAGAGACATTTATCCAGCTCTGGAGGCCTTATTGTGGGAGACAGCCCCAGAGAGCTGCATCACAGAAACGGTCCCCGTAAACAACAGAGCTCCAAGAGGCCTCGCGCAGATATAAGGGTGGCTTTCTTACAGCTGAAATTCACAAGACCTCAGGCATTAAACAATTCTTTTCAGGGAGCGTCATGAATTATAGAACTCTCTAGCCATCCTTTTAAGAGCTCAGTTTTATTGTTTGTATCTAGGAAAGAACTGCAGGCACATCTTGCCCGTAAACAGCTTGCCCAATCTGAACTTTACTTCACCCATATGTATTTAGTCATAACCCACCCGTATACTGACTTTACCCACTAAACCAGTGGTTCTTAACCTGCTCAGGGGGTCCTCAGTTCCTTAGAAAATAAAGTGATATTAACAGATTAATAAAGTGTATATAAATAAAGAAGCAACATTGAAAACTGAAATGTTTAAAACTTTCAGTAAATGTGTGGGAACTTGAAAGTGGGAGCTAAAAATCCTGGGGATAATTTAGAGTTTGGAGGATAAGATACTATGCCACAAACGCGATGGATATCCTGTCCACCGTATTACAAGTGCATTATATTCAATAGCACTTGTAATATGGCGGATGTAATATTCGTCACTTTTTGGATGGAGCGCCCTATCCACCAAACTCTAAATTAGCCCCCATGTTGGTATCCTCAGATTGATTAAGGAGAGCAGTGCGTCACACAGAATATAGTATGCATAATGGGTGGATTCAATTGAATTTAGAAAAGCTCCAACCTTCCCGTTAACACTTTAATTTTGATTTTTTAAATATTTGTAAATTAAATAAAATATTTAGTCATTTGTGTATTTGTTTGATGAATGCTTGTTTCTGAATCTTTATGTATTGCTTTGCGGTTCTAATTATTGAAATTGCTTAGGCCGAGGTCCCCAGTTAAATTAATGACTCAGTACGGGTACCCGGATCCCCATAATGGTTTAGTGGGAGATCTCCAGGTTCCAGTAATATTGAAGTGGAGGTCCCATAAGTTAAGATCTACTCCCCTAAACCATGCCCTGAATACAATTATGTGATTTCAGCGACATGTTTATAATTCTTACTAAGTTGCTATTGCCATTGATTGGTCTCTGCTGCACGTAATGTGTTTTTATTTTCTATAGACCACGCTAATAGTCTCATATGCAGACGAGCTATAGAATAATGTTAGACTTTTCGGAAATCTGCTCTGGGATCTGATGCCTGTGACATATGTATACACTTATGCGAGGGTCACCAAGATAACATACAACGATATACTCAACCTGTTAAATGACTCACTGGTGTAAAAGTAGCCTCAAATGACCACCGAATGGCGCATTTCATTACTCTTCAAAACAAACTTTTAAAAAACAACATGAGCATCTTTATAGAAACCTCCAGACGCTTAGCTGGAGGCTCCCTGCCTTTAATGGCCACTCCATGACATCTCTCTAGTCCTTTAATGGCCCATATATTGTTAAAAAGCAGGGATCATAGAGATTGAGGCATCATTTCTATGTAGCTGATACTTCCAGGTTTGAAGTGTCATGTCAAGGAAGTCATATATAGTTTTTTTCAGGCCCAGCAAGCCAGTGTTATTTTATTTTATGTTAATAAATGGAAAAACATACTCAAATGCTTTCCTCAGAGGTCCAACCTCAGACCTGGAAGTGACAGATGAAAATAGTAGCCTTCTTAAGAGGTTTGTAAGAGTAATTCTCTCCCATCAAGATAGGAAACAGTCAACTCCCACATAGGTAGACATCTGGAAGGCTCTGATGAGGGTGTGATATCAGAATAGCGCTATCAGAATATTGTCCAACAAATAAAATGCCCTAAATACCACCTGCAAAAATATCTCACCATTGTAGGTAATGTTTATGGCAGAAAAACATTTCTCTGTAAGACATTCTGACACACAACTAAGTACTGTAAAGAACTGGTATCATAACCATTTTATGGTCCTACATTTACCGACTGTGGAAGAATTAAAATCGTAGCAGGCCTTGTCAAGATTTGAACTAATATCATTCATATTAACGCAGAGGTCAACAGGGAGTGTTAACTAACTGCATCATCCTGGCAATAATAAGTCCGTATAATTCTTTCTAACAAGCAAGCAAATCAAAGCTAGTGTCTGTCTTTATTTCCTATTAAAAGTAGAACTGTCGAGTTTTTGAGCTGACCCTGTTGGTTTTGACCTCCTAGACTCAGGCGCAGATGGGTCGCTTCAGGCTACTCAGATGAAGCTGAAAAGAGCCCGCCTTGCAGATGACCTGAATGAAAAGATAGCTCTCAGGCCAGGTCCCCTGGAACTGGTGGAGAAGAATATCATTCCAGTTGATTCAACTGTGAAAGAGGCGATGAAAGGTAGACCAAGCACTATTTCCTTATTTATTTTCTGCAGCCACCTATGAACAGTATGACGTGGATACGCAAATTTAATCTAGGTTGTATTAACAGAAATAAAGTAGATCATTTATCAAATTCTTATGTCTATAGAGTTTATCTAGAAAGAGTAAAACACCTCAAGGATGTTCTGCAAAGGTGTCCTAGAATGGTCCTCAAGAGGAGGAATGGCACTGGAATTTCAGAACACCTCTGACTGCGTAGATGGGTTCAATTGAGATTTTTTTGCATGCGAATGTAGCTCATGTACATATATCCTAAGAATTGAGGACGGCTCAAGCCTGACACAACTGCAACCCTCAAGGACATATGGTGGACACCGTCAAATGTTTGTAATGAGAGGCTGTAAGGTATTCTTGGATTATGGAAAGTATTTTGCAGAAGGGCTTGCCTTGAGCAAGCTCATTGAAAACCAGTAAGGTTTTCAAAATTATGAGTGTCAAGCATTAAATATAGGTCAACATTTGTGTAGAAAGATGTTAAGTAGGGTCAAGAGTTTGATAATCTGTATTTTAGAGCATATATTACTGGAACAGATGCTTTTCATGGGTGTCAAAAATGTGCATAATTGCACAAAATGTTGGCAAAATTACATGAAATAAACACAATTATGCAAAATGCAAAACTGTCATTTTACATTATATTTTAGCATGAATTGAATCCTCACATCAATTTTTGATGTGAGGACTGATTTTACTCTAAAAAGATAGTGCACAAAAATAAACAACAGGTGCTCATGTTCTGTTGTTCCCATGCATTTGAGAAGAATTTACAGCAAATTAAGCATTTGCTGTAAATATTTACCACAAATGTCACCTAAGTGGCATAATGATATAATTTAAGGAATTTCTGGAACAGTCCTAAATCAGGAAGCTGGCCTGAGGTACTTTGACCGATGGCCCAATATTAGTTGGGCCATCGGTCTATGGTTTCCATGGATGGAGACAGTGGAGGCTTCATCAGGGGGAACATAATGGTTTGCCTAACTCTAAACAGAGCAAGCTAACTGGGGTTTTGCAGAATTTGTGGCAGAGTAATCTTCCAATCAAACCCAAATATGGCTGCTAAGATTTAAAAAATGAAAATATTTGAGAAACTATTTCAAATAGCTGCCCCCTAAATCTAAAACATGCAGGACTGCCACCGCAGGGTTTCGTTCCACAGTAGCCCAGGGCAGAAGAGGTGGGGTAGGGAACGGAAGGGCCAGTGGTTGCCCACGGTGTCATTACTTTTAGTTGTCAGTCTTTGGTATGCAAACATCCTCTGAAGTTCAGATTCTCACAGAAATTGAATTTATAACAAATATAGAAGTGGCAATATACTATGGAATTAAGCCTCGCTTGTTTGGTTTTACCGAGTTCAGAGGAAGCTATACTGAAAAATGTTAATAATTTGCGTTCAGTTTGCTATTGTAGAAAGCGCTCACTCTCCTGGGAGCCTAGCCAAGTTAATTACAAATCATTTTCTATAGATATGGTACTCCAAGCTATTCTAACTTATCCAAAATGAACATGAGAGAGTTGAAAAACAAGGAAGGCAAGCAGGGAATGTTTAAGTCAAACATTATAAAATGTGGCCAATTTGAGGCAGGCTTCTAAAGAAGCTGACATTTTTTATTGCTCACAATTTTTTACTCAGTTTGCACTTTCAGTAAACCTCAGGCACCATGCCTTATGTTGTTGCAACAAACCCAGCATCCTTTTATAGTTTTAAATGCAATAGGTTTCACTGTAATGCAAAAGTGCAGCTGACTGGAAATATATAACGAAAAGGTCCTCAGCAGACAGCGGAAAAGAAATGTCAGCATTTAGTAAACAGAAGGATAACTATAAGCCATTTTGAGGTTACTGATGGCCTGAAAGCATATGTATAAAGAAGTGAACCCGTTGCTGGCTCTCTAGAAGTAAACTATGGCGTAAGAAACACTTCCTGAGAGTCCCCATCGCAGGTGCATGACCGCCACAGAGATCCAACAGAGCAGCGCTTCCCAAACCCTTTAGAACCACCACTCGATATTTAAACAAAAAACTTTTGTGACTCACCTAACTTTAATGAACATGAGATGAGGAGATTTTTTTTTATGAAATAACTGCAATTGCTTGTAAATGTCGGGTCCTTGACCATGCCCTTTATAATTGGACTGTGTCCAAGACATTCATCTGCCCATACAACTGAGTTCTGGAGCTGGAATACTTTATCAGAGTGGGGTGCTGGCCTATGGCATCCTTTCACTGAAACCACAAGGATTCTGAAAAATCTTGGTGTTGATACTAGGGATTTTAGCAAATTTGAAAAACGTCTTCTGTAGCAAAGCATGGCATAAGGCCTCCTAACAATTGTTTTTATTAAAAGGAGGCCCATTAATCCATTTTGGACTCTATATAGGGCATTAGAGCACTTTACATGAGCACCAGAGTATAATACACAAGATCAGATTCATTTTATTTGAAGAACAGAATATTGAGTAGTTTGCTTAGAGTCAGAGGATGTTGAGCCAATGCCCAGACTCGAACCTGGCTCCCCAGAGGGAAAATCAGCAGCTCAGGTCATTAGTCCGCATTCATATTCAGTGGTGGCAGGCTTGTACTGAGGGTGGTGAGGCGCCGAGGTGGGAGGGCACACAAAAAAAAATAATAAAACAATTCACTTACCTTCTTGCAGCATGACATCCTCCTCCCTCAGTTGTCTTCCAGGAAGCTCCTGATGCAGGGAACTGCACTACCCAATCGTGGTGCTGCTTTCACAGCATGAAAGCAGCACCAGGATTGGATAGAGTAGGCTCTCCCAGCGCTCCTAAAAGCACTGGAGGCCTGTGCTTTCTGTAGCCCAGATGTCTAAGACAGTTAAGTTAGAGAACTTTAAAATGTGCATGTCTGACTGGCTGGCCCAAGACGAGTGGCCAAAGAGACATGCGCATTTTAACGCGCATAGTTTCCTGCTGCTGCTACTCAGCAGCGTTGGCCATGCCCCATCCTGACACTTAGTTCAGGGCGGGTTCTGAAAAATAAAACGGTAAGAAATAAACTTTATTACCATTTTATTTTTCAGCTCTGAAGGTCGTGGGGCGACGCTCGTTCATATTTCTTAATGTATGTGTGAAAGTCATACATAAGTGGTATATGTGTATATGCTCATGTACAGTGAGCACATTCTCTGTTGAAATGACTTTGTGAAATAAAAAACAGCAGCAATAAATGGCGGGAAGTTCAGCGGAGTCTTGCTTGGGAATTCTTGCAAGGGTTTGCTTCGAAACTGTACTTAGGGGCACAGCTCATCACCTTTGCACTGGTGCACCGGAAGGGCTCATCATTTTAAATATGACTTACTTACAGACCAGGACTTACACGGCTGCACAGCAGCAAGTGATGGAGTTAGCCTGTTTCTAAGCACTCCCAATTTTAGCCAAGTTGCTTTGATAAAAGTTCGTTTAAACATTTTTTGTATCGGTAATCCGTTCTCCGACATTACCTTGCCATGTAGTTGCTTTGTTTATAATACCAGTGGAGTGACTCTGCACACCCTCAGCCTTTGAATTAAATGTGTTTATGTACCGGAAAAGACGGTTGGATCCTGGCGGGAGGCGGGAGGGGACGCCCGGGCTTGGTTCGCTGCGGCGGTAACGGTTCGAGGGGCTGGTGCGCTGCAGCAAGCCCCGGCTTACCCTCAGCTCGATAGTAGAAGCTTTCCTGCCAAGTTCCTGTCATCACTCGGAGCACTGCCTCTGACGGGACAGGACACAGCGCCTTTTATAAAAAGCACAAGGCAAGATCCGTTGTGTTTGAGATTACAGCGGTGACATGGCGTCCTAAAATAAAGCAAGAGGCAGGCACCGGTACACTAAAGCCAGCAGGGTAGATAACAGGCACACATGGCATTCCGCATGGCCTGCGCAATGTGTGCAAGTCGCTGGCATTAACAAGGAAACACGAGACCGCTCGTGAGATAGCGTCTGAAGCTGTTTAAACACAGCAACGTGTTCGCTTTTGTTTCGCTCTGCTTCCTATTGGGGGAGTTTTGACTTAAAGGTTACTTTTATTTAAAAACTTTATGCATTGTGGGGTTTCGATGTAGTTCAAACTAGGACCAGGCCAGTCTCCTCTGCTTTTGGACTGTGACATCCTCGACATTAAGATCTGAGCTCATGAATGAATAATTGAATGAATGCAGAGTCATGAATAACGCTGCACCACACATCCGTTTATTTCCTTGCCGAACAATAAGAAGCATGGTGGTTTTTAAATATGCATTAGTTTCGCCACTTTGGAGCAATTTGGCACTGCAATTTTTACTAGCTGGCTGGTGCAAAATAACATTTAAACAGAATACTCAATGTGAAACCAAACTTTGCATGCTCTGTTGGTGCAGATGTTTTATTCGTTGGTTGGTGAGTGTAAATGTGTTTTTCAAGGCAGCAAATGGCCAACTTGATCTTGTTGGGGAGGAATGTTCTTATTTTTCTGTGCAGAGGTGTAGCAATAATACTCCCAACGGGCGTGTCTTCCCAGCAGTAGTATTGCAGACACCGATTGGTGTACTTGAGGCCTTCTTCTTGGGGGAGGGTTGCATCACTGGCTCTCGGTTCTCATACCCTGACTTCTTGTGTCTGCATCTTCTGTGCTTGTAAATCACATGCGCCTCGGCTGGCTGGCTCATAGGCACTATGCTTACGTGCTTGAAACATCCCCAGCAATCAGCAGTAGTGTTTTCATGCAGGCCCCCTGAGTTGTGTTGTAATTCTGAGGTTATGGCTCATTGACAGGAGGCTGCATTCAGTTTGTGTGTATGTGTGGTGGTTTGTGTGGCGCAGACTTAGAGGCAAAGCAGCAGCAGCGGCCGGCTCAGGTAAGCGCGGTGTGCCGGGCAGGGCGCGGCAAGGGGGGAAGATGGCAGTATAGGTATTATTTATTTACTCAATTATACCTATTCCGTCGTCTGTCGTCTTCCCCTTCCCACTCCACCCCGCCACTCCCACCATCCCACAGAGTTTACCTGTGCCAGCCGCTGCTGCAACGCAGTCGAGCGCTGTACATTAGATGGAGATGCAGGGAGGCGAGTGGGTCAGCGGAGAGGGTGAATGCAGCTTGTGGGGTCTAACAGAGGTGTGCACGACCCAGGGCTGCAGGGCATGAGACGCTGGGCCGGAGAGGTTTCAATAGGCTTTGAGGGAGCTGGGTCAGCCCGAGGGTCTGAGTTTGCAACGTCCACTGCCCCCTGTGACCTGCCGGACTAGAGGAGATTTGGAGCTCTTTTCTGAAGCAGTGAAGGGATGGTCCTAGGTGGATTTCAGGTGGGAATCAATAGAGGCAGCTTTGCAGCCTTTTGTTTTGATGTATTTTAGCAACTGTTGCAACTGTAAGGGAGAGGGTCTAAAAATGGCAACGTCATAACCAAAGGAGTACCAGAACGGCGACCTACCTTGTATTATGCCTGCAAATCCAACACTGCGCCAGGTTTGCATTGAAAGGAATAGCCGTGCAGTCTGTTACCTGCAGGCATGGTTTTTCATCCAATGTACGCCGATGGTTATCAAAATTCATCACCCACCTGTGGTTTTTGAATGGCCTCTCTGGAATGAGTCTGGTGGCAGAGCAAGCTCAAAGATGGGCATCGTGCCCTTTCCTATAACGCACCACCATAAATAGAGCCAGCAGGCACCCTCACAGGGAAACCACGGACTGATTGTGATTGGCCAAAGCCTGACTGCCCAACAAGTCTGGTTTGCTGCTTTTTAAAGGGATTTCACAATGTGCAAACATATTCTTCTGGTTTCCAGTGCACTTTAATGGTTTCTAATTGTGTGCACAGTTGTCAACCATTGGTTGATCTGCCCCTGCCCTGTGCAAGTGCAGACATTTCATGCAGCGGAAACAGTGCCTATTCTTTCCACTTTGTGCTGGCCCACGAAAGCAGACAGTCACAGGTGTAGAGTCGTGCTGGACACGTCACTGTATTCAGCCACTCCCCAAGGCCTGGTCTCCCACTCACCCCACACCCATCCAGCACAGGCGTCACAAGTGCCGTGGTACCTGCCAATAAAAGGGGCTGGGCGCACATGCCCTGGGCCAGTTGTATGTACCCTACTTATGTATCTGTGAAAAATAAATAAAACAAATTTTGTTGCGTGCGCTGCGTCGCATTTGGCAATGCAGCGCGCGCAACGAACTTCGTTTTTTTTTTCTTCTTTACTTACGTGAAATCGTCCGTTTGGCGCTTTTTACAACCCCGCACCCTTACCCTCCCCCGCGCTACGTCACCGCCCGGTGACACGCCCTTTACGGGCCGTGGCTGCTCCCCGACCATATCCTGAGAATACCCAAGTCTTGACCTTTCCCCTAAACATAGTACTGCAAAACATCCTCAGTATGGACAGCTTTTCCATGGTGCTAAGTTCAATTTGTAGGTGTGAATGTCCACAGATCCTGATTCTATGAACCCAATCTCTGGCAATAAAATGCAGACTTCATTTTGTTGTACCAGTGTTCAACCTACGTGTTCTCGATCCCGAAGAATACACTATGACATCATCTACGTTTCACTGCAAATTGAATGTGTTTCTAGTTTTCTAGACAGAGATAGGCAGGTCAACCGAGGAGTTAGTAGAAATCCTGACAGGCCCAGGCCCCTGGAAGATGGGGCAGCTGGGTCCAGGGAGTTGTCACTTCTTGCAGAAAACCTTATTCAGAAGCAGAAGATGACTCACATCTAACTGGGAAAAGGTAGATTAGGGCTCTCTGTTAATCTACTCATAAGTAAAGAATGACCGAAGATTTCACACTTTTCATGTTTGTTAAAAACAATGTATGAAAAACGTTGGCATGAGTATGATGAATAAAATAGAATAATGTTTTTTCTGCAACAAAGGAATTGTAATTTGTTTTTGTGCATTATTTTTGACACCTTTTCACACAGTGAGCGTATATTGATTAGTGTCCTGTGTAGGGTTTGACTCTGTTCTGGAGATAAGTGGTCATGCTTCATGTGGTTTATTAATCGGTTAAATATGTTCATGGCTTTTTTCAGGTTAATGTTGTGTATAATTATATATTAATAAACTATTATTTTCATAAAAAACAAAAAAACGATTTTACATTTTTTATACCTAGCAGAATTAGGCACAGGCCTGTTGCTGGGGAATATTGTCAAAAGTAAGTAATGCTAGTATTAAAAGGAGCTCTATAACGATTAACTGAAATGATGTGTATTTTAATACTAACAACAGCAATAATAATAAAAATAATATTATTAATAATATATAGTGTGCACATTACAAACTAAATGATCTCTACTTGCTTAATAATTCGTTTTATTACGCACACCAAGACTATTTATTACGTGACTTGGACTTTGGACACATGTAAGGCGAACTTAGCACATGACAATTTCAATGTGTGGCCTCCAGATCTCTTTCAGGAGTCTCACGCCTCTGACCTCTCTTTTTAGATTTTCAGTTTCAAATGTAGTTTTGGAAAACTGTCCACACTTTAAGTGTCTTCTTCTGTGATGCTGATACAACTTGCCTCTGACACAGTCCGGCCTTGTACACCCCCCCAACCCAAAGCCGATCTCAGCTCCTATCTAAGCTGAATCCGAGCAACCTGAGAACACAGCATCACTGTCGCGAACCTACCCCACGCCAAGCGAGAGCCCAGTGATAGAAGCACTAGTGATATTGAACCTGTCTATCAATGTTATCCCCAGGCCGCTCTTCTAGGCCAGGAGACCACTTTTTGTAGAAAATTCAGATGGCCACTTAAAGCGATTATATTTTTTAAATAATCAAGAACACGGTGATTGATAATTAGTTTTTTACCTTCCTTATTCCATAAGCATTTATGTAATTCATTATTTAGTTGTATTATATCCATCAAACTCGGTTTTACATGTCTGGCCTAACTCGTGAGATAGCTAAATGCTGCAATTTGTGTGTAACATGCAGACCACAAGCTCTCTCTGCTTCCCTCACCATACCTTCCATCCATAGGACGTCAGTGACATCAAAATCTCTCCTATTTACGTGAATCCTTCAAGTACCAAGAGCCAATTCATTTTGTGGTGTACCATATATAAATGGCCACATTAAGATTAATCTAAGTAGAGATTTGGACAGAGAATGGCCAAAGAGGGACTGTCAAGATTAGAATGTTGATAGCCTTCTCTCCAATGCGGTGTCAGCTTGATGAGTTGACTCGGCTAATAGGTTTGTTTTCAAAGCACTTACCTAATCAGCAGATCCCATGGGCAGGAGCTATTACGAGTTCTGCAGTACAGCAAAACATGCCTCTAACATGCTGATTATATAAGGAAAGAGCAGCTGAGAGGCATAAGCTAGCCTTGTGTTTAATGTTTTGTGGAGTGGATCCAATTGCAAAAAGTAGGTTAAACGTACATCCCAGAAGAGACTTGAGTTTTGCCCTCACAAAATGATGCTTGAATGCCGTGGGTAGGTCAATGACAAAGATACTGAACCTCTAGAACATTTAATTGTTGTGAAGGAAGAAAAGGATGAAACAGAGATTGGAATGATGAAGAAAATGTAAAACTAAGCCAGAAGGGCAAAAATTATGAAAGAAAGTGTATTTACGTTTTTGTTTTTTCTAATGAAAAAACTCAAATAGATGACCAAATATAATAAATCCTACATGATGGTAGGTCCTTTTACTGTGCTAATACTAACATAACAATATAATTATGTAATTGAAAAGATGAAGAAAGGTAACTATTGAAAAAGTATTGTTACATCCTCAACCTAACTAGTGGTGCCCAGATTTTCTTTAAAGTCGCTTGATGAATCAATGTACACTTCGGCCATCCAAGTTCTGAATGTCTTCATCAGGACATATACAATTAAAGTGAGGTATGGGACGGAATAAATGGTCTCACTATGTACACGTTGATTGATTGAATTATATTTTATAATGCCGTTGTCACCATTCTTTATCCCGGTGAAATATGTATTATAGGAGAGCAAACGTCTCTTTGCTCCTTTCCCTCTTGGATAAGTAGCAAGACAGCGTGGGTTCCCTTTTTAAAGCAGTGCAGAATGAATGTAATCTAGCCCCGGCTATGTGTAACACTAGGAAACTATGTAAAATAAAGGTCGAATCGCAACCTACTTGTGATATCATTCTATGACCTGTGTATTATCTTTGTCGAGGCCTGCTATTGTCACCAGAGAATCCACCAACACCTGTCCTCACGGGACACTGGAGCAGATTCGCTTCCATTTACATGATTGAAATCTGGGTGGTATATATGCAGTGTTTGCTTCCCCAACAGATATCTGCAGGAAGTAGCAGAATATTTGGAAGTTACCATTAAAATATCCAATGAACTGACATTGCTGACTCGGCATATTTCATTGGCGGTGAATTTAAAAATGCAAGACCTAATTTAGAGATCTATGGTGCTGGAAAACCCACTGTTTGCCTGTAGCTGTGTCACTGGACCATGACAGGATTACTTCCTGCACCAGCAGAGTTACCACCACTTGCTTCAGCGCGCTGATGGTAACCACATTGGCAATGATCGCACTGGGGTTACCACAAATTCATAGGAGTTTACAGGAGCATTCTCCTATAGGTCATGCTCATAGTCTTGTATTTGTCTTTGCCAGGGGACCATCCTATGTGAGTGTAGCGCCCATTCCATTTCCTACTGGATAGTGTATGTTTTAAAATCCCTTGGGCTTTCCCCTTTCCCCGTGGTGCATCACGAGAAGAGCTGTAATCATTCAGAAGTCACCTGGCCCGGCCCCTCGACATGTCCCACCTCGGGTGTCTACTGTGCAGGGTCTGTCGTTAGGGATGTTGTGCATCAATCTGGAAAACACATCATCATTATTTTCACACAGTATCGCCATTTCCGTCTTAGTTTGGGAGTGAAGAGGGTCTTAAGGTGAAACATGTGACAGTGACTCCCCATTTTACCAAAGCGCCATCCATTTCTCTTTATGCAAAGGGAACCACGTGAACTTCTCGAAGTCAGAGGATGCGTTTGCCTTCGACGAGGACAGCAGCGACGGCCTGTCCCCGGAGCAGCCAAGAAGCGATGATTCCCAGGGGTCTTCAGCAGGATCTCCGCCGGAGGTCCAGAGCTCCGAGACGGCGTCGGCCAGCACCCCGGCAGCCTTGGAGGTAAGAGCACCCCTCCTTATGCATAGATGGCACACGGATCTGTCCGTAGGACAAAGCTGGAACACGTCACGCAGATTACACCAATGTCGGTGAAGTGAATGCACCAGTGTTTGCAGATTAGATTGATTGCAGTGGAGCGGGTGCACTGTTTGCCTGACTTTGTACTATGTGACAAGTGCAAAGATACGTTTGCAGTCTGACCGTTGCTTATTTGCATTTTGAAGTGCTAGGTTGGTTACATTTTCGGTGGTAACGACGCTGCCATCAGAGGAATCTTGTGTATGGCGCTCGTATCCCATCGATTCTGCTGTGCAGCACCAGGGGAAAGTTTAGCACTTGCAGGCGCCAATGCTTTACTATTGCCTCCACTACAGATGTCATCAAGTATGAAAGTATGCGTGCAGTTGTGCATGTTGAGTTCTCTAAACCTCGACTGTTAGTTACTGTCAGTAATGGGAGATTCCGATCCGGGGCTTGCTGACACGGCCAACCTCTGCGCTGCTCTGGGTGGTCCACTTCGCGGTTGCAGAAAACCAGAAAACAATACGGCAGATTGCAGCGATAGCCACCCCAAAACAAAAAGGAAAGCTGCGCTGCCGAAATCCCTAAACCGCTTTCGTATCCCAGAGCTTACATGTGGAAACTACCAACAGCGTATCACCCGACTCTGTACCAAGAGAAGCAGTATGAACCGAAAATATGATATTCCGATCACACAGAAAAGTCTGCCCGGACATGTGCAGGGCCCGTAGTTTAGGTTCCACCACAATGTGGCGTGGAAAAAACGTGTAGCCACGGCAGGTGCAGCGTTAACAGTGCACCCTGGCATGCAGGCTGCCATAGCGTCTCAGAGAAGCAAAGCTGGTATGCTGTTCATTTCAGAGACATTCTAAGGCATGGGCAAAGTGGGCCCTGGCCTAGGGCCCCTCCTTCATACGGCCGCATGTGTCCTGCAGAGTGTTGCCCTGATGACCTTGGAAACATTTTAAACAGATTTTTTAAAATATCGTTTTCCTTTAATTTAATGTTAATGTAGGTAATGTGTGAGTCTATCACAGACATTTTTCATATAATTTTTCATGTTTTTCAACACTAGCAACAGCCATAAAAAAAGTTTATTTTATAATAAAACAGAACCTCACAAACGAGAAATGGGAGGGGGATTGCAAAGATTATTGGCAATAATATTGGTGCGCTCTGCTGTATATTCTAATATTGAAAGAGGGTCACTATCCGTGAGTATTAAATGTAAACACATTTAGAATATGGACCAGTGTGCCTGTGCACTTTCAGCGACCTGCCCAAAGAGGGCATGAAAGAGCTGAAATTAGATCATGAACCCAAAGCTGTTCCGAACAGGGGCCCCCAAATTACGTTTGGCGAGGGCCCCCGAAATCCTAAAATGTCCCTGCTTTGTTTTTGTTGAGCATTAAACCTACACAAGATGCAATGAAAACTTTGGCCTCGAATCTAAAATTGGTTGTAAATCGGTATATCGGCATATCAAAGGTTTACTACCTCGCATGGATGCAGTTTTAAGACTTGCTGGCATTCACAAATCTTTCCAGAAGTTTGCATGGACGCTGCAGCTGTCGCAGGCATAAATCTGAAAAAAACGCTGTGAATACCTGTTTTCTACAAGATGGCGGCCTTACTGGGTGTCATGGCAAATTACACGCATGCCTGTTGTGAACAGAGGCACACTCGTGAGTGGTTGGAAGGTTAGACTGGCTCCATGCAGGTAAATGGAGGCAGGACGGCCTTTTTCTGAAGACAGACTTCTGCTGACTTTTGCAAGTGTCCATAGTAACAATGTGTGAATAGTCCGTTTAATTCTTTAACCTATTTGGGACTCTCCAACCAATGAATGATACCACAATTGCGTCTGCTAACGTAAGATGACAATCAATAACATCTTGTTGAGATTTATAATAAGTAGAGATGAATCCAACAGACGTCAACCCTGACCGAAGGGTGCGCCCTACCTAAGCTCCGCCGCCTCAACTGAGCACCGCGCACAGAGCACTGAATACATATGAAGTCACAGCGGCCTCTAGTGGCCACGCACAATATTATGGTGTCCTGTGAAGGATCCTGAGCAATTGTTAACTTGGAAATGACAGATGTTTGGCGCTGTCAGCTCGACTTCATTCCTGTGTATTTGTTACACAGTGTACTTGGCGCTGCTCACCTCTATTTTCCAAGCACTTATGGCAGCCAGCCAAGGAATTGTTTCTTCTGCTGGCCTAATTGTATGCTACATATAAAATACTCTGGGTCTTGCATTATCAATGGCAGGTCGCATGCGCCAGAAGCTGGCACTCTGCTCTGACTACTACCTTGAAATCCTATAGGCTCTCATAGGAGATGTCCAGGGACCACCTCCATTCACATTAATGTATAATGCTTGATTTTTGCAAGTTTTTGATTTTGAGCACTTCCTACCCAGACTTTACATTGCTAGACATGCCAATGTTATAAGATTAATGAGATTTACTTTTACTGTGTGTTTCATGAAAATCCGAATGTATTCAGGTGCCAAAATGAATCTCTTCCCATTAGAAAAATTGTGTTTGTTTAATATTTAAATTCCATTCGCTGATAAAATAATTTACTAATCGCAAAGGTAAGTTACACTTGTAACTTTTATCTTTACACATTTGAGTAACTTTACTACTTTTGGCTGTTCAAAAAACCAGAGTGTAAACTTACTCAAAAGTGTAGACTTACATGTCTCCATTGCCTGAAAAAGGGGGTGCAGTCAAATTAACAAGTGTAAGTTATTACTGACAAAAATAAAACAGTAGGAACGCTAGCCCCACACATGGGCAAACACAGATACCACAACACCCTTACATAGAAAGTAATTTAGGTAGGAAAAAAAAACGGAATTGAAATAATGATTCAATTAACTTGTTTAAGATCGTTATAAATATAACAAAATATAATTCAATGTTAAAAAATCAAATCTGGAAATAAAATATATACTTTTATTTAAAAATATTGTAATAAATTTTTTTTGAATTTGTAAATTAATGTAACAATGGCATTAAAATATAATGTAATTAATATGAACTATTAGTATACATCATGTTTAATCATTCTGAATGCATAATAAAACTTTTTGCTTTTTATTTTTTAGTGGTCATTTATTTTTTAATTTATACCTTGAAGAAATAATGTTAACTTAAAACTTTACATATTTAAAGTCATTAAATCTTTAATACAAATAAGTTAATAGTACTGAATCATTTTTATTTTTTATTTTTCTCTTAATTTTTTCTACATTTAAAAGAAATATATACACTTTTTTACATTAATATTTAATATAAAAATAAATCCTATGCCTTTGTGAATACAAAGTCTTCCCTACATCAGCCCTCTAATTTGTTGCATTAAAAAGCACAACTTATGTGCTTCAAATATTCAACAAAGCTTTAACCAGCGTAAAATAAAAATAAGATGAGGGAGAGTTAAAAAAAGGAAACAGGGCGAGACCTATTGGCTATGCCAATGCTTGTTACAGCTTTGCCATGCTCCCAATGATAAAGATGTTTAGCATCAGTAAATTGTATGGTGCAGCACGGATATGGATTGCGACACATGGCATATCTCAAGAGATAACATAAATAGCAGTAATCTATGCAGGTAGTGTAATTAATGCTAATTTCCAAAGTGTCATTGAAGTTTCACCCTTGATTACATATTGATTTTTATTTTCAGTATCCTTAATGCTGCATTGCTTAGGGTTATTATACTCACAACAGGTAACCTAATGGAAACTGTGCTAATATGTGAATCACAAAAATGCAAAAGACACACTCTAAAAGTAAGGAAATGAGCATAAGCTTTTTTAAAGACGAGAACCCTCACTCACAACTTGGGTGACATGCTTCATCATTGGGGTTCCTCTTACACACAGTGCCCGCAAGGTGCACTGTGTGGGCTACAGATGGATTCACATTTGCACAGATGGGAAGATACCCGCATACAGATCAAGCACCTGTACAAAGTAGAGGCAGACATTGTATCTGCTATTGCAAGAAGACCAGACAGCAGTCGGTCTCGGCAACACTCATATACTTAATAAGTATGGTTTTTGTTTTTCACATTTGTGCAGAGTGACAAGACAATGGTCCTGATGAATGCCTTGAACTTCTGGTCACCTGGGCAGAAACATGTCGACCTAGTTAGATAGGAAATATCCTTACTCCTATCGTCACACTGGTTTTAATTCCATCCATTGGGGATAGTTATTAAAGTCCCTTTTTCCCTGTATGAGATGTTTTTAATACACTTTTGATTATAATCTGTGCACTCTGCCCCTCATTCACCTCAAACATTGGAGTGAAAAAACACCTCACGCTCCTCTCCAGAGGGAGAGTTGTAGCCCACACAGTGCACCTTGCGGGCACTGTGTGTAAGAGGGAGCCCAATGATGAAGCATGTCACCCAAGTGGTGAGTGAGGGTTCTCGTCTTTAAAAAAGCTTATACTCATTTCCTTACTTTTAGAGTGTGTCTTTTGCATTTTTGTGATTCACATATTAGCACAGTTTCCATTAGGTTACCTGTTGTGAGTATAATACTTTGGAGTGATATTCCTTTTGGTTATAACTACTCCGTTAGTGACCTTTTTGTGAGATAATAGCAATGCTTAGGGTGACGTGATTTCTTTTGTCTTCAAACGAAGTAGAACAGCCAATTAACCTGCAAAACCGAAAATGGCAACTAATGTTCCTGTAGAAAAACAACACATAGAGCAAATTAGCCGACACTTTGCTGTTTGTATCATCTAGACAAGCACACCCCATTTGCTGCTTATTTTGATGCACAATCGATTGTTAAAACACTAAAAACAAACATTCAGGTTTATGGTAAGAATAAGTTGAGTCCACGTAGCTAGTTTTCGTAATTTCACGTTTGGACCAAGTTAACATTATTTGAAAGGTTCTTGGACTAGATGTGCTTATGTTTGTAATATTCAGGCTTTGTACGGGGGGGGGGGGCTGGAATGAGAGTTACAGGAGAGACCTTTGGACATCTTTACTGAGAAGTTTGAATTCATTGATCAAGGAAGAGAAACTCGGTTTAACTTAATTGTAAACCCCCCGTTTCATGTCCCTTCTGTTATTCTTGTACCATTCCAGATGACTAATCGCTCGCGCACAGGCACTGTTTCTTTTCCCTCTAGTTTAGACCAGGTGCCCAGGTTGTATAAACCAAAGGGCCGTGATTAATGTGTGGAATAGCAAAACAGTAGAATACTTTGGTCTTCAAGGTGCCCTGAACTGATACTTTATGAAAAAGAAAAAGAGGAGGGATGCTGATAATGAAGTGAAAAAAAAGTATTGGTGCAACAATTTCCTGAACCCCTTGGCAAGTGCTGGATTCAGGGCTTTATGATTGACGCTCACTAGAACTGCACGAAAGAAAGATCTGCTCGCCCACACCACACAAAACAAGCTTTCGCAAATCCACTAAGTCTAGCTATGATGGACAAATAATACATGCAAACACAGCATGCTGAAAATGCAATTTGCATGTGTTAGCAAATTAAAGTCAGATCTGTTGTCTTTTTCCATGCTACTTGCTAGTTATCCTGAAAGGGTCAAGTTTCTCAGTGTCCTAAGCGAAATATTAGTTGCTGTTTTGTGCTTCCAATGCTTTTTGGGGTGAGGGGAGGGCGTGTGTGTGTGTGCTTGGGGGAGGATTTCACCGCTATTGCCTGTACCATACTTGTGCTGTATATGTTTGTGTGTGAAGGAAGCTTGCACTGCTGCTGTCTGTATGTGCTGTTTTCTGCAGTAAAATACATGCTTTCTGTACACTGTGCATGCATGAGATAGAGAATTGAATGCATCGAGTTTTACTGTACTTGTTTTTATTCAAAACAGTCCCTCATATTTATCTCTTTCTATGTATTAAAAAATATATTCCTTGGAAAGAGAAAACATTACATCTGGCGCCATCTAGCGGTCTGACCATGAAATGACAACAGCAGATTTACATACAAAAATCTATAAATATTAGGGGCGGGAGAAAAATTCCATTCCGCCGTTGGAATTCATGGAATTTTGCCTACTACACGTTATGATTATAACATGGTTTTTCGGCAAAATGTTGGTAGGCGCGAGTGAGAATTCGTGTCCCCTAGCACGATTTTCGGGCACTAAGACAGCATCCAGTCAGATTTTCTCAGCATGGGCGATCACGGGCATTTACGACCGTTCGCAGTGAGAAATCTGCCACTCGAGTAGAAAATCTACTTGAACAGCAGCAAAAAAGCAGCAGAAACTGCGAGTTCCACCTACCCCCAATAAATATATAAATGCTGTTTACGAAGAGAGGGCCGGGCCTAGGGCATACTACCCCTTATGGTCCACTGTTGTGACAGTTTTGAAAAGTGGTTATAAGTCTGAGGGTACACAATAGATTACTTACAACACCTTTAACTGCACCCGTGCTACCATGTGAGTGCAGGAATCTCTGGGCAGTCAGGCTGCTTTGCCAAGGGGAGAGGGAGGGAAGAAGGGAAGGAGGAAGAGAGAGAGAGAGGGAGAGGGAGAGAGAGAGAGAGAGAGAGACAGACCCAGGCGTGTCTGTGTACATATATCGCCGTAACAATATCTACCCCCATCACATACTTAAGGACAGTGTCAAGGTGAGCACATATGGAGGTACACACTTGTTCTTCTTAAGTTAAATTCTGTGTACCTCAATGATATTCTAGAATTGATATTGTGGGCTGGATATACCTGCAGGTTGATAGTTTAAATCTGATATTATGGTAGAACGCCGTACAGTCCGCATTCCACGTTCTCTAGCGCCCTCTGATGGTGGGACAGTTCTGCACCTCTTCTGTACTCACATTGCTTTGCACATAGCCAAGAGGAGCGCATATCAGCTTATTCCCCACTTTTAATGCATAAACATATGACCTGTAGAGTACCAAACTGCAGCAAGGATCTGCAGTTTGAGAGGGTGAATGGAATATTTTCTCTTTTACTCACTATAACTTTCCATGCAATGGAAACACTTCTAGTTTACATGTTCTCTGTGTCACCGTCCCTGTTTGCCAGGACGCCGTAGTTGCAGCCCAGGGGCGTCAGAAAATGAGACAAAAATCCACTGTGCCACTGCGTGACAGTAACTTAGAAGTTACTTTCACTCTGGCGTTTTACAAAACTGCATTTTACAAACAAAGCAACAATAAAAAAATGCCCTAGCATTAAAGAGACTCCAAATGTATATGTGGCACTAACATTTGCATATTTGAAAGATGTGCTTGTGGCTAAACGTATTTGTAAGGTATTTTGTCACTATGATACATACTCGCGCTCTGCATCCGTTTACATGATATCAGTGTAAGTATGCATTCAGTGTCTACATTTACAGTAGGCAAAGGCGAAACTGGAACAGCTAGAAATGACAAAAAGATTTCTTTTAGGGTTTGAGGTAGCATGACATGTAACCCTTCATCGCTTCTCTCGCTTCTCTCGCTGTTGGCTTCTCTGCCTCGTTGCTCTCTTCGTTTCCTTTCTCAGGCCCAGATTTACTAACTTTTCATGCCACGAAGTGCAGCGGTTACATCTGCTGCACTTGGTAGCACGGAGAGAACACAGTGCAGAGCCACATCTGCTCAGACTGGTCTGCTGCCGCCATCAGCTGTGCTGGTGCTACACCAAGGCTGCCTTGCGCAGTGTAGAGCCTTGCACCGTGGTGCCGAGGTGACTGGGCGCTATCTAGCATTGGATTGGTACTGGAAACATACCCTTGAGTTCTAATTCCTATGCCCAGACAAACTCAGAAGGATGCCAGGTATTAAATGTGTGCTGTGCACTGCCACACACATACAATATACCTTTTTGAGACATAGAAACATTACCTCTTTTTGATTCCTGTTTTAAGTAGCTATTGACTTTTCATGCAAAGCTCTGTCTGGCTATCTTAGTAGATCTGACTTTGAGCCAAAACCAATGGCTGTGCGTGCTCATCTGCCCACTAGCCCCTTTGACACAAAGCAATGCAAAGCAGTGCAAAGCTTTGCCATGCAGAAAGGTCTTAGCAAATCTCGGCCTCGCTTTGGATCTGTTTTTGGATCTATTCTTCCCAGATAGGTTTCACTGACACTTTCAGTGGTTACTGGACCTCATTTCTGCTTCTGACATTATACATTATCTTGAAAGTAATGTGGCCCCCTCTCCTCTGTAGACAACACATGGACCACCAAAGCCTCCATTCATCTATCAATTAAATACAGGTGTGGTTTTGAACCAACTGTATGTTCTCACCGGTCCCCGTCACGTGCGGCCCTCTTTATGCTGCCCATGTGGTTTTCCAGTTGCTGGCACTGTCAGACTCTAGTGCAGTTCATGCCTATGATGGAAGCGGCACTGTATGAGCTGCAGCTGCTCTGAGGTTTGGCTGCTTCACTGCTGCTGTGCTTCATACTGCCATCTGTCTGTGTTCTGCATCTAAATCCTCCCAGAGACCCGCAAGCCATGCATTGGCCAATGTTCAACTGATGACACAGATGAAGACTAGCTACATAGGCATCCGGCTATTCCCAGCACCCTGATGTAAGGTCGTCATAACCTATTTTGCATCACCTCTTGTGTTTCACTCCTGGTCTAGCTCTTCGATGGCGTTGGGCAATTCTTCCTTAGACCTCCGGAACTTCTGTTTGGCAACATTTTTAGATTAAGTCGACATAAAACAATAGGAATATTTTTTGATTAGCCTTCCTTGGTGAATAGCAGCTTTACTGACACGCTTGTCGAAATAGCATAATCCCCAGTAACAAGATGCGGAGCACAAACACGGTACTAGGAACCTTCATACTGTGATAATAATGGTTGCCTAACAAAGAAACTCTCTAATACTGGCAATGAAAGTCAATGCTTTAATTGTAGACGCATGTTGACATCAGACCACACTACACAAGCTCGAATTACTCCTTACTTGGCGCTTGAAACGTGTCAATAGCCTCGTGGTCATTGTTTCCCTTTTTCCTTGTAGGACCCTTCATCTGGCTCTGAAAATGGAGTCTGTGACCAGGGGTCTGTGCAGAGTGGTGAAAGCCCGGACCACAGCAGCGAACAAATGTCACCTGCCATCCCGGTCTCAGCTGCAGTCAAGGTGAGTAGGGAGTGAGCTTCTCTTTCACACATTTTAGCAACAGTGATTATTTATATAGCGCTACCGAGAAACGAAAGCCACATGTCAAGATTTGGTATTACTATTGTCCAGACTCAGAAGGCTGAAAGCATGAGACAGCTCAGCAACCAGTTTAACTTATGACCTGTAAGGATCTCCATGATGTGCAATCAAACCATGGACCTTTCTTGCACTTTATGACCCACTACTAATTATGGGAGAACATTATTCTAGCATTTAGGATCTATTCTGGAAACTTAAAAAGTCCAGAATGCTTGAATCTATAAGGTATTCTCTAACAAAGTTTCTGCGGTCATAATTAGGTGTATACACCACATACATTTCACAATAGTCCAGATGTGCAAACAATACATTAGCACTATGTTAGTTGCTTTCTAAACAAGGATGGTGAAAGCCAACAGTGATGATCCATGATATTATTACCTAAATGTGGCCAAAGTGTGTTATCAACAACCCCAGATGGGTCTCGTCAAGTAATCTATCCGCATCCATTTGACGAGATATTGGTGATCATTCGGGCTTCTCGCCCATTTGCTGCTACCACTCAGTGGTTCATCTGGATGCTTTGAGAAATATCTCTACTCAGGACAGAAGGGCTCTATAGTGTTCTTCACCTGAGAAGTGGCCATCTTTAGCCTCTCTCTCGAATTACACGGGACACCAGATTCTTGCCCACACACAAGCAAGTCGCATGCAGATCTGGAAGAGTACCACAACAATGGCCACCTTTAATCTTGTAATACACTCCTGAATTTGTTGATGTACTTCCTGTACTAGTCTAGGTGGAGAGGAATGACATCACATCAAATAACCTCTCCACACAGGTGGGATAGGTGATATTTTCCTGCCCATCCAAGCATTCCTTCTGAGCAGTTCACTGGAATGTTTGTTGAAGAGATACACGTGGCGTCCTCCCCTAGTCGGTCACCTCGATCCTCCCTTATACTCTGGTGGTATCATGTAAACTCACCTGTGCCTACTGCCACAGTGCCCACATTTATAATACAATGTGGTGTTCTTACCACTGCTTGCTTACCGCCACTGGAACTTGAACAACAAGTTGACCTTCGTTCCAGGCAGTGTCAAGAAGTGCAGACTACCTCGGCTACATTTTGTCACTGGTGGGTGCCCCGGCCCAACACTGTTAGGCAGTAGACCTATCCAACGAGATGTTGAAAGGAGCATATGGGAATAATGATCAGCTCTATTCCATACTGAGGAGATAAAGATGCAAAATAAACCTGTACCAGTTTTAACCAGTAGGTAATGTAATTAAATCAGATTCTGAGACCGTCTATTGAGGTGTATTGAAGGAACCAAGGCAGAATGTAAAGCACAGTAGTTACTGTCAATGCAAAGTTTTTGCATCAGTCCTATAGGGTTGAGGATGGGTGGTCTAATTGTTTAAGTGCTTGTTATGGTGCCCGATTACTAGTGCCTCGTAAAATTCCGCTACCCACAGAAACCACGTCCACGACTAGTATGGGGGCCGGAGCTCCAAGTTTATGTGTAGAATCTAACAGCGTGATTTTTCACCCGTTAAATTTCAATAGGTTAAACCTGGTGAAATCTACCAGGCGCGGATTGCCTGGTAAATGATCAGCTAGGTGGACTGTGGTGCGGGAAGCAGCAAACTCGGACCCACTTTCTTTGTAAAACTCGTAATCACCCTTTCTTATTGAATGGGTGGGGTAACCAATGGTCCATGGGATATTGTTCTTTATCAAGTGCAATAAATAATGCAGCTGTGAAGGACTCGTAATCGAGGATTTACGTGGTATAGTTGTGTATATTGCCGTGTTTTGGTGCACAATTCCCGTGGTGCTCGGATTAGGCTCTACGCAATGTAAGGAAAAAACAATACAGAAAAGAAATAACAATGCAATTATAATCGGAAAAGAGATGAGCAATGACCGAAGAAACAGGATAAAAACCAACGGCAAATTAATATAGCAGGAAAAAGCTGTAAATCAAAGAACACAACAGCTTCTCGGATAGGACTAGAGGTTGGAACAGGAGACGTGTCTTAAAAGCAGCGCAGCACAACCTAAAGTGAATCTGACAGCAGAAGGAGAGCCAATGAAAATGAAACTAAATAGGGGTAATACGGTCATACTTCCGGGCTCCAACTGCCAGACGTCACGTGCAGCATAATGAGCAAGGTTCTCTTCTTTTGGCCCGGGTTGCACATTCCATGAGATTGGGGTGGAGGGAGAAGTAACTTGGTCATGAGGGCCGGGGGGGTTGGGGGAAGTAACTTGACGGGAAAGCTGCGGACCCCAGGAATGGTTTGGTCTGCCTGTAAGTCCACCTCGGCGTTAGTACTCGCTGTATTATTATCACTTTATTACACGCTGCACTGCTGAGTTTACCCGTGCACCATCCCCAACTTGTCCTCTCTTCCTCTTCCCGTAGTAGAGAGTAGGGGCGTGGGGCTGAGAAGGAGGAAATGCACTTGGGTGGTGCATTAAAAAGGGGAATATGCAGAGCAATTGAGGGCAGAGGAAGGAAGGTGGAAGGTGCTGGCGGATGCAAGAGTAGATTGTGCATGTCTCCAATGAATCAGGAACAGAAAGATGCTGCAGGGTGGAAGAGAGGAAGACATAAGCAGGTGTCAGATGGGAGAGATGCAAGTGCAGCGAATCAAAGAAAGGTGCAGGAGGCTGGAATGGCACAGAGGAAAGCTGTGGACAGATAGAGTAAGGTACCAGGGGCATAGAGCTCACACGGCCTCATTTAGAGTTTGGCAGGCAGTTACTCCATCAGATATGTAGCACAACATCCTGTCTGTCTTATTACAAGTGCATTATATCAGAAATGGCGTTTTTGCAAAACGTCATTGTTTATGTGCAGGCAGGGACACCTTCCTGTACATAAACAATCATAAGAGGTGATTTCGTCTTTCTATGTGTGCTGCAGAATACAGCACGCATAGAAAGAGGACAAAACTAGGAGAAATGAATACCTTTCTCCTCGTTGCACCTCCCTAAGCCTCACATTTACGAATTCTGGTAAATCTGGAAATGTGTCTGGTTCCATGGGTGTTGCGTGGGAACGCCCATGGCAACACCCATGTGCTGCGTGCAAAGGGGCCATATTTACAAGAACAGAAAAAGTCACGCAGGGTGGCTTTTCCTGTCCTTGTAAATATGGGGCACTAAAATGCGCGGCTGGTGCGTCACAAAAAGTGACGCACAAGGGGCTTGTAAATCTGGCACTTTATCTGTATCATTTTGAGGAAGGAGCAGATGGCAGCATTAATGCTTAGAAAGTCAGGGTTCTGAAAGGAAGGGGGGGGGCGATTGGGGACAAGGGAAAATTGTACAAGAGCCAGGAGCAGCTTGAAAGAGGAGATCAAGAAGGTGCATGGATTAGAGCTACAACCAGGTCAGGATTTGGCAGTTTCAAGAGAGTGTCTGGCAGATGGAGGGATCAAAGGACTCAGTATCATGATGGCTTGGTGGATTGAGGCTCAACTCGGAAAGCACATGGAACTAGGAGGTCAGTGTGAGGACGGTACCAAGGAGCTGAGAAGCTGTTTGATCAGAGCATTGAGAGGAAGGCACGGAGGTGCATGGCTGCCAGAGGGAGTTATGCAGCAGGGACATTTTAGATAGCATGAGGAGGTTGGCGATCTGAGAAATGAACGCATGGGTACCAATGAGAGGAAGGAGAAGCAAGCTGGGTGACCGCTGTGAGATTGCTGCTGTAAGGCACACAAAGATGGCAGAGAGTAATAGGAAGTAAGGTGAAAGAGGCTAGGTGACCAGAGAGTGGAAAGTAAAAATGAGGAAGAAAGACAGGGAAAAGTGGAGAAAGTAAAATGTCTGGGGTTCAGGAGGAGGAAAGATGGCCATGGAGGGAAAGTAAAAATATCTGGGGTTCAGGAGGAGTCTATAAGGACATGGTGGTCACAGGAAAGACTGTGAATGGTGTTGGCTGAGATGTAGAAGCAGATAGGATGCTGATAGACTGCTAAGAAGAGAGATAGTCATGCTTCCCTGAGGTTAGGTCACTGGGTAATGTAGCTGGCTGACTACCTTGGTAATAGTGCAGAGAGCCGACTAAATTCTTGTTTGTAGAGGGGTGCATGAGCTGCTGTCTTAATAGATAGTATCAATACAATAATAATCTATTATGTCTTAAACGCACATTACATAGTACATTGTTTCATATGCAGTTCCTATAAATTGTTTGAAATGTGTGTGTAGTTTACTGACCTAGGAAAGCTGAAAGGCTGAGTCGACTTTGGCGTGGTTTGGGTCTGCGACCTGCAGATCATGCTCGATCTCAGCAGTCACTGCTCAACGTGCTGTGATTTTTTACCGGCGTTTGTTGTTGTACCCAAACTCCCAGATAGTTCACTTGGGCTCTCAAAGTGTTGATGAGGACGTTCTAAGGTTGAGGTCTTTCCACCAGTAGGGACTGAGATCCTCGTCTGCTCCATTTGCATTTTGTTTGAGAAGGCTCTGAATTGTTGCCCATAATCTAGATTTCATGTGTGTGTAGTGAGGGGATGGGGGAGGTTATGGGGCACAGCCATCCTCAGACTTTGTCCCAAAAGGCCATTTGGGTCTGAAATGCCGCTAATATAGTCTTTCAAAACAGGCAAAGCTACAAGGAGATGCCAAAAGTGTAATGCCACCCAAAGATCCATGTGTGTGTGTCAGGGAAAAGGCATTAGTGTTCCCGTTATTTATGAGAAGAACATGATGAGCAGACTCTTCAAACCCATCAGCACAGTCTCATTCGGCGGCGCGTGCCTGGGAGCGCGCCAGAGACGACTGCTTACATTTTCCACAGCACTGAGCCAGCTTGGTTGTGCAGCAGACTGCAGCTCCCTCCCCCGCTGTGAGTGACTGTAGCACTGCAAACTCTATCCAAACATTAGAATGAGTGGATTTGTGAAAGTAATGGACCCACTCCAACTCCAGCCCATGAAAACCAACTGCCGGACACGCAGGGATAGGACAGAAACTCCTAATGCTGAGCGCAAACTTGAATTCTATTCTTTAAATCATGTCTTTCCATCGCAAAATACCATGATGTACAGATGGATCATTATCAGAAGACCAAGGGCCTTATTTATGACGGCCTTCGGACACTTTTGCACCGCCGTTGCGTCACTTTTCTTGATGCCGCGATGGCGTAAACAATGCACCACGTTGCGCCATATTTACAAGGTGATGCATCTAGGCAAATGCATCACTTTGCAAAGCCCTGCACCACATTATACTTGCATCAGGTATAATGTATGCAGGGTGGGCATTCCCACGCAACAAAGCCTCGTAGGAGTGGTGCAATGAAATCAATCAGATTTTATTGCGCCTCTTCTAGGACGTCACTGCGTCAAACCCTTGCGCCTGCCTCATAGCAGACGTAAGGGTGACGCAATGCTCTGTGTATAGGCCTGCCTCATGCATTGCTGGAGTTGCGTCATGCTTGTGGCACAACTCCAGCAATGTGTGACTTTTATACCGACAGATACGGCAGGATTCCTGACATCTGTCATTCCTTGCGACATGGAGCGCCGTACATTAAATACGGTGCATCAATCGTGTCACAAGGAGGGCGCAGTGAAAGCTGTTGCATCGCTGTTTTGTCGTAGCAATATGACAGTTTTTCATAAATGAGGCCCTAAGTACCTTCTGCAACCTTAATTGTCGTTAATGTCCTACCTACTATATAACTATTTGTCTGCCTTCTGGTGCAGACTTTTGCACTGTGCCCTTAAACTAGCACCATTATGACTTTCCATTCATTGGAACGTTGAGAGCGACTGACCAATCAGGTTGTTCTTAATTTATATTATTACTGATATAGGCTCTCAGATGAGACTATCTCTCAGCTAGCACCTGAATGAGAAAGGACGTGAGATGGGCGTGACAGGCAGTGCTGTCACATTTATTCATTGAACTTGGATCGAGTCAACAGTAGTAGTGTGGCCTATTACTCTTTTTGTGCGTACTTTCTTGCGTCTCGAGTCCAAAATCTGGTCGAGGACCAATAACTATCATTATAGACTGGCTATGGTCAGTAACGCTTCATTTCTAGTCTTTCCTTCAATGTAAATCACAAACTGAATTGGCTTTTGCTGCTTAAATAATATGCATTATCATTGCTCCTTTCCATGGTGTCATGTTATCGATCTTACAAGACAGAAAGGCAGACTCAGCCCTTCCATGATTTCAGTCCGTCATTGGTTTCTAGTACTCCCAGCTACTAAGCTAAAAGTAGACAACTAAATACAACTTCCACTGTACAAGATCCCCTCACCTGCTCGTGCTGAACTGTGCCTCGGCCATGTCCCAGTCCCACATCCAATTAACAGTGAGTCCTTCTTTACTCAAGGGCACTCACACATTCACATTGTCATCTGATTACCTGTTGTGTTCTTCCGCCCTGTGCTGCGCAGTCCAAGCTGTCCTGTGACAAGAACCGCCACAAGAAGCCCAAGGACACCAAGCCGAAGGTGAAAAAGTTGAAGTATCACCAGTACATTCCGCCGGACCAGAAGGCAGAGAAGTCCCCTCCCCCCATGGACTCTGCCTACGCCAGGCTCCTCCAGCAGCAGCAGCTCTTCCTCCAGCTGCAGATCCTCAGCCAGCAGCAACAGCACCATTTCAACTATCAAGGCCTCCACCAGTCCCAGCTCAAGTAAGTGCTCTTGGGTTTGGATGGGAATACTGTCCCTTTGTGACGCAGTTCTGCGGTTTTTACCCAGTCACCTCAGTGATATGGTGAATGAAAGAAAAGCGGAAGCCATGTTGGAGAGAAGCTGCATCCGTAATGAAAGCTGTGAGTGAGTTCACACAGAGGGTCAACTCATACTGCCCAGAGCCTATCTTGACTCTTGGACAGACAGCCACAAAGCAAACTTACAGAAAAATGTGTGTGAGTTATAATGCTTATTAAAATTAGGGGTTGTGTGACATTTGCGTAATATCCTTTCGCTAAATTCGCAACACATCAGAAAATTGTTGTGAAATTGAAATTTTGCATTTAGCACGACATTTAGGGGGAGATTTACAAGCCCCTTGCGCCACTTTTGCGTCACTTTTCCCATGTTAAAAGTGCCGCAAAAGTGGCTCAAGAGGATTGTAAATCTGTCCCTTAGTGTGAAATGCATCCTCATGTTCATTTTGGATACGATGACACATTTTCAGGAAAAAAAAATAGGGAAAAACATAAAAGTCGAGAACAGCCACTCATGATCTGGTCGTTAGCATTGTTGCCATGCTCCTACGATTGCATTTTTGCCCGAACAGTGTTCAATTATACAACCAGGCATAATGGAGTAATGTTGGGAATTTTACAAAACAAGCGTAAAGCAAAAAGCCAGAATTTACTCAAGATTAAACCAGTGTAACGAAGATGTTACCTGGCCCTCAATACAGTACTCTAAACAACAATACAGTGTAAGAAAGTGCAATCTCATTGTCCCTAACCAAGCTGGATTAAATGTATAAAAGTCATAGACATGGAGAGATAAAATGGGATATGTGATTTAAAAATTATTAAACTGTAGAAACAATGAGAAAAGTAATTTTCAGTGCAAATTAGAGGGAGTGGCAGGAAAAACATCTCTCTGCATAGGAGTTCAGAAATGCCTAGGAAGCAAGCAAGACCAACCCTTGAATAGAGGACATTGGGTGAGCGTTGGAGGGTTGGACGAGTCAAATGTAGTTTGCAATTCTACCTTTTTTATGGGAGTCAGTTCAACTTTTCAGGTTTGTCCAGTAGGTTTAATCCTGTGAAGCAATGTGGAAGGCAGGTGCTCCCTTTTTCAGTGCTAAGTCAGTGTTTTTTTACAAATATAGAAATCCTCTGAGGGGAACAATAATGTTTTCATTCTGAGAAGGCTGCACACTTCCACAGTTAGGTGCAGCTAGACCCCTTATGGCTATGAAGTATATTCCCTGAAAAATCAAAGTGTTTCCCACAAATTGCAAAAGAGACTGAAACATGCTTTCTAAGTAGGTCTTTCTTCTGGCTGAAAAATATCCAACTGTTCTGCATGCTTCCTTCGTTCCAGGATCTTTAAGCTACATGCAGCCTAAAATATAGGAGGCATGCCCACAAAAGGTTGCAGGTTTTCCACATCAGAGCAATGGCTCCCTGCGTGGCTGGTTCAAAAACTAACCACCTCCAAAAGATCACACCATCACCACAGCCAGAACTACTCCTGACAAGAGTCAAAGAAAAGAAAAAAAAGCAGTTAGGAAAAATGACTATCCCATTAACACAACCAGGATCTGTAACAACATTCCCATAACTATTAGAAATGACCAGCGCCTCCTCCATATTAGATAAGGGGTGCCTCTTCAGAGAATACTATCACAATACTATAAAAACTTCTTACTGTTTCAGTCTATATTCCACATAACTAATGATCTTGGAACATATTATTGGCAATAGCTATGTGCAGTGTCCCCCGGACAAGGTTTACCCTCTAAAAATACCCACACATACACACAGGTCAGATTTACAAAGATTAATGTATGAGTAAGTGTAACCTTCTCCTTTAGTACTCCTGTCTTCTTCATAAATTTCAAGAGTAAGCAAGGATTATTCCTGAAATTCAGAAGTTCTACCAGTGCAAGCCACTGCAAAATCTAGACTGAAATTTAATTGGAAGCATGGTCAAATTACTCTTTTCCTCAGCTTTGGGACAATTTCTTGAAAGCAGAAATTGAAGTTGGAGTTTAGGGCAATGCTGTAGCAGGTAAAGCAGGGATCCACCTTGTTCTGGCAAAGCATGTGGCACGTATTCCTTGTTCTCATTTTCAGGATTCAATTGAGGGGTAGTGGTCATGGCATCGGTTCTAAATGTGGAGAGGCCATCAATTGATTGATACGTACCCCTGAACAAATAAATCTGCAAGATGGTGGGTCCAGTAAGCCCACTCCTTTGTTAAAAACAATCCTTTGCTGAGCAAAAATATTTGTCACACTTGTGAAAACACAATGGAGAAGATCACCTTGTGTACAAACAAAATATGTGTAAAACCAGATGTCTTATGTATATAAAGGGCCATATTTATTAAGGATATGCATCGCCCTTTCGCCCCGCAAAGGGACCTAAGGGTGACGCAAAACCTAAGTGAGATTTATCAAGCCAGGCAAGGCCACATTCCGTGGCCCTGCTTGGCATGGCTCTGCAGGACACATACAAAGAGGAAAATTCATCTCAGAGTTGTTCTGTGAGGCTTCCAGTTGTATACAAGAGAACATGTTGCATCCCTAGAGCTCTTGCAGGATTATAGTCTATAAACGTATTTTTATATTTCTTCTACAATCACTCCCTCTGGTTGTGTCAGAATTCAGAACATCGTCTGCAGAAACATAAGTATTGTGCCCTTAACATCATGTAGAAAAATGTGTCTCATTGCGTGATCAGCCGTGGCCCATGCAGGTAAGAGCGGTGGTGAGGTGGGGCTGGGGTGGGGGGATTTGACAGACGACCACGAGGGAAAATAAAATAAAGAATACATTTTTCCTCGACATCGTCTATTGACCTGGCCCCACCGCCCCACCGCCCTTACCTGCACGGGCCACAGCAGCCAGTGATTTGCACTTCGTTGCATTACTCGCGATTTATGAAGCCCCTCAGTGCCACGCAGGAGGCCTTGCGTGGCTTCATACATATCATTTTTAATTTGTGCCGCTCTTGCACCATGTTGCGTGGTGAAAGAGCGACGCATAGGGGCTCTTAAATATGCCCCACCGTCTTGTGTATCAAAAAGGTGTGTCCCAGGAATGCAAGTTCAAAAGCCAGACTTTTATAACCCAAAATATATTCAGCTGCTGCAATTTATATTACATTTTGTGCAAGTGTTTTCAAATGGCATTTTCGTTTTCAAAGGAAGATACTTATTACTGTGAAGAACTGTCTTCTACAAAGCAGAAAGCATCCTGCAACCACAAAAGATCACGTGGTTGTTTATTATCTGGTAAAATGGCTGAAATTACCATGTAAAATCATCGATATTTGATCCATGAAAATGAAAGTCAACCATTTCAGGAGTTGTGACATCTCGTATTTAATCTGTAGCCGTTCAAAGGGCATCACTATCATCTCTGCCTTTTCAGAAGAGGCTTAGGTGGTGATCACCCGGTAGTGAGCCACAACAGCAGTCACGGCTGGCATCTATGGGGAGTGGTGGGGCGGGTAAATGGGTGGTGAGTATAAATAAATATTAAAAACTCTTACCTTGAACACAGCCACCTCCTCACTGTACCTCCTCCTCTTGCTGCTGCCTTCCAAAGCGGGCCCCACCAACTGTCTTAACCAATCCTGGTGCTGCTTTCATCAGCATGAGAGAAGTGCCAGGATTGGAGAGACCAGCCTGTCTTGTCACTCCCGAGGACACAGGAGCACTGCACTTCCTCTAACCCAGCTGTCTTGGGTTAGAGCGTTCAAAGTACGCATGCCTGGCGGGCCATCGAAAGACGGCCGGGCAAAGCAACATGCGCACTTTGAAATGTGCCCAGGCAGTCCACCATCCTCCCTGCTGCTGACTCAGCAAGCCCCACCCTGTCCTGACCCACAGTTCTGGATGGAGAGGAAGAAAAAGAAAATGGTAATAAATTAACTTCATTACCACTTTATTTTTAATCTCTGGGGCTTTTGGGGCAATTTCGGTGGCGGGGCGACTCCTCCGCTCTCACACAGGAGCCGCCCCTGAGCAAGAGGGCATCAGGTTCATTCTGGAAGTAGTGCATGTGATGCGCTTGGTCCGATGGCCAAGGGAAGTGGTGCACCTACCTTGCATTTCTGAAAGTATCCCTATTTCTGCCTTTTCACTGTCGAGAAAATTCATAGGTCATAATTCACTTCCATGCATTGCTAAATATTTCTGTGGGGTTTGTGTTTCTCCTTTTGGGTTTATCAGTTAAACAGATCTCCCTTGAAGGATTGACGAACTATGACCACCCTATTCGTTTATTTTATCATTTACATACACATTTGTACAGCACTTTAGAAGGAAAGCACATTCATTCATAATAAGCAGGAAGTTTCAACAGACACATTTTTGAAATGCTTAAAAAGCAGGGCTTTTTCTTTCCAGTTACAATCAGATTGTTTAATAATAATAGACCTAATAATTGTAATAATATATGGAATTATGTATGGGTAACAGTAAATTACTGGGATGTTTTCACCAAGGAGTTTTTAATGACATCAAATAGACAACGAGAGCAGAGCTCGAGTTTTCTACGATGTCACTCAGAACCCCAGGGTCGAAATCATCCCCGTAATTGACTTTTAACCCATCTGCAATGTATGGGCCCAAAAGTCATTTTCTACTGCTACGCAGGGGCAGAGGAGGGGTGGGGGAGCCATACATAATATTGCCTCCGTTATGTATCCCTGTCCAAAATGTAAATATTGTTTTTACAAATGTACCAGCCATCCTTATTTAGCATGCGCACTTCCCTGCCTTTCTTCCCCCTCCTGCAGCTGTGCTTTCTGCTTTCGGTTTAAGCAGACAAGCCCCACTCCACTTGCAGGCCTAAGATAGTCCTGTCAACCTAGCCTGGAAGGCCTTTATGACATAGAACAGTGGATAATGAGTTTTGTTGTTGTTGCTACGTCATAGAAGTGAGTTACCAGATCTAGTATTTGGTGTATACAACAGAGGCTTCCTATGGAGGCAATGCAAAACCAATAGAATTAAAGATGGGTAACAGTGAATTACAGTGATGTTTTTCACCGAGGGGTTCTGAGAGATATTAAATAGACAACTAGAGCAAAGCTCGATTTGTCGAAGATGTCACTCAGAACCCGACGTGAAAAATATCCAGCGGTGGCTCCCCCTTAATGGCGGAGGAGCGTTGGCCCACTGCCTTGCGCAGAGCCAGCAAATTAAAAATAAAATGTTCTATCATCATTTTAATTTTTGTTTGCCGGCTCTGAGCCAGCTTGTGCAGGGAGGGCGGGGCATGAGAGGCGGGAGGAGGCATGCTTGTGCACTCCTTACATGCGAATATGTGTTTGACTGGCTGTCTCAGGCTGACCAAAACACACATGCGCACTTAGGTTTCTCCAGCCCAGCTGCACTCAGCAGCCGGGCTGGAGAAACCCCACAGACCCCATGACCTGAGTAGGGCGTCTTTCCAGCCCGCTCAGGCCAATCCCCACACTGCTCTGCAGCACTGGGATAGGATAGGAGTCTGTCGCAGGGGCTGTTGGGACCAAGAAGAGGCCAGCAGGAGTGGCGTGGGAGGCGGCCGTCAGCTTCAGGTCATTTTTCAAAATGATTATGAACACGCCCCCCGCACCCTACCCCCCTCCTCCCCCCCTAGCGCTCCCACCACCTTTTGTTAGTGGCAGCCGCCACTGAAAATATCCATGTAATTCACTTTTTACCCATCTATAATTTTAGTTATGTATGGCCCCCAAAACCCTCAGCCCCTGCTTTCAACTGCTATGCAGTGGCAAAGGGGGTAGTGAGGGACCCATATATAATATGGTGTCTGTTATGTATCCCTATCCCAAAGGTTAAGAAAAAAACTTACCTGCTATCCTTGCCCAACCTCCACCACCTTCCTTGCCTTCCTTCCCTATCCTGGAGCTGTGCTTTCTGCTTTCATTCAAAGCAGATAAGCAGAGCTGAGCTGGCAGGCCTTTATGACATCCTAACAGTGGTTAGCCGGTTTTATTATTAACTGTTGCTATATCATAGCAGTGGGTTAAGAGATTCATAAACTGAAATAAACAATAGAGGCTCCCAATGAGAGCCATACATAACGTATAGAAATATAGATCTGTAACTGTGAATTAAGGTGGTGCTTTTCACTGAGGAGTTCCGAGTGACATCAAATAGAACAAAAAGACAATAAGAGCAAAGCTTCAGTTGTCTATGATGTCACTCCGAGCCCCGAGTGGAAAAACATTTCCGGAATTCACTTTTTACCCATCTATAACTTTATGTTACATATTGCACTGAAACTCTTCAGTCCCTGCTTTCAACTACTACACAGGTGCAGAAGGCTAATGGGTGAGCCATGCATTATATTGCTTCTCTTCTAAGTACAAAATACCTTTCACTGGTTCAGGAGCCGCACATTATTGAAGAGACACTTCTTCATCTGCATTTTCCTTAAACCATGTAAAAAGAGGAGGTCCTCCTGTGGTCTGTGCATGTTCCCACCTGTGAACCTGTACTGGGAAAATCAATGCCCAATCTTGCTGCTGAGAGTTGAAAAGAAAGGAGAAAAAATATATACTATCCGCTACACGTCTTTAATAAAATCTTGATTTTCTCAACATGGGGTATGAAAATCTCAGTTTAGAGATAGTAACAACAATGGATTTCTCCACAACTGGATTAAAACTCAGACTGCAAAAAGCGAAAATATGCTGATCTATCTTCATAGTATGAATGACCGCGTCACTGGTGCAAGTGATTTATATATTCAAGGCATGTATTTACTCTAAGTAGTGTTAAATGGTTGAGCACCAGGTCTTGGACTTGCTGCATGCCAGACAGCTATACCATCAAACAACCGCTGTTTACAGAAGTCCAATAAACTTTAGTTCGGCAAGCACCAGTCTTTAACTAACGTTATCATTTTTTATTTTAAGGCAACCAAGTGAGCACATGGTAAGAAGCTCTAACTCTTCAACAGGCAGCAGTCCCGCCCTGTCTCCAGTGAAAACCACATTCACAGGGCAGTCCAATGCCTCCTCAGTTAAACCAGGCCCCCTACCTTCCAACCTTGATGACCTAAAGGTAAATTTGTCTTCACCATGTTCAAATAGCATGTTCTAGTAGCTTAAAAATGCGTTCCATTGTATCTGCAGAATTACCTTTTAACAGCAGAAGAAGCATCTTCACCTCCTGTACTTTAAACATTTGTTAAACTAATGCATGATGCACTGTATTTTGTAAGTTTGCAAAACTGTTAGGTACATAACACAACATGTATTCTTTGTACTAAAATCAAAGGTCCCACTGCACTATATGCTGACAGATACTTCAATTCTTGCATATTTAATTTGACCTCAAGCTATCCATTCAAGACCAATCAACTTCTCGCCTTCTCTCCTGTTAGGCTCTGTTTCAAATGATAAAAAAATGTAGGCTGAACATCTGAATAACAATGCTGGAGTAAACTAATTTATCATTAGAACCACTGCTCAATTATGTTGAAAACAATGCAAAAGATCCGGCACTAATTCTGTCCTGATAACTAACGGATATTGAGGCAATATGAGGGAACATGCTTAGCTGTGTGTCCCTCCTTAATAGAGAGTCAGTTTTTATGGTCTGCTTTGACAACGGAGCTGTTGCCAGACAATTTTATGAGAATCACCAGGTGAGGGGCTTTGGGCTCCACACACAAGTTGGGAACCAGAAGTACATGTTTTGATTGGATAGAGTGTGTACTTCCACAAAAAAAAGTGTTTGCCCCATCACTGCTGTGATCATTTTCCTTATCCAGTAGCCTGAGCTTTAACTTTCATCGGGCACACTCATGCCATGTTAATGCTATTAAAGTGTCTGAGACAACTACATCATTTATGGTATTTTTGTGTGGAAGCAGCATAGATGTGAGGAGGACATTCATTAAAATATATAGATTTTTAGGCCTGTTTTGACAGTGCATTCATAAGCCAGACATGTCGGCATTTCCAATGCTTGTTACACTGTGTAGCCAATTTTGGTGCCTGCAATGCCCTTCGTCAGCAATTACCTAATATTCAGATATTATGGCGGCAAAGGAGCAAAGAAAGGACGAACACAAGGAACTAAAGAGTGGCAAATTAAATGTTGTGTCATCTAACTTAGTGTCACATTAATGGCCATTAGAAGTTGGTATTTGAGTGAACTGGTTGAAGTCAGTTTAGACAGATTCAGTGTGTGAGGAGAAAAAGTGATGACAGGAATATTGCAGTACAAAGTTGGTCCAATTAGTTAGAAAAGGTAGCTCCTGGGCCAAAGTTCAGTGGGAACCAATAGTTACCTGCAACACACACACAACACCATACTGCTGTATGCCCTAAACTTTAGGCAATGTGTCTATCTTTCATTATTGAAGTGAATAGAACATGTTGATGGCTTCCATAATACAATGCAATGCGGCATAGCGCTTTTGTGAGTGATTTCACTAACAAGTATGACAAGATGAAGGAGAACTTGTTCAGCAGGCACAAGGATGTCAATCATACAAAGGGCAATGCCAGCATAATGCTTATTTCTGCTTTACCTTCATGGGCATTTCAAGACATTCTTACAATAGTGTTTTCATTCAAGAACTGGTACAATTCACTTTTAAAACTAATATTTATCACCTCTTTTTCAGGTGTCAGAGCTGAGACAGCAGCTCCGAATAAGAGGCTTGCCAGTGTCTGGGACAAAAACCGCCCTAATGGAACGCCTTAGACCTTTCCAAGACTGTGGGGGTAACTCAGCACCAACATTCAATGACATAACTACTGTTACCTTTCCAGTAACACCCAACAACTCTCTGACAAATTACCAGTCTCATCCATCCCCAAGTGTTTTGTCAAATGGTTTTTATCAGTTTGGAAGCACCAGCTCCACCCCGCCAATTTCTCCGGCATCGTCTGATCTTTCCGTTGGGGGGTCTCTCCCAGATACCTTCAGCGACAGACCCATGTCGTCCCCTCAGTATGGCCTGCAGCCCTCTCCAGCGCATCTCAGTGCAGAAGAAAGCCTCATGAGTAGCATGAATGGAGGCAGCTTCCAGTGTGACCTGGAAGTCATGGATGCCGAGAAGGACAAAATGCTAGTGGAGAAGCAAAAGGTCATTAATGAACTCACTTGGAAGCTCCAGCAGGAGCAGAGGCAGGTTGAAGAACTGAAATTGCAGCTTCAAAAGAGAAAAAAAAACAGTGCCTCCCAGGAAAAGCACATAATGTCCCAGCATTTCTTTGGAGTGCCCATCAAGCAGGAAAACCCTGTCTCCAGTTGTCCTTTTGCATCAGAGCAGATGTCTATAAAGACACAACCGAGCGGTTCCCCGGACAATATGAGATCATGTGCTTCACAGCAAATGTCTCACATTCTCAACAGCCATTGTATGGACTCATCGGGGCAAAACGCCATTTCTTCTACATTTTTAAGTCCGCAGTGTTCGCCCCAGCATTCTCCGCTTGGAACTGTGCACAGCCCACAGCACATCAGTCTTCCACCGTCCCCAAACAGCCATTATCTACTTCCAGTGTCGCCAGTATCCCAGGCAGACGGGCGCAGCGTGTCCCCGCAAGGCAGCAGTAGACTGCGAGGAGTGCAGGTAAAGGACAGTTGTGCTGTCTTTGCATTCGAATGGGTACCTTTTGATATTCTCTCAACCACTGCTTCTTTCTTTCTTTCTTCTGTTCGATCAGGTCAAGTGTCAATTTTGTGCTTCCTTAGGTGATAGTTCTCCAGTAATGGCAGTGTAGGCATCATTGTGAAAGTGAAGTACATGTTTCCGCCTGGGCACTTGCCCTTGCTCTGTTTTTTGACAGATAAAGGTTTGCTAAAATTTGACTTGAAACATGATGTGGTGATATTTGACTTTCCCCTATTTCAAATTTGCTCATGTTTTCCACAGTTTTTCTTATTTGGCTTCCTAGTTCCACAAGTTTTTCCTGCCTCTAGCTTCCATTTTTTTCTGCTCAGCGCCCTCATTTAAAGCTATTGTTTTCTCTCTGTGTCTGCAAACAGACAGCCCCAAAACTGAAGGCCAAATATCGAAATAGAACCTTTTCCCTTTCCACCGCATTAAACTAGCTTTCCCTGCATCTTGCTCATTAGTGTGTACTGAACAACACTGAACTGAACAATTACATGCAGTAATTTCTGCATCTGTTATGTTCGAATTTAATTATTCTATGTCGCCGTATGCTGCAAAGAATCGCCCTTTATTATGACGTCACAGGCACATTCGAAACCTTTCCCGTTAACAGGGTAGGATATATGTAAATACGCTGTGAAAACCAGGTTACAAAATGGGTTTTGGTGAAAATTTGCTTTTAATATAGTTAACAGGTGTATATAGCATACCTTTACCATAGCACTTTAAAGAAAACATTTTTGAATTAGAAGAATAAACAATTTATGATACAAAGTTTCTAGATAAACAAAGGTCAAACTGTAGCGAATAAGGGCACAGTTCAGGTGGGGTTTCCAGTGGCAGCCGGCATGGCTCGTGGGTGGCGGGGCGGGGGGAGTTGCACTGGGGAGGGGACGGGGTGGATGGGCTGTGCAATATAAAAAAAAATAAACTTACCTTGCCGTCGGGTCCCACGTCTCTGCTCCTGCTCTCCTCGTCTTGGAACAGTAGGCACAGCCAACACTGACCAATCACAACACTGCAATGCAGCATTGATATATGTAAGCACCCAGGCTCCCCTGACCAATCACAATGCTGCAATGCGGTGTTGTGATTGATCTGAGCGTCATGACACGGCGCTCAGCCAGGGGCTGGATGGGTGGGCATGTTTTCCTTGCAGGCTGTAATGCAACCCGCATGAAGAACAGGGAAAGTGCGCATGACTGGTTTGGGCAGCCTGAGAGGGCCGACCAAAAAGCCATTGCGCACTTAGGAGTGGGCAAACCACTCCTCCCCAGCCCTGCTCCGAGTGCATAGCAGCCCCACCCGCCCACAAAGCAGCACGAAGAATACAATGACACTAACTCAAAGTTATTATCATTTTATTTTTCGTACTTTTCCCTGCTTAAAAGCAGTGGGGTGATGCTCCACCACCATAGCGGAGGAGCCACCACTGGGGGTTTCAAATGTCTCCCGAATGCGTGAAGAGTGGGTTCGGTTCTATTATCACACAGTAGAAAATCCCAACCAGAGGACGCTCCTCCATAGAAGACATGTATCTATGTATAGAAGGTTTTGAAGCAAGGAACTTCCGACTGTAGAAAGCTTGGATCTGTTAGACCACCCGAGATAGTGAGGAGCATGGTCCAATAAGTGAGTTTCAACAGATAGAAGGCTTAATTGGTGATGCTGGGGAATTTAAATGTCATTCTAAATGTAAACCTTGCTGGACAAGGAAGCCACTGGAGGTCATGGAGAATGTGGTTGAATTTCTTTGTTTCGGTGCTGAGTTTAGTGGATTAGAGCAACACTCCTTGAAGAGTGATGGACAGCCTTGTCTGATGCCTGCTAAAACAGCGTTTTCAAAGTGTGGCCTTCAGATGACAAGAGCCGAGGTAGCAGCTTTCAGGTCGTCTTTGGGGGTAAGAAGCGTGACTTTGAGTGAAGGGAGAAAAAAACTTGGCAACTCAGGATGCCACCACACCATACCACATAGAACATTACACTATTTAAAGGCGATAGGTAACATTTACTTGTAAAATGATCTACAGTACAACGTGTGCCCTCTATCGCATTTTAATATCGACTAAAAGTAAACCTTGCTTGTTCAACCTTTAGCTGTGACTTGCTGGGGAGAGCAGTGCTAATCAGCACTCTGTGACCATAGCACCATTCACAAATACAATCATGGCCGTATCCAGCCGATTTGTGTCTACGCCGCCTGTAAAAATGAATTTCCAGTAATTGATCCCTTGGGACATTGTCAACATTTGAAGCTTGGGCAAGCACAGGCTGTCTCTCTCCTTGGTGAGTTTTGTACTGCATCCAGGGTTTCAGGTTGTTGCCTCAAATGCTTTAAGCATGGAGATAAAACACAGGCTGCACGAGTGTCTGTGCCAGGTGGCATACTGAGCACTTTTCTTGCTGAAAAATAAAATCAGAATGTAGCAGATGATTAAGTGTCTTCTTACTAATCTTATTGGCTCAAGTGTCTGGGTCAGGTAATGGGACTAGAAATGCAAACTCTGAACCTTTTTTCCTCATCCTCCATGTGATCTTATTGTTAAGATTTGTCAGTCAGTGGAGGCTTTGATTTAAATAGCCACAAATGAATAATAATGATATCTGGATTGTTTTTATTTTTTTCACTAAGGCTATATCACAGAGTTTGCAAAGGTGTAGAAAATATTTGCACTGCATATGGGTAATTTTGCACTGATGCCCAAAAACTTTGCAGTGTAGTTTGCATGGACAGTTTATTTGCATTCCCCGAATCAATGGCTCAAAAACCACATAGCCATTCACCTAGCCACCCTAACTTACACCGTTTTTTTAATGCTGCAAGACATCTGAGCATCACAGGAACTACCAAGTTAACCTCTCCACATATAGAAAACATGACAGATGCAATTTTGGGTAACCTTAATAAATTACTCCCTCTTGCAAAACATTTCCTGGATAAAGGGCTGGAAACATGTGTAGAAAACTAGCTCCAAAAAATTATAGTGGAAAATGTCTTATTTCAAGTTTTTCAGTCAGCATTTAGATCTGGCGGTAGCGTGGGGACTGCAATATTGCAACTCATTGACAATATACTCTGTATCTTAGGCATAGGTAACTCATACATTCTCACCATCCTGAACCTGTCTGCAGCCTTTGACACAGGGTTGTATGAAAAAGGCACGCATGGTAGAACCATGTGTGCCTCTAACACGCAGCCTGACCGATGAATGTGTTTCAACAACGCATTCCTTTACCACACATACCTTTCCACGCATGCCTTTACCAGGCAATTTTGTGGTAAAGGCATGTTTGGTAAAGGGATGTGTAGGAAAGTTCATGGCCCTTTCCCTCCACCCTGAGTCCTAAAATCCTGGCCCCTGCCCTATAACCCTACACCCCAGCCCTAAAAACTACCCCGCCCCTTAAACTAACCTGACTCCCTTTGCCCTGAAAACTGTCCCTTCCCCCTGCCCTGAGCACTAAAACCCTTCCCCCTACTTAAAACTCACCCCAAACTCCCCCTTGCCATGATCCCTAAAAACGGCCTCCCCTGGCCTGTAAACTGCCCCTTTCGCCCCCCCTGCCCTGTGCCCTAAAACTCTACTTCCTATCTTAAAACCTACCCCGACCCCAGCCCCCTTGCCTCTGCCCTGATCCCTAAAATCGCACCTTCATTTAAAACCTAGCCCCCTTTGCCCCCCTCCCTGAGCTCTAAAACCGGACCCCCCCTTAAAATCTGCCCCCCACTCCCAAGCCCTAGTCCAACTTACCTCATCGTGTCCCCGTCCATCGCGCAGGTCCTCCTCTCTGGTTCCTCTCCCCGCCAGCCAGCAGCTAGAATGGTGAGTGCCTTATCCACGCATATGATGGTTCAGCCATATACATGTTTAAGAAAAGGGATGTTCAGCTGGCGATGAAACCAAATGCGTGCTTGAAGCCGCGTTGTAGAGTCTGTTTCCCTTGATGCAGTCAGCCATTCCTCTGCACTAAGAAACCTTAGTGAAATAAGGGGCAGTACTAAAATGATTCTCATCATATCTTGCTAACCAAAGCCAACACATAAAAATCTCAAACCTCATTTCTGATTCCTCCGCTCTAGACAAAGGAGTGGTTCACGGGTCAATCCTCTGCCCAGCACTTCGGTTTATACATGAAGCCCCTTGGCTCTCTTCTAAATAGTTCCAACATCTTAAAACACTTTTAGGCTGTTGATGCTCAGCTACATTTGAAAGTTGCATCCCCTGATGATTCTGTCTTGCCACAGATTCTTAAAAGAATACAGTGCATGGTGCCATAACTTCATTACAAAATTGTCCCCTCAAATACAGGATGCTGACTCCTCTCACAATCTAAATACTCCATGTCTTGGCAGGATTGGTTAAATGTAATGAACAGACATTAGCGTCTTTCCTCCCTCACCGAATGCTCAATATTGCTGGGTGTCTTAGTGGACAAAACTCTCAACCTCCAAGCTCACACGACTTTATTAATAAAATCAGACTCCTGCAAGGAATCAAGCAGTTGTTTAGAGAGGAAAAGTTTAAATAAGTGATCCATCTCTAGTTCTATCAAGATCAGACTATGGTGACGCCTCACTTCATGGCATCCCCAAGCTATACCTTGCTCCTCCACACGCAGGGGCCAGGCTGGATCCTGGCTCCAGGTAATAGAACCCCATCCACATCACCAATCCTGATCTTCACGAAGTGGCTCCTGTTTGAAGCTAGGAGCACACTCACACTGGACACAAAACTCGATATACTGCGACTTTCGAGAACCTACATTAGTTCTCTTGGGTGAACAGCCTCAACTGCCAAGCTCAGACACCCTCAGGATCGAATAACAATAAATAAAGAGAAAAGACTGCGCACTTTTCCTGGCAGCACACACATGGGATGGAGCTTGAGCCCACCATCCCTGCAAAGGTGAAATGAACCCTCTTCTGTTCGAAATGCATTTCCTTAATTTATTACTACCTCGAAATATGCTTAATGAGAGAAGCTGTGCCCTCACGGTCACTTTGCCGCCCCTCCCTTTGTACTATGTATGTGTATCGGTACTATGCTTTCTTTTGTCGTTCTGCCCCCTCGTGGTAACATGTCTTACAATTATGCTTTATTTAACAACTCATAAATGCTACTGTCAGATATTTCTATGATTTACCTTCTTGCTGTAATTTTTGTATTCGTGCGTGAATCGCTCTGTCCACGTGGGTCTAGTTTGGATGAAACAAAGTACATATAAGTAAATATAAATTGATCACCAGTTCAACAGTAATATTCCGCATCAGTCCGTCCCTGCACATTCACTGAGGCCTCACCTCAGGTGGTGGTAAATGTGCTCCACACCCGGGTAACACGTGCAGGCATTAGGGCTCGTTTGCCAGCACTGGCACACTTATCAGGCTCTGTCCCGAGACCAGTTCGGCAGACACCCCTGAGGTAAGTCTCAGTGGTTGCCTCAGTAAAGTGAGCAGGGTCAGGTTTGAAGGGCGCAGTGCAGGTCATTTGCACCTCGGGTCGAAGAACATATGTGGTGAGTGTTATGTTTATGGGGAACACCCCCCTGATCACCGAGAGGGTGGTCTGGGCTGTGACCCGGAAGAGGTGCAGATAATAAATGGGGGCCGGACCGGATGATCCGGGTCAGTGCACCGAAGCGTAAGCGTGGAGTAGGTGTGTGTATATTCATTCCCCGATCCCGGAGCGCATGCTGCCCTCCTACCCACATACTGCGATCGTCACCCTAGCTGACGATTTAACAACTGGCGACGAGGGGGTCTTTCCTTATTCTCGACCCACGGCGGCTGCATCTTCGCTGCCTGCTCACCCGGAGGCCGTTGTGCTTCGAGCGCCGGAGCGCTGCCTGACCCGCTCTGGTGGCGGCTGCCACGCGGAGCGCTGAGCCTCGCCCGTGAGTGTGCCTACGCGGCCTGCAACTTTTTGCTCCCTGCCACCTCCTGGTGCTGTCTTCTCCAGGGCCCGCGACGGGGCTGAAAACGTCCCGGTGACGGGGCACGCGCACGTGCCTGGTATCCCGAGCGCGTGTGGGGGCGCTCTCTTCGTATGACCTGCTGCCTGGCTGCATCCTCACATGCGAGTGAGTCCCGGAGGTGCTGCACAGAAGGACGCCACCTACAGCCTGCTCTCCCTGGTCAGTTCCCGTGTGTGTGCCCTGTGAAGTGGCCTGCTGACCGTGGTGGATGCATCAGTGTGGCGAATGGGCTGCTGGGAGAGACGGGGTGTTCATGTCTGCTGAGTCTCGCCCAGGGAGTCTATCCTAATACCCCTGGTTGACACGTGGGGCGCAATCACCTACGCTGGACGCCCGTACCCTGAAGCCTGGCTGACGAGTGCCTGTAGGCCGAAGTTTTACTGCTGCCTGCGCCGGAGGTGCGGGTGTTAGTTCTTTTGACTGCGTCCACTCCCGGAGCACGTCCTCTGTCACGTCCAGGTCCGCCTGCGCCGGCTGAATCAAGGCTACCGACCAGTCAGCGTGAAGATGACGACGGTGCCCCCGATTGAAGCGTTCGTAGTGGACGGCCTGCCGTCCGCCCAGGTGGCTAAGTGGAAAGAATGGCTGGAGCGCCTGGAGAACTATTTTGCAGCAGTCGGCCTAAAGCCCGAAAGACATCGGCCCATGCTATTGCATCTGGGTGGTCCTGCCATTCACCGACTGGGAAAATCCGTGGTGGAAGCCGGCCCTCCCCACACCTATGCTACGCTCAAAGCAGCTTTGACCGCACATTTTGAACCCCTAGCAAACCCAGATTACGAACGTTTTCTCCTACGACAAGCTAGACAACAGCCGGAGGAATCGGTCGACACCTTCTATGCTCGTTTGAAGGAACTGGCAAGCACCTGTACCCTACCGGACACAGATGATGAGCTGCGGGCGCAGTTCATCCAGGGATGTTCGTCCGTTAAGTTGAGAGAAAAGGTACTCGAAACGCCCGGAATCTCCATGGCCGACATTCTCACCATGGGCCGGTCTAAGGAGTTGTCCAAAGTGCGCGCCGCACATATGGAGACGGCCCTTCAACGTCAAGTGAAGACAGAGCCAGTGAACGCGGTGGTGGCGACTACCTCGAAGAAAGCGTCTACAAAGAAACCGGACCACAGCAAACCACCACCCTCGACTCGTTCCTGCTACATGTGTGGAGGGTCGTACCCACACCAAGGTCCATGCCCTGCTCAAGGGAAAAGATGTTCGGCGTGTCGCCGTCTGAATCACCTAGCCAAAGTGTGCCGCTCTGCGGGACGTCAGCGGCAACAAGGTCGGCAGATCAATGCAGTGGATGCCCCTCAACAGGGGGCTGAGGAAGACGATATGGACGACGATGAGGACGAAGGCACGGTCCATGTAATTCACGCCCTACAACCTGATGGATGTCCGAGATGGAGGGTCCCAAAGTGTAACGTCAAGATTGCAGGACATCTGACGCCGGTGCTGATTGACACAGGTGCGTCCATAAACATGATGGCCCAGTCCATGCTGAGATCCTTCCCGATACAGCCCATCTTGAAGCCAACGTCCATACAGGTGTATGCTTATGGCTCCGGCACACCACTCACTGTGTTAGGCGTCTTCACCACCGACATCACCCATGAGTCAAGTTCCGTTCGCACAAAGGTGTACGTCACCAAGGAAGGTGCGGGAATGCTGCTGGGCTGTCGTACGGCGGAACATCTGCAACTGGTGGTGTTTGCATTCGTTGTGCACTTGGAGGATGTTGAGTCACTGGTGGAAGAATTTCGAGACCTGTTTGACGGTATCGGATGCTTAAAGGACCACCTGGTACGGCTTCACATAGACCAATCAGTACAACCAGTTGCTCTCAAGCATCGGAGAGTAGCGTTTCATCTGCGGCCGAAGGTCGAAGAGGAGCTAAGAAAATTGGAGGCCGCTGACATCATCGAGAGACTGGAAGGACCGACACCATGGGTCTCCCCCATTGTGATAGCCCGAAAACCGAAACAACCAGGTGAAGTCAGGATATGCGTGGATATGCGCTTGCCGAATCATGCCATCAAGCGGGAACGCCATCTGACACCCACGGTCGATGACATCGTTGCGGAGGTCAGCGGATCGCACTGGTTCTCGAAGATGGACCTTCGGGCGGGCTACCATCAACTCCTGCTGGATCCCGAGTCAAGGGCCATAACCACTTTCTCCACCCATGTGGGTCTGCGCCGCTACAAGCGCCTCAGTTTTGGAGTGTCCAGCGCGGCGGAAGTATTTCAAGATACCATCAGAAGTGTATTGGCTGGCCTCAGAGGGGTCATAAACATCAGTGATGACATTTTAGTACACGCACCGACTCTGGAGGAACACATGAACCGTCTACGATGCGTGTTCCAGAGGCTCCAGGACAGTGGCCTTACGTTGCATCGCGAAAAGTGCGAGTTCCTAAAAAAAGAAATAGCGTTTTTTGGATATCACTTCTCACAACAAGGAGTGTCACCCGACCCAGCGAAAGTTCGTGACATCCAGACGGCACCTGCCCCGACCACAGTCACCGGAGTGAGAAGCTTCCTAGGCATGGTCACCTACTGTGGTCAGTTTATCCGGAACCTAACGAATCTAACGGCGCCCCTACGGGAACTCACGAAGAATGCCGCCACATGGGAATGGGGTCCCATTCAAGAGAAGGCTTTTCAGGACACCAAACACGCCTTGTCCGCCGAAACCACTTTAGCGTATTTTGACCCCGCCCGGGAGTCCGAACTGTCGGTGGATGCCAGTCCCATTGGTTTGGGTGCCGTATTGTCCCAGAAGCAACTGGACGGTGAGTGGGCCCCGGTAGCCTACGCGAGCCGAGCTCTGACGGAAACAGAGCAAAGATACTCACACATAGAAAAGGAGGCAATTGCAATACATTGGGGGTGTCGTCATTTCCACCTCTACCTATATGGGCAGCCATTCACGGTTCACACTGACCACAAACCGCTGATTCCTCTTTTCATGGGCGTGTCGTCGAAACCACCTCCAAGAATTGAAAAGTGGATCCTGCAGCTGCAAGAATACCAATTCAAAGTGGTCTACCGCCCAGGGACACAAAATCCGGCGGATTTCCTATCCAGACATGCCCGGCCAGTTACCCGAGAAGAGGAGTCTGAAGCGCAGGAGACGGAGGAATATGTCAGGCTGGTGGTGGAACGCTCTCGGCCTCTGCCCATCAGGCTAGAGGACATCCTGGAAGCGACCAAACGGGATGACTGCTGGGAGATGGTGATATCAGCGGTTGGATCAGGAAGGTGGCATTCCCTGCTGGAGAACCTGACACACCGAACGGATGATGCACAAATGGCGTTAAAAGCTCTTCACAATGTCCGGTCCGAATTGGCCGTGTCCCCCGAGGGATGTCTGATGAGAGGCACGCGTCTGGTTATCCCCAGGTCACTACAGCAGCGAGTGGTGGACTTAGCTCATATCGCGCACCAAGGTGTGGTCAAGACAAAATCACGTCTGAGGAGCAAGGTGTGGTTCCCTTATCTGGACAGTGTGGTGGAGAGGACTGTCCGGTCCTGTGCGCTCTGCCAAGCGGTGGGGCCCGCTGATCCGCCGGCCCCAATCCTGATGGAAGACATACCTCCTCACCCGTGGCACCGGGTGAGTGCAAATTTTGGGAGCCTACCGGATGGCCGACACATGCTTGTCGTCATTGATGACTTTTCAAAATACCCCGAGGTTGAGATACTGGACTCAATTACTGCGAGCAACACAATACCTCGTTTCGAGAAAATCATGGCCAGCCATGGGCTAATCAAGGAGCTACGCACAGACAATGGTCCGCCATTCGCCAGCCACGAGTTCTCTGAATACCTCCGATCAAGAGGTGTCCGACACGTGAAGATCACACCCCGGTGGCCACAGGCCAATGGCGAGGCCGAGCGTTTTATGCGCACCCTAAACAAAGTACTCAGGATAGCAATGTCTCGAGAACAGAACATGGAATGTGCCCTGTACACTTTCGTGAAAGAATACAGACTTACACCTCACTCTACAACTATGGCCAGCCCCGGTCTCTTGTGTAATCAACGGGTGCTGAATGATGTGTTTCCTCATTTGACACCATCCTCGCCTGCACATCGTCAAGTATCCGAACGCCTTCGGCAGAGGCGGGTCAAGAATGACCGCATGTCCAAGAGGCGCCATGCCGGGAGCAGATCGTTGGTGGCAGGTGACCTGGTGTTGGTGAAGAATCGACATCCACGAGGGAAGTTCTCCCTTCCGTTCGAACCTGAGCCCTGGGTGATTCAGACAGTCAAGGGCACAATGGTCACTGCCCAGAGGGATCACGAGACAGTCACCAGGAACATCTCCCAGTTCAAAAAGTACCAGTGTCCGGTGCGACCAAGTGAGGTGGTGCCAGAGTCCGAGGATGGCGAACCGACGGGTGACGCCCTCGACGAGGAGAGTGTCTCACCTGGGCCAGCCCCACCAATGTCCGGGGCAGCTGTGGAACATTTGTCAGGGGCAGCTGGAGCTGAAGGCGGTAGAGATGGGAGTGAAGGTCGAGGTGGACACAGATATCATCTCCGAGCCAATCCAGCGGTGTCGTCTCGACTGAGAGGTTTTGTGATGGACTAAGGAAAAGAAATGCATTGGTTTCTTTTCTCTCTCTCTCTCTCTCTCTCTCTCTCTATCTCTCTCTCTCTCTCTCTCTCTCTCTCTCTCTATCTCTATCTCTCTCTCTCTATCTCTCTCTCTCTCTCTCTCTCACTCTCTCTCTCTCTCTCTGTACTGGAGTGTTTTTCAACCGGTGTTGTGTTGTTTTTGTTTTGCCATGATAAAGGAGGAATGTTATGTTTATGGGGAACACCCCCCTGATCACCGAGAGGGTGGTCTGGGCTGTGACCCGGAAGAGGTGCAGATAATAAATGGGGGCCGGACCGGATGATCCGGGTCAGTGCACCGAAGCGTAAGCGTGGAGTAGGTGTGTGTATATTCATTCCCCGATCCCGGAGCGCATGCTGCCCTCCTACCCACATACTGCGATCGTCACCCTAGCTGACGATTTAACAGTGAGTTCTTGAATTGGAGAATCGATGGCTTTTTGGCTGTTGGTGCCACATTACAAGTGAAATCGAAACCTCGAAATCGGGCAGGCTATGGCATTTCAGAAAATATTTCGTGCTTCAGCTTTGCAGGGAACGAGCCTGTAGATAAATTCACATATTTCCAAAAATGCAGCGCATCCACGCATAACTCATTCCAAAAAACATATTTTCATTAGGCTGAACAAAATGCATTCTTTTAGGACTTGAACCGCATGAAAGAATTGCACAGATGCCTGAACCAGAAAACAAAACCGTGCTACCACTCATCCAGTTCTCCCTGCCTGCACCAGCTAAAGCACATTGTTTTTACTAGTTCTTGCTTGTTCTAAGCGCCAATGCGGATGCATCGTTGACTGATGCTCAACCCAACCGTGCAGTGTCATTGGACACATACCCAGTGCACTCGATTGGCGCATGCGCATGTACATGCTTGCACCACTACCTTAGGCCCGGAATATTTTAAGCAGCTTTTTGGCAGCTACGGTGCATAATCGTGTCACGAACTTTGAATATAATTTGGATTTGTATCTTCCAAAAATGTTCAGTCCATTTATATACAGTTACCCTGTGTGAACCCCTCCTCTGAGACATAACATTTTAGTTTTTATTGAAACACTCAAACTCACATCGACCTTGGTATGACCTTCACATGATCATTGCCTTTAGAGCAGTTGAATGTGTCTACTGCCAGACACATATGGCAAGCATTTTAGCACGCAAACCTTTTGAATAGCAAATGTGTGCGCAGTCATATTCATATTTCCATCAGAAGCCGGGCGTGAAAAAGAGCCTCGAATCCCACTCTTTGTCCCTCTTTGCTATTTACTTTCCATGACTGGGGACACCTAACATTCCCTTCCATGTCTCTGCCTCCAAGCAGTTGCGAGATTGCCACAAACTGAGCCGCATTTCATCTAATCTGTGATTTGTGTGTCCATAAATGATGAGCTCGAGCCCTGGCCGCGGACGCTTCTAGGCCCTGCCAGTTTCTCCATTGTCTATGCTGTTCTGGGAGATGTTCTGCAAATCTCAAGGTGTGACATTTCGCGCAGTATTTTTATGTTAGAGACCGTTTTGAACAGAAAATGTCTCGCAGAACTCTGCTTCGGCAGAATACGTCTCCCAGTGGAACTTTTCTAATCCAATCGGGTGCTTTGCTGGTATGTTGTGTGACTTTTGAATGTAAGGCGTGGCCTTGCGCTCAATTTTCACATGAATTACTGTTCACTGAATGTCACATACTTTTCTTATAACCTTGCATAATGTTTGAAAAATGTCACAAAATTTGCCCTGCTCCCTCATATTTGAGGGCTAGGATTCTGCTGCTGGGGTTATTTTACAGGCCACCTCATGATGTCATGTTAGGCTGCAGTGTGAAGGTCCGTAACTCTGAACCAAAAGATGAAATTACCATTTGCTCAATATATTGGCGAGTGTTGCTTCACCCACCATGCACAGTCTTTTGTAACCTGCCTCACACTGAAATGGACTGCATGTGCTACTAGGCCTGCAGGCTGAGTTCCATATGTGCTACAAGGCCTGCGGGTCGAGTTCCACATGTGCTACAAGGCCTGCGGGCTGAGTTCCACATGTGCTACAAGGCCTGCGGGCTGAGTGCCACATGTGCTACAAGGCCATAGGGCTGAGTGCCACATGTGCTACAAGGCCATAGGGCTGAGTGCCACATGTGCTACAAGGCCTGCGGGCTGAGTTCCACATGTGCTACAAGGCCTGCGGGCTGAGTGCCACATGTGCTACAAGGCCTGCGGGCTGAGTTCCATATGTGCTACAAGGCCTGCGGGCTGAGTTCCATATGTGCTACAAGGCCTGCGGGTCGAGTTCCACATGTGGTACAAGGCCTGCGGGCTGAGTTCCACATGTGCTACAAGGCCTGCGGGCTGAGTGCCACATGTGCTACAAGGCCTGCGGGCTGAGTGCCACATGTGCTACAAGGCCATAGGGCTGAGTGCCACATGTGCTACAAGGCCTGCGGGCTGAGTTCCACATGTGCTACAAGGCCTGCGGGCTGAGTTCCACATGTGCTAAAAGGCCTGCGGGCTGAGTTCCACATGTGCTACAAGGCCTGCGGGCTGAGTTCCACATGTACTACAAGGCCTGCGGGTTGAGTTCCACATGTAGTACAAGGCCTGCGGGCTGAGTTCCACATGTGCTACAAGGCCTGTGGGCTGAGTTCCACATGTGCTACAAGGCCTGCGGGCTGAGTTCCACATATACTAAAAGGCCTGCGGGTCGAGTTCCACATATACTAAAAGGCCTGCGGGTCGAGTTCCACATGTGCTACAAGGCCTGCGGGCTGAGTTCCACATGTGCTACAAGGCCTGCGGGCTGAGTTCCACATGTGCTACAAGGCCTGCGGGCTGAGTGCCACATGTGCTACAAGGCCTGCGGGCTGAGTTCCACATGTGCTACAAGGCCTGCGGGCTGAGTTCCACATGTGCTACAAGGCCTGCGGGCTGAGTTCCACAGCTTCAAACTCTATACTGTGAGAGTGACACCTTTTCAGGTCTTTATCAAAAGACTTAACAGGACCAGGGAAAATGTGGGGCAGGTATGACGTGCAAGTGGCCCTCAGATCACTAATGTCTATCCTGAGAAGTGTTGGTTAAGTTCCCCAACTGCTTATGAGAGCTAGGACAGACAGGCTGATATTGAACAATCCGAAACTGAACGTGGATTCAAGCACACCTGTTTACCTTCCACAAAACACACTCGTCCATCAGCGAACTTGCCATTGATGAGGTGCAGCACAAAGTTGTCAATCAAATAATTTCCTAATTTCGCTTTCATAGCCAATTAAATGATTTAAATAAATATATGGGATTTAAAAAATGATCCCTATTTGTTATCATTATTTTACGTGAATATTTAGAATTGTATTCGAGTGCGCGCATTATACATTTAGAATTGTCTGGTAGGGCATGCGCTGGTTTCGTGTAATTCAGTATGCATATTCTGTTTTCTATTTAACAGAGTACAATTTCACAAACTGGAAGTCCTAACTGTTTCTCGCAAAGCCCTTCCAACGCGCAGCCCACGTTTATGAGCAGCCAGAGCGAAAACAAGCAAGCGAACCAGGACTGTCCATCACCAAAGAGCCCAGGCTTAAATAACAAGGTAAGGTTAAAAAGGGTCTGGTTTCAGTTTACCATCCACCATAAAGCCATACAGTGTTCCTTCCTGCTTATAGAATTTGCACTCTCAAAAACAACAAAACGTCTAAGAGAGTAAACATGTTCTATTAAGGAAACACTAACAGTCATACATTCTGGTGTGTAATTTGTAACATGGTTACTTAAGGAGAGCGGGTTGTTCACTAGCTTTGATATTTCTATTTTGCAACATATGTAATTATATTTTATTATGCTGCATATGTAGTACCCAATAATTTTTAGATAACAATTTGTGTTTTTTTAATGGATTACATTAACAATTTCCATTTGTTTAATACATACGAAAAAGCCCTTTTGCGGTCACAAACTAGACTTTTTGCCGCTGTAAAATGGTTTGTACAGTTCCTTGCTCTTCTGATTGAAAGCACAAATCAACTACTGGTACAACAGTACTTAACAGAAACTCCAGTTATGGTAACCACTCCCAGAAGATCTCACCACATTCTTTGTTTAGTTTAAAGGTTGTTTTGTATTGAATGGAGTGTTTGTAAAAAAGTAGCGCATCTTAGCTTATCAGCAAAAAGTACATGGTAATTTCAGCAAAATGTGCCATGAAACAGAACGTGTACAAATATCTTACTTTGACTCATATTTGGATGCAGATGGCTGTGACAACCGCTGCTGCTCAGGCGAATCAGAAGTTTCCGTCGCCAACGTTTTGTAATTCAAGCTCAGTCGTTGCAAAGTCAAAACAGCCTCCCTCTTACGAGGATGCAGTCAAGCAGGTAAATGTACCATTCTATCTATTCCATTAGCCAATGTTTCTCAAAGTTTGAAGTGTTAGGTTCTCTCACAGTGAAGCTCAAAATGTGGTTTCCATTGCTACACTTTCCAAGAACTCTTAATTGTGTTATGTGCAGGCGAGTTTTGAGTTTACTTTAGGTAAGGCTATGAATATATTAGTTTCACGTTTCATGGACATTTTAAATCAATATCCTCACTCATATGAGATGTTACTATTATTTCCTGGCACGAACCTCGTAATAAATAGATTTAAAAAACCTCGCATAGGGTGTCAAGGCACTTTACATGAACTGAGTGTTACATAGGATGCATAAGGCATTGGAATACACAGAAGGAGGCACGTCAAACACTATAGGAGAGAGTACACACTGACATTGAAGAGTCTGGATTTAAAAGATATATACTGGTTACAGGTAATTGCATGTTACAAATCACATGGTTTAGCACTGGAACAAGGGAGGAGGACAGAGCAATAGGAAGATGTTGACAATCATTTGGTTTCGTATTTGCGAGAGTTTAAGCTATTGGCATTGTAAATGGCAATGCCTTTTGCTTATGTTTTAAAAAACAACACATAAATAAAAGGCATTGTTATTTACAATGCCACTAGCTTAAACTCTCGTCAAAGCGAGACCTTTTGCATTGCAAATGCTTGTAAAAGTGCCCCATGCCACACTTTCACTTAAATGGAGGCAGTGCCCCCTTTCTTTAGACACGGCTCAAGTGCGCAGCCACAATTAAAGTGAAATTGCGGTATGGGGTGCTCTTACAAAAAAAAGTTGGTTTGTGAAGGTGGCCCAATACAAATGTAAAAGGGGGCGCCGTGCTGAAACCGTAGCCATGGCGCCTGGAGGCAAAGCAGGCGCCCTTGCAGGAAAGCACTTTGCGCCTGCAATAGGGGAAAATCATTAAAGAAAATAGTGCTCACAGACTGTAGATAAAACAGACCTTGTAATAAAACAAGTAAAAAATCTAATCCTTATGGGAGGTTACAAATGCAGACAAGGAGGAAATAAGGAGGGACAACAAAGCCTATTCATGAATCAAAAGCAATCATTTAGAAACAAAAGTAACAGGAGCCAATTGAAAAGATGGACGGAAAATGGGTGGAGCTTCAAGTCCATACCTTAATACAGCATGCCTGTAGAGCAGCACATGTGCTGCCCAGGCCCGACCTAATAAACAGCCTATAATAAGAGCAGGAGATGAATGGGGTGGCCAAAGCCTTGGGAGTGATGTGGAATATTGGTTTGGAAATATTGCTTACAAAAAGTTACTTCAGCTGGAACCTGTTGGAGGGAAGTGGAAGTGCATTATGGACAAATTATAAATATTTATGTGATTCTTCTAAAGGTAAAAAATACAGAGTCTCTGTGTGTAGATGGAAGGCTGGCTGAATGTGATAACGAGTCGGAGCGTAATGCCTACAATGGGGCAGTGCCTGCGGAGGCACCACTGTAAGGATCATGATGTCCCTTTTCCCTCTGCCTTTATGTGGCGGTCCAACTGCCATGCAAAGGCAGATGGAACAGGACTTTGGGGGGCCCCTAGCAGGGCCCTAGTCTTCCATAGGCCTATGCTATGGGGCCAAGGGGGCACATGTGGTGCCCCCACACATCTATCCGCCGGTGCCTAGCACACAGTGCATGGATGTTTGAAAACATGCCTTTTTCAATTGTGGCTTGTGCTGTGGCCCTTTTCCAGGCTGCAGCACAAGCCTCAATTGAAAAAATCATGTTTCCAATCGCCTTCACGGCGGTCAGATCGTAATAAGGCAAGTCGAGCCACCGACTACATGTTGGGCGGTCTCCATCCCGATCCGATGGCAGTCGGATGCTTGTCCAACCGCCATCGAAATGAGGGCCTTAATGTGTTTACAGATTTGCCCCATGACTTAGTATTCGATAGTGAATGTTCAGATTTGCACCATACCTCATTCATATTAAATGGTGGTTTAGCTTTGCACTCAAAAGCCTTGATTGTCTGGCCAAGTTTGCACTATTACATAGCTGACCACACTGACTGGGCAGATATACACCATCACTCAATCATCCTATCACATAATCAGATTTGCACCACCACTCAGTAAGTGTTAGTCTACGTTGAGATTTTAACCACCACTCACTAATGCTCAGTACATACCTGTATTTGCATACTCGCTCAGTAATACCGCCACATTCCATTTGGAGACAAGGAAAGCATATGCATTTGACTTAGTATTTATGCTAATGACACTACACATCTCCCCATACTGCCTCACGAGTAATTTCTAATCTGATTTTCCATCCTTTAGCTACCAACTGCACAACGGTGCATTACAACGTCATTACTAAAGGCCTCTATAAAATCATCAGAGATATGTAGCAACATAGGGGCCGATTCCGATCCGTGTAAAATATTCCCCGTACGAATCGTATCCGGATTTTTTTTACGTACGAATCGTACAAGTCCCGTACAAACTGGCAAGTACGATTCGTATGTAAAAAACTCCATACGAATCGCATTGGGAAATTTCCCCGACACGTCCCCGGGTCGGAAAAAGTGTCCGACACGTCCCCGGACAGTTTTACCTACGAATCGGGAAACCGAAGTCTGAACGCGCAAGTACGATCAGTCCCGTCCGTCCGAATGCACAACCGTATGGTAAAAACACCGTACGGAGCGAACCTCTATAGCAACCATGTAGACGTCCAAACATGTGCCCGCATATGCGCCGAACACCCCCCAGCCCCCCGCGGATTTACGCGCCAGACCCCCAGCCCCCCCAGCCCCCCCGCGGATGTACGCGCCGGACCCCCAGCCCCCCCACGGATATACGCGCCGGACCCCCAGCCCCCCGGCGGATGTACGCGCCGGACCCCCAGCCCCCCCGCGGATGTACGCGCCGGACCCCCAGCCCCCCCGCGGATGTACGCGCCAGACCCCCAGCCCCCCTGCGGATGTACGCGCCAGACCCCCAGCCGCCCGCGGATGTACGTGCCGGACCCCCACCCACGTATGTACGGTGCGGTGGGGGTCCGCGCCATGCATACGGGGGTGGGGGTCCGCACCGTACATACGGGGGTGGGGGTCCGCACCGTACATACAGGGGTGGGGGTCCGCACCGTACATACGGGGGTGGGGGTCCGCACCGTACATACGGGGGTGGGGGTCCGCACCATACATATGCGGGGGCTGGGGGTCCAGCGCGTACATCCACGGGGGGGGCTGGGGGTCCAGCACGTCCATCCGCGGGGGGGCTGGGGGTCCAGCGCGTCCGTCCGCGGGGGGGCTGGGGGTCCGGGGCATACATCCGCGGGGGGGCTGGGGGTCCGGCGCGTACATACGGGGGGCTTGGGGGGGGTGTTCGACGCATACCGGGCCCCCTTTTCCTCACGCTTCGCGGCATACTTGGCTTTTCCGGCACTTTTTGGGTGCCGTAAAAATATTGCCGTCCGGAGTGCTGTCGGTACGAATCGTACTTGCTGGTATGTAAAAGGCTGCCTAACTCCGTCCGCATGTCGCGTATGCGCTGTCCCGGATCACATTCGGATGTATTTTTGTGTCAGTCGGTGTTTTGTACGATTCGTACGGAAATGGTGTTTCCGTACGAATCGTACTTGCATGTTTGTATGGTGTTTTTACCGGGAACGAGTCGGACGGAGAAAACGCTCCGTCCGACGATTCGTACCCAGTTTCTCCAGGATCGGAATCGGCCCCATAATCTGTTACCAGATGCCCAGTGCGGCCAGAAGCTTCCCCTATCCCACATTACAAAAATACGAATGTGCTCTAATTTTGTCTTCCCCCTTGTAAACGTTTAGAGACAGCATTGTGTCAAGAAACCTCTCCTTCAAGAAAAACAAGTTGTGAGTTCGACACTTCTCAGTGCCCTCATTAAAATATTTTTAAGCATGCTTCTATTACACGACAAGGTCATAAGCATATATATTGACATACACAGATGAAAGTAAAAAGCTGTGTGCCAATAGACTCTAAACATTCACTGATAAGTTATGGTGCCGATAGATTTAGCAGTCTAAAACCAGGGGAACTGATTCCTCTAATTACATATACAGGCAAGTGAGGTTATGTGTACAGTTTAAAGGAGCGTTCCTTCTCGTCCTACAGCATCTAAAGTGAAGCAATTCAAAACACCATTTAATACATGCTGTAGGAAAGTTTTAAAAGCCTTTTTGGTCAATTGGGCTTTCTAATTGGTTTGATTCACTGCCCCATACCGTTTTTTAATGTGTGCCAATATGTGATTAAGTACATGAAGCTTATTCTTTTAAACCCAAAGTTTCCACTCCAGTATGTTTCTGGGGCCTACAGAATATGCCTGTTTTATTCAGTCAAGGCCAGGAAAAACTTGGAATTAAAAGTTCCAAGATCAGAGGACAAGGTCTGGTTTCACTTTCTATGAAGTACCAGTATGTTTGATTAACAAGCACAAATAATCTTCTTAACAAAGGTAAAACCAGTTTTGTAATTCACATTAGCTGGTTTTGCACTCGTAAGAAGATCTGTGAAAACAAAGATATTGTGTGAGTAAATCTACTACCAATGACTGAGCAGCAACTGGGCGAGAATTGCTCAAACACACACAACCTACCAGCGTAATGGTATTATCAAACTCCTCGCCAATTTCCATTACCCTCAAAAGGCTGTGAATTTACTCCTAATAAGGACAGGAGTAAGTTCCTTTCCATGGTATGCAGGGGAATGAAACACCCTCTAAATGTATGGGAATGTAGAAGTGGTTTTCCAAACGGAAATATTTTTTCATAATGAGAAAACAGCTAAATAAAAGTGAACAAGTGCATTTGCCCCTGCTCTGCAGACTTCTCAATATACCAAGGCAAACCTTTGAGGATTTCAAAAATGGGTACATCTACACCCATGCGATGTAGTTAACCGGTGGGTGTAGAGCAGCCCAGTTTTCTGGATAATCCGACCAAGAGAATTGCTGTGGTAAACACATTTCTACCACAAACTGGTTTTACACAAGAAAAGAATTGATGAACATAGCTCATTTCTTTATTTATTGAACAAATCTTGTGTTTTGCATTCATAAATATCAGTTGTTCAAATCTTTGCATTCTAAATGTCCCAAAATGTAAGAGAATGAACTATAATCTTCTGGTAAGTATGTTATAAAATAGTTGAGTGAGGGCACACAATTTGACATTTTTATATAATGAGGCTAAATTGGCAAATGCGAAAGGGCATATTTTACTTTCAATATGTTCAAGATGAAACAGCGCAAAATGTGTGCCAATTTGACACATAGGTGCATATTTACAAGCCCCTCTCGCCAGAGGAGCGTCACTTTTTATGATGTTCCTGTGGCGATAAACCCTTCGCCTTATTTACAAGGCGGTAATAAGCCACTTAACATGGCTTAACGTCACCTTGTAAATAAGGCCCCCTTTCATGCTACACTGCGTGAAAGGGGCATGCGATGGGTGTTGTGGTGGGTGTTCAGACGCAACGCCCATCGATTTTGACTCTGCCGCCTATTTACAGTGGTGGCATAAATAGGAGGCAGCGCCAAAATTAAGACTAAGGAAAACCTGGGCTCAACATGGCGAACCAAGGAAAAATGATTAATTTCTCCTCGTTTTGCTGTTTCTATGTGTGCTGTATTGTGCAGCACACATAAAAAACAGGAACTTGCCTTGAATGATTGTTCATGTGCAGGAAGGTGATATGATGCAGGACCCCTTCCTGTCCTCCTTGCCTCACCATTCCTACATCCCTTTTGCCTGCAGATGCTAACCCACACGTTACTCATGGATGACCCAAACCAAGGGCACTAAATTGCTCTCTCTAAATGTATGAGGCCTTAATTCGCCCAACTAGTGCAAACAGGTATGGGGCTACATATTGCAACACGACCCAGACATTGTCCTCCTCCAGGAGACTGATCTTCTGGGGGCGAACACCCATCAAATGGCACACCTGAAGCTTCCATTGCAATACTGGGCCCACATGTCTTCTAAAACATTGGGGGACGGTGTTCTCTTCAAATAAGCTTCCACTATACTGTCTCTAAGATGGTGAGGGATAGGAAGGGTCACTTCCTGGTGTTGCACATGCATAGAGATAAAGTTCCCCTCACTCTTCTCAATGTCTATGCCCCCAATCATGCACAGGACCGATATCTGAAGTGCATATTGTGTGAGCAACTGGACGGGGTGGAAGTTGACATCATCGTCGATGGCTATTCTAACCTAGTGTGGGATCCAGGCCTAGACCACAGCACAGTCACAAACCAGGGCATTGGAGTTATGTTCTGGACTACTCATTCTAATCCCATGTTGACACATCATACTCATGCATTGATCAAGTTTTCTTAACTACCTCCCTCTTGCGCGATTTTAAATCTGCAGCTATCTCAGATATCTCCATCTGTGATCACGCCCATGTAAAACTGGTTTGGTCCGCCGCTACCCCCGTCTAGCAGGGGCCGGATATTATGACGTTTACCCCTAATCCGGTTGATGTTGCTGAGATCCGTAAAGGAATCGGTGAATACTTTGTACTGAACATCCTGCCTGACATCTTGTTGCATACACTTTGGGATGGCTTTAAGGCTATATTCAGGGAAGTGATTTCCATCATAGACATTGCCAGAGGGAGAGAGGCGCGTTTTATGGAGTCTACCTTGGCGGTGGAGATTAAAGTCCTGGAAAAGCAAGATCAGTCCGCTCTGAATCGATGCAGCAAGCAGCAATTCACTATGTTGCATGGTCAAGTGAGGGATCATAGAGCTAATAGGGCTGAACTTTCCCTTCTGGCTCTAAAGCAGAAATATTATGATGAGGAGAACAAGTAGGGCTGTATGCTAGCTCGACGGCTCCGTTAAACGCATGCTAGAGCACACATTGCTAGACTTCAGGTAAGGGACAAGGGCTGGGCAATCTCTGAGCGAGACATGCAGCAGGCATTTTATGATTACTATTAGACCCTCTACACATGTGATGATTTGCCTCCTGCATTAATAGAGTAGTACCTGAGTGCCTGTGATTGGGAACCCATCCACCCCCATGCGAAGCTCCTTCACCCAATCACCTTTGCATAACTCCGCAATGCATTTCGGGCCCTCCTTCTTGCCAAAACTCCGGACCCCAATGGATTTCCTTTAGTCTTCTACAGGCTGTTTCAGTCTAAACTGGAAGAACATTCGCTAAAGCTGTTTAACTCCTTCATAAAGGAGGCAGCAGAGATCGCCCTATACGCTACCCACTGCTCTTCCTATTGCCCTATAGCGATTCTCAATATGGATGCGAAAATCTTCATCAACATTTTGGCTACCAGATTGGAGTGCTATCTTCCAGGCCTCATTGAGCCTGATCAGGTGGGGTGTATTCGTTATTGACAGGGGCTGATAATGTGCGCTGCATAGCGCACTTAGTAGAGAAGTCCCACCACCACGACATCCCGGCATGCCTCCTTTCACTTGATACGGAGAAGGTTTGTGATAGGGTGAACTGCTCCTTTCATGCGGTTTTGGGTAAGGTGGGTTTGCGGACGGGAATTATACCCCAGATATGGCTTCCTATGGCACCCCAGCAGCTACCATCAGGGTCAATTGGTACCACACGTCCACTATTAACATCCTTAGCGGCAGACGCCAGGGGTGCCCATTGTCACCCCTTTTCTTCGCTCAGGTATTGGAGCAACTAGCCATAACTGTCCACTGCACTGCTGCCAGGGTGGGCATCCCTTTTGAAGGCGGACCATAAGATTAGCCTATTTGCAGAAGACCTCTTGCTCTCTGATGCTCTTCCCGTTACCTCTTTACCAGCAATTGTTGCCAGCCTTGCTGCATTCGAGGCGGTGGCAGACTTTAACATTAATATGTCTAAATCCTGCGCACTTAATCTGACTATACCTTAGCAGGAACTCCCTCCTCTGCAAGGCCTAGCAATATTTCGGTGATCCACGACACAATTAGGTATCTGGTTCTTAACCTGACCTCTAATCTGTCTTCCTGGGCGCAGGACAATTGGCCGCAACTTCGGAGGTCCATTCTGGCAGATCTCAGGTGGTGGAAGCCCCTTCTCATGTTTTGGCTGGGCTGTTTTAATGTCATAAAAAGGAACGTCCTACTACTGGCCTTCTACCTTTTCCAGACTCTGCCGACTCTGAATACCCAGAAGGATATCCTTTGCTTGCAGCGGTACGTCCGTTCCTATATTTGGAATGGGAAATGGCCAGGGATCTCTAACTCTCTATTGATGCAGCCACAGGACAGGGGTGGACTAACCTTCTTGAATATTACTTGGCCACCCACCTATAATACATCTCAGAATGGGTGGTGCTTGAGAAGCAGCCGCTCTCCATGGATTGGGTGGTGGCCTCCCAACCCTGTAGGATTCAGCCTGGTTACAAGTAAGATCACACAGCGCTTCATCAGATAACCCTACCAACACAGTGCTCGACATATGGGACAAGTTGGCGACAAGGAGCGGGCTCACTACTTTCCCCTCCCCCAACACGCCAATTGCTCAAAATCCTCTTTTTACCCCAGTGCTGCTACCCCAGTCCTTTCCCAGCTGGGGGTACGGAGAGTGTCGGACGCCATGCCACCTCTTTGTAGAGCTCTTCATCAAGTCCTTTGATCAGTGCAAAACTAATTTCAATCTTCCTGAAACGGCTATACTACAGTATTGTCAATTACGTCATTGGACATGGCATGACTAGGCCCTATCCTCCCTTTGAAAAACTGGTAAGAGTGCACAATGGATCCAGTGGACTTATATATAATACATACTGCACACTTCAGCATTCCACATCCCTTCGCACCTATCCCTAACAATGGGGCTGCCAGGCTACCACTGCAGATGTCATCTAACAAAAGCAATGGGTCACTCACTGGCGGGACATACCCAAAACCTATAGAAGCTTCTCCCTTATGGAAACGGTCTACAAGTTCATGTTCCAAAGGTATTATGCTCTGGCCCACTTCTCCACCGTTTACCTCTCCACATCTTCCCTATGCTGGCAAGCGGCTTGGCAGTGGGGGATTTTTGCTACATATGGTGGTCATGTAGCCTCATCACTACCTTCTGGAAAGAAATCCTGGTACACATTAAAGCCATCATACGAAATCCACTTCCTGCATCCTACCTTATGGTTACCCTTGGTGTATGGCCCTTACTCTAGAAGTAATGACACATGTTGACTGGAAGCACATTAGCCACATGCTCCATGCTGCATGGCAGCTTGTGGCGTTTACATGGAAAAAGACTACTGCCCCTTCTATTGTTCAATGGTCTGTGGCACATGCAGGTGATGGAACAATTTTCCTACAATTTAACACACATCGAGGCCAAATTTCAATCTGCTTTGTGCCCACTGATCCACTATCTGACTGGCTTGGAGTTTACATGTTTCAATACTCCGAGGTTACGAGATGTACAGCTTTTGACTCGTCTTCCCCCAAAGATTACACCCAGTGACTGACCCCCTCCCCCTCACTCACTTATAATAATTACCACCTATGCACTAATGCGCGACATTGCCCGGATTGTTTGAACTCTATCAAAAATGCCTCGACCAGGAATTGTTTTATTTTATTGTTGCACTGTTCTTTCTTTTTGCTTTGAGACATGCCATGCTGTGGACGACCTTAGGTGTACCTGGCCAATTACTATCTAAACCCTTTACTTCCTTGGAATTTTCCACTGGTTTCACGCTATGTGTACGTGCCAACTGGTCTACTGACTTATTATGTTGGTCTCTGGCGGCCATGCCGTACCTTATTGTAATCATTTGATTAATTTTCAATAAAAAGATTATGAGCAAAATAAAAAAAAGAAACACTTTAAGACCAATATTACAAACACTGTTGGTAAAATGACTTCTCTGTAAGTCACTACTATATCATTTATGTGTCCTCCAAACCAACAGCATGTCGTAGCTCAACAAACCAAAGATGGTAAGCAGAGGTGATGCAAATGCCAAGCGTGAAGGGTGATGTGTTCATCTGGGTCAGTTAGTTCGGGAAACACATTTCTTGGGGTATTTAACTTAGAAAAACAATAACAGTGGATCAGCCGCGGCCGCTGCAGGTAAGAGCAGTGAGACGGTGAAACCGGCTGGGGGGGATTTCGAGAGACGACGACGACGAGGGAAAATATATTATTTATTTAATTTTCCCTTGTGGTCATCTCTCGAAATCCCCCCCCCCCCCCCCCCCCCCCCCCCCCCAGCCAGCCCCATCGCTCTTACCTGCAGCGGCCGCGGCTGCAGTGGATACAAAAATAAGGTGAATACAGGTAACCAGGAGACATTAGGGCTAGCCAAATGAAAGTGTTATAAATGCGGGGAATAGGTTTAAAAACAATATGATAGTAGGAAGAGTGAGGGAGTCTTTCACAAATAAAATTATAAACATACAGAAATGGGTCAGTTAATTAAAACATATGGAGACAGATAAGCGGATAAAGGATAACGGGTAATGGTAAAAGGAAGGAGAGCTAGATGGGAACTTCGACGTAAAACAGGAACTTAATTAAAAAATTAAATAATGAGATTTAAAAATTAACATTACTAAGGTCAATAGAAAACCATTAAAAAGAAAGGACGCAGACATTAGTGTGTCTGAAACACTCCCTGGACATGTCTGCATTGGAAAGGTTAAACTGACTTGCAAAAATGAGACTTGCATTATGATTGATGAGCTTCAAGATGCAGTGCGGTACTCGTTGTTAGTATTTTGAGTGTAATATTGCATTGTTATTATCTGATTTATAACATTAATAAAAATATATATTACTCAATGCAATTAATGTTAATTTGCAACGAATCACTAGTGTTTTAATGCAATTCTACCATTCTATGACAACCTGTCTGCCAAGCTTGTGCTTTATTAATACTTTGTGTAATACACCTACTTCTACGTCGGTGAAATATTTTCACCAGATGCAGCTACCTTCATTGACCTGCATGCAGACAGGCAGATTCACAAACTTTTTGTCTGCCTAATTCCAACAAAGGTGTGCAAAAGGGGGCACATGCAAATGGAAATGTCTTTGTCATAGTACAAAGAACCAGGATATGCAGTGATGTACAATCCTAGATGAAATTGAAATATAATGTACTAGTTTGTCAAGAGTTTCACAATGCTGGGGACAGGAAAGGTAGAGGAGCAGTGGTGACTGGGCAAAATGCATGTAATACCCATAAATCTATATATTTATGAGTATTCAGTAACATTATGCACCGTAGTTCTCATCCTGGAAAGACAAATACAAATGTATCCCTATGAAAGGCATGAGTAAATGCATTTCTAGGTTGGGATAGGGAAAGCAACTCAGCCCTACATCATTGGGCTCCATGGGGGATGAGTTCTCCATGGGGAAAATGTTTTCCATGAGAAAAAGAAAGAAAAAAGGTTGTTGTGCACATGCAAATGTTTCACTCTGTAAGTTACATGGTGCAGGAAAATGCATTCCCATAGTGTTGGAAGTCTGCACAAATCAGAGGTATTAAAAAGTAATAGCAAGATTTCTGCCTTTTCAATGAAAATGGGCTGTTAGTGATTTTAATGTGCATGGATTGACTCATAAAAATATTTTCATGAGTGTTTACTTGTACAATCTGTCTGTTTACAAATAGATCACACTCTATTAAAAAATATTCAACTTTCTTAATCGTTTTTAAATACAGCAGATTACAAGAAGTCAGCAAATGGATGAACTACTCGATGTTCTTATTGAGAGCGGAGGTATGAAACAATAAACAATTCTTTTTTACAAGGAGCTTTTGTTATTTTCCAAAATTCACGATTGTTACTTGATTCATAATTTAAAATTACGTCAGTAAAAAATAGCACCGGATAATAAAATGCAAAGGTTATGTCACAAATGTCCAAAAATTGAACAAATATCATGATCATGTCTTTTCTGCTTGCCAATTGCTATAGCATTTGTTCTGTGTTGAAGTGATATTCATTTGTGTCCTCTATCTATATTTGTGTGTCTCCCATTTGTGTACTGCTTTGATTTACTACATAATATTTACATTTTAACGACTGGTAGAAACTGGGGCCCCAACTGAAGGATGTTTTCTTTACAATCTCCAGAGCTCTCATAAACATGTAATGCCTGACCAGGGCCTCATTGTTAATAGCATAAACTGGCAAAAGAGTAACTCAATGGTATTATTTAAAAGAAACTAGCCATGTGACAAATGGGCGGAGCTAACAATGGGCGGAGCAATCAACGAAAAGGCGTCGGATTATAAATACCTCAGGTCCGTCATGAAGCAAAAGTCTTCAACACAAAAAAAGGGCAGATGCTCTCCTGGCCGCCCTGTCAAGTTTAGGAAAAAACCTGTGGCATCCTAGCATGGTTCGGATACTGCAGGTCATGAAGGCGAAGGTTCTACCAGTTCTTTCCTATGGGAGCCAAATTATGCTGTGCTAAGATACAAAATTGTTAGCACTTTGATAATTAAAATTTATACAGGCGTTTCTCGCCTCCCAAAATCAGCATCGCCAGCCCAGGTTTGCTTAGAGTTTGGCTTCCCCAAATAATTCCAGGGAAAATGCATTCATCAAGTTGTGCCATTGAATAAGGTCAGCACAACCTGATACACTCAACAGTAAAATATGCAATGAGCTAAAGAATACCAGAGCCAAAGCTGCCCATGCTCAATACAGGGATGCAGGTCTGGATGACCTCTGCCTCCGCGAGGTATGGAGCTTGGGAATGACTCAGAATGAGTTCAGTAAAGTGGCAAATGCGAGTGCCTGGGTCTAAGGGCACAACGGCCGACAAAGATACCCTGTCTCTGCGATCTCATGCAGGATGATCTTATCCTCATATAAATAGCATCTGGGTGAGCAATCTTACCTGGTAGCAGATTATTAAAGATATATAAAAAAAAGACTCTTGGCATTCCATCTTGGAGGCCTTGCAAATTTGGACCATCACCCGAAGTGGCAAACACATCTGCCAGACACATAATGTAGGCTTTACAACAAAGAGCAGGAAACTGCATATTTTATACATGTGCCCTAAGTTACTCGAGCATCGCGGACGGCTGCTTCGCCAGCAGTTTGTCCTTCCAAACATGCAGATTTGTGGACAGGTGGTTATGGCAGCCCTGAGTCCACAAAATACAATGTTGAATATCAGGTTTATCAAGTTCATGTCAGTATTCTCCCATATTTTGAAACTGTATGAGATGAAAGGCTGAAAAGTACTCATTTATATGGGGCCATGACTATGCATCGAGTATGAGGGCCTTTTTTTATATTTTCTATATACACACAATTGTACAGATTTACACTATGTGATTTTATCAGTTTTTACCGGATGTTTCTACAGTCTCTCATCCTACCCCAAGTACACCTGCACATTCTAATAACTATATAATAGCACTGTCACTTTATAAGATTAGTATATGGAACATGGTAAATATCGGTTCAAAATCTCAATAGAACCTTGTTTTTATATGTCTGACGATTTTAATTTCACTTATCTGGATGATGCAAGTATGTTTTATTGTTTTATGTATGTTGGATTGCAAAGTTTTTTTAAATAATTTATTATTATTATTACTATTTAGGAGGAACCTTGTATTCCTCAGACACCAAGACACAAATGCTTACTTTAGCAAAAGAGAGTACTTTAGCAGGTAGTGTGTTCGATTCTCTTCAAGGTCTCTAAACCACATGCTTCACATAGGGCAATGTTTTGTCTTACATTATTGAAACTCAGTCTTATGACTCTACATAGAGGAACTGGAGCAACCTGGGGCTGAGATGCAGAGTATGCAGACTAGTCTACTTACTGAGTTATGACTGGGAATTCTGGGATATGATAGTCAATTAAGAATGTCAGTTCCTCTTGAAAATACTAATCATTTGTATAAGAATTAGAAATAATTTTCGTGTCAGCTATTACACTCCAAATAATAATACATTCTTGTTGGACTTGGCCCTCTCTGCAGGGTCATCCCCAAACGTTTTGCCTTCAGTCCCATTTTTCTGAATTTGTTTTTGTTGGCTTTAGGTCTCTGCAGACTTTATCACTGCTTGCCAGTGCTAAAGTGTTTGCGCTCTCTCCTTAAAACATGGTAGAATTGGCTTACACCCAATTGACTTTTTTAATTTACTTGTAAGTCTCTAGTAAAGTGGCACTACCTGTGCCCAGGGCCTGTAAAACCTACTAGTGGGCCTGCAGCACTAGTTGCCCCACCCACTTAAGAACCTCTATATACATGTCTTATATACATGTCTCAGGGCTGCTATTTCAACCTGTATGTGCAGTTTTAAACTGCAATATCGGCCTTGCAAAATGAACCTTTTGCCAGGCCCAAACCTTCCTTTTCAAAATGTGTAAGTTCTCCCACCTTCCAGAAGAAGGGCACCAGCTATAAATAATGGACCTCAGACACTACCTCTTCAGTACACTTCTGGTCCTCTGCCAGGAAGAAGGACTGCGTGCTGAGGAAAGGACTGCCATTCTGCTGGACTATTGCCTACTGGACTATTACTTTGCTGGACTGATGCCTTGCTGGACTGCTACCTGCTGCCCTCTCACCTGGGTGAAAAGGACTGGACCTGCATCTGTTAAATCCAAGACCTCAGAGTGACTCCAAGGGCTAATTGGCTGGCCTCCTGAATTGAGCCTCTGGGACAGAAGGCTCCAACAGCCTTAAACTCAGCACATGGACTCTGCCATCTGTTAGTCCTACTCTGCCAAGTGTTGCTACCCCAGTCCTGCACCCTTGGAAGTGGGCCTGAAGATGCTCTGCTAGCCTATCTGTGGTTCCAGCCGAACTAAAACGTCTCCCCTGCTGCACAGTGCAAACCTGAGCAGAACTGACATATCACCTCTACTGTGAGGGTTCTCCTGACACAAAGGACTCCACATCCACCCTGCAGCCTCATCAGAACTGTCACCTGTGCAAAGCTGTCCAGATGCAGGCCCCTGCATCCCTCTTTGACAGCAACCCCGAAAACAAAGCAGGTTCTCACATCGCAGCCTCCTAGCTCCTAAGAACCAATGCATAGTCCAACTACACGACACATCCTCGATGCTGGACTTCGCATTGCAAGCCCTCATCAATGCGATCCTCGACAACGATGTAGGACCTTGCATCGCAGCTTCACCGTTCCTCAGAACCGAAGCATCATCCCATCTGAGAGATGCATCCTCGGTGTGGGACCTCGCAACGCTGCGCAAGCCAGTATTTAAGGTACATTTGTTCAGCGGGCTTAACTGAGTCCCTGTAGCTGGCTCACGCTCCATCACGGTCGTCCTGAACTTCTGACTTTGTCCCGATCGTGCAACCAGATATCCAGCTTTGAGCTTCTTGTTGCTATTTTCACTGAAATCTTTTAAATTGCATATCTCCGGTTCTACTGATTGGATTTTCGTTTTTGTTTAGTTTTATTTATTCCAAATAACTCTATTTTTTTACCTTGTTCAAGGATCCTTTTTTTCTGGTGCTTTTGACTTTATTACTGTTTGAAGTGTTGCACAAATACTTCACACATTGCCTCTAAGTTATGCCCGAATTCTCTGTGCCAAGCAGCCAGAGGGTTGAGCACAGGTTAATTTAGGGTTAACTACCAAACCAGTTACTCACAATACTCAATTTCAGTAACATAGCTCAAGTGACTTAACTCCTATCACTGACATCTACAGTGATTTGAAGGTCACAGGTCTGAATAGTCGCAAAACCTTAAACCCAGCTGAGATTACATAGGGTAATAGTAAGAAACAAAGCAGTATATAGAAAACAAGTTATAATTATTATTAGAAACTGTGTCTCACATATTAAATTTTTATGTCAAAACATACATAAAAAGGAATTTCCCCATACGAAGCTTAAGTATTTTGAGCACTGTATTTAATTTGCATATCAAATATTCATAATTCTTTAATCTTAAATTAATTTAAAATGTTTTCTTTTTTCAAATAGAAATGCCAGCAAATGCCAAAGATGAACGTTCCTGTGTTCAGAAAGTGCCTCAAATAACTGTTTCTTCATCTGGGAGCACTACGGTCTCATTGCCAAAGCCAGCTACACCATTTGAGCATATTTCACCTGCCATTCTGCCTTTTGATCACTGTACAAACAACAATGGTAGTCACCTTGAAGTCTTACTCAACACACACAGCCCTACCCGAAGGGCTAGTGCTATCCCCATTCTTAAACTTGGTACTGAAGACTCTCACTTTGAAGGCATGATTGATGGATTTTCAAGCAAAGCATCAGAGGAGGTTCTTAGCTCACGTGAGATTTTAGACACATCTCTTCCACCCATCCCAGCTCAGATGTCACCCACAGTTTCAGAGGGAACTGTTTTGCAACACTTAAGTTTCACTGAATCACCTTGGGAAAGTATGGAATGGCTTGATCTGACTCCACCAAGTTCTGCAACAGGCTTTGTGTCACTGACCACAAGTGGCCCTAGCATTTTTAACACAGATTTTCTAGATGTCTCTGATCTCAATTTAAACACTGCCATGGATCTTCACTTGGAGCAATGGTAACGGCTGATACTTCTATGACTTTAATCCTATGGAAAGAATGATGACTATGTACAACAAACTGAAGCTGATGCCTGCCTGTAATTCTCTCCATGAACCAAAATGGAAAACAGTTTCGACCAAAAAAATGACAGGGTTCTTTGGTGGGTCAACAAACATTATAAACATATATTTCTGTGCTTATTGTTTCATTTTGTAGTTATTGAATGTAAAATATTCGGATTATTTTTGGTATACCAGACCCCCGAAATTAATGGTGAGAAATTGTTCCTTTTTCCCAGTAGAGGAAATAACTCCCAGCCATCTCAAATATATCTTGCTAACTGAGCAAAATGTGTCTCATTTGTATAGGAATCAGGTTTTTTTTTTCTCAAAAAGGCATAATACAAAACAGGCAAGTGGCAGTTGGACGTTATTGTCATACCTTTCATCAAAATAGTTTTGCACTTCTAAATCCGAGCCTGCTAGTTGGAATCATAAGTGCATTTCCTATTGTTGTAATATAATGATGAGTGCCTTGGAAAAGGAAACAGAGCAATAACACAATAATACAAGATAAAGAAGGGATCTTGAAAATGCTTATAAGTTAATGCATACTGGATGATATCCTACATCTGGATGTGACACTCCTCACACACTGTTTAATTAATAGGAAGGTTGCAACATCCCCTGTGGAGAAGCTGCATCAGCTTAGTACGAGTAATTGTTTCCTTCCCAGTAATCAACAAAGCATCCTTAAGAATACTAACCAAAATAATACTAGCTTTCAGACAGACTATAAGTTGGTATTACGATACAACAACATCAGAAGGTGGCTAACCCCCTGACAAGACTCTCTTGTATTTTCAATATTGACAACACCAGCCAAATGCAATATCTGGAAGATGTAAATCTCTTGTTGCTCAAATTGAAGATCTCAAGATGGTACCAGCAGAACCTCTTCAAAGAGAACACCTTTGATAAACTCCATCATGCCCCTTTGAGTTACAGGAGCAAATTTGATCAAGTTCTTGACACATGAAAACGTGATTCTCGTAAAACATGTCTTCCATATTTTTGACAAAGGAAATATTTGTTGCTAAGAAATTGCAGAATAATGTATTTAATATATGAGTTACTGGAAGGAAAGCGAAGTTGCATGCCATGACCATATGAGATGCAAGCCTTTTGGAAGCAGTAACATCCTAAGTTATATTATATTTGTGTTGTTTGTGTATGCACATTGCTGTATATATGTATAAAACCTTTCGTAGTTGCTGGAGGAATATTCGAAATTGTATTAATGTAGTATATGCTAAAAATGTTCACACTTTATGAAAGGTATGTTTTTGCAAGTTTTCTGAACAATATAGATGTAGCTTTTTACAGTAGGTATTAAATTCACCATTTTTATATTGTACATATGTTCACAGTGCACTTTTAGAGTAGACTCTTCTAACACAATATGATTTTTGCTTTTTGTATTTTGTAAATTGATAATTTTGAAGGCATTCCATACATATGTTTGGTAGCACTTGAATTCAAAATGGTCAAAGCGCTGCCATTTTTCTAATAATAAAAATATGATGTTTAAATTGTGTTTGCAGAGTAAATTAGAAACAATATTTAATTAAACAATTGAGGCTCTGTTCCTGATTGGATCAACTGTCAATATTCTTGTAAGTTTTAGCAGTAGGGCTGAAATTAACACTAAAATATTTCTAAGCCAGTGGCCTCAGGAAAAGTCCACCTTTCCCTCCCACAGCATGGTATCCCACTTGATTGATACATGCCGGAACACTGACACCCCCTGTGCCATTTCTAAACAAAGGCATTACTGTCACACCAATGTATTAACTCATCCCACCATTTACCAGTAAGAGGTGCTGGATGTTGTTCCAGCTGGTTGTAGGACCACCAACTCACTAGCAGTGTGAACTAGGGGAACACCAGAATTGGCAAAGAAAGCTACACATTCTGATCACTGTCTTAACCAAGCAATAAAATACTGACTGGATAATAAATTACATTAGGAATTAGTAAACCCTAAGCCATTTTTATGTGATTTTTTTCCTCAATTTATAAACATATGGCAAAGGCTCAGGACATTTTTAAATGGGTTACACCCATGGGACCAAGTATTCTTTTCACATACAAACTGTGTACACACTTTGTTAGATGTGTATGTAATTACTTTTGCAGTCACCTAAGGACTTGGTGTGGGTTATAGCCAAACTGATGCCAGGGACGTTATGACTCGCACACCTTTAAACACATTTTTAGTAGAGTCAGAATTTACAGCAAAGAATGTCCAGCTACAAAATGAATGTCTTAACAACTGTAACAGAAGATAATATTTCAATTTAATACTGCATACCCAGTGACATCAGTGAAAACAGAGGCATGTTCCAGCCAATAATTTACTTCATACTTTGCCACTGTTTCTCTGTTGTAACCATCAGTGAGATTTTCTTCATTGTTCTAAATCTCCCTTCCATGAATTGCTGTGTTAGTCAAAGTAGATATCTCCCTCATTCCCTCTCTTATTTTTCTGCCTAGATCCAGTTCTTCCTCTTCTCAGATGGGATCACATGTTACAGTCAATAAGAGAACTAGTTAAGAATGACCTTTAATTATTTTACCTTTGGCATTACATTGTTCTGAAAATAAACTAGACTATAAATCCCCCAAATTATTTTAATTCAATACTATAGTTGCATACACCTAGATATAACAAGTTTCACCCTGTTTTCCTCTATGTAGTGTTTGCATTAACTAGTATGTAAAACCAGTATTTACAGAAAAAGACTTAACGCCTGTTAATTTGTTTTCGTATATGAAAAATGTTTATTCATCGACTCCTATTGATTAAATCCAAATTCCCAAAAGTCATTGCAATAGTCTAGAGATATTTTATAAAACATTGTATATGTAAAGTTTAAATGGTCTTATTAGGTGGTTAGTTCCTTGATTCAATTTTGCGATAGACAAATAAATGTACAGTACAGGCCTCATATTGAAAATTGTTGCATTTTTTGTTTTAGAACTTCTTTGTTTAGCTTTCTTATTCTAGGATCAAATTTTATTGAGATATTTTGGTCTTAGCAAGTCGTTTTGGGTGCTTTTGTAGACTTTTCCTTACTGAAATCAGGACAGACGGCTACCTTGCCAAAGATAAACAATATATTCAAACCCACAAAAAATCTTCCACTTTGTGAAATTATGTTCCAGTGTTTAAAATTTGACACACGGTTACTTAAACAAGTAAACAGTTTAAAATATGTTCAATCTCTGATTTCAAGTTTTAAATTGCTCTATATCACATGCAGTTCTTAAAGTGATGCAGTGTTTGTTTGGCAGCTGGCCTATTGATTTCCATCCTTACTTTGAAAGAAACTTTGACTTCTGAAAGCTAAGAAATTATTGCAACTGCGTACAAGAAATCCAAAGTATTCATGGCTTCTTAAAACACAATAAGCTCTGAGCATATTCAATGATGTCCAGTTACAAATGGTTTCAAACTAAGATGACCATATCTAATTACCGGAAGAGCGAGATTCATGTTTTGTCAAAAAGAGAGAAAAAATATGCAATGTTTTGAAATTGTGAACTTGAGGAACTACTTGTGTGATGCAAGACTAACCACAACTGTGCACAAACTGCAAAGATAGTACTCAACCATATTTAAATGATGACTCAAATAAGGGTTGTGTTATGTTCATAATGTTTGTATCGTCACAGAACTAGAAATGTGCCAATGGAAGTAAAGTGAAAAGTGCTTTAAATTAAATTTTGAGTTGAGAGGTAAAAAAGCAAAAGGTTGTTTTGCTTTACTAATGTGCCAATAATGTTTTAAACCTGTATCTTGAAATTGAATGACTCTTTCCCTGGTGAAAGTTTTGCTCTTAATTACCAATCCTGTTGTCTTGTAAGTAAAATGTAATGCTTTGGAAAACATAACAAGTCTGTGAAGAAATGTTCCTTCCAGTGTGGGGGAAAGGTGCACTTTTAAAAAAAACTCATTCTCCAGAGATAAACTATTTAACTATGCAACACTTTTATTTCCACTACTACGAATTTTGCAACACTATTTTAAATAAAGAAACGTGGAAAACTCAGTTCGCTTTGATTTTGTTGTTTGTTATTTCTATTTAATATAAATATGATTCTGTTATTTATCACGGGGCACCTAAAATTCCTTGAGTCAACACATTTAGCGGGTATCACTACTTACTGTGGTTGATGTGGTAATATTTACTTTCACTTCTGAAACTGCATTTAAGAAACGCTGTCTTGGTGCCAGACACCAGTGCACATGCATGTACATTGTGTTGTTTCTTTTGTAACAGGTTGAGATTTTGTATTAAGGCAAAACATGAAGACATGAAGATAACTAAGCGGGTGATTAGGATGGCGGAAGGACTGCCACCGCCGGCCCGGCGGTGGCGGTCCCTCCGCCATCTGAATGCCCTTTTCCCCCGCCAGATCAGGAGGACGGGGGGAATCGTTCCACAAGCATGGAAGGCGCAAAGCCCGCCCGTCACGCTTCCGCCACAGGCAATCGTAATGATTGTCTGGCGGAGGCTGGCTTTAGGGGGCCTGTTACGGGTCCTCTCTGTGGGGGGGGGGGGAAGTGGTGCCCTGGGGGGATACCCATGATACCCCCTCCATTTCCATGCACAAGGTGGCAAGCACCGCACGGTGCCTGTCACTTTGTTCAGGGAAATGCACAACATGGCCATTTGACAGTGCGTCGGGTGCTGCAGCGAGCAGCACCCGCCACAATGTTGAATTGCCAGAAGCAACCACAGCGGTGGCGGTCGCATCATGATTAGGCAGTCCCGTTACCGCTAGGATGGCAAGCGGACTCAAGTCCGCCCGCCATCCTAATGACCCCCTTAGTTCCCACTATTTTTGTTCTATATAATACATTTTCAAATGTGAATGCGTGGGCCTAGCTTTTCTGAAAAATGCGTCTCACATTTTATTCAGTAGAAAATATAGAGCTAAATCGTTTTTGATTTTTTTAGCCAAAAAAGGCTATTTAAGCACTTTGACTACGGTTTTCTGCAACACTCCATGCTAAATTTAAATATAGAAACCCTTAAATGGACATTAAAAGCCCATGCATGCGTCTAGAAACCACCATGTATGGTCACAAAATGCTAACATTAAAGCCAGCACATCTGATAATGGTTGTAAAGGGTGACTCAACGTTTGCTGTCCTTGAAGATTGAGTGTAATCGATTAGGATGCGGCAGTTCCTCCACTAGGGCGGAGGAGCGTCGCCCCACTGCTTTCTCGCAGTGCGAAAAGCAGAAACATAAAATGGTTATAACTTTCAGTTATTACCATTTTATGTTTGTTTGCGGGTGGGGGGTGGGGGGGCTGCTCTGCGAGCAGGGCAAGGGAGGAGTGGTGTGCCCACTCCTGAGTGCACAAAGACTGTTTGGTCGCCCCTCTGGGGTCGCCCAAACCAGCCATGCACACTCTGCCCTTCTCCATGCAGACTGCAATGCAGCCTGCATGGAGAACATGGCCTCCCCATAAGCCCCTGGCTGGGCAGATTCCCAGCCAATCACAACGCTGCTTGCAGCATTGTGATTGGTTTAGGGGAGGGAGCCTGGCTGCATGTTTCCTGTTCCTTTCGAAGGCAGGAGAGCAGGAGCAGAGAAGACACGGACCCGGCCGGCGGAAAGGTAAGTTTCATTTTTTATTATTATTAAATTAACCCCCCGCGTAACCACCCTCCCCGCGCGATCCCCCTGCACCCCCACCCACGAGCCGTGCCAGCCGCGACTGCGATTAAGGTCCGTATTCCAGGCATCAAATTGTTTTCTAGCAATCATGTGTAGTTGATGCTATAAAACACATAAATGGTTTATGCACTTGCGTGTTGGGCCCTATGAGCTCCAGAATGTCTATGCTATGCAGTGCCCCTTTGTGTTCCCTGAGGTAATTACAGAAGTACCCACTCAGACATGGCCAAGATGAGAAGGTATAGAAGAAGAGTCTTTGGATCCTAAGAACAGCCATACTGCTAACTACCAGGGAGGTGGGAACTTTCTATTGTGAGAGTCACTCTCGGGTTATCATGGGAAGAGTCTATTTAACATGACTGTAAACAGGGCCCTGTGCCTAGCAACAGCTTGCATAATTCATCCACTCCTCCTTGGGTCCCATTACTTTTCTTGTGTTGTTCCTTCCTGTTTCCATGTTGGTACAGACTTTGCACTTTTGCTTGTATATTTGCCTCTATTGTTTGTCAATTATTGTTTGGTTTGTCTACTTCTCTTTGCATTAATCCTAAAATGCTTCATAACAGATTGCCCCTGCCTAGTTCCCAACTTTCAGATACTGACCATCCATATTCAAAATGTACTCCATCTTCGAGCATTAATGGAAGATAGCATACCAGTCCAGGAGCCTACACCAGTCCAGTATGGATTTTGTCAATGTCATTCTTGAACAGCAAGTACACCTGTGTTTCTCTTCCCCTTCCCCATGTACCCCCTCTTTTTCCACTGAGGTGGGGAGTGTACAATACCTCTGGAGTGACTCGGGGAAGGCCGGTACTCTTAGTGAGTTGACATCTCAACACGAAGCTTGCCACTTTACTTAGCATCTTCATTATGGACTGTCACACATTTGCATGGTAGAAGCAAGTATACACTTTCTGGTCTTTGACCACTATATTTATATTAGAAATCTAGACCACTTTCCTGATTTTTATCCTAATCCATATTCAATATCATTTTAATTGGTTGTGATATTAATATTGATTTACTTTTTCCTATTACATCTGATTAGGTCACCCAAATGCAGACTGTCCTCAACCACAAATACAAATGTATTAGAGTATCACAAGAAATTGAACTCTTATTTACATTATTATCATCAATTACCTTACAATTGAAACTTTACAGGAAATATTACATACACTGTCTATGACATATACTTCCATAATATCTCAGAACATGATATTTCTATTCTGGCATTCATAAGTGTGTTCAGTTAATATAAATGTGAGAATTAACCTATTCTATATCCTTTTTCAACAGCAGGGATTTTTATATGCTTTACACAGAGGCCTACATTCTCTACAATGCTTCTTTTAGCTGTATCTGTAATTAACTTGGTGTCTATGAAAAAACCACGGGGCATATTATCAAGCACGGCGTTAAAATTATCGCCGCTTTAGCGGCAGAAAACTGCTGCTAAAGTGGCGATAATGGGCTTGATAATATGCCGCAGAGAATTCCAAAGCAGCCTAGGTTGACACCGGAACATGGGCTTCTATGGAAATTCTCAAGGGCATATTATCAAGCCCATTATCGCTGCTTTAGCGGCAGTTTTCTGCCACTAAAGCGGCGATAATTTTAACGCCGTTTCTTGATAATATGCCCCTCAATTTGTTCTAGAAAAGCTTCCGCAAGACTCAAATCCAGCAATTCACACTCATAGGGGAGCACAAGACTATCAAGCAGTACTCTTTATCTCTGATTTTGCAAATTAGGCCACGCTCAAGGCTTAACACTGCAAGAACCAGTGAGGAATCCAATAAACAAACTGCAGAGTAATGCTTTTGAGATAATCTGATGACATGGTTTAGCTTTTCAACTAACCATTTTGTTCAACACAGTGTCCATAGCTCTCCCAAAAATCAACAGGATAGCGTATCCTGTACTGCTACTGCTATTTGACAAGGGGCTAATTATTTGAATTTTGAAAAGTGGCAGCAAAAGCCTTTTAGTTTAAAATGGGTTCGGGAGAGGCTTACAATACTAGAAGCTGCACTGAGAAGACACAATCAAATGGTTTTGCAGATTACTTAATACCAAACCTGTTTACAAGACTTCCATTTTGCAAAAAACAAGAAAATAAGAAACACACAAAGGTAGACAGATTTCCTTACAGTGCCTTTCATCTTCTTTACAACCACGTTGATTTTATTATTTTGTGATTAATTGTATCAGTTTTCATTAAGTGAGACAAATAAATTAATTAACTCGTTCATTTACTCTCTGTGTCTCTTTCTGTCTCCCCGTTATGTTAACTTTCATTCTCTCTAATAAAGACTCCCTATTTCCTACAAAACAAATCTGATTTATTTACTAATCCCTCCTCAAAAGACGTTTCCCATATTTCTTGGAATTAATAAATTTATGAACCTTAGCCCCAGGAAAACGTGCAAAAGCACGGTGAAAATTATTTCTGCATGCCTTAAATTCTGTAAGAACATTTTATCACCGTGAACAGGATCTAAGACGATGCAATCACATGTCATTATTTAAATGTAACTCCCTTTTCTGTAAAACGTTACCATATACGTATTCTGCGGAAGCTGATTAGTTAAACAAGAAAATAAACTTTCAGATACTTTAAAACTCAGGTGCAACCCGGATATTTGGGAATAATTCCCTGGACCTCAGGAATCTGTCCCAAATATGTTGTATAAATTCAAACTGAGACCGAAAAATGAAACATAAACCTTAAGAACAAATATGCGTAAATAATAGAAATTTGAAAAATAGTGTACATTGATTTTGCACAGTTTTTCAAAAGAAAGTGGCACATCTATCCAAATCTCAGTTTGAAATAGCAAAAATATGATGGTCTTTTCAGAATTACAACAATTTTTCTTAAATCCACAAAAAGTACCTGGAACTATGGCATTGTACTAGCTTATGAGGCTATATATCCATCAACAACATGTATACTGAAACAACGGAAGTTGTAAAATAACCAAAGAATACATTCACCAGTAACTGTGATAAAACCAATAAAGATCATTTTAAAACCAGCCTTGGCAAAGCCAATAGGTTTCTCCTATGCAAAATCTATTGGCTTTATCAACGTGTTCTACATGTTGCACATCATTTGAGCTGCTGTGCAACAAGGTTTAAAGTAAAATTAAAGCACTATGACGCTGTAATTGCTGGCTGCATGATAGTGCTTTTTTTAAACCTCGTCATAGCATTTTAGTTTTAGTTTAAGCACCTCAACTGCTGTGCAACATGTCAAAATAATTTGAAAAACCCAAAAGATTTTGTGTAGGCAAAACCTATTGACTTTGCAAATGATTGTTTATCTTTTGTGGTGCCTTGCTCGTGTGGCTCAGGACACTGCTTAGGAAGAGAAAGTATGCTGCATCTTTTCCTAGCCTTCCTGATTCTCGTGCCACCCCTGACCTGCCCCAGTGCTAAGGACCGCTTCTCACATGAGCAGAACATCAAGACGTGGCGGGCGATGGGAGGCAAACATGGGTTTCTGTGCAGTGCTCATTTAAAGTGCTTCAATACCTTCTGTTGAGTTTGCGCCATATTGACACGGAATAAACAATAAAAAAAGCATAGGTTAAAAAGAAAGGGTAGCACGCCGAAAAGTAAAAAGCAGGAGGGAAGGAGAGGGACTGCAGGGACATGAACTCAATAAAAGTGCTTGTCGAAAAGTTAAAAAATACCAATGTATTGCACAAAAGTTACATCGTATGCAGCACCTGAAAACTAACGTTAATGCAGAAACATTTTCTTTGGTTTGATTTGCAAACAGCCGAGACGCTTCATGTTTAAATCCGAAGTTGTGCGCACACGTATGTTCAAAAATAAGCTGTGACTGGGCTTAGTCTGCGCACATTGGGGCACATGCATCAACCAAACCAAAAGCGATTCCTTAATAGCGAGAAATAAGGAATCGTTATTAAGGAATCGCTTTTGTGCATGCATCAACAGATTCGGTAAATTTTAGCGATTCTTTAAAAATTGCTATATTTACCGAATAATCAATAGCGGGGCATGCAAACTCCGATTAGCTAATAGCGAGTTCGGTAATACCGAATTAGCTATTAGCGAATTCGGTATTAGCGAAATCGCAATTGACCGCGTCGCTCCGGGAACGTGCAGATGACATCACCAACCAGGAAATACTGCAGCCCCACCCTCATTGCCTCGACAGAGGAGCAAACAGGAGCTGTGAGTGAAGACTGCCTGTGCAGAGTGAAGCCACACCGACTGTGCAATTCGCAAAACCTATTTATCATGGAGAAGGAAGTACCATCCAGCGCTGAGTCAGCATGCAAGCGCAAGCGCAAGTTCTCTGACAGGGAGCTGGAGCACCTGATAGAGGGAGTCAGCAGCAAGCACGATCGCCTTTTCGGTAAGCTGTCCCTCAAGGTGCCTGAGCAAGAGAAGCGGCGCATATGGCTGCGCATCAGGGAGAGGGTGAATGCAGTTGGTGTAACGCCCCGCAGCATCGACGACCTCAAGAAAAGGTGGTACGACCTGCGGAAGCGTGCCAAGGAGAGGATTGCGGAGAGGCTCCGGGAGGCGAGCAGGACCGGAGGCGGCCCTTCAACGGTCCAAGCCAACACTGCCCTGGAGGAGCTGGTGGAAGGGACGATCGAGCGTGAAGCCATCGTGGGAGTGACCCAGATGGACACGTCCGGCGCAGCCACAAGTGCCCAAGGTAAGATGCATGCCTGTGCCCATACCCAGCATAACCTAAATCCATTCCCATGCCCCCAGCAGGACCTGAGTGTGTATGCAGCTTTGGGCCACACAGCTTTACTCTTAACACTAGTGCATCATGGGAGTTGTAGTCTAGTCAGCCCAGTGTGCATGTACAGGCGTAAATACAATTACGGATCACCACATCAGTTGAACATGGATATAGACTGTTTATTTAGTGGATCACAGAGGGACATGTATGTGTACAACACTACGGAGGTGTAACTATCCCACTAACCATGCACTGTTTCACACACAGATGCATCTCCTGGGGAATCGGACGACAGCGGCCAGCTGATCATATCCGAGACACCGGTGGATTCCGACATGGAGACAGCGCAGGATGCGCATCCATCACCTCCACCTGCCATCCCACCAGCACCACCAGCACCAGCACCAGCACCACCAGCACCAGCCACACCAGCACCTGCACCATCCACACCAGCTGCAGCAACAACAGCCACTAAAGCGCCGAGGCGCAGGTCCCAAGTAGCGCCCTTGCAGGTGATGGAAACACCCTCCACACAATTGGGACAAAGTCTGCGCACCATCACACCGCCTGCTGCACCACCTGGACGCGCCAGACTCCAACAGAGGCGCAGGGCTCGGCCAAGTTCTGTCTCCTCAGGCGACCTTGATCTCCCACACACTTCTGCCATCGAGGAGAGGATGCTGCGTGTACAGCGCCTGCAGGGATGACACATGGCAACAATTAGCTCAAACATCGTGCGCCTTGCTCGGGAAATGCGTGCCATGACTGCGGCGGTTAGGGACATGACCACTGTGGTGGCAGAGGGCAATGGGCACCTCAGGGAGGACATCCATGAGCTCACCCATGCCATGAGGGAGGGCCATGAGTGCGAGAGGAGGAGGCACCGTCAGCAATTGTTGCGGTCCGCGGCCTCCACAAAGGCTATCACACATCTCAGCAACAGCACCGCAGTGTTGGCACGCCGCTCTGTGTCCTTGCAGGTGGACCTTGGGCACTTTTGCGGGGATGTAGCAAAGGCACTAGGGCAGATGACCGCTGCTGTCGAACACCTACAGAGCGGCACATTCAGTGCTGGTGCATTGGGAGGGGAAGATGGCAGTGAGGCTGCCTCGAGTGTCAGCAGTGTGTCAGTGGCAGAGGCCAGCACCAGGCGCCGCAGTTCGCGGGCCTCCACGGGGACAGGCCGTGGTGAGGCGTCGGAGACACCTGAGCGGAGGCTTGGTGTACGTGGCAAGTGCCACTAGACAGAATTACAGGCCTACCTGACCGTGGTGGGGCAATCATGGTCCTCCCCTTCCTGAGTCTGCACAGCCGGGACTTTAACGCACATTTGTTTTAACTTTTTACATGTGGAGCATTATTTCCATTGCTTGTTTTGTTGCACATACCGCAGTGCTACTGTGAATTAAACAGTTGCACCCCCAACAAATTAGTTATGTATCATTCTCACCTGATTCAGAAATGATGTTGCATGATGTATGTCCGCCTCCTATGGCCCTCTGCTGTGTTAGGGACGTGTGCCTGTCGGTGTTGGGCGGGTGGTTGGTCATCCCGGTGGTCCCCATTCCTGTCCACCTCTATGGGTATCCCCCTTCTGGTCGCAATGTTGTGCAGCATTGCACATACAGCAATAATCCGGCAGCAGGTTTCAGGTTTGTATAGCATGGCGCCGCCAGTCTTATGTAGGATTCGAAAGCGACTCTTCAGAATCCCAAATGTCCTCTCTATTACATTCCTAGTGCTTATGTGTGCTGCGTTGTAGCGTTGTTCCTGTGGGGTTGCTGGATTGATGTATGGGGTGAGTATAAATTCACGCAGGGCGTAAGCACTGTCACCTAGAAGATAGAAGCAAAGACTTAGCAATGGTGAAGTTCATACATGTGTGGTGTTCATGTTGGGAAGCGGAATTTGTACGTACCAAGCAGGAGTCCCTCTCCAAATTCTCCGTTGAGTAGACGCCTGTGGATTCCACTGTTGTGGAATATATAGGAGTCGTGTGTGCTCCCTGGGAATTGTGCCACTAGGTCCGTTATGATGTGATTGGCATCGCACACAACCTGCACGTTGATTGAGTGGTATGACTTGCGGTTACGGAATATGTACTCATTTGCTGCCGGTGGACATATGGCGATATGCGTACAGTCGATGCATCCAATTACATGGGGGAATTGTGCCACCTGGTAGAATGCCTGTTTGTTGCGGTCCAACTGCTGTGGGGTTGTGGGGAAGCTGATGTGGGTGTGTAGCATTGTGAGCATGGCATCTAGGAATTTCTTGAAGAAGCGTGAGAGTGCGCTTTGCGATACGCCTCCGGCTACCGCAATTACACCCTGGAAACTTCCTGAGGCCAGTAGGTGCAGGCTGCATAGGACCTGGACGTGCGCAGTGATTGCATTGGTCCGGTGTGTCTGGTGCTGCAATAATGGTTCCAGGTCTGCAATGAGGCGCATGATCATGGCACGATTGAGTCGATACTTCTCGTACACCTCGTCCTCATTCTGGCCGAGCAAGGTGATGCGCAGTCTGAAAACTCTCTCCTGGACCCTTCTCCCGCGCTGTCCTGCCGCATTGATACGCATCCTCCTTGCAAGCACGTAGAGGGCTGCCATTTTGTGGTAGCCAACAGGGTCTCCTTGGCCACATTTAAGGGTTTGGTGATTACCACAATCAGTTGCACCTGTAGAAACATTTTTTTTTATTCACATGTTTTTTTTTTTAACTTTACCTCCAGGTTCTGATTCCCCTTATTTAGCTCATGCAAAATAGCGATTTTTGGGATTTTCGGTATTTGCGACTGTTGTTGCATTGGGTAGCGATTCGTTATTAGCCATTGGCACTTGCCGGGAGCTATTAGTGATTTCGGTGATTGCTAATTCGGTATTTAGCGATTCGGTATTATTGCATGTTGGTTAATTGCGATTCGTTATTTTACCGGATTTCATTTGGCGAATCGTTATTTGCTCACAGTTTGGGTTGATGCATTGGGATTCTGTTTTTAGCGATTCGGTATTTTACCGACTGGATTTTGGCTTGATGCATGTGCCAGTTTGAAGCCAATGAGGGTCTTCGTAAACAAAAGTATCAACATGGTTTTAATTTCGAAGCTTCTTCTGCAATTTACATGATCATCAGACATACTGTGCGTGGCCAAGTGACACAGTATCATCACAAACTATTTTAATTCGGCCGCACACTATCATACTCCGAGTGCGTACTTTATGCTCTCTGGTCAATATTTCAAGTCTGCACTTTCAAAATTGCTTTATGAACCGTCATGCTTGTAAGATTGGCTTTAACATGCACAATGTGCACACTCTTTTTTTAAAAACGAATTCTTGGGGGGCGGGGGGGGGGGGAGGAGGGAGAGAAACCCCCCTAGCTTCCCTTATGACAGTTGTGCTCACTCGCTCTGTTCCCTAATGATGCACCACTTCAAAACTTTCACGGCTCACCACTTTCAAATGCAACCTGCCGCCACTGGCTATGTCCCACTCTGTACTGTAAATGCAATTGTTCTCGGACATAGCTTGCGGGCACTGAGCTGTGAATCCCTATCCGTGCACCGCCAGTTACCAGTTGATGTTGTGCAATGGCAGCGCTGCTGAAGCAGAGGTCAGCATAGGGAAAAATGAGAGAGGCAGTCATTAGAGCTGAAAACGATATAAGATACTATAGAAGGTAAATGAATAAAGTGGTCGGATTGTTGTCCTTAAGTACGGCCAGGAGAAGAGGTTACTTCCCTTATAACGATGCGAGAAATTTCCTTCCGATACAAAGTGACTTATTTCCAAGAGCTATAGAGAAACATAATTGTATATATGTCTAAATAAACGGATACTTTTTCTTAAAAGTGCTCTTTTTATGTTGTGTTATTTATCAATATAAATTGTTCTGTTATCCCCAAAGATCGACCACATCATGGTTACATTTAAAGCCTCAATGCGAGCAGAAATGTCTCCACAGGATCTAATCATCGCTGTGTGTGGGTCTGCTGATGCAAGCCCCATCTCTATGGTAACATGAAACAAGGTTAAAACGGGAGGCGCGAGCAGCTCAACACTGTGCATTTAGTAATGCGATTGATTGACACAGTCAGTCGGCAAATGCGTGCAAATAGGTCTTTAGAAGGAACCCAACCAGGAGGACAAATGCCGAGTGGAGAATGCGGAGTGACATGATGCCATACGCAGCTACACTGAGACTGGAAGCCTTCCCGTGACGTACAGGGATATTTACTGTGCAATAAGTGCACGCAGTAAACTTGATAAAAAAGCTTTCATGCCCGGAAGTGACCTCACGTATTTGTAAGCATCAGCGACTTACATCAGCTTTCAAAGTTGAGGAGTATTCGTCTTTTTCCCAAGTATCTTCTTTTCTAAGATTGACAGGCTTTAGAGAAAGAATGTCAAGTGGGATTTAGTAAAAACATTCATTGGCAAAGCCAATATATATTGCACAAAAGTTACATGCAGCACATGAAAACTAACGTTAAGCATTAAAATAACAAAAGCGGCCGCGAAAGTGACAGTGATCGCGATTACGATCGCCTGCTACGGAGGAAAGACACATGGCGCTGCGCGCGTGCACGTTCAGGTGCACTGAAGCTTTAGGCCACGGCAGCACTTTGAAAAGCCTGTATACAAAATGTCTCGGCCAGATCAGCGCAAGCGCTGGATCAGGCGAGACCTAAAGAGGAGTGAAGTGTTCAAGATCATAAGGGGGCATATTAACAAGGCGGCGAAATGAAATTATCGCCGCTTTTGCGCCCGTTTTCGGGCGAAAAGCGGCGATAATTTCATCGCCTTATCAGCAAAGACACTCTATCGCGTGACTTGCTGACTTAGCGCCCGTTTCCAGCACGCCTAACTTTGCATCGCTGTGAAACCAACCAGGGAAAATATCGCGAAGGCAGCTTCGCGATATTAACAAGGAAGTGTAGCGATTTTTTAAATCGCGTTAAGTATGCCTTAACACAGGAATTTAATATCTGTTAAATACTTAACATGGGGGGTGGATTGTGTGGCTAAGACCACAGGCCCTATCATCTAGGATACCGCCGTTTTCCACCATGGAAAACGGCGATATCCACACTATCTCTGGAATTGTTATCACCCCGGCGATAGGCGTTGTTAATAACGCGCTAACCGGGCGATACATTCCCGAGATAGCCGGAGATAAATATGCAAGCGCTAAGCGCGCTTTGCGATATTTATCGCCGGCCCTTGTTAATATGCCCCATAATTAGGGAGTGTGAGAGGGTAGAAAAACAAGAAGGAAGAAATACAAACTTTTCTGAAGTGGGTCCATCATTGGCTCGTTCACACTGCCCAGAACTGATATGACTGCCCAGGGGACATCAACAATAACAAGCATTGGCATAAACAATAGGTCACGCCTTTGGGACCTTATAAGTGTTTAGTTATCCAGCACAATATACTTCGTGCTACAACATCAACTGTTGCATGGCTAAACACTTATAAGATCCCAAAGGCGAGACCTATTGGCTATGCCAATGCAATGGCTCTCGCAACTGCGAGTTTTGGAGCTATTGGCATTGTAAATGGCAATGCCTTTAAAAAAATTAAAAGGCATTGTCATTTACAATAGCAAAAGCAACACCTATTGCATTGCAGAGCGCAGTGTCCGTGAAGACGGCGCCGCGCTCATTAAAGTTAAAGAAAAAAAAGTGTGGTGTCCCTGAAGCGAGCGCCGCGCTTTGGCTCTTGGCTGGATGAGAGATCAACTCCCACTGGGCAGCTCCTATAAGGTGCTAGGTACTCCCGGTAGGCTGCTCGTTTAAAGGTATCTAGGTACTCCCGCTGGGCTGCTTCTGCGCCATGGTGAGAAATGTACCTGCCCGAGTTAGGGGTTGGGTGGCTGTATGAATGGATGGATGAATGCATAGATGATAGATGTGTGAACGGATGGGTGGATTGAATAGCCAGTGGATGGAAGGAATGATGAAAGACTGAATGATGGATGACAGAATGCATGGATGATAGAATGTTCCACTGCCCTTTCAATCATTTTTTACGATCTTGAAAACATGAATAGTCCAAAATGGTGAGGGGAAGTGAGGAAAGGCTGACTGGGGACTTATGGAATAATCTACATGATGTACCCAAACCCATCGACTGATCGGGTGGTAGTAAAATAACAAAAAGATATCTGATAATGCATATGGGAGCATTATTTTCTATCTTGTTGGGGACAAGCAAATAAAAACTTTAGATGTTACTAACAGAAGACGATTGTTTAGAATGGTCTCTGTCAATCAATGGGATTTCAGGTGTGAGGATGGTAGTGTCTGAATGCGATCAGTCTGATCTTGTGGTGTTGTCTATCAAGGGGAACACAACTGTTATCCTGATTGATCCTTTATCACAAACATGCTTCAGCCAAGAGTTGTATGCATCAGCTCAATGGGAGTGTGGCTAGGAATGAGGCCAACGTCACTAACTTAGTTACTAAGGAGTCAAAACACCAAGGCAGTTCAAATGTTTTCAAGCAACCCATATTTAAACATAACTGGCCACCCTGATCAAAAAAAAGGTTAGCAAGAAATGCAACTACTCTGGCATTGAAAAACAAACAAAAAAAGCCCACGTTTACATCAACAGTTCACAGTTAGCATGATGCATAGGTACAGGAAACGTACATGCAAGTCAGCAGTGACAGAAAAAGTTTCCATCTTCAATGTGAAAAAATAGACCCAGGCTAAAGGCGTGCTACTGAACATATACATTAAACGTTGTGTTAAGCAGAAACATGCATTTCCTCACTGCATCCTGTGAGTGGAAAATTACAGTAACGGGAGTTGCAATGAAATGGGTGGCACAAGGCAATGACTTGCGCTTGTAGCATGGAACGCCCCATGAGCAAGCACCGACTCAGTTATGTGGGCGTTGAACTGGAACACCTCAGATATCTCAAAGTACAGCCCGGCCCCAGTCGGTTGTAAGCGTCTTGCGGAGGCCAACCAAGGTGGTGGACATAAAAAAAACAGAGAAGAGAAGAAACGAACGGAAGCGGAAAGAAACTGCGTGAATGTAAGATAGAGCGACAGCCAGGAACTCGAGAGAGAGAAAGGGTAGAGAAAGAAGCAAGAGCAGCAGCGCGTGGAAGAAAAAGTTGTGAGAACATCGATAAAAGCAGGATAGCAAAACAAAATACAAAGCGGAGATAGTGGGGTAGCAAGAAGCAAGTATTGGGGCTGGGGAAGAAAACGAGGGCATGAAAGACTGAGAGAAAGAAGGAGCGTGGAGAGTAGACAGAGTGTAAGACATTCGGGAGGTAGACAAGCCAGAGTCTACAGGGAGGGGAGGCAATGCTGGAAGTCTGAGCCAGACGGGGGAGGCAACCCAGAGTAACCCGAGACGGCGAGCTGGTGAGAAGGGAGCAACAGGACAGCAAGAGAGACAGCAAAGGGAGAAGAAGCCTAGAGAACGAAACTGACTGAGAAGCAGGGAACAACAGAGACAGGAGAGCGGCGGGAGAGTCTAGGGATAAAGGAGTGTCAAAGTGGAAGATACGGAGATGAGAGTGTGAGAGAGAAGGAGGCACGAACGGCAAGGCAAACAGTGAGATAGCATGCATTCGCCTGCCAAGAAACTTTTTTTCAAATGTAAATAAAAACTTTTGACTTAACTCTTTGAAAATGCCTTCTTCCCACACCTTCATGCCCTCCTGAGGACGTTTAAACTGATAAACCAGTTAGTCTGTGCCAAAAGCTGTGCACGCATGGAGCGAGCTCATTTGGTAAGCGGCAGTATGCAATTCAACAAAAGGATAGGTGGGGGTCATCCCCACACAGACAGCGTGAAGGAAAGTTTTTGTAACCCAGAGATCGTCTGCAGGGATTCTACTTCAACAAGATATGAGAGGGGCAAGTTGTTTTTCCCCAGGAAGAGTGCAGTTGTTACAAGTTAGGTGAGTCGCGTGCAATGAGACACGCGCTGACATTATTTAGCATGTAAATAAAAACAAGCATTGGCCGCACGGCAGTAAATGTACGCCACGCGGCCGTAAAAGCGAAAGTCATCGCGATCGCTCTGAAAGTGAAAGTGATCGCGATGACGCGCTAAAGCACGAGTTTTCAAACTGCTCGCATGAATGCAAGCCCTAGGCCAGCCAGCAGCACTTAGAAAACTCAGCTCCAAAATGTCTCTCCGAGCCAGCGCATGTGCTGGGTTCAGCGAGACCTAAGAATGGACTCTGATTTTGAACAGGGAGAACGCAAAAGGAACCATAAAGAGGACACCCTGCAGGGAAAGAACACTTGCATAGAGAAAACTACAGAGGTAAAGCGCTGATATCAGAAGCTGAAAGATCCAAGAAGGAGAGGTGAGAGCTGCCAGTGCTGACATGAGGACACATGCATGGGAAAAAACCTGCCGCAAGAAGCAAATGGAAACACTGACCCCAAGGACAAGAAGGACACTGAAGTAGACTCCTGAATGAAACATTTCCTGTATAACGAGAAGGAAAGCTTCAAATCTATTAAGGACACAGAGGTGAGGATTATGCATATTTTTCTTCACTTTACAAACCAGGAGACTTCAAAGTACACCAGAAATAAAAATGTTTAAAAAAACAGCATTTACTACATTTTCCATGAACCACTGGGAAATAGCTATCCATAGTAACCATTGTTCAATCACATAAGAATCCTTTGTGCATATTTATGAATGATGTCCCTTCCTGTTCCCCTTCTTCATTGGAGGGAGCTAACCTTTAATGCCTTCTCTAATTCAGTTTCTGCTCATTACATATGGAAGAGAAGGTAAAGGGCGTTATCAAAGCTTTATCCTAAAAGTTCATACCAAATTAAAAAAAATATTGTATGACTGTATCCAGTCTTCATTTCTCCCAAACAACAATCAATAAGTATATTACACCAAACTGAAACACTTATCCCTGAAAAAATAAAATCATCCATTATCTCTTACTAACTTTAAATCAAAGTATCCTGGGGGGTGGGGTGCAAGCAGATCTCTTCCTGATGTCTCCGCATGGAATCGCCTCTGTGAAACTTTCCTCGTTTGCTAGGAAGTTTTTCATTCTATGTCAGGACCGGAGATGAGGATTATGCATGCTCAAAGATTACTAACCACCAAAGTTTCAGCATCAAAAATAGATTTTAAATAAAATGGCTTAAAAGTGGATTCAGATGCCCAGCTGGTACACCCCAGAGCTCAGAACTACCAAGCACAACTGCTACCCACTCGAGAAACGATGGCGATCCTCAAGGTACCCCACTGACAGAGCCGCTCACAAAGCAGGTCTCAACAACTACCACCTCCTCATCAAGGAAGCCAAGAGAGCAGCAATCACAACCTGCATCAATACAGCAGCCAACATCAAGAAAGAGCTATTCAAATAGTCAAAGAATTCTCCAACTCAGCAGCCATAGTGAACACTATCTACCCCTCCCAGGAACTCTCTTCCACAGCAAGATTGCCACCATCTCCAACTTTGACCATTATCCCACTGCTCCTAACCTCTACAGCCTCAGCCAACCAGCGCACGCCAGCCAAACAATCACCTCATGGTCTCCACTCACCACACAGACCACCACTGCCATCATGCAGCCATACAGTCCGAGGCACCCACCAAACCCTGCCCCCACCATTTTTTCAAGCTTGGAACCAACCAAATCAGGATAGAACTCACCAGCATCATCAACACCTTCATCACCACATCAGCCTTCCCGGACAGCTAGAAGCACGCAGATGTCATACACTTCCTGAAGAAACCCTCCTCTGGCCCCAGTGCACTAAACAATTATTGAACAATCTCCTTGCTCCCCCACCCTGCCAAAGTACTTGCGAAGGCCATTAACCAACAGCTCACCAAATACCTGGAACAAAACCCCCCGCTTGACGCCTCTTAATCAGGACTCCAGGCCAACCACAGCATGGAGACCATGCTGATCGCAGTCACAGACGACATCAGAACCCTCCTCGACCACAGGGAGTCGGTAGCCATGATCTTACTCGACCTCTCTGCTGTATTCAACGCTGTATCCCACCACACCCTCATCAACAGATTCTGCAACATCGGCATCCAGCATAACACCCTCAAGTGGGTCACCTCCTTTCTTACAGGGTAGTGCAGCCTCCCTTCACCTTCAAACCCAAGAACATCATATGCGGCGAACCCCAATGATCATCCATCAGCCCCAATTTATTTAGCACCTACATGACCCCCCGCACAGACATCGTCAGATCTCATGGCCTCAACATAATTTCCTACACAGATGACACTCAACTCATCCTCTCGCTTACCTAGGGGACCTGCTGAGTATAAAATAAATGCGCTTGTGCTGAAAAGCCTACCATGTGTGTGTAGCTGCTAGAATTTACAGCAACAAAACAGCACATTAAACACTACAAGTAGCCGCAATTAAACTAGGGCACAAATAGCTCTATAAATAGCAATAAGTGAGCTGGGGTATTGCAGTTAAGAAAACGGCAATGACAACTGACGAGCAGTGAAGAAAGAGGAAAGGACGTCATTCATATGTATGCACAACAGACTGTTATGTGATTGGACAATGGTTACTAGGGATACTTATTTCCTGGTGGTTCATGTGATATGTATTTAATGCTGTGTTTTTTTTTTATCATTACTGATGTTCTTTGAAGTCTACTGGTTAATGAAGTGAAGAAAGATATGCATATTCCTCGCCTTCGGTCCCGACATAGAATCAAAGAGTGGTGGGCTCCACTATTGCCAACAGTCGTGCTCCTGCCTGCCACTGTCCAGGAGGACAGTAGCTAGCCTAGTGAGTCCTTGTCCAGGGGGCAAAGGATAGAGGCCAATACAGGCAGACCAGACAAGAACACACATCTTTTTTTTAACATTATTTTTAATTGAGGATACCGTCTTAGGCCAAGAAGGTCCATGGTGAAACGTGAAAGAGAGGAGGGGTAAGAAAAGTTTCAGTAACATACACTTAAACAACCTAGGGTTGACACCAGACCCTGACCAGAAGAAACGTGCATAAAGCTTTTTGTTATATTGTTTTATTTTTGTTTAAGTGTGGTTAACTCTGGTATCTGACGTAATACTAAACCTGCATGCATGAACTATAATAGCAGGGAGACCCAGTTGCTTCCCCCTGATGGGATAAAACCTTGACAGAAGAATAGAGACCAAATTGTTTTTTATTTTACCATGAATACTTACCTGACTAACTCTCTCCCATTTCCGGGTGGTACCGTTGGCTGGTGGACCATATGCTCAATACCTAAGAGTAGAAAGAAAAGGATGAAGCTGCATAGGGTGGGAACATCTGATAAACAACATCGACAATCTCTATTCCCCGTAACAGTCTCTCTTAATTGAAATGGCTTAAATCCAAGCTTCCTATACTTGTTGTCACCAGCACCTCCACAGGCAGGTTTGTGGCAGAGTCAGTTAACTTCTTAGCTGGTGCATGCTTCCTTTTCTGATATTGAGCTGTGGACTCCTTCATACGTTGTGATAATGCAGATGCAGGCTAAGAAAGATGCAGGATCTGGTAGCATCAGGCAAACAGTCCACCAGAGTTCTTACTGTAGCCTCTGGCCCTCTCACTCTTCTGGAAAACTGTCCAGCTGAGTTCCAGTATTTCTTCAGTCCACTCTGGCGAAACAGTTTGGCAAAAGTGCAGTCCAAAAAGATTACTTGTTCAATGACCAGCGCATCTGGCAACCCCAAAAGCAGTACAGCAAGTCTCCTCATGACTTGTCCTGGAGGAGATGGAGGGTATTGGTACCACCTATTGTAGGAAGAGTGTGCAATGTAAATCTGAGATAAAAGGCAAGACTAAGAAACTCAGACTACTCCTCCTGATAGGGGACAACGTTTGAAAAATAGCTTCTAAAAATGTCTTACAGTCTTCTGCCTTCTACAAAAAATCCAGCAATGTGCTGATTTTCAGGCAGTGTGACTCACTAGTTATAAGAGTGAATCAGCGGCGGACAATAACCCTTCTAAAAACTATTATTTTTATCTCTCCCAGGACCCTTCCTATGGTCAGCCCCCATCAACGTATGCACCTACCTGAGCGATATGCGCTCACTGGCAAAAATCCGCGACAACATTTCTAGCATGTTCTCAGTTAATACTGTAACTTTGAGCTTTTACCCAGCACAAACTGAACCTTTGTCTGTACTTTCAACTGCGATTTGCCATCCAAGGAACTGGTATATTGGATTTACTTAAAGTCAGATGGAGGTCTGCAATGTAAACATGCATTTGCAATGCGATATGTCTCGCATTTTATTTATGTGTTTTGAAAACCTGCAAGCGGTGCGTAAACACGCACTTTGTACTTATAGTACTTGCTTACGAGAAGAGAGGCTGTCAGTAACTGCTCCTCTTTTACAGCCAGCCTTGCTTCTCCTAAGCAAAGACTACGAGTACAAATTGTGTTTTTACACACCGCTTGCAGGTTTTTAAAACACATAAATAAAATGCAAGACCTATTGCATTGCAAATGCTTGTTTATTCTTTTGCTCTGGGAAAAAATCTGATGAAGCCTGTCCCCAAAAATGAGTGCCAGTGGGTCCCACCTGCAACTACTGGCTTTAAATAAGCACTTGCATCATGTAAGAAGGTTTTGAAGGAGACCTCCTACTTGTTCATTTAAAGACAGCTATAAAAGAGTCAGGTTGCACACAAACAGGCTGTTTCACTACAGTACCACACCATTCCTGGCCTATCAACACCTGGCTCTATGATGGGACCTAAAACTATATAATTGCGGCTTTCATTTTGGCCCGTTTGACCTAGGAAGTATTGCAATTATGGAAATATGGTAGTCAAAATATAAAACAGCTGACCCTGTTTCTTCATCATACATTTCTGACGTATGCCGCAGCCAGTCTATAATTTAGAATATTTGTACCTTCAATTACTTTTATATAGGCCAATTACATTTCAGTCTTGGCAATGCTTGTTCTAACTTTCATTTGCGTAATTCAAACAAAATGAATAACATTGCTTTCGGTACTGATTTGTATGTCAAATACCACTGACACTATATTAGGGAAATTTTCTACAGTTATGCTGGTAAATTGTAAAACTAAAAAACAATTAGGGCCATATGTAGGTAGCCTCACATTTACCGATTCATAAATACCGAATTTTACCGATTCGGTATTTATGAATCAGTAAATGTGATGTAGGTATTAATTCGGTAAATTTTACAGAATCGGAATAATTAGGTAATTATGAATCGGTATTTACCGATTCGGTAATGAGGCATACCTTCCCATTGATTCCTATGGGCCTGGAGGCCCATAGGAATTACCTAATTATTCCGATTCTGTAAAATTTACCGAATTAATACCTACATCACATTTACTGATTCATAAATACCGAATCGGTAAAATTCGGTATTTATGAATCGGTAAATGTGAGGCTCATAGGAATCAATGGGAAGGTATGCCTCATTACCGATTCGGTAAATACCGATTCGGTAATGGGGGGAGCATATTCAAGGGTGGCAGGGTGTCACATTGACACCCTGTTGCACCCCTGAATCTTGCATGTGTGCACATTCATAAATACCGAATCGGTAAAATTCGGTATTTATGAATCGGTAAATGTGAGGCCCATAGGAATCAATGGGAAGGTATGCCTCATTACCGATTCGGTAAATACCGATTCGGTAATGGGGGGAGCATATTCAAGGGTGGCAGGGTGTCACATTGACACCCTGTTGCACCCCTGAATCTTGCATGTGTGCACATGTGACGCACATACATGCCCTAAGGGCATGTATGTCTGCCACATGGCACTCTTAAATCTGCAAAATATTACTTTCTGCAAGGTATTCGTTATTTATCACCAACCTGTATTTGGTGGTAAATAACGAATTCTTAATACTAATTTTCACTCTTTAGAGTGCTCCCTACATTCAGGATTCGGTATTTACCGAATCGGTATTTTACCGATTCGGTAATTTACCGAACCCTGAAATATGCCTCCTACATCTCGAATAGCTAAATACCGGTCGGTAACGGGATATTTACCGAATTTCGGCCGTTACCGACCGGTATTTAGCTACCTACATGAGGCCCAATATCTTCTTACTATTACACTTCCACTGTAATGCACACTATAGGGTCGAACTAACCAATGCCTTCCTATTTCACATGGTAGGGCTATACTTTTAATTTGCAAACAGACACAAACATGGCCAGAACATACACACCATTTGGAAATACACTTGGTCTACACAGACAACTCCGTTGCTCACTTTAAAAATAGTCACTTTCACTGCTTCCAGACAGGAACTTATCTCCCCTTTTCAATAAATAGTTTAAACTCCTTCATAAGTCTGTTCAGACAAATACACAATGTATTAGCAAATGCAATATTATGCAAGCTTGCTTTAAAAATACACACGCGTGTATAAAAAAGCAGGCTATTTTTGGAAACTATACGTTTGCGACGTATGACACAGGAGGCCCATAACACATCTGCATTTCCCCTATGCTCATTTTTACTGACGGATGATGGACACAGATACTATCACAGTGGGATGCAAAATAGATTATTACTGAACATACACCTGTGTTGCATTTGTAAAGTTAGAGCTTTTCAACTATTTGCATTTACTATTTGGATCTACACAATTAGACCGCGTACACTGTGGGATTGGTGTCCAGACTGATTCCAGACACCCCCATTGGGTATATTCGCCTGTATACCTGTACCTGTATACCAAGCTAGCTCAAAGTGCCACTGTAAACCCCTCTTACCATGGAGAGAATAGTTCCTGGCAACTAACGAACGTGACAACTCTGTCCCATCAGGGATAGTGGAAACAGTACAGTACTTTTTACTCAGTCACTCATGCTCACTTTGTCTCAGAGATATACAGAATTAACGGTGGGGACGTTTTCAATAAGCATTTATTGAACCAGCATCATGCTAGGGTAAAATAGGTGTGCTGAAACAACCATAAGGCAGAAACAGACAGCACCAACAGAGTAAATGAATGGTAGATTTCTACCATGGTGCTAGAACAATAAATATGTCCAAGTATATAAATACATGACAGTAATAATGCATACTCCTATAATGCAACCCTAACTTGCTAAGTGTACCTAGCATGTATGTAGGTGTAGAGCCAAGAATCCCCCTAGGCTGAATCCAACCCCATTACCTGGAGTGAGAGACTGTGGGACCCTGTCTTGGTCTCGAGATGGACACCACGCGAGGGATGTGCGACCACTGCGAGCTGGAGTGTCTGCGTGCAGGAACCCCAGCGTCTCACATCAGTGTGTCAGCATGGAAGTCATTCTCCTCTGCCTGCTCGGGCAAAGATATGGTGTGCAAATACCCAAAAGGCACCCTCAAGGGGCTCTACCTTGCTGTTTCATGACAGCCGAAAATTACAGAAGGGATGACCCCTATACATTTCCTTTTAGTACTTCCGTTATTTATAGAGTAGAAGGTAATTTAAAAAATACATAAATGCCCTGTAAAACAGCTACATTTAGTCTTTTATTGTTATTTTGCGATGTTTGGCCAAGCTGCTGCAAACCCAAATGTGTCGAAATTGTATTAATTAAATAAAGCGCCAAGGAAACAGATGCATTAGTTCTGGGCTTCTTTTTATCAATCTGGTGGTCACCTGATTAAATCCCCAGAATGCCAACTCGTTTTTACTCCTTCGAAGGTCAGCAATTTTATTGTGAGATCGGGTGATTGCTGTTATAGACAGCAGTTGGAAACTGGAAAAACTTGTGTTAAGTGCTATCTTGCTGTAATCAGAGTGCCATTCAATCTTTGTTGAATTGTTATTTTATGATGAAAGAGGAACTCCGCAAATCGTCCAGTGTGAGGACTGTGGTAAAGCATATTACCACTGGGAATATTTCTTTTTTTAAACTGATTTAGTTTACATCTCGTTTTTTTTTAAGTTAGAAGGCACTCACACAGGAGAAACAAAAGCACACTCTAGCAGGAAACAACCGCGCACTCGCAGAGGAAGACATGGTGATAGGGATGTGCGCGCACGTGAAGAACAAACAGCGACCAGTGGCAAAGGCAAAGTCTCTGAGGAAACAACCACGCACTCACAAAGAGTGACAGGCGGCAATTATTATTATTTTTTTTAAAAGAGTTCTCCTTTAGAATACATGAAGAACCACAGCGTAAGGAACTTGTACTTTACTGGTGCTCTTAGTCTTCACTGGAAGTGATGTGTTGGCTGTTGGAACCAGGTAACAGCCAGCAAAGAAAAGCAGCAGGCGGGAATAATGTGGTTTTAATTAATACAGCAGGTCTTGCAGACAGCGCTTGCGTGCTGATGCTCGACCTAAAAATGGTTTTGCTGTGGCCTTCTAATGTGGAACCCTAAGGCCCACGTCACATGGCTGCCTTTCAGACCATGTCATATGTTTTTGAAAATCTCACGTCATTAGTGGAGTTCCAGAGAGCCTTCCACATCGAACATTTAGCTTTTTCTTCATTGGAGCATATTTTGCACATTTGCCATGATCTGTGTTTGCCAATTACATGCTATGTTTAAGGATTAGAGTACAAGCAGTGGGAGGCTATTTAAGGATTTTTCTGCTGCTCATCTCTGAAATTATGACAGCAATCTAGTCCAATAAAAACAAAAATATATGTGGAGACCATGCAAACATAGAATTTGTCAAATAGTAAGCCTCTGTACTGCCTGAGGTAATAGACTGCAAATAGTGTGAAGTGTTCTGTCACCCTTCCTGTTAAATTTAGTGCTTAGTTAAAGCATGTGTGTGCTAGAATAATATTAGGAGGCCATATCTCCTCCTTAGAAGTTGCCATGAAATTCTGGTTGTGGGGATTTCTGTTTTTCGGCAATAAGCAGCTCAAGCAGAACATTCATTTTAAAATGTGTCGTCTACTGGATCAAAATTCAAAACTGATTGCCGCATCCAGGGTTACGCTCTAAAGGATCATCTATTCTACATTGGGAGAAGGAGATGTACTAAGGGAGTACTTCTTCATAACAATTAGAGTGTAGTTGCATCCAAATTTCTGGCACACTATGGGTACATGACAGTACCCAACAAAACTACTACTCAGAGGCCTCTGACTTCCTCGAGATGTTGGTTGTTCTTGCAGTATGCTTTGCACTTTTGGCTACATATCGCCTGCCTTTTTTTAAACAAATATTCAGGAGACTTCCCACAAGCATACTCATTTAGATGTGTCTTCTCCTACAACCATAGCATTATAGCTTTGGCAGTCAAGGGTGAGGCTGTTAAAATTAAGAATTTCATCCTCTTATCCAGTAGCAGCTGGTGTGCAGTCGGAGTGCGGTCGGATTGGTGCAGCGGGGGAGGGGGTACCACAGGGAGGTTGGCGGTGGGAGGGGAAATGGACAATGAAGAAGTTTTTTTTAAAATAGGGAAAACAGGGCTTTCCTGCTGCCGCTGCTCTTTTGCTCCATGACCAGGAAAGGCGCCCAGACTCCGCTGCGGCCAATCGTGACGCTGCTCACATGCTTGAAAGCAGCATCAGGATTGGGCTGAGTTCCGTGAATTTGCACTCCAACAGGCATTGGGAGTCTGTGCTTTGCTGTCAGCTCAGTGCACATGTCAGTTTGGCCGTCCTGAGATGGCTGGCCAAACTGACATGCACACTGATAGCAGTGCCCACCACTCCCTCTAGTCACTGCCCTCACAATGGGCCTGCCCCCAAGACTCACACCACCCTTAGAATCTGAAAAATAAAATCTAATAAACCTGTTTTATTATCATTTTGTTTTTCAAGTTTGGAGGCTGGCGGAGGGGGGGCGATACTACTCCGTCATAGGGAAGGAGCCAAAACTGCTCCTATCAGGTTGCACCATGACCGCCTGGATCTTCGTTTTAATAAGTTTGGACAAGCAGACATGCTGGATTTGAAGCACTTTATCCCCACTCCCCCTAGCGCTTTATGTGCTGCCTCTGTGATGTATTGATTTCTGTGGTGCTGCTTTATAGGGCTTTGTTGTTCTATGAGAGGTCTCTTATTGTGACGCATTCTGCAACTGAGTGTTACTGCCTGCACAGACAGGTGCATTGCTTATGTGTACCTTGTGAAAATACATCAAACCTTTGTGACACTTTCCTTTCACATAATATGCCACATTTCAAATGAAGATGGCCAATAGTGTTCTGGGTGAGCCCAGGGTGTCCCCTCTGCATTCCACTATGGTACGGGGGTCAAGTGTAGTGGCTGGGTATTTTGTATTTAGTAAATGGGCCCTGCATGTGGAAGGGTATGCAAATGTACATGTAGAGGATATCACATTTATACATATGGTCATATGGTTTCATAGTTACAGATTGTTGCATACTGCATAGCTTAATTGTGGGTGACTCATCATCAAGGTCTGCGGTGTCCTGTCCTTGGAGCCTGCTTGTCAACTCTGGGGTAATTACAGTTGCCACTTGCTCTACGTGGCAGTGACTGGCTACAAGCGCTTAGGGCCATCATTTGTCCCAAATCCACCAACTTTAACCAAGTGCTGCATTATCGTTTGCAGCAGCTTTTCGTGAGCTATTGTGTATTATCACAGTGATATTCCAAAGTCCTCCATGTGGGTGTATCAACATTGATGTTTCCCAGAATTTCCATTCCACAGGGCTGCTTTAGGGGAAGCAACATCATTATCCTGGTGTTTTGTAATCTAACTGATAAGTACTTGAACATCCTCTTCCTTAAATTTCATTTGTTTCTCCCCATTCCCCCCTTGCTCCCCTTCAGTGTCTTTGGTTTCCTGGATTCATGTGGTTCCCTTCTACTCCTGTTTTCCTCATTCATCCATCCATTATTGAATGTCCAGATGATTTTTTCACACACAGATGGCGGTCCTGTGCTTTTCATGCTACATTGTGCGTTTTATGGTGCATGGTAAGTTGTCGCACAACACTATTTATTGTCTGTGCAATTTCAACAGTCATGCACATTTTTTAGCCTCTGTGGGAGTGTTGTTATAGAATCGTCATACAACACAGTAATTTGTTCAGCGCAAACCACTGCTTTTTGCACAGCACTGTTGGAAAGGCGTCCGCCGGAGGGGGGTTCGATACACGTCTTGCCCACTCTTTTGACCCACCTCTCCCAAGTAAGCCGAACCAGGCGCACACCCCCTGATCTGCACTGTGAACAGAGGGACACCACACATATTCTCGGTAGGACGATAAGTTCTTTTATCGAGGATTTCAAGGGATCTTTATGACCCAAAAGGCAAATAGTACAGCAGTGGCACAACGTACCACAAATCAGTCGGGGGGAATGGGGGTAGCGGGACAGTCTTTCAAGATAGTGTCTCTGCGAAATACCCTGCGGAAGCTCACAATCCTCGAGCTGGAGGGTGTCGTGTCTCTGGGCGATCTCTTATCGAGTCGTCCTCAAGGGGAGCGCCGCGAGTCTCTCAGCAGGCACAGGTGGTCGGAGTTCAGGAGCCGCGATTCCGTCCGCAGGGCTCAGATGGTTCGATAGCTGGGGGGCCGCGAGTCACTCAGCAGGCCTAGGTGGATCAGTGTTCGGGAGCCGCGACCTCGTCCGCAGGGCTCAGATGGTTCAATAACAAGAGGCCGCGAGTCACTCAGCAGGCCCAGGTGACTTCAGCGTTTCAGGAGCCGCGACAGCGTCAGCAGGCTCAGATGGTTCCAGGTCTTCTCTGTCCTTGTTCCTCCGGCACCCCTTGTTATACTCCACTGGTTCTTTGAAGTCCGGAGTGCTCGCAGAGGGGGGGCTGGGGTGACGGAGGGGGTTCGGCGGGATTTCCTGCCGCTCACTTCTTTGGTCTTTTCAGGTGGGTCTGGGAGGAACCCCAGACGCTCGGTAGGGGAGGCGCCTGCTCCCCAGGGGCCTGGTGGCCGATTGAGTCCTCCCGGGGAAGGCGACCCGAGGTGTGACTGGGCTGGCGCCTCTGGGTCTGGCTCGAGGGTTCCCGCTCCCTTGGTTGGGCATGCGTGGTAGGGTGTTGAGTCTGTCAGGTCTCTGGCCGGCCCGTGGATCGGGGTGGCTGGGGCGGCCGGAGTCGGGGATGTCGTGTCTTGAGGGTGGTTGCAGGTTGGCGGGATGATGGAGAGGGCAACGCCGTGAGGCCGGTCTCACACGCGTCCCCCCCAGCTGAAAGGCGTGGAGAACTACCCATCCACTGGGGGGTTCTCCTCGCCGAAGCGGAAGAACCGGGACAGGCCGTCGGCGTTGGCATGATCCGCCCCGGGGCGATGGTCGACAGTGAAATCCATCCCTTGGAGAGAGATGGACCATCGTAGTAGCTTGGGGTTCTCCCCCCTCATCCGCATCAGCCACTGCAAGGGCCGGTGGTCCGTCTGTACTCGAAAATGGGTTCCGAACAAGTAGGGCCGCAGTTTCTTGAGGGCCCAGACTACGGCAAAGGCCTCTCGCTCTATAGTGCTCCAACGCTGCTCTCTCGGCAGCAGCCTTCGGCTGATGAAGGCTATGGGCTGATCAATGCCCTTGTCGTCGAACTGCGAGAGCACGGCCCCGATGCCATGTTCGGATGCGTCGGTCTGGACCACGAACTCTTGGGAGTAGTCGGGGGCCTTGAGTACGGGAGCGGTGCACATGGCGGTTTTCAAGGCGTCGAACGCCTGCTGGCACTGGGGGGTCCACTGCACCTTCTGCGGAAGCTTTTTGGAGGTCAACTCTGTGAGGGGCCTGGCGATACTACCATAATTTTTAATGAACCTCCGGTAGTACCCCGTAAGGCCCAGGAAGGCCCGAACCTCTGTCTGCGTGGTGGGGGGCTCCCAGGACTTGATGGCATCGATCTTCGGCTGGAGAGGGGCGACCTGGCCGCTGCCCACCTGATGCCCCAGGTAGACCACGGAGCCTTGTCCGAGTTGGCATTTGCTGGCTTTCACTGTCAGGCCCGCTTGGCGCAGGGCCATTAGTACTTGTCGGAGGTGCTGGAGATGCTCGTGCCATTGAGAGCTGAATACGGCGATGTCGTCAAGGTACGCTGCGCTGAACTCCTCGAGTCCGGCCAGGACCTTGTTCACCAACCGCTGGAACGTAGCTGGGGCGTTTTTCATCCCGAACGGCATGACTCTGAAGCGATAGTGGCCATCTGGCGTGGAGAAGGCAGAGCGCTCTTTCGCCCCTTCCGTGAGAGCGATCTGCCAGTACCCGCAGGTCAGGTCGAAAGTGCTGAGGAACTGGGCGGCCCCCAGGCGGTCGATGAGCTCGTTGGCTCAGGGAATAGGGTGAGCGTCTGCGCGGGTGACCGCATTGAGCCCCCGATAGTCTACACAGAATCTTAGTTCGGGGGCGACCCCTGGGGAGGCAGCTTTCGGGACCAGAACCACCGGGCTGGCCCAGGGGCTGTCGGCGGGCTCGATGACCCCTAGGTTGAGCATTTTCTGTACTTCGGTCTTGATGCAGGTGCGGACCCGGTCAGGCACCCGGTAGGCTCGGTGTCTCAAAGGCGGGCAGTCGCCGGTGTCCACGTCGTGGACGCACCAGTCGGTCACCCTTGGAATGAGGGAGAAAAGGTCTGCGAATTGCCCGAGCAGCTGGCGGCAGTCGTCGGCCTGCTGGGGAGTGAGGGTGTCCGACAGTTTCACACCCTCCACGGAACCGTCCAGTTCTTTTGTGCACAGGAGATCGGGCAGGGGTTCAGTGTCTTCTTCTGCCCCCTCATCGGGGGCCAGTAGCAAACTCAGTTCCGTCCTTACGAAGTGGGGCTTGAGACGGTTTACGTGGAGGACCCGGAGGGGGTTCCGTGGGGATTGTACGTCGACCAGATACGTGACCTGGCTCTTCCGTTCGACCACCTTGAATGGACCAGTCCATTTGTCTTGTAGGGCGCAGGGTCTCACCGGAGCCATGACCCAAACCTGCTGGCCCGGCTGGAACTCGACCAAGGTTGCGTTCTGGTCATACCAGCGCTTCATTTCTTCTTGGCTGGCCTCGAGGTTAGCCTCTGCAAGTTCCCTAAACTTCCTCGTCTGGTTGCGGAGCGCCAGGATGTAGCGGAACACATCTGGGGGTGTCCCCCGGGGGCTTGTCTCCCAGCCCTCTTTGACCAGGCTTAGGGGCCCTCGAACGGGATGCCCGTACAGCAGTTCGAAGGGGCTGAACCCCAGAGACTTTTGGGGGACCTCCCGGTACGCGAACAGGAGGCAAGGGAGGAGGACGTCCCATTTCCGGCGCAGGGGCTCTTCGAGGCCCAGGATCATTCCCTTCAGCGTTCGGTTGAAGCGTTCCACCAGGCCGTTGCCCTGGGGGTGGTAGGGGGTCGTGAATTTATACGTGACTCCGCACTGCTGCCACAGGGACTTCATGTAGCGGGATATAAAGTTCGTGCCGCGGTCACTCACAACCTCGCGGGGAAATCCGACCTGGGAGAAGATCCCCATGAGAGCCCGGCCCACCACGGGAGCCGTCACGGTGCGGAGGGGGATGGCCTCGGGGTAGCGGGTGGCATGGTCCACCAGGACGAGGATGAATCTGTGGCCCTGGGCGGTCTTCGGATCCAGGGGTCCCACGATGTCGATGCCGACCCGCTCGAACGGGGTACTTACAACGGGGAACGGTTGTAAGGGAGCTTTGCGTTTTCCGCCACTCTTCCCACTGCCCTGGCACATGAGGCAGGACTTGCAGTGTGCTTCTACATTCGCTCGCATCTTGGCCCAATAGAAGTGGGTCACCAATCGCTGGTATGTCTTGTCTTGGCCTAAGTGTCCTGCCAAGGGTACATCGTGGGCCAGGCCCAGGAGGAGGCTCCGGAACCGCAGGGGTACCACCAGTACTCGTGCCGCGCCTAGCTCGGCGGACTTTTGCTCGCTGTAGAGGAGGCTATTGTCCCAATAGACCCAATGGGTTCCGGTTTGATCACCGGCGACCTGGGCTTCGGCTTGCTGTCTAAGTCCCTCGTGGGAGGGGCAAGTGGTCTGTTCCTGGCAGAACTCTTCGCGGGAGGGCCCCCCTTCGCAGTGCCACTGGGCCAACTCGGGCAGTTCTTCGGGATCCATCGGGGCCTCTGGGGCGGAAGGTTCCGGTCCTTCCCCTGGGTTAGTGTCTCCTTCTTCCTCGGAAGGAGGGTTGTCTGCTTCTGGTAGGGGGTCCCTGTTCTCGGGGAAAGTGTTCGGTAAGAGGGCTTCACCGCCCTTGGAGGGGGCCACTCGTGCGGTCATGGAGCGCGTGGTGGCGCAGACCCATTCCGGTAGGCCCATCATCTCTAGGTGGGCTCTTCGTTCTACCTGCCCCCACGGGGAATTTTCCAGGTCGTTGCCCAGGAGGCAGTCTACGGGCTGCGAGGTCCGGACGTCTACCTTCAGTTCTCCGGAGACCCCTCCCCACTCGAAGGGCACCAGGGCCATCTGGCAGAGGCTCTCAGAATTGTCGGAGGATACGACCGGACAGAGGGCCCCGGCTAGGATCTGGTCTTCGGAAATTAGGCTGCGGTGGACCGCGGTGACACTCGCCCCGGTGTCGCGAAGGCCCTCGACTCGGTGGCCGTTGATAGTCACCTGCTGTCGGTATTTCTCTGTGTTGGCGGGCAAGGGTGTCCCGGGGACCATTTCTCGAACACCAAGGGAGACCAGGGCCATGGCCGCCGGTTCCCATTCCTCGGAGTCTTCCATTTCTTCCCCCAGAGCCACGGAGGTCATCTGCCGGGTCGTGGGGTTGGTCGTTGTGGTTCGCTGATACTGGGGACACTGGGAGTCATTGGCGTAGTGTCCGGGCTGCTGGCAGCGGAAGCGGGTGATCCTAGCTCGTGGACCTGGTCGTCCTGGGGCTCCGGTGCTGGCTGGAGACTGGGCCGAGCCCGCCGCTGGTGGGCTGCTGGGGGGGCTGGTGGAGGACCCCCCGGCAAAGTCTCTTGGTCGGCCGTGGTTCCCTCCGCCCCTCTGGCGGGGGGGACCCTGACTGTTGCGGCCGTAGTCCCCCACGGGGCCCCGGGTGGCCCGGGTGTTCACCCAACGATCAGCCTCAGCGGCCAGCTTCCGAGGGTCGGTGAGTTTACTGTCTAGGAGATGCTGGCGCAGTTCTATAAAGCAATTGGCCGCTAAATGTTCCCAGGCGATCAGATCGAACAGTTCTTCGAAGGTGGAGACCTTGCTGCCCTTGATCCACCCGTCCAGAGCTCGGCTGTAAAAGTTCACGTATTCGACCCACGTGGTGCCCGGTATCTTTTTGCAATCTCGGAACCGTTGTCGGTACATTTCGGGGGTGAGTCCGTACCGGCCCACGAGGGCTTCCTTCATGTGGCTGTAGGAGTTCATGACCGCGGAGGGCAGATCGAGCAGAGTGTCCCTTCCTTCGCTTAAGAACCGGCCCCATAGGCCAGCCCCCCAATCCTTCTGCGGGACTCGGTGAGAGGTCATGGCGACTTCGTAGGCTTTAAACCACTGCTGGATATCATCATTCTTATAATACTCCTTGACCACATCCTTGGGGATGTGAACTTTGGTTTCCCCGGCGGGAGTGGGCTGGGGATCCCCGGGCGGCTGTGACTTTTCGTGTCTAGCCCGCCACTCAATTTCCTTCAGGCCGCGTTCATGTTCTAGCTGGAGTTTCTTTTCGTCGTGCTCCCTTTGGAGTCTCTTCTCTTCAAGCTCTCCTTGTAGCCGTAACTGCTCGACGGCTAACTTCTTCTCTGCCAGTTTTATCTCTCCCTCGATTTTTAGTTTTGCCAGTTCCAGTTCGTGGTTGCGGCTTCTCTCTCGGTCCGCTAGTTCCTCGGAGGACAGGTTCCCCTCTGGCCCGTTGTTTCTCGCCGGGGTGCTTGTTTGTTCGTGGGTAGAGTCTCTTTCCGTTTGGGTCGGGGGCGCCCCCGTCTCGACCCAGGCTTTCAGTACTTTCTGGTAGTCTTCCTTTGTGCTCAGTCCGGTGGTAGCGATGCCAAGGTCTTTGCAAAACTGTTTTAGTTCTCTATGCGTGTAGTAGTCCAATTGATCTTCTCGGAACGGTGAGCTTATTTCGGTACCTGTGGCACCCAGGGAGGTTTCTCCTTCCATTTCTGTTTGGTAGTGCGTCAGTCGTTTACTGCACGCTCTCCTTCGGTGTCGGCTCGGATCCCGTCGTCTGCCACCAAATGTTGGAAAGGCGTCCGCCGGAGGGGGGTTCGATACACGTCTTGCCCACTCTTTTGACCCACCTCTCCCAAGTAAGCCGAACCAGGCGCGCACACCCTGATCTGCACTGTGAACAGAGGGACACCACACGTATTCTCGGTAGGACGATAAGTTCTTTTATCGAGGATTTCAAGGGATCTTTATGACCCAAAAGGCAAATAGTACAGCAGTGGCACAACGTACCACAAATCAGTCGGGGGGAATGGGGGTAGCGGGACAGTCTTTCAAGATAGTGTCTCTGCGAAATACCCTGCGGAAGCTCACAATCCTCGAGCTGGAGGGTGTCGTGTCTCTGGGCGATCTCTTATCGAGTCGTCCTCAAGGGGAGCGCCGCGAGTCTATCAGCAGGCACAGGTGGTCGGAGTTCAGGAGCCGCGATTCCGTCCGCAGGGCTCAGATGGTTCGATAGCTGGGGGGCCGCGAGTCACTCAGCAGGCCTAGGTGGATCAGTGTTCGGGAGCCGCGACCTCGTCCGCAGGGCTCAGATGGTTCAATAACAAGAGGCCGCGAGTCACTCAGCAGGCCCAGGTGACTTCAGCGTTTCAGGAGCCGCGACAGCGTCAGCAGGCTCAGATGGTTCCAGGTCTTCTCTGTCCTTGTTCCTCCGGCACCCCTTGTTATACTCCACTGGTTCTTTGAAGTCCGGAGTGCTCGCAGAGGGGGGGCTGGGGTGACGGAGGGGGTTCGGCGGGATTTCCTGCCGCTCACTTCTTTGGTCTTTTCAGGTGGGTCTGGGAGGAACCCCAGACGCTCGGTAGGGGAGGCGCCTGCTCCCCAGGGGCCTGGTGGCCGATTGAGTCCTCCCGGGGAAGGCGACCCGAGGTGTGACTGGGCTGGCGCCTCTGGGTCTGGCTCGAGGGTTCCCGCTCCCTTGGTTGGGCATGCGTGGTAGGGTGTTGAGTCTGTCAGGTCTCTGGCCGGCCCGTGGATCGGGGGTGGCTGGGGCGGCCGGAGTCGGGGATGTCGTGTCTTGAGGGTGGTTGCAGGTTGGCGGGATGATGGAGAGGGCAACGCCGTGAGGCCGGTCTCACAAGCACTGCACTACATAACGTTTAATAAATCCTGGGTGAAGTGTGCCTCAATGCTATTCTTATTTATCACATAAACCAGGCATTTGTTTTGTGAGGCACAATTGTAAAGTGCCGAATTGTAAGAAATTGGGCTACTGGATGAGGGGGTTAAAGCCCTACTCAAGAAGCAACCACAGTCCTTGTCAGGGTGCAATCACAAGCACACCCTAAATTAAGCAGTCAGGCTTAACTTAGAGGCAATGGGTAAAGTATTTATGCAGCACTTCAAGCAGCAATAAAGTAACAACACAAGATAGGAAAATAATCTGAAAAATAGTGTAGGTTTTAATGAATAAAACAAGACCTAAACAACAAAAATTCAATCAGTAGAACCGGAAATGTGCACTTTTAAAGATTTTATTGAGAATAGCAGTAAAAAGACCAAAGCGCCACGAACAGCAATCTAGTTGTATGAGACTGGGAGAAAGTCACAAGTTTAGGACAACTATGATGGAGCGCGGATCGGATGCAGGGACCACGTTAGTCCCTCTGAAAAGTTAGCCTCCCAGTTCAGCTCAAAGATTTCTGTTTGCAGTGGAGGGGGCAGCAAGGAGCAGGGAAGCGTCGTGGACGGTCGTCGATGTAGCAAGAATAGCAGGTCTGGGGTCGAGGACAGGTATCACTTAAGTGTGAATATCTTGTTGTCATCATGATGGGTCGGCCCGGTGCTTCACAGTGGTGCTCCCTGTAAGCAGCCGATGCTGTAGCTCCAAGGGTCGGGCTGACATAACTTTGCATTGACAGGATGTATGAGTGTATGTATGTAAGGTTTCCCTGCACCAACAGACCTGTTCACAGTTGCACAGTGCTCAAAAACATATATTCAGCCTCTCTGAAGCTACACCAAGGGTCCAGGACCTCAGGGGCACCACTAGAAGTCAGGTGCTCTAGCTGGATCTGGATGCTGGGTCATGTGGTTGGGAGCATGTTATGTCCCTGTGGCTCCGAACAAGAGGCCAGCAGTCTAGCCCTTAGAGTCACTCTGGGAGTCCTCAGTTCAGGTACAGGTCCAAATCCCTCTGGCTCAGGCAGTAGCGCAGTAGGTCAGACATCCAGCAAGGCAGCAGTCCAGCAAGGCAGTAGCCCAGCAGGGCAGTAGTCTAGCACAGTGGCAGTCTTGTCAGCAGCACAGCATCCTTCTTCTTTGCAGAGTGTCCACAGGTCCAGAAGTGTACTGAAGGCAAAACGTTAGGGGGAAGGTCACCCCTAAGGCTGACAAGTCTAATGTGGCCCCCCAGATGAAAGTGGGGAGAACTACCCAACCTCTTGGGGGTTCTCATCACTTAGGCAGAAGAACATGGGTAACTCATCAGCACTGGGAGATCTGACGAAGGACAGTATTCCACTGTAAAGTCCTTTCCATGTAGGGAGATGGACCACCTCAACAGTTTTGAATTTCCACCCCTCATTTGCATGAGCCATCTGAGGGGCCTGCGGTCTGTCTGAACCCAGAAGTGAGCCCCTAACAGGTATGATCTCAGCTTCTTTAGTGCTCAGACCTCAAAAAAGGCCTCAATTTCAATTACGCTCCACCTCTGTTACCGGAGAAGTAACCTCCTGCTAATGAAGGCTACTGGTTGGTATAGGCCTTCCTCATTTAATTGTGCTAAGACAGCCCCTACGTCATGCTCTGAAGCATCTGTTTGCACAATATACTCTTCGGAGAAGTCAGCAGTCTTTAATAAAGGTTGCTCCTTGAGGGTGTCAAAAGCTTTCTAGCAGGCCTCTATCCAGATCACCTTTCTGGGCTACTTCTTAGAACTCAGCTCTGTTAAGGGGGCAAAAATGGTGCCATACTGCCTAACAAACCTCCTGTAATATACTGTGAGACCTAGGAAGTCCTTCACCTCAGTCTGTGTTTTAGGGGGTTGCCAGGCCAGAATAAGTCTCAATCTTGGCCTGGAGGGGCTGTACCTTGCTCCTGTCCACCATGTGGCCCAGATGTACCACAGAACCCTGATTGATCTGCCACTTACTGGCATTGACAGTCAATCCGCCTGCTGCAGAGCATGAATCACCTCCTGAAGGTGGTACAGGTGTTCTTTCCCGCTGGGGCTGAAGTCAGCTATGTCGTTCAGGTAGGCAGTACAGAATGCCTCCTTTCCAGCTCGGGCCCTTTTGATGAACCTCTCAATGGTGGCAGGGGCATTCCTTAAGCCAAAGGGCATTAACCTAAATTGGAGCTGGCCCTGGGGGGGTAGAGAATGCAGCCCTCTCTTTTGCCCCCACAGTCAGATCAATCTGCCATAACTTTGATGTTAGGTCAAAGGTATTGGCAAACTGGGCAGGGCCCAGCCTGTCAATTAGCTCATCAGCTCAGGGGACGGGTATGCCTCAGTCTTTGTGGCTGAATTGCGTCTGTAGTCTGCGTCTTGTAGTCTACATAGAACTGGGACAGCTTTGGTTACCAGCACCAAAGAGCTGGACCCGTAACTGTTGGAAGTTTCAATCACCCTAACGCCAGTATCTTGGAGACTTCCTCGTTGATACTGGCCCTCACGCTATCTGACTTCAATATCCATTACATGGTTGCACAAATGGTTAGACCCTGGGGTGGTGGAATACAAAGAGGAAAACTGCTCCAGCAACAGTCACTCTGATGTTCAGGGGTCAGAGTAGGGGAGAACTTTACACCCTCCATTGACCCGTCATGCTCTGGGGAAGACAAGAGATCAGGGAGAGGCTCTCTCCCCTCTTCAGCACCATCATTTATCACCAGGATCATGTTGAGTTCAGACCTGTCAAAGTGGGGTTAGAGGCGGTCTATGTGAAGAATCCTTGAAGGGTAATGAGATCCACCAGGTAAGCAGACTCCCCTTCTGTTCCTTCACCTCATATAGGCTTGTCCAGCAATCCTGGAGAGATCTAGGCTTTCCTCTATTCATAACCCATACCTTCTGGCCAGGCTGAAACTCTACCAGAGTGGTCTTCTGGTCATACCAGCTTCATCACTCCTTGACTGGCCTCCAGGTTGTCCTTTGCCTTTTTCCAGAAGTGCTGCCTCTGGTTGTGGAATATCAGCATGTAGCTGACTACATCTGAAGGGGTTTGCTAGGGGATTGCTCAAACCCATCTCTTATAATGCTAAGAGTTCCTTTTACAGTGTGTCCTTAGAGGAGTTCAAATGGGCTAAACCCAACCCTCTTCTTTGGCACCTTCCTGCAGGCAAGTAATAGGGATGGCAGGAGGACATCCCTCTTGTACCACATGAGTTAAGGTGGGCCTAATATCATTCCTTTAAGGGTCTTGCTGAATGTTTCCACAAGCCAGTTGGTTTGGGGACTAAAGCGTGTGGGGAAATTGTAAGTCACTCCGCACTCATCCCACATGGACTTCATGGACACTACCTCTTTGGGGAACCCTGACTGGGTAAAATCCCCATCAGGGCCCTGGCCGCCGCAGGTGCAGTCACTGACAACAGGGGGGTGATTTCTGGGTAGCAGGTGGCATGGTTCACCAAGACCAGTATAATCCTGTTGCCTAAAGCTGCCTTGGGGGTCCAAGGGACCAACAATGTTGATGCCCACCCTCTCAAAGGGTGTGCTAATGGCAGGTAATGGGGCCAGGGGAGCATTGCGCTTTTTCCCTGACTTGCCACTAGCCTGGCAGGTGGGACAGGACATACAGAATGCATCTGAGGCAGTTTTCATTCCAGGCCAATCGAAGTGGGCAATAAACCTGGTGAAGCTCTTGTCTCATGAGCTAAACCCAGTAGGAAGGTCTTGTTACACTGGAGTACCACCAGCACATGGGCTGCCCCAGGTGCAGGAAACCTAGGCTCATTGTAAACGAGGTCATTCTTCCAAAAGATCAGGTGATCGCCAGAGGTTTTACCTACAGCCTGTGCCTCAGCTTGCCACCTCAAATCTTCTGGAGAAGGGTACTCTTTCTATGTTTTGCAGAATTCCTCCCTGGTGGGCCCACCCTAAACTTGCCATCCTAGGGTATGTTTTTTGGGGGTCAAATTTAATTTCAGAATGGCACCTAAGGTATTTTCTATCAGCCTCAGGTATATATTTTTAGATTGATGCTCGGTGTCTGTAATAAATGTATTTTTCCTTTTCCACAGAAAAAGCACTGACTATACAATCATTTATTGACTGTTATTATTGTGTGCCAGCTTGACAGCAAATGTTGATTACTAGCCTACACCACCTACCATGAGTAGGCCTTGGACTGCTCAGCTTCGCTAACCCGAGAGAGTCTGGCGCTACAATGAAGTGCTTGGTTCACAGGGAGAAATTGTGGACCTTTTACTTGTAGATAAACAAGGGTAAGTGTGAAATTAAATAGGGGCAACGCTAAGCCTCCCTTAAACGTTGTAATAAGAACACAAAAGAGGGAAAGCCTTACAACTGATGAACTCCTAACATTTTAAGAGGTCCTTTGCAGGGACCTGAATAGGTCACTAGTACATTTGTAAAAAAAATAAGTGACAGGGCGCTCGTCAGCAGGCAGCTTGCACTAGCACATTTCTCCTGTAACGCTGCCTAAAACAGAGCCAACTACTAACCAGGAAGTGAGGAGAGGATGTGGCCTAATGGCCAGAGCTGCCAACTTCGGCACTGGCGAACCATGTTCGAATCTCGGAATCGGCTGAACATCCTGTGATTCAGGGCAAATCACTTAATCTCCGTGCCTACCAAAAATGAGCATGAAACTAGAGCACAGGTGTTGATGATTAAGTGCTTTGCTGAGCACCGGAAACAACCGGCACAAATTAAGCACTGCAATAGGTGCAAGGGAACATGATGTCCCTTGGTATATGTGTGAAGGTAGGGATCACCCCACCCTGACTACCTCATGGAGCCTGAATTTTTAGGAGTAATAGACCATTAGAGGAAAAAGGTCCTCCATGGTCTGTATAACTGCAGGGGGCATATTTACAAGCCCCTCTCACCACAGTGACATTGTGATGGTGATAGGGGCCTCAGCCTTTTTATAAGGCAGTGTTAAGCCACGCTGCCTAGTACATAAGGCACCCTTTCACTCTGTATTTAGCGTGAAAGGGGAGGGCAATGAGTGTTTGGTGGGCGTTCCACCGCAACACCCATTGGTTTTGACGTTGCCCCCTATTTACAAGGGCAGCATAAATAGAAAGGTAGTGCCAAAGCCAGTTAACGTGACTAAATAAGGCACCCTTTCACACTATACTTAGTGTGAAAGGGGAGGGCAATGTGTGTTGCGGCGGGCATTCCGCCGTAACACCCATTGATTTTGACACTGCCCCATATTTACAAGGGTGGCTAAAATATGGGGCAGCACCAACATTTTTAAGACCAAAAAAAACCTGGCCTTTACATGGTGCAACAAGGACAAATGCTTTACTTGTTAGTTGTTTCAATGTGTGCTGCATTGTGCAGCACACATAGAAACAGCACAGCACCATACATGATTGTTTATGTGCAGGAAGGTGTCTCTTCCAGCACATAAACAATCATTTTCAAAATGATGATTTGCAACTTCTATGTGTGCTACATAAAGCAGCACATATAGAAGTTAGAACTCATCATTTAAGATTGTTTATGTGCAGGAAGGAACACCTTCCTGCACATAAACAATCATTCTCATAACGCAGGCACCTTTGCACTATGGTGCAAGGGAGCCTGCGTTGGTGCTAGGCAGCTGTAATTAGCGCCATCTTTGGAGGAAATGCAGGGCTGCACCGTATTGTTGTAAGTACTGTACAGGCCTGTTTTTCAAAAGTGGTGGAAGGCGGCGTTAAGCCAAGAAGGCTAACGCCGCGCTCCTTCACTTTTCTTGCAAATATACCACTTAATATTTACATATGTGGCATCCTAAATATTGAAAGTAGTATGCCCTCCCAGTGAAATCCCCCAACCGCTCCCAAGGATCAATATACATTCCTGGTTGGGAGTTAATGACACTCAGAGGACAACAGTTTAGCCTGCTGGACCCAGGAATGCAGGTGTGCTGTAAACTACTGTCAACATAACAAGAGTTAGCCATTTGCAAGAATGAAATTTGTGAAAGGGACAGGTATAGTTGGCAGAAAAATGGACAGTCTTAGCACTTCTTCCTTTGACTTGATGACGGACTGTGGGGCTGCAGCAACTACTCCCATTCTGTCATAGAGCCATTCTAGGCTTTCTATGCCTCATTCACAAAGGTAAACGTACACTTTTGTGAAAGTTTATGATTTTTTCCTATTCACAATGGTTTATCAGTAGTATCTTTACAACTGCGGAGTCTCCTCACTTGTGGTGGAAACACCACATATAAAATGATAGGACTCTGCAGTCGTAAAGATATTACTCATTAATACCTTTGTGAATAGAAACAATCATAAACTTACACACAAGTGTAAGATTACCTTTCTGAATCGGGCCGTCTATAATATAACTAACCACAGTAAGAGGGGAAGTAACTTTCTGACTATGATAGAGGTGAGGGCACCTCATGTAAAAAGAGGGGGGGGTTAAGGGCTCCAGGTGAAAGAGGAGGTTTGTCATTTTTGCTTCCTGGTATTTTTTCAGTAAACCAAAGTAGAAGTGCTGTAAAAATAGGTGAGGAATTAGCAAAAAATAGGGTTAGGTGGTGAAAATTTCCCAGTTACTGACTTGTGCACAGGATAAGCCTGACACTTCACCATCATCTCCTTAGAACCCTCCTGGGAAGATGTCTGAAGAAAGAAAACACTGTTTGAAGAAAATGAAAACGTCTGACTCCTGCTGGTACCCAGGGACTGGAGCTGTTCTACAAGGGTCACATGGTTGACTTCCAGTTTGCTTTCTCCAGAGACACAAACATCAAAAAGACTTCTGTCTTCAAGAGGGCACAGCTAACAGTGGAGGACTTCAAACTGCAGGAACACTAGCTGAGGAGCCACCTATAGGACCTGGGGGCTACATGGGCGACTGGAAAGACATTTCCCAGCATTTGGTGAAAAGTGACATAGTCACTCTTTCGACTTTGGGAGGACTGGGACAAGGTGCAGCAGCTACTCCAAGGAGTTTGCACCCTAGACAGGCATGCAAACTAGGCTTGTCCTGCTTGGAGCTTTATGCCTCCAAGAAAATGATCCAGCAGGTAACCAGTTGTGTGGAGACTTGCCTCCACACCACTGGAAACCTTTACATCTTCCAATATTACCCTGTGGTGGTTTCTGAGAACCAAAAAGTGGCTGAAGGTAAAACCTTGGACTAAGGTGAGGTGGCAAATATATCAATTTGGCATTGTGAAATTGGTCGCTATGGAATCCAGCTTTGTCACGCTGGGATGTTTTGGTTCGAAAACCTACAGATTCAGTGGTAGCTTGATAACAACATATCTGACTTTGACATATCCTCGCTAGCTGCAAGCATGGATCTTGCCATGTGGGAAAACGTTAACTTCCAAAAAGTAAACTAAGTACCAAGGTAAAAAATCTTTGACAGGGCTGACCCACTTGGTAGATTGATGTATCCGACCTCAGTTCCATCGCAGTTGGCCTGAATCGCACCTAGATCCCTGTCAACCGTGTATTTTTCATTAGCACTAGACTTTTTGAAGGTGCTTTATTTTTTAAAACTTTAAAAATTCATATTTCTGATTTAACGTTATCCATTGCTGGTATCTTTTTGATTAGTACATTTTTCTCATATTTTTAAATGGCTTTAGGAAATTGAATATGTTGTTTTCTTGACCTCAAAATTGATGGTATTTCTTGAACATAACAGTCATTTCTGTATATAGAGCAGATACAACTAGAACTTTCTGACAATCTGTCCTCTTGCCAACTCATCATGCAGGATTGCCAGCAGTATTTCAAAAAGGCTGTATTAATGTGGGATGCATCTACATTCATAATATATAACAGCTAAAGCTGCAATGTCCCTGGCACCAAGGTAATAAATGAATAATAGGTCTCCCCAACACTGCACAATTTATCACTCAAATATCAGCTTTAAATAGATGTTCAACATTCAACATTTTTCTTCTGACATCAGCTCACGAGTTCTGAAAATACACACATTTTAGTCTCAAATACATGCTTTTCAATTTTGGTACAGTAAATAACAACAGGAGAAAACGCATGTACCAAGTTGAAACCTGGGTGAGTGTGATTGCATATGACAATGTCTCAACCGGTAGTATTATACCGATGATTTGCACAATGTAAATTAATTACATGAAAAAACGAGAAACAGAAAGCACCAAGGTTGACTGTAGAGGTCAGTATTCATTAACAAGCATGGGAATAAATTCAGACAGCACCACTGTAATTACTTTAAATATGTGTAATCGATATAAACTGCACTCATAGTGGTCGTGAAAAGAGGTGAACAGTGCATATGACAACAGCGAGGGGCTACTTAAAATGGCACATTACATGGATGCTCAGGGAAACACTTTTACAGAAGCATGCTAAACGCCAGAAGCCGTAAGTCTGCCGGATTGTTTCGATGGCGTTTCGGCTTGTATTAGGTCAGGTCATCATCAGCAACTTAATAAACTGAATGTTGGTGAATTTCGAGTTGTAGCAATCCAGAAAGGGTTGCCTGCTGAACTGGCAGTAGTTATATGTCAGAATCCAAGCTCGAGATCTTTTGGCAAGCCTGTTTTATCTTCAAGGAAAGATAACTAGCACATGCAGTTATGTATTTGTATTTTGAAAACTGTGAATGAAAGAGGCAGATTCCATAACTGCTGAACTTGAAGAGACTTCAAGCTGTTTGTAAAGTAGCCTCTAAAAATGGATTTCCAGGCTAGGTTCGACATTTCTTGCCAGAGCAAATAGTCCAACGAGGTAAAGCTGGCATTTTTAAATTGAATTTCACACAAGCTCATTGCCTCGCAAGTCGCTGATTTACTTGGCCAAACTCAAGCCTAATTTGGGTAGGTGAAGCATTGCAGGGCAAGTAGAAAAGCTGTCTGTATATAAATGTCTCTAACACTTTCACCTCTCAGCCACACAGGGGTTCACACCAGTGGTTTAAATGGTAAAAAATAAGTGAAGGTACTAATTAAAATAGAGGTGTGGCAAGTGGGCGGGGCGAAGGGAAAGATATGATCATACCTAATGACTTCTGTACCAGCTGAAGCACATGTCAAAACACACGAGAAATGCGTTTATGGCCATAAAACAGATTAACCCATTACACGACATGCTCCTGCACTGGAGGAGAAACCTAACCTGCGCCTGCCATCCTCTGGATCAGGGTACCGGTACTCTCCCTGGCTACAGAGAAGTGCCGGTACTGAAGGCAAAAAAATTCAGAAGTACCGGTGAGTACTGGCCCATTTAAAGCACTGGTTCACACCCATAAGAGAGGTTTGGCAAAAGTTTGGCATGCAGTACTCTCAGCAACAGAAGCATTGACTGGCCCTACAGACCCTCTTCTAATGTGAAGAAGGCCAACGATAATGAAGCCACCTTGGGATCTATTGGGGCTTTGTGAACAGAGAAAGAACATCTGACACCAAGAGACTAATACTCCAGATCCTCAGAAAGCTTTGCAGTGTTTACGTACCAGAGGCCTGTCTTTGACATATTTCTGGTGAATGTTACCACCTTTGTCTTCTTTAAATTGATCTCTAAAAACGTTTTTGCTGTATATTCACCAAGAGTGTTTACTAATCTTTGCAGGCAGACTTTGGTTGAACTCAACAGTACTGTGTCTTCTGGCATAGAGAATGCTAGCTGAAGGCTTCCCACCAAATCTCAGAGCATGAGCGTTTGCCAAATCCAGTTCAGTTGGGAGATCTGAAAAAAAGATATTAAATAAAGTTGGGAAAAGCGCACTGTCCTCTTTCAGGCCAATAGTCTTAGGTACATTCCGACATATGCTTTTTCCGTCACCTAACTCAACCCTGATCCATGTATCGGTAGAAAGCTGTTGGATTGCTTTCAAAAGTATTTCAGGTATCCCTCAATGGGCTGGCTAGCTTCTTCCAAAGCAGCAACCTATCAACCCTGTCAAAGGCTGCCTTCAGATTGACAAAGCAGGTGTGCAGCGTTGTTTATGTTTCTTAAGCCTTATTTGCCATCATAGTAAGGGCAATTACGTTTGTTAAGGTGCCCATGCCGGGACAGAAACTAGTTTGACCGAATGGGACAATATCCTGCTAGTATCCCTAAGAGAACAGATCTTGCAATAAAAGACTGGCATAGTGATTTGCCTCTGTGTCAAGTAAAGTGATCAGCCAATAATTCAGAGGATTAGATCTGCAATGACCTTTGAAGATTAGGTGAAGAATCGCCCTTCTCCACGACTCAGGTATAGTGTATTGCTTCATGATGTATTTAAACAGTGAGATAAGGACTGCCTCCCAGAATACCTGATTAGATGAAGATATATATAATATATATATAATGTAACATATTAATAAACATATTTATTTTACAGTATATTACTTTCATTAATATTTTAGATGTATTACTATGAATATAAATATACATATCTATTTTCATATCAATCAATGTAAAATATTAAAAGAATTAATATATTGTAAAATAAATATTTGTATCAATTATGTGAATACATATATATATGTATATATATACATATATATGAAAATATAAATATATATGTGTGTATTTGTGTGTTTGTGTTAGAAGGTGGTTCTGACAAGATATGCCGCCCAGAAGGTAGGTGACCTTTGACCCCTCATGGGACCGACGATGAAATGCGTGGGGCTCCGCCGCCGGCCGCAATTCTGCCCTTGGGGTGGGTCAGGTCTCGGGGGCTGCCCCAGGAGGAAGCAAAGTCGGGGAGCACCATCGTGCTCCCCGTGAAATTCCCCAGGAAGGGGGCCAGGAGCCCACCCTAGCCCCCGGTGATGTGGGAGGAGGGGGAGCACCGCAGCCCCCCCCCCTCCCCGAGGAAGTAAAGTCGTGGAGCGCTGTCGTGCTCCCCGTGAAAGTGCCAAAGGGGGCCAGGAGCCCACCCTAGCCCCCTGTGATGTGGAGGAGGGGGTGCGCCGTCGCGCCCTCCGAAGAAAACAAGCCAGGGAGTGCCATCGCGCTCCCCTTAAAGATACCCTGGTGGGGCCCGGGATCCCAACTCCGGGCCCCATGGCACGAAACTAATTCGGGGTGCACTGTCGCGCTCCCCGTGAAGAAATGCCTGGGGGCTTGGGACCCCATATCTGGGCCCCAAGTGGATGGCGGAGACCGGGGGAGTGCTACCGCACTCCCCTGTGGCTGGAGGAAGGCGGGGGAGTGCTGTTGCACTCCCCCGAGGTCCGGACGGACACGTCAGCAGCTCCGTGTCTGCCCGCAGGAACAGGCAGACCAGAAGAGATGTGCCGGCTCCCGCGGCAGCACGCAAGGGTGCTGGCTGGTTGGGGAGCCAGCGGGGGCAGCTGGGGGTGGGCTCCCTGGGCTGCCCTCTGACCAGGTGGCAATGCGGGTGCCCGGGTGGGACCGGACCCCCGTGAGATGAAGAGCGGCCGGGGGTGAGCCCCCATCGAGGAGCGGGATGCAGCCAAGCCACCAGCGGGGTGATAGCAGCTCTCTGCGACGCAGCGGGGAAGCCGCTACTAGAATATGCAGGGAGAAAGACAAGGAAGCACCCCATAATGCGTTGCAAGCACGGACCGGGTCACCACCAAGTGAGTGCAAAGGTGCAAGGGGAGCTGCAGGAGGAACGCAGCATCACCCAGAACAAAGAAGAAAAGTCCCTCCCTAAGTCTGTGGGGGCACTGAAGAAATAATCCCTCAAGGGCTCAGCCTGGATTCATCTGTATACCCATGGCTTGAACTTTTGTTCTACAGCTGGGGGTGCCTTAGGGACTACCTCGAGGAGTGAAGGGATGAGTTGGGGATGTCTGGAGAAGGGCATCCCCTGGAGGCGAAGAGGTGAAATTGCACCAGAAATGCATTTACTAACGGTTATTTCTTTTAGAGGGACTGAAAGTCACATGTGTAATGTGAAGTATCTGTGTAAGGTGATGTCATAAGCCAAATGGGGTTATGTTGCTCGACATTCCTGCTAGGGTGTCGGGCTGTATATTCTTAATCCTGTGATTCCATCTGTGATGCCTTTAGGGGCTGTAATGCATGTGATGCTTAAACATGTATTCTTGCTGCTGCGCTTAGGTGAAGAACAATCCAGACTGCTAGCCCCTAAGATGTAGAGGTGTATCCTGTATGGTCAGTGGGAGATGCTCAGTCAGGGTTATGTGTCACCAGGGCAGGTGTGCCTATTTTAAATGCTTGTTGAGGTAATAGGGAGGGTCGCCACTGGGAAGGTGCCAGTGCGCAGGGCCCTCGCTCCAGGTTATGTTCAACTAACTGCATTAGGGGGCAAGATGATGTGCATACATGGGAGTGGTGGTACTAGACCCCACCCCGCATGCGGGAGGGGTGGAGATGTAATGAAATGTCACAAATGAATTCCAACAGCTTATGTATATTTGTAAATTGGTGCATAGTATTGAGTAGTGTGTGTGTTTAATAAATATACTCTTACTTTTATAAAGCAAAGTACAGACTGGACAATCATATATTGAGTGTTATTCCTGCGCACCTGTAATGGCAATTACTAGCCCACACCACCTCCCTTGAGTAAGCCTCAGACTGCTCTGCAACGCTACCCTCTGAGAGTCAGGTGCTACAATTGGGGGTTTGGTTCCCAGTGAAGGACAAATGTAGTTATGTTATTTGTGCAGGCCTCACAGATAGTACCTCGTTTTCCAATAGTTTATATATGTACATATTTATATATAGTATTAAATATTAGTGAAATATATTTAATGTACATTATAATAGATTTATATATTACAATATTTAACATTTACTAGTTTAAACTCTATTCATATTGAAAAATCGATACTTTTGTATATTTTTGGATGATATTAGTGTCAACAGTTTTTTTCTGATATTTTTGTACTTACCATTATTAGTATAGGGGTACGAAATGGTGGTAAACAATATTTCTGACACAATATTTTTGTCAACGATATTGTTTACCATGATATTGTGTCAATGATCCACAAAGAACTCCAAAGACTTCCGTAGAACAGCAAACATCTTGGAAAGGGACCTTCACAATGCTAACATTAGCATTCATCATATATATATATACACATATAAATCAAAAGGTGCCCTGCATTTGAGGACGCAACTCCACGGCAGACGTTTCAACTGAATCTTTATTCATGAAACCGGCATTCACATTCCAATTATTAAAGTCCCTTACGCATTTCGGAGCTGCTGCTCCTTAATCATAGGGAAAGATGCCAGTCACAGTTACTCACAACCCCCTGTCCTCCCTTTTACATACTTTAATTAATTGCCCTCCGGTAGGCCCTTTTCTACCCCTCCCAACCCTTCTCAATCCAAATAACTGACTAACAGCCCCCACCACTCAAATTAATTTCATGTTTCACCATACTAATTCAACACTTAATCCTCATGGGTTACAGAGAAGCGTGCTACATGCCAAAAAAGCGCTTCAAAACCCCATCATGGGTAGCAAACGCTATATCAATACAAACCTCTTCTCTTCTATCCCGCCACCTACCCTTCTCTATCCAAATAACTGAATAACATATCGACTACTCAAATTACTTCATATTTCACTAAACTAATTTACAACACTAATCCTTTATGGGTTCCGGAGTAGCGTGCTACTCGCCAGAAAAGCGCTTCAACACCCATCAGGGGTAACAGGTGCTATATGAATGCAAACCTTTCTTCCCCTTCTATCCGTCCGCTATCCTTCTCTCTCCAAATAACTGACTAATATCCACCACTCAAATAGCTTTCATATTTCACTATACTAATTCACCACTAATCCTTTATGGGTTTCCAGAGTTGCGTGCTTCAACACCCCTTCAGGGGTAACAAGCGCTATATAAATACAAACCTTTTTTTCCTCTTCTATCCTTCTGCTAGCCTTCCGAATCCAAATAACTGATTAACCTATCCACCACTTAAAATTTACTTGCATGTTTCACTATACTAATTCAACACTAATCCTCTATGGGTCCCGGAGTAGCGTGCTACTCGCCGAAAAAGCACTTTGACGCCCGGTCAGGGGTATATTACAATACAATACAATACAATACATATATATATAGAGAGAGAGATACATATCTATATATTATCTACTGGCGGTCGCCAGTAGATAGTTATAGTTAGGACTGAGTTTCCATTGTAAATCTGAAAATTCTATTTTGAATAACTTTTGCGCCGGTTGACGAATCCTCGCAAAATTTTCAAAACTAATGGGGCGCTCCGCTCAGCTCCTACCCTGAAAGTCTCGGGGTGATTCGTCAAGCGGGGGCTGAGAAAAAAGGGGGGTCCCAAAACGCGTTTTCCCCGTGCATTTTCCCATAGGACCTTTAGTCGAAGGTACAGCCCGAACGGCTGAACAGAATTACTTGAAATTTGGCAAAGAGGTAGTCCTCAGGTCAGGCATGTGCCTTTTGCATATATGGTGTCAATCTGTTAAGTAGTTCCTGAGAAAATTGCAGTTAAAAGTACATAAATATCTATAAGCGCGCACGGTGCGCGCACGGTGCGCGCACCATAACGTGCGCGAGCGTAATTCTGATTGGTGGTTACATGTCAGTCAACATTCGAATCGGTCGAAATCAGGAAGTTTCGGACGCCATTTTGTGTGTTTTGTGTGTGACAGTGAAAAAGAAAGGTGGAGAACGTGAAAAGGGGGCAGGGTAGAGAGTTCCTGACCCCCTAGCCTTTGTCAGGGGGTCCCAGAAGGACCCCGAAGGGTGAAAAAAAATTATTATTTTTTTTTAAATCGCGGGGTGCGCGCACCGTGCGCGCATGGTGAAAAACCTTTTAAAAAAAAAAATAACATTTTAAACGAGCCATTCCATATTACAGGATACAGTCAATCTATAACTATATACATAGGTAGCTTATTGTAAAATAAATATATGAAAAATATAATAATACACACATAACTTAGCATTTAAAAAACCTTACAAATTCACTTAAAAAACCATAGGTTTCACACACGTTATAGTTAGGAATTAGCATTTAAAAAACCTTGCAAATTCACTTAAAAAACCATAGGTTTCACACATGTTATAGTTAGCTGGACATTTCACTCGTAAAAAACCATTGAAATTCCCCCGTTATAGTTAGTTCAGATAACTATAACTCGCGCGACCGCCACTCTATCACAAGGATGATGTCATCAGTGATGTCATGAGTGATGCCACTGACCATGTCATGAGTGATGTAATATGTGACGTCATGAGCAGTGGATTGCGGGCGCGCGAGTTATAGTTATCTGAACTAACTATAACGGGGGAATTTCAATGGTTTTTTACGAGTGAAATGTCCAGCTAACTATAACATGTGTGAAACCTATGGTTTTTTAAGTGAATATATATATAGATGCATATCTATATATATCTATATTTATCTATATATATATTCGCCGAAAAAAACATAGGTTTTAGGGAAAGTTATAGATAGTTGGACATTTCACTCGTACAAAACAATAGAAATTCCGCTGTTATAGTTAGTTCAGCTAACTATAACTCGCGCCCCGCAATGCACTGCTGATGACGTCACATATTACATCACTCATGACATGGTCAGTGACATCACTGATAACATCACTGATGACATCTCAAATGACATCCCTGATGACATCACTGATGACATTATCCAGTGACTGTGTGTTTCTGTAAAGTTTAAATATGTTTAATATATATAGGGAAAGCCGTATTGAAGAATGAGTGGATGTATAAGTGTCTGAATGGATGATTTAGTAGGTGCGTGACTGACTCTCTAAGTGAGTGATTAAACTTATCTTACTGAATGCATGGGTTAGTGAGTAAACTGTGTGAATGTCTGTATCCGTCTGTCTGTTGGTGTGTAAGCAGCTGCATGGGTTTGCAAAAATAGCTACATGAGTGTCTATATGGGTTGTTGATTGGTTGTCTGAGTATCTGTATGGGTGCCTGAGTGTTTGTGTGGGTGGGGTGTTTGTTATTCTGTACATAGATGTGTGAGTGGGTGATTCACTGGGTGCATGGTTTCAAGAGTGCATCTGTGATGGACTGTATGGGTGGGTGAGTGTGTGTATGGGTGTGTTAGTGAGTGTATGTATATCTCAGTTTCATATGTGTGAGTAACTACATATGTGAAAGGCAGTATATATGTGTGTTGGAGTATATAAATGGCTATAACTGAGAGTGTGTGATTGTGAGAGTGACTGTATGGATGAGTCTGTGCTTGTATCAGTGATTGCATAAGAGCATAAGTATGTGCTAGTATTTGTATGAGTAAGTGAGCTGGTGTGTGTATAACTGCATAGGTGATTAAATTGCAGTGTGATTAATTATTAGCATGACTGACTAGGTGCGTGAGTACCTCTATGGATGAGTGGTGGTGTGTGAGTTTCTATATAGGTGTATGAGTGCATATGATAGTCCTGTACTGAGTGACCATAAGTATGAGTGACTGTACGGGGGAGTGAGTGAATGTGTGTGTAAACCTAAGAATCAGTGAGTGGGTATGTAGTTATTGGTGTTGGAGTGTCTATGGTTTTGAGAATGGCAGTCTGTAATTTAGAGCAGGTGTATCAAAGGTTACATTAGGGTGTGAGAAGATGCATCACATGAATGATGTCATCAGTGATCTCATCAGTGATGTCATTTGAGATGTCATCAGTGATGTAATCAGTGATGTCACTGACCATGTCATGTGTGATGTAATATATGACGTCATCAGCAGTGCATTGTGGGGGCGCGAGTTATAGTTAGCTGAACTAACTATAACAGGGGAATTTCTATGGTTTTGTACGAGTGACATGTCTAACTAACTATAACTTTCCCTAAAACCTATGGTTTTTTCAGTGAATTTCTAAGGTTTTTTAAATGCTAATTTCTAACTATAACGTGCCTGAAACCTATGGTTTTTTCAGAAAATTTCAAAGGTTTATTAAATGCTAGTTTCAAACTATGCCTACAGAGGTAGGACATGTGAAGAAAGAAGAAAAAACGCACAGAATGAAGCAAAACAAAAGTTGAAAGAAGCAACAGAAGTCTTCAAAGACGAAGAAAAGTGCAGGAAGAAGCAAGACATGTGCAGAAAGAACCAACAGAGGAGCAGAAACAGGCCTTGTTACAAAATCATCCTGTGCCCACAACTTTTTCAGAAGGGTACTGGAGTTAACTGACTCTGACTAACCAGGCCTAGAGCCAGTGGTATGCTAAAAGACAATTAGAATACAGTGAAAACACCTACATACACTAGGGAACACTATGCGTTGGGGTACCCCTGTGATTAGTATGACCTCCTCTGTAAGCCCCTAGTACATAATAGGGCAGGGGGATTAAAACTACCTCTTAACCTCTTCAGTGCCCCGCCCTTTCCCCGCCCTGTGCCGGGCGTTGCATTAGCGGGCGGGGTTCATGACAAGATAGTCTCGTCATGGGCACAGCGCAACTGCGCTCCATGACGAGACTATCTCGTCATGGGCACTGAAGGGGTTAAAACGCGCCACGGGGTGCGTTTGCACACTGGTGAAGGGAGGGGGGGGAGCCTGAGGTGACATGTGTGCAAATGCCCTGTGGGCATTTTAAGTTGGGGGATAAAGTCCCCTTGAATCCTGAGGGTCCCTGGGGTCCAACTAGCCCACTAGGTACCTCCAGTAAGCGCCACAGAGCTGCATTGCAGAGAGGTGTAAAAAGGGGCACGACGTAGACCACCTCTCTGCAACGCAGCACAGTGGCGCTTACTGGAAGCACCTGGTGGACTAGTTGGCCCTCAGGAGCCCTCAGGATTGAAGGGGAATTATTTCCGCAACTTAAAACGCGCCACAGGGCGGGTTTGCACATGTCACCTCAGGCCCCGTACCCTCCCTTCACCACTGTGTAAACACGCCCTGTGGCCGTTTTAAGTTGGGAGATTAAGTCCCCTTGAATCCTGAGGGTCCCTAGGGTCCAACTAGCCCACTAGGTACCTCCAGTAAGCGCCACAGAGCTGCGTTGATTAGAGGTGTAAAAAGGGGCTCGGCCTAGACCACCTCTCTGCAACGCAGCACAGTGGCGCTGACTGGAAGCACCTGGTGGGCTAGTTGGCCCCTAGGAGCTCTCAGGATTGAAGGGGAATTATTTCCCCAACTTAAAACGCGCACAGGGCGTGTTTGCACACGTCACCTCAGGCCCGTCCCCTCCCTTCACCACTATGTAAACACTACCTGTGGCCATTTTAAGTTGGGAGATTAAGTCCCCTTGAATCCTGAGGGTCCCTAGGGTCCAACTAGCCCACTAGGTACCTCCAGTAAGCGCGACAGAGCTGCGTTGCAGAGAGGTATAAAAAGGGACACGGCCTGGACCACCTCTCGGCAACGCAGTGCAGTGGCGCTTACTGGAAGCACCTGGTGGGCTAGTTGGCCCCCAGGGGCCCTCAGGATTGAAGGGGAATTATTTCCCCAACTTAAAACGGCCACAGGTAGTGTTTACACAGTGATAAAGGGAGGGGACGGGGATAGCAGTTTGCTATGGCAGGGCAGGAGCCGCGTGGCTCCCGCCCTGCCATAGCAAACAGCAGTGTCCCAGGGGTGGGCACCCCGGGACACTGCAGAAGCCGTCCCTAGGGGGTGGCTGTCCCCAGGGTCTTCACAGGGCTCCAAGAGGGGGGCCGCGCGGCCACCCTCCCAACATGTGCAAAGCCGGGGAGGTGGTGGTCCCCTGGGCTCGGGGGTCCATAACGGACCCCCAAATTTTAATAATTAGAGCCCCGGGGAGGTGGCGGTCCCCGGGGCATGTGGGGGGTTCAAGCCACCCCACACAAGTAGTGATTTTTAAAAAAAAACAAGCCCCAGGTGGTGGCGGTCCCCGGGGCTGTGGGGGGCCATGTGCCCCCACCAATATTTTATAAAACCCCCGGGGGTGGCGGTCCCCAGGGCTTGGCGGGGCCTTTGAGTCCCCCCCACCCATTTACTATTGAAGCCCCAGGGGGTGGCAGTCCCCGGGGCTGCGGGGGGCATGAGCCCCCCTGCAAATACTTTTGAAAAGCCCCAGGGGGTGGCGGTCCCCGGGGGTGGGGGGCCCCTTTGGGCCCCCCATTATAATGTAAACATTGCCCCCCGGGACTTGGCCCACCCGGGGGCTAATTAAAAACGAAGCGCGGAAGTCTGCGCTTTTTTTTTTTTTTTAATTTTCGCGGCCGGATACGCTGATCCTCCGCGCATCCCGTTTTAAAAAAAATATTATTTTTTTTGCCCTGGGGTCCTCGTGGGACCCCCTGAGTAGGCCTAGGGGGTCATGGTGTTTCTACTCTGCCCCCTTTTTGTGTTTTGCGCGTTTGTTTTTCGCTTTTCTTGTGCCTCGGTTCTACCGAGGCACAAGATGGCTGCCAACACTTCCTGGTTTGAAGTGTTGACAGCCAATTAGCATGAAGCTCGTGATCAGGAGGGTGCGCGGATCCTCCGTGCCTCTAGATATCACTATCTTTATTTCTTAATTTCTCAAAAACTACTGAACGGATTTACACCATTTTTAAAAAGGTCGCTTTCTGAGCCAAGCAGTACCTTTTTGCCAAATTTGGTGTGAAATACCGTTCAGCAGTTTTTGCTATAACTGTGTCTAAAGTTTCCTATGGGAAATTGATTTTTTGACCTCTATTTTTTTAATTTCTCTGGAACTACTGAACGGATTTACACCATTTAAAAAAAGGGGTGCTTTCTGAACCAAGGGCTACCTTTTTGCAAAATTTGGTGTAATTCCGTTCAGCAGTTCGGGCTGTAACCGTGGCAAAAGCTCTGTCGTCTGCATCATCTCAATCAAGTCCAAGTGGGCAAAAAAGATTAATGTGGCCTACTGAGTCTGTATCCAAAAGACTGCCTATTAAGCCTTGGTAACTCTTCAAATAGACTTGAAGGAGAAGTCAACACCTAGTCCGAAGTAGGCAGTGTGGGGCTACAATAAAGATGTGGATGTTCAGACAGAATTGTGAATGCATAAGATTTGAATAATAACTCAACAAATGTAAGCAATTGGGTTATTAGTTGGGAAGGGAGGGATTTCCACTCAAATAATAAGCAATCCTTGTCCGGGTAAACCACAAAATGTAATAAATACACCTGTGCCTAATCCTCCAATAGCTTAGCATAAAGCAGCCAGCCTTAACTTAGAGGCAATGTGTAAAGTATTTATCCAGCACACCAACAGTAATAAAGTGAGATCACAACACTAGACAATCTCAAACCAATTTATACATATAGAGTAAAGTTTAATAAATACAATGATATCAGAACAACAAAACTTGAATCAGTAGAACTGAATATATCATTTTTTAAAGTATTAGAGGAAAATAGCACCAATAAGCGCAAAGCACCACTCGCATTTATCTGGTTGAGCTAGCCTGGGGGAAGTCACAAATTCAGGGTGACCGCGATTAAGCTCAGGTCAGATACCGGGACCAAGTTAGTCCTGTTGAGAGTTACTATCTTAAAGTTCACACCAAGAGTGGGTTGTGAGTAGGGGGCTGCTGCTGTGAGTAACAGGTTGTGCGTGTCCACGCAGGCTGTTGCTGTTTGTATAAAGAGCAAGCCCGCTGGAGCTTCGTGTTGGCGGTTATTGCAGGTGATCAATTTTCAGCATGAAGAGGTCACAGCGCGGTTGCAAGGAGCCCAAAACTTTTGTATCTTCATCATTTTCTTGAGAATGATTTCACACTGATGCCAGCCAAGGGTCGAGTAACAATGAGACACCTCTTGGGGAACAGGACTTACTCCAGCCAAGGACAGCAGCAGGGATCAGGCAGGGTAGGCAAGTCCAGTTGGTGCTGGTCAGCTGGGCAGTTGCAGGAAGGCCTCTGGAAGCTTGTTGTGCCCCTGAAGCTCAAAATAAGGCTAGCCAACTGACCTTTGAAGCCACTCTGGGTTTCCTGGGCTCAAGGCAAGTGGGTCAAATCTTCCTTCTTCAAACAGAAGGAAGTTCTTCTTCTGAATCTTTCACAGATCCTGAAGTGTTCTGATGAGAGGTTCTGAAGGTCCAATGTTTATACCTGGTGCCAGACTTTGTGTGGGGAAATTCCCTGGCCTGCCCCCAAAACTGGTCCCGGTCAGTTGTTCCCCTTACCCTGGTTTTGGCTCTAAACTGTGCACAGTGACAAAGGCTGGGACAGGCCTGGTGCCACGTTCCTTTGTGTGTACTGCAGGCAGTGTTCTTTGAAAGTTCACCTTGGGTAGGGTACAGCTCCTCCCGAGGAACACTCACTCCCCCATCTGGGCCTTCTTTGTTCCCATGTCTGGAAGCAATACACAAAACACCACAGGAGTGACATTCACACTCATGTGACCTCAGGCAGAAAGGCACATTTTTTTTAGTTAGGAACATGCCAACTTTCTAAAAGCTTCATTGTCAGAAACAATACTTAAAATTCAACTTTACCATTAAAGGCAGTCTTAAATTGCAATTCATTTGAGTCTAAACAGCATATCTCTATCTGGTCCTAAACTCACATTACCACTTTTGAGTGTAATACAGTAACCCATTGTTAGTTAATGGGAGTGACAGGCTTTCCAACAGTGAAAAACGGCTTTAGGAGTTCATTTACTGTCAGGACATATAAAGCTTAAACCCACATTTCTTACTTTTTACATTCCATGCACACTGCCCTTTGAGAATTTAGGACTTACTTAGGAGTGACTAATAAGTACTAAAAAGGAAGAAATAGGCCTGGAAAAAGTTAATTTTGCCAGGTCAAAAAGGCAGTTTAAAACTGCAATACAGGCTGTAGTGACAAAGACTACGTTATTAGGTTGAACAATGAGTGCTGCATCCCACTAGTAACATTTATTTACAGGCCCTGGGTACATACAGTGCTATATACTATGGACATATAATTCAATTTAATGTACCATTCAGGTGTAAGACAATTTTACCATGTTTTAGGGAGAGACAGATAAGCAGAGAACAAGTGCACCTAGTCCTAAAAGCCAACAAAAATAAGTTCGGCAAAGAAAGGCAAAAATCTGGGGTGACCCTGCAGAAAGGGCCAGGTCCAATAACAATATGTAAATCATTTTAAGGTCTTGATAGGATGCACGCCATAGCATGTGCACAGCGCAATATACGACAGGTCATGCACAACAAAACAATCGTTTAAAACAACGTACCAGTACAACAAGAAATGCTTGTGATTATTTAGTGACATATTGTCTACATAATCCTAAAATACAAAAACTATCCCAAAACAACTTAGTTACACAAATGCTAAAAAGTTTGAACAATGTTCACAAACAAAAATGTTAGCAATAGCAAGCTGGATGCAATCCGTAGATTACAATAGGAAGGATACTTAATCCTCCCACCAAAATGTTTTTGTTTACAATCGGTAATATTTACTGTTTGGGACCCTAGGGGTTGATTTAGAATTGGGTGGAGATGGTACTCCTTCGCAAATTTGACTGAGTGCCTGGTATACTAAACTCATGGGCCACCCGTCTCATTTAGAGATGGGTAGGCCATCAGTTTTCCATCGGCAGAACTCACATTGGCTCAATTGATGGAAAGCTACCTCCAACGGCCCAACAGAGATGAGGCCATCAGAGTAAAGGCTTCACACCACCCACTCTATTTAGAGTAGACAGTCTGGTGGAGTTTTTTACAGCCATCGAAATCGATGACAATCGTGCACAAAATGTTTGTACCTTGAAGGAACCTGTTGTTCATTTCAGTGTAAAGAGATGAATACTGAGCCAGTGGTACAGAACAGACTGTCAGGGTGGTGGATAGCAGTCAGAAGGGTGCGGAGAACTTCTAGTGCTGTGTTGGCGTCTCAGCACTCCTTTGACTGGCAAGGGGTTTTCACAGAGCCAATAGCAACAAAAAAAGCAGAGCAGCAGGGGCTCACCATGGGCTTTTAGGCCTGACCTTAGCAAGAGGCAAAAGCAGTGTCCACATAGGTCCAGGTCAAAAAAGGTGATCAACGAGTTGGACAGAAAAAGCTTTTTTGACCGAGTTCAGGCAGTTGGTCAAGTTTCAGTACCAGGCCGGGCCAGTGCCTACTCCAGATTCAGAGTCACACTCTCCTTCCTTACAGAGGAGTTTTGAAAGGTCCTCTCCACATAAAGTCACTTGGTGGCATCTGTCTACATGCAGAAGCCACTGGTGGCAACTAATGGCCCCTTTCCTGAGATCATCCATTACTGACTAATTGCACCCTTTGCCCCTCCTCCACCAAGGTGCTGGGCCTTCACACCCCAAAGAAACTGCCACTTGCCTGGATCCATTCCTTTTCCCCAGAAGCCTTCCAGCTAGCCCAGACCATTCCCCATACTCCAAAAGAACTTCAATTTCTATGGGTCTTCTCGTAAGGCATTTCCTCTTGCCCTGCCCAGACGCTCCTGTTTGCCCTCACCACAGGCCCTTCCACTCTGACCCTACTCATTCATGAAATGGAAGCAGCAGCCAGACATGTGAGGGACTGGAGCCACCAGCCTGGAGCAGTAGTGGGAGTAAGGATGGGAGCTCCTCAGCAACAGGTAAGTATTATAAAAAGTCTTAGGTTCAGATGTACGATCAAGCATTTTGTGAGTCGCAAATTGTGTTGCAATTGTGACTCGCAAAATGCTATCTACAACATTGTCAGAGACACTGATTGCGATTCCCAATGGAGTCGCAAAATGCGAGGCTCGTGAATATTAATGAGCCACTCACACTTTGCTACCCCATTGGGAATGGCTGGCCCTCCCAGGGATGGTGGCCTGCTGGGCTCAGCAGACCTCCATGTCTGGGACTGCTTTTCAATAAAGCAGTTTTTTTAAATGCAGGCCATTTTCTTAAAGGAAAACGCTATGCATTTTAAAAAAAAGAAAATGGAACGTTTTTGTTTCATTTTTTAAGGGCAGGTAGTGGTCCCTGGGACCACTGCCTGCCTTTAAAAAATATTTTCAGAGCCAGTCACAAAGGGTAAAGGGTACCCTGGGGACCCCTCTCCATTTGCAACTCCATTACCACCCTCTTAAATTGCGACTCGCTAAATAGGCTTTGTACATGGCCCTGTAGGTTTTTGCATGTGCAAACGGGTCGCAAACCCGTCTGAGCATGCAAAAACAGGTCTTACATCTGGCCATTAATGCTGTGTGTGTGTGTGAGTGTGTGTCTGCATGTGTGACTGCATGTGCCCATGTCATATCTGAGTATGTGTGTACATTGTGCCCACCATGGTAAAATTCTGCTCCTGGCACAATGTTGATTATTTCCTGCAGGTTGTCACATCCAGAGGATGATGCCCATTGCACACCCTAGTAAAATGCTCACTCTGGTGCAATGGTGGTAATTCCTGTCAGCTTGTAGGCATCCATATGATGATGCTCACTGCCCATCAGTAGTACATTGCTGAACATTGAATACAAGTGATAAGTCTTGGCAACTTGTGGGCTTCGAAGAGATGATGTTCATTGCCCAACCCTGGTAAGAGGCTTGCCCACACATAAAGGTGGTAATTCAGGTCAACCTGTGGGTTTCCATGGGACCATAAGATGATGCCCAGTGTCAACCCCTGATAAAATTATGAGCCTTGCACATTGGTGGAAATTTTGGGCAACTTTCAGAAATCCTGATGATGACTCCTCTTGCCCACTAGTGACCGTCTTTAGTGGTGGTTCTCCTTGCCAACTTGTGGCTTTACATGGTATGATGTCCTTTCCCACCCCTGATAGAATTGTAATTGTAACTTTTAATTGTAAATTGGTATTTATATAGCGCTTTCTACCCCTGATGAGGCATTAAAGCTCATTGCGGCGAGTAGCATGCTACTCCGGAACCTAAGGTTAGAGGTATATAGGCAGTAGATTAGTAATATGTTCTTCCATTTACTTGTAGGATTAGTTGTGTTAAGTTTGTGCTCTCTAGATAGATCTCATGCATTTACTCATGTGTTTTGAATAAGGATAGATTAATTTAAAAGTATCAGTAAAGGAAATATGTGAGACGTTGTTGGGAGTGATGAACGAGTGTGCCTGTTAGCTGGATGAGCAGGTTGCTAGAGAACAGTTAGGAAAGCAAGTTTGTGAGTCCGTTGTAGTATGAAAGGTTCTCTGTATGGGAAGAAACAATGAATCAGCAGTTGGGGTGGTTAATCAGGGGAATTCCAGCATATGTCAGCACCACGAGCAGGTGCAATGATGGGTGGCAGCGAATATAGAGGCCCAAAGGCCCTCACAAAATAATTTATATTGATATTAACTCCTCAGGGAAATATGACCTGTGGGAATACATGCTTCTCTCGTGGTTTTCACCCGCTCCTCTCAGCATTGACACTCGGGGAGTGCTCTCTTGCTCATGTGGCCAGCGTTCACAGGCCTTTGACAAATTAACCTCTTCAAGGTCACCCATTGGCCAGGTGGACTTAAGCTCAAGCCTGAAAACAACAGTTTTTAGGTCTCGCTGAGCCAAAGGCTCGAAGAGACATTTTGTATGTGGGATTTTCAAAGTGCTACCCACAGTCTTTTGGCTGGCCTAAACCTTGAGTGCACGATCACATGCACGTGCACAGCTGCTCCCACTCCCCCCTCCCTTCTCTATAGCTTTCTTTCACTTTAGCCGCTTTGACCCTTGCATTCCCCCCTCCCTTCTCACCCAGCCCTTTGATGCTCTGCTCGATTACTTTCACTTTCGCCGCTTTGATGTTTGATTTTTATTGCCTTTGTTTATGTGACGGAGATCCATTGCATTTGGCAGAACATTTCTGGGGCCGTATTGCATGAAATACACCAGGTGGCGCTAACGTGTTTTACAGAGCACCATACAGCATTTTGTTCTGCGTTAAAAAAAAGACGCTTTAGGAGCGGAAAGGAGCTATCCCTTTTACTTAAAGGTGTCTCAAAGGATCCTGAACATAGTTTGTACTAGCATGCTCCAATACTGTCCGTATTTCACTCCTGATTGCACAGGCCTTCCAGGTCCTAAGACTCAGACTCATGATTTTACTGTCATTTCAAAACCAATCTAACATTTGTTTTGTTTTAGGTATTACTTTAGTAAAGTATACCTATGTGATCTTACTCTCCTTGGTCAGTGTTTTATTATGGATGACAAGATGTTTTCTCATTAGGACTCGCACCATAAGCCTCTTTCAATCCAAACATCTGGAAACGCATTTGTTTCTGTAACTATATAGTAATGGCTTTCAGTTACAGCTGGCGGAAATTATGCTACACACCTATTTATTGCCTTCACCAAACGATTCTGCTTTCAATGGTGTGACCATAACTTGCCAAAATATTTTACTGATGCTTTCGGCAGTGTCTCCACTTCTGTCTGATCACTCCTCAAATGACACCTTCCTTAATCCCACCCACAAGCAAGGTAAGCCACTCAAATTTATGCTAATTTCAAACACTTTATCCAAATCTAAACCCATCATCGCTCCATCTGACATCACACATTTCACATGCAAATCAGTTCGCCTCCTTGTAGATCGCTCTCATGTACCCATCTGCTGTAGAAAACAGGACCCCACTGCTCTCACTGCTTTCCACGTGATCTTCATAAAGACCTCACTTCAGTCTTGCACTACAGCTCATACAACTGCTTCATTATCCACCTTGTACCAAAGATTGGCCTCAGCCATGAATTACACTTGAAATAAGAGCGCATAACAGTAAATGAGGGCAGCAGTACATAAATGGCGAAAGCACATATTCACTGCTAACTTCTTGGTTAATAAGCAAGCCCTTCATACACTGCATAATGATCTAGGAGGTGTCAAATCTATCTATTTCCAGGACCTCATTACCTCACCATCCACAAGCGCTCTGTGCAAACCTTCAGCTCTTTACTCTCTCCATCATCTTCAATTATCAGTATTCTATTGTTCATCCTTACCTGCTCATGACTTCACCCTGCTACATCTGCTCCAAGATTAACACTATAATTAGTCCACAGTGCTCAAGTCCTCACTCGCCTCAACCCTGCGCAGTTACATTATTACGATTTAACACAACATCCTCCTAACATACGTTTCCTCTTATGAAAGTAGCTAATCCACCCTGTGCCCCCCCTGTAACCATTTCGTCCTCCCTTCATCATATCTTTGCCTCTTTCATCCAACAGTTTCCCCTGCGTTTCCCTTCGCACTGACTGCCTGTCCTGTAACCGACTACTCAACCCTCTCCTGTGTTCGGGACCCTTCATTCCACTATCCTATCCTCTCCTCTGTTCTTGTCTATGCTCATACTCTTAGATCGTTCTGCCTCTCCTTTGATATTGCTGGTCACCCCACACTTTTCTCAATGAGCGCACGGGGCATTAGCTGGGTACCAGCCCTTATGCTCCTCAATAAGCAGCAGCAATCGTTGCAGTTTCACCAAGGTGAGTTTAGTAAAAGTTTATTTTACTACTTTCGATAACTGGTGCCTTTCGCAAACAGAAAAGGTAATGACAATGTATGGCACATTACAAGATGGCATGTTTTAATACTAGGGCTTCTGATTATATGCATAACGTTTGATCTAGCAGACATGATTGAACATATGGTGAGACCCTTAAATGAAGGCTTAGGGCTCAAATCACAAAGGGACTAATATGCAATAAAGTTACGTGTCTCTTCACTCATGGCAGAATCTCCGCACTGCACTCACTGCAGTGCGCTGGACAGAGAGGCTGCCCAGAGTGCAGAGACTCCACACTTGTACCTTTACTACATGTAAGTCCCTTTGCAAATCAGACCCTTAACCTCTACTTCTTTGTTATTTTTAAAATAAAGAGAGGGAAGCATTTATAGTAAAAATGGAAAACTCGTGTCTCTATTTACAATGCAGTTATTGGTTGTTTTTAACTTCCAAGAAAATAACACATTTGTTCTTAAACGACATCCATATCTTAAATCACACATTTTATGATTTTGACATTTGGAATTTCATGTCATACCCTTCACTTGTGCCCATTCCCGACTTCTTATACCCTTGTTATCTAGCAGTGCTTTCAACACCACAGGCCATCAAATTCTGGACGGAACGGCCCTTAACGGTTTCGCCCATACCTCTATAATCACACTCAAATGCTAACAAGCATTGGCATAGCCAATAGGTCTCGCCTTTGGGACCCTTTAAGTGTTTAGTTATCCAGCACAATATCCTTGGTGCAGTAACATTAACTGTTGCATGGCTAAACACTTATAAGGTCATCCAGCACAATATCCTTGGTGCAGTAACATTAACTGTTGCATGGCTAAACACTTATAAGGTCCCAAAGGCGAGACCTATTGGCTATGCCAATGCTTGTTCTAAATGCCAGGCAGTCTATTTCCGTCTCTTTTCCAGGTTACAGCAGCAAAAAATGTTTCCCGCAGTCCTGGAATGCATTGCCAAATCCTTCAGCAGATGCTGTCAACGTTTCCTGCCTCTGGTGTCGGTCTTTCTCTGCACAGGTGTACTAAACTATTTGCACGTCAAAACGGAACAATGAATAACGAGGTCAGTCATCGGCTTATATTCAGAAATAGCGCCAATTTATCCCAAGCAAAATGACTACTAAAATGTAAAGTTGTCCCCAGTGTTTTGGGGAAAACATTCATTTAAAAGTACAGCTTCTTGTAGTTGTTGAGCAGTTATACATGCTACTAAACATGCACTGTTGGTCTGGTTTCCTTGGGGACAGCAGGTATGCCATCATGTCAAATATATTTTGTAATTTGGAGTCAGCAAACTGTGGTTTGTCACAGTCTGTTATTGAGCTGCCCTTGCTCCTCCGTCAGCCCGGGATATAGAATGTGGGGATGGGCAGACTGTCTGTGTCTTTTGTGTGCAGCTTTGATCATTGCCTTGGCTACAGCTCTTTGTTCAGGCCAAAGTCCGATCTGCTGAAATTGGCTTGGTCCAGAGGGGGTAAATACAAAGAAAGCTCTCTGCTACATACATACTTATGGGTATAGAGCCGACACATACACTTGGGGACAAAAAGGGGAGACACAAACAGTGTTTACCGCAGATTATGGCTCAAGCAGTAAAAGTGCTACGTTCCCGATCAGCAAAGGAAAGCCTGGCATTCATTACAGAGTGATAGCACTGTCTGGACTGTGGCTGTGCACACACGTGGAGAACATGCTACACAATAGCATACTGACAGTGAACTACAATCTTCGGCACATCATGAACTCATGCGTATGCTGGAGAAGAGGCAGCCATCTAAGGGGCATATCAACAAGGGCTTTATCTCTGCTTTTTTGGCTTTAAAAGCCAAAAGAGCAGAGATAAAACTAGCAGCCTATCAACAACAGGGTGCTAACATGCAAATTTGCATGTTAGCACCCATTTACTCTACGCTTCCCCTTCCATCTCTAATGAGATGCAAAGGGGGCGTTCCAGAGTAAAATAATAGGAGAAATGTCACTGAGCGACATTTCTCCTATTATCAAGAATATGGCTAACCCTCTTAGAGACAAAAAAAGCAGCGCTAACCGCGGTTAGCGCTGCTTTTTTACGTCTTGTATTTTTCTGACTTAGCCATGATATCCTATGGAAGGAGGATATCATGGCTAAGTTTGTCTGTCCCTATCAACAAGCTAACGTGAGATTATCGCTGGGTTTCCAGCGATAATCTCACGTTACTTCATGTACCAGCTTCCCTTGGGGCGACCCGGAGGAAGGGCTAGCGGTGTGCGCTCCATTGCGGTTGTTTATAAAAATGGCTCCCTCGAGCTTTGAGCTGACGAGCTCCTGGACGACGCACCTGCGTGCCTGTGCGGGCACTGAGGCCTTTGACGGTTGCTTGGCGGCCCTCTCTTCCACCCCTAACTATTTTCTCTACTGAGGAGGGAAGTTATCCCGAAACCCGAGCCATGTCTCGGGCGATATTTTAAAACCCGGGACATGTATCGGGTCTAGAGATCAAACAAGTACTTACTTGCACCCACTGGGGTGAACCACTCGGGAACTTCATGTACCAGCTTCCCTTGGGGCGACCCGGAGGAAGGGCTAGCGGTGTGCGCTCCATTGCGGTTGTTGATAATCTCACGTTAGCCACTTAGCGTGAGGATTTTTATCGCTATTGAGATAAACGTTGCTAATAGCACGCTATCTCAGCGATAAAAATCAACGCTAGCCGGCGATAATTATCCTAGCGCTAAGTGCGCTAAGCGATAATTATCGCCGGTTGTTGTTGATATGCCCCTTAGATTCCTGAGTATAACTTATTTCATGTCCCACAGCATCTTTGCTAAATAATTGTGGTACAGTGTTGCTGTAGAAAGGACATGGCTACTGAGATCTCAGATTTCCCTTGCCAAGACCTGTTGCTTCCTAAAGACTTGTATTGAAGGACGTTTGGGAAAACAGAGAAGTATTCACAAAAGTTGTTTTGTTGATGTAACCAAACTTTGAACATATACTGGAGCTCTTCAACAACTTAGGGTTATTAAGTCATTTCCACATGTTTTCCTGTGACGCTACAGGATGGATTCTTTAACTGGTTCATCATGTTGCCCACTTATATGTTATGCAGCATGTGTTAGAGTTAAAGTATGCATATATGAATTGCTAAGATAAAGACCAAGAGAATATATGAACTGGGAAGACGAGGAAACAACAGAATATTAACATTGTTGGTAATTGTGCAGTACCATAGAGGTCCAGTAGCAACCATAACTCATCTGCCATAAGAGAGTGTAAAGCGACGAAGTTTGAGGTTTTTATTCAAAACATAGGAAGTGCTAGTGTATATATTGGTGGGCAGGCAGGTAAAAGAGAGATAGCAAATCTGGCTCCCACTAAAGCCCATGAAGCAACTGATAATACATGGCCTCTGAATCTAGGGTATCTACAGCTCACGGTCTGAAGTGGAACACATATATATCACCTACACTCATCAGGCAATCAGGGGGTCCGATCACGACAGGCTACATATATTTACACAAGGAGAACCAAAAGGTGTGCAAGTAAAAGAAAACATTACCCAATACTTGCTAGCAACCTTTAGTAATGACATGGCCTAGTCATGGGGATGATCCTCACCCATGATTAATGGAGAATCACTTTGAGTATATCCCTATTTCTCACAAGGTTTAGTACACTCTTTGTAAGCAGCATCCAAAAGATGAAGACCACATCAGGTTAGTCAAAACAAGTACATGAAGAGCGGGATGGCAGATGTCTATTCCACCAGGACTTTCACCATTAGAGGCTGTTTGGCCAACTGATGAAGCTTGTGAAGTCAAAGCTTTTGAAGTTGCATATTTTTCCTATGTAATAAGTACAGATATACTATTGGTTCATATAATGTTGACCTGGATGTATAATAGAGTTGGCATGGCTAATCCAAGTAACATGCAGTTACAGTCACTTGAGTCTAAATGTCAAGCACAGGGCAGGTTGATAGACTAGTCAATGGAGTCTGCATGGCTTCTGGAGGCTGCAAAGCAAGCATGGTTAAACTAAAAGTGACTTGGCAGGCCCCTGAAAATATCATAGATTAAGTCGGTCCCTGTACAAACAGATTCTGTAGACTGCATGGTTCATCGCTGGAGGAATTATGGCCAGTACCTTGAGATTCCATGCGAGAGAGAGAGAGAACACCAGTAACAATGTGTAGGATGTAATGAGGGTAAGATTTGCTACTGACCATTTGAGGTCTAAGGGAGATCTCCATATTTCCCAGTAGATATTGCCTAGCACCTCGATAAGGCGATTTTTAGATTCCGTCATATTTTGATCCATGCTACTTTATGAATTAGCTTAAATATGTACTATTCCAATCTATTTCTAAAAATAACCTTGGGAGAGAAAGTTCTACCAACAGCCACATATTATTTACTCAATGTTACTAGTTTATTGCAGATTTACAGGTCACCACACGCCTTTTATTTCCCCAATAATATTTTTAACATAGTGGTTTATTCGCAAAAATGTTATTGCCAGTGTGCCAATTTTTCTTCGTAGGCCGCCACCTACTTGCACCCCCTACGTGGCCCATAAACACATGAAATGTTGCTGCTGGGGTTAGATCGGATTGAGCTAGTTGAAGCTCCCTATTGCTAGCTGACACACTAATGGCAGAGTAGCCATGGGCAGGTTACTTACAGAAAGTCCCAACTCTTCATGGTACCATGAGTTAGGGCAGGCCAGCATGCACTACTAAGGTTAGACGATGCTGGTGGGCGGGCCAATATATGAGCCGCTGCAGGCAACATGCGGAAGTAAGACTCACTGCTCATCAAGGAGCATCTTTCACTGCTTGTTGGCTCTTTCTGGAATCAGGCCCCCTATGTAGAGACATAGCAAAGTCACATAGGCACTTGCAAGTGGACTGAGCCTAAGCAGAGGAAGGTGGTGGCAGATGTGGGCTGACTGGAACAGCAATTACAGGTTGGGCCAAAGTGACACAGAGGTGACAAGGTAACAGTGAAGTCCTAAGCCACACTACATCTTCCAAGTTCTTGATGGAGCCACACAGTACAGTTACCACACTTGGATGACCCTCCTTGGGATATGTCCAGATCACAGGTGGTTAGAAATAAATGCCGGTGGGGGATATGGCCTGATCCCGTGCAAGATGGCTGCTTAGTTTGGTGGCTCTGCTACCTGCCCTGCAACCTCGGCGATCCAGATCGCCCATCCCGCACAATAATGCCCTAACTGGGTTGGAGAGCTTGGAATAAAGGCTGAAAACAACAAAAGCCTGTGAGGGTGCCTCTGCTCAGCCGGATTATAGCGTAATGCATCACCCGCCTGCGAGCAACATGGGAGACATCATGGCGGCATTCTGAGGCCTACCATATCTCATCGCCCTGCAGTGCATCCCCCGAACTCGGCAATTGCCATTCTGGAGCTCCTGTAAGTAGAGGAGGCTCACACTATGCAAACTGTGACATTAATTACCGGCCCACATCGCTTCCATTAAGTTAACCACAGCACCAGCTTAGCCAGGCGCCGTTCCCACGCGACTCCCACATACCCGAGCCACAACACGCACCGATAATGGGCTAGCTAGACTGAAACAATGAATCAATCACCTGATGATTGACGCTGCGCACTGTGCTAATTGTGAGCTACGTCACTAGTGAATAATCTCAGTTCACAAAAGTTTATAAGAAATTATCAATCAAAAAACATCCAACACAGATTCTCGTTTAAACATATATTTTCAACATATATGCTGGCTTCGGTTTCAGATAAATAATAATGACATTATTCATGTCTCAACATTTTTTCAAAAAATGGTAAACAACTGTCATAAACAATACACAATGTAATATTTGAACATGCCACATAACATTTCATAAGATCACGTGAAAATGCTTGTGATGAGCCCAATGCATTTCGGGACTTGGTTGTCCCTTCGTCAGGGGCGTTCTGTAGAAAAAATACATAATGTTACACATACAGTACATTGTTACCCTGTTTTCACAAGGAAGAAAGATACATAGTGACAGATTACTTGATACACATGGTCCTCATGATACAACCGTGATATTTTGTGTTAGTCAATCAACGTTTCTTTGTTTGAAAAATAACCGCGAGTCTAACCAGAAGAAATTCCATCACCCAACAGTGCACGTAAAAAAAGTTTTTATGGTAACCATAGCTCCCAAGAAAAACATTTGGAAATCAGAATGGATAGAATAAAAATAAAACTGTCGAAAACACAGAAGAAATGCTCAGAAAGAACTACGTGTATTCAGCATGTCAGTTAAATAAAATAATGATGCTGGCTCACCTCAAATGCTATGTAGGTGTGGCATTAATGAGAAATGGAACGAAATAAGCCGGTACGCTGATGCTAAAAACCAAAAAGAAATGACTCCATGAGCACAAATGCTCAAAACCACTGACACACTGGTAGGCGTTATCTATATAATATAAACTTACCCCCCGTGAACAGGTGGAAATTTAAATGTTAAAGCGGGTGATACAGCATCTGAGTCTCTCTAACAGCATATGAACCCGGCGTGAACACTTCGTCCTCAGTGAGACATTCTACAGGCAAAAATGATAACAGAAGTGAGCGTAAAGAATAATAACTGTAAGCTGTCGTATTTTAGCTACAATGTGAAGACCTGCAACTCAATGTAAAACGATGAATGAAACTTACTCCAAACACGCGACGGAGTGCAATCGGCTACTAGCAAGTGGCGTCCTCTCCTCGGCTCGAAAAGTTTTCGACTAGTAAAAATCGCGCCAAATTTAAACCAATTACAGCAGCTGGGCCGATGTGAGGCCCATAATCATAGATAGAGGACTAACTGGTAGCGCCATAGTGTTTTACGCTGAGATAATGTAATTCTCTTGCCAACCCCGCGATGTGCTGTAGTACTCTAAGTCTCCAGATAGAGACTACCAATAAAATAAATTAAAACAACAGAATGACTGACATGTGGTGTGTGCGACCGTCGAACTGATACGAAGTGTCAGCAACGAAGTGTGGAGAATATGAACAGTGATACACCTTGAGTCAAACGCCAGAGTGAGATTAAAAAAATGATGACAATGCGAGTGAAAACACTCGTGACAACCGAACGTACACACATGGGGTAATGCCATGTAAACTAAATGTAATGAAAATAAATCAAAAAGCAACAACGCTTCATGTACAAATGTTGAAGTCACGATGAATACTCCACTCCGTAGACAATTGTAAACATTGCGCGTTAACCAATAAAGTTCTGAGGCATTGAAAAAAACAATATGAAAATTAAAAAGAACAAGTCAACATCGACATGTGGATAGTAAAGAAAGTAATAGTAGATATAAATTAAAAAAATAGAAAAAGGGTGTAAAATCTATGCAGACACTCAATATGGTTAATGATAAAAACAAACAAGCACTGGTTAAAACAATCCTCGGGTTTCGAAAATCCTATGGAATGACTAACATGGAAATTGCAAATAACTTTTACATTACAGAGACAAAACATGAAAATGCTAAAGTTCATACGCTTGGCTAACAGGGTTACAGCGATCAATAACAAGTGTGATTATAGGAAGCATGAAAGATCTAAACGATCATTAAGGCCACTGGGGGCCAATGTCTGAAGTCTCTGAATCCAAAAGAGCTCTCTGCGTAGAAGAACATTTGAGATGTCCATTCCAGGTTTCACCTCCATAGACTCGATGATTTGAAAACGTAGTTGGGAAATCAAGTGTTTGGCTTCTAGCCAATGCATGGCTAGACTTGAGGTGCTGTGCTTATTCCTGATTCTGGACTTGTGCTCAGTAATCCGTGTTTTTATTTTCCTTTCAGTCTTACCTACATAGGCTTTGCCACAAGGGCATTTTATGCAGTAGATAACATGAGTTGTATTGCAGTCACTGTTGTGACGAAGAGGGATGTTTAAACCAGACATGAGATGAGTTAAAGTATTCCCAGTGATGACATTATTACAATGAATACATGCATGGCATTTACGGGTACCATGATAACTAGTAGATTTATCCATGGTTTTAGAGAATTTCAATAGGTTCCGCAAATTTTTGCCTCTTTGGTAAGCAAATATCGGTTTTTCCAGATACAGTTGTTGGAAATCCTGTTCTTGTTGTAATAATTCCCACCGTGTTAAGATAATGCTCTTGATTTTAGATGAGGATGTTGAAAAGTTACTGACAAATACCAATCTAGTAGAAGGAGTCTTGGGTTTCTGTTGGAGTAAATCAGTCCTCGGGATAGATAAGGCTCGTGTGAGACAAGTTTGTAGAACCTCTTCGGGGTACCCTCTTGCTGAAAACTTCTCAACAGTTGTTTGGAGTTGTAAAGTACTGATATCAGGGTCAGAACAAATGCGACGTATTCTTGTGAACTGTGACATTGGCAAATTATTGATTAAATGACGTGGATGAAAACTCGTGAAGGATAGCAAGCTGTTGCGGTCTGTGGGTTTGTGGAAAACAGTGGTGTGGAATTGGTTCATGGATGATTTGGTGACTTGTACATCCAGATAATGAATAGAATCCTGCTGGATATTATAAGTCAACTGAATATGGGTATGTTGGCTGTTAAGTGTCTCTATCATGGAGATGAAAGACTGCTTCGAGTCGCCCCAAATCAGAAAGATGTCATCTATGAAGCGACAATAGAGACAAATTTTTGGCCACCAATCCGGGTTGGAGATGATGTATTCCAGTTCATATTGAGCCATATAGATGTTGGCATAGGCAGGTGCACCTGAAAAACCCATTGAAGTGCCATTCAGTTGAGCATAAAATTTGTCTTGATATTGAAAGTAGCTGTTATGTAAACAGAACTTCAAGAGTTGCAGAATCAGGACCTTCTCGATGTTCACATCTTCCATTTGAAGTAATGCCCACTCTACTGCTTCAAGACCAGCTGCATGAGGGATGGAGGTGTAGAGCGCTGTAACATCTATGGTGCATAAATATACAGAATCCAATGGTCCAATTGTTGTTTGTTGAAGTAGTTGTAAAAAATGAGTAGTATCCTTGATGTAGGTTTGCCAAGCTTGTACAAACTTTTGAAGGAAATAATCCAAAAATCTCCCAATAGGGTCAAAAATAGATTTACATCCAGAAACTATTGGACGAAACGGGGGGTCTTGAGGATCCTTATGTATTTTAGGGATCATGTACAAGTTGGGCCGTTGTGGGTTAGTAGACAGTAGAAAGAGACGTGTTTTATTGTCAATCCATGTCTGTTCAAGAGCATCATTGAGAATAGACTTGAGTAACTCCAGAAGCTGTGATGTGGGATCACCTGCCAGAGGTAAGTAAATATTGGTATCAGAAATATGTGCTAAGACTTTGGAGTGATAATATTCTGTATCCATCAGCACTATCGCCCCACCTTTGTCCGCCGGCTGAATTGTGATCGACGGATTCTGTGATAATTTAGATAAGATTAGTCGTTCATGTTTAGACAAATTGTTGTGATGTTTTGGTTTATAGTTGAGTTTTTCCAAATCTTTGTTGACCAGCGTCTCAAAACTATCCAAAGTTTTGTGTGTTGTTGGTGGCATGAAGGTGCTCTTAGGTTTAAAGGGATGATGTGTAAAACTCTCATCTGTTGTAGTATCAACGTCAACTTCATTGAAAAAATGTTTCAATCGTATGATTCGCATGAATCTATAGAATTCACCTTGTATCTGCAAATGGTTGGTATGTGTCGTTGGAACGAACGAAAGGCCACGTCCCAAAAGTGATTTCTCTTGATAAGAAAGACTGTAAGATGATATATTGATGACTAGGTCACCGTTTTGCCGCTGCGCAGAGCTTTGCCGCTGCTTTCCTTTCCCTCTCCGGGTTTTTCTTGTGGAGTAGATTTGGATGTCTCTTTGGTGGAAGGTGGACGTCCTTGGTCCGCTGCCTGTGACAAAAAAGTAGATGTAGACGATGTAGAAGCTGAACAAGTGGTACTCATTGATGGTTGATCCCCCGATGTGGTGGAACCTGACTGACGAGCTGTATGTAATGTAGACGCCGGTGTACGGCTAGTAGTGGTCTCTTTCTCTGACGCTAAACTTTCATCTGAAGTTGTGGGTGTCTTCTTAGTATCAAATCTCTTGCGAGTGTATATCTCTTCCCACGTATAAACCTCATTCAGTTTATAGTCAATAGTATCGCGTCTATACTTTCGTAGTTTGCCTTCTTGGAGTTCCCTCTCGTACCCATCTAATTTCTGGTTCAGGATCTCCAGATGTAATCTCCAAGAGTCAGCTTCCATACGAAACTCTAATTCTGTTTTTAAGGAAGTAATTTCATCCTCTAAGTCTTTAATTGTTTTAGACAATTCTTCAATAATAAGGAGAATGAGATCCAGTGAACACTTATTGAGTATTGAATACCACTTCTCCATAAAGCCTGTATTCAAATGGAAACGAAATAACATCGGTTTAATGGCCAAGCGTAGTCCACGTGGAATTCTCTTAGCTTTATGGTATTGAACAAGCGTAGAAGCATGAAGTCTCTGGTTGAGCTGTCTCCTGGTTATGAATTCCAGTTGACGTAATTGTTGTGTGATTGACCCACCATGTGAATCAGTAATCTTCACTTCTTGTATGAGGGAATAAATTTGTGAAGCCTCATCTGAAGTATAAGCTTTTGTATTGGCTCTATTGTCCGTTATACTCGTAATTGCATCGAAAGACATGTTTAACTGTTGGGTGCTGCTGCCAGGACAGAAAAGTAATGATGCAAAGCAGTGAGAGCAGAGCACTCCTAATTTACTACTTAACCCTTAGGTTTAATCTTAATGATATAGGTGCTGCAGCGCTATGCCCGCTGTCTATCAGGCATAAAAAAACTAGAAACAATGAATCAATCACCTGATGATTGACGCTGCGCACTGTGCTAATTGTGAGCTACGTCACTAGTGAATAATCTCAGTTCACAAAAGTTTATAACAAATTATCAATCAAAAAACATCCAACACAGATTCTCGTTTAAACATATATTTTCAACATATATGCTGGCTTCGGTTTCAGATAAATAATAATGACATTATTCATGTCTCAACATTTTTTCAAAAAATGGTAAACAACTGTCATAAACAATACACAATGTAATATTTGAACATGCCACATAACATTTCATAAGATCACGTGAAAATGCTTGTGATGAGCCCAATGCATTTCGGGACTTGGTTGTCCCTTCGTCAGGGGCGTTCTGTAGAAAAAATACATAATGTTACACATACAGTACATTGTTACCCTGTTTTCACAAGGAAGAAAGATACATAGTGACAGATTACTTGATACACATGGTCCTCATGATACAACCGTGATATTTTGTGTTAGTCAATCAACGTTTCTTTGTTTGAAAAATAACCGCGAGTCTAACCAGAAGAAATTCCATCACCCAACAGTGCACGTAAAAAAAGTTTTTATGGTAACCATAGCTCCCAAGAAAAACATTTGGAAATCAGAATGGATAGAATAAAAATAAAACTGTCGAAAACACAGAAGAAATGCTCAGAAAGAACTACGTGTATTCAGCATGTCAGTTAAATAAAATAATGATGCTGGCTCACCTCAAATGCTATGTAGGTGTGGCATTAATGAGAAATGGAACGAAATAAGCCGGTACGCTGATGCTAAAAACCAAAAAGAAATGACTCCATGAGCACAAATGCTCAAAACCACTGACACACTGGTAGGCGTTATCTATATAATATAAACTTACCCCCCGTGAACAGGTGGAAATTTAAATGTTAAAGCGGGTGATACAGCATCTGAGTCTCTCTAACAGCATATGAACCCGGCGTGAACACTTCGTCCTCAGTGAGACATTCTACAGGCAAAAATGATAACAGAAGTGAGCGTAAAGAATAATAACTGTAAGCTGTCGTATTTTAGCTACAATGTGAAGACCTGCAACTCAATGTAAAACGATGAATGAAACTTACTCCAAACACGCGACGGAGTGCAATCGGCTACTAGCAAGTGGCGTCCTCTCCTCGGCTCGAAAAGTTTTCGACTAGTAAAAATCGCGCCAAATTTAAACCAATTACAGCAGCTGGGCCGATGTGAGGCCCATAATCATAGATAGAGGACTAACTGGTAGCGCCATAGTGTTTTACGCTGAGATAATGTAATTCTCTTGCCAACCCCGCGATGTGCTGTAGTACTCTAAGTCTCCAGATAGAGACTACCAATAAAATAAATTAAAACAACAGAATGACTGACATGTGGTGTGTGCGACCGTCGAACTGATACGAAGTGTCAGCAACGAAGTGTGGAGAATATGAACAGTGATACACCTTGAGTCAAACGCCAGAGTGAGATTAAAAAAATGATGACAATGCGAGTGAAAACACTCGTGACAACCGAACGTACACACATGGGGTAATGCCATGTAAACTAAATGTAATGAAAATAAATCAAAAAGCAACAACGCTTCATGTACAAATGTTGAAGTCACGATGAATACTCCACTCCGTAGACAATTGTAAACATTGCGCGTTAACCAATAAAGTTCTGAGGCATTGAAAAAAACAATATGAAAATTAAAAAGAACAAGTCAACATCAACATGTGGATAGTAAAGAAAGTAATAGTAGATATAAATTAAAAAAATAGAAAAAGGGTGTAAAATCTATGCAGACACTCAATATGGTTAATGATAAAAACAAACAAGCACTGGTTAAAACAATCCTCGGGTTTCGAAAATCCTATGGAATGACTAACATGGAAATTGCAAATAACTTTTACATTACAGAGACAAAACATGAAAATGCTAAAGTTCATACGCTTGGCTAACAGGGTTACAGCGATCAATAACAAGTGTGATTATAGGAAGCATGAAAGATCTAAACGATCATTAAGGCCACTGGGGGCCAATGTCTGAAGTCTCTGAATCCAAAAGAGCTCTCTGCGTAGAAGAACATTTGAGATGTCCATTCCAGGTTTCACCTCCATAGACTCGATGATTTGAAAACGTAGTTGGGAAATCAAGTGTTTGGCTTCTAGCCAATGCATGGCTAGACTTGAGGTGCTGTGCTTATTCCTGATTCTGGACTTGTGCTCAGTAATCCGTGTTTTTATTTTCCTTTCAGTCTTACCTACATAGGCTTTGCCACAAGGGCATTTTATGCAGTAGATAACATGAGTTGTATTGCAGTCACTGTTGTGACGAAGAGGGATGTTTAAACCAGACATGAGATGAGTTAAAGTATTCCCAGTGATGACATTATTACAATGAATACATGCATGGCATTTACGGGTACCATGATAACTAGTAGATTTATCCATGGTTTTAGAGAATTTCAATAGGTTCCGCAAATTTTTGCCTCTTTGGTAAGCAAATATCGGTTTTTCCAGATACAGTTGTTGGAAATCCTGTTCTTGTTGTAATAATTCCCACCGTGTTAAGATAATGCTCTTGATTTTAGATGAGGATGTTGAAAAGTTACTGACAAATACCAATCTAGTAGAAGGAGTCTTGGGTTTCTGTTGGAGTAAATCAGTCCTCGGGATAGATAAGGCTCGTGTGAGACAAGTTTGTAGAACCTCTTCGGGGTACCCTCTTGCTGAAAACTTCTCAACAGTTGTTTGGAGTTGTAAAGTACTGATATCAGGGTCAGAACAAATGCGACGTATTCTTGTGAACTGTGACATTGGCAAATTATTGATTAAATGACGTGGATGAAAACTCGTGAAGGATAGCAAGCTGTTGCGGTCTGTGGGTTTGTGGAAAACAGTGGTGTGGAATTGGTTCATGGATGATTTGGTGACTTGTACATCCAGATAATGAATAGAATCCTGCTGGATATTATAAGTCAACTGAATATGGGTATGTTGGCTGTTAAGTGTCTCTATCATGGAGATGAAAGACTGCTTCGAGTCGCCCCAAATCAGAAAGATGTCATCTATGAAGCGACAATAGAGACGAATTTTTGGCCACCAATCCGGGTTGGAGATGATGTATTCCAGTTCATATTGAGCCATATAGATGTTGGCATAGGCAGAGGTGCACCTGAAAAACCCATTGAAGTGCCATTCAGTTGAGCATAAAATTTGTCTTGATATTGAAAGTAGCTGTTATGTAAACAGAACTTCAAGAGTTGCAGAATCAGGACCTTCTCGATGTTCACATCTTCCATTTGAAGTAATGCCCACTCTACTGCTTCAAGACCAGCTGCATGAGGGATGGAGGTGTAGAGCGCTGTAACATCTATGGTGCATAAATATACAGAATCCAATGGTCCAATTGTTGTTTGTTGAAGTAGTTGTAAAAAATGAGTAGTATCCTTGATGTAGGTTTGCCAAGCTTGTACAAACTTTTGAAGGAAATAATCCAAAAATCTCCCAATAGGGTCAAAAATAGATTTACATCCAGAAACTATTGGACGAAACGGGGGGTCTTGAGGATCCTTATGTATTTTAGGGATCATGTACAAGTTGGGCCGTTGTGGGTTAGTAGACAGTAGAAAGAGACGTGTTTTATTGTCAATCCATGTCTGTTCAAGAGCATCATTGAGAATAGACTTGAGTAACTCCAGAAGCTGTGATGTGGGATCACCTGCCAGAGGTAAGTAAATATTGGTATCAGAAATATGTGCTAAGACTTTGGAGTGATAATATTCGTATCAGTTCGACGGTCGCACACACCACATGTCAGTCATTCTGTTGTTTTAATTTATTTTATTGGTAGTCTCTATCTGGAGACTTAGAGTACTACAGCACATCGCGGGGTTGGCAAGAGAATTACATTATCTCAGCGTAAAACACTATGGCGCTACCAGTTAGTCCTCTATCTATGATTATGGGCCTCACATCGGCCCAGCTGCTGTAATTGGTTTAAATTTGGCGCGATTTTTACTAGTCGAAAACTTTTCGAGCCGAGGAGAGGACGCCACTTGCTAGTAGCCGATTGCACTCCGTCGCGTGTTTGGAGTAAGTTTCATTCATCGTTTTACATTGAGTTGCAGGTCTTCACATTGTAGCTAAAATACGACAGCTTACAGTTATTATTCTTTACGCTCACTTCTGTTATCATTTTTGCCTGTAGAATGTCTCACTGAGGACGAAGTGTTCACGCCGGGTTCATATGCTGTTAGAGAGACTCAGATGCTGTATCACCCGCTTTAACATTTAAATTTCCACCTGTTCACGGGGGGTAAGTTTATATTATATAGATAACGCCTACCAGTGTGTCAGTGGTTTTGAGCATTTGTGCTCATGGAGTCATTTCTTTTTGGTTTTTAGCATCAGCGTACCGGCTTATTTCGTTCCATTTCTCATTAATGCCACACCTACATAGCATTTGAGGTGAGCCAGCATCATTATTTTATTTAACTGACATGCTGAATACACGTAGTTCTTTCTGAGCATTTCTTCTGTGTTTTCGACAGTTTTATTTTTATTCTATCCATTCTGATTTCCAAATGTTTTTCTTGGGAGCTATGGTTACCATAAAAACTTTTTTTACGTGCACTGTTGGGTGATGGAATTTCTTCTGGTTAGACTCGCGGTTATTTTTCAAACAAAGAAACGTTGATTGACTAACACAAAATATCACGGTTGTATCATGAGGACCATGTGTATCAAGTAATCTGTCACTATGTATCTTTCTTCCTTGTGAAAACAGGGTAACAATGTACTGTATGTGTAACATTATGTATTTTTTCTACAGAACGCCCCTGACGAAGGGACAACCAAGTCCCGAAATGCATTGGGCTCATCACAAGCATTTTCACGTGATCTTATGAAATGTTATGTGGCATGTTCAAATATTACATTGTGTATTGTTTATGACAGTTGTTTACCATTTTTTGAAAAAATGTTGAGACATGAATAATGTCATTATTATTTATCTGAAACCGAAGCCAGCATATATGTTGAAAATATATGTTTAAACGAGAATCTGTGTTGGATGTTTTTTGATTGATAATTTCTTATAAACTTTTGTGAACTGAGATTATTCACTAGTGACGTAGCTCACAATTAGCACAGTGCGCAGCGTCAATCATCAGGTGATTGATTCATTGTTTCTAGTTTTTTTATGCCTGATAGACAGCGGGCATAGCGCTGCAGCACCTATATCATTAAGATTAAACCTAAGGGTTAAGTAGTAAATTAGGAGTGCTCTGCTCTCACTGCTTTGCATCATTACTTTTCTGTCCTGGCAGCAGCACCCAACAGTTAAACATGTCTTTCGATGCAATTACGAGTATAACGGACAATAGAGCCAATACAAAAGCTTATACTTCAGATGAGGCTTCACAAATTTATTCCCTCATACAAGAAGTGAAGATTACTGATTCACATGGTGGGTCAATCACACAACAATTACGTCAACTGGAATTCATAACCAGGAGACAGCTCAACCAGAGACTTCATGCTTCTACGCTTGTTCAATACCATAAAGCTAAGAGAATTCCACGTGGACTACGCTTGGCCATTAAACCGATGTTATTTCGTTTCCATTTGAATACAGGCTTTATGGAGAAGTGGTATTCAATACTCAATAAGTGTTCACTGGATCTCATTCTCCTTATTATTGAAGAATTGTCTAAAACAATTAAAGACTTAGAGGATGAAATTACTTCCTTAAAAACAGAATTAGAGTTTCGTATGGAAGCTGACTCTTGGAGATTACATCTGGAGATCCTGAACCAGAAATTAGATGGGTACGAGAGGGAACTCCAAGAAGGCAAACTACGAAAGTATAGACGCGATACTATTGACTATAAACTGAATGAGGTTTATACGTGGGCAGAGATATACACTCGCAAGAGATTTGATACTAAGAAGACACCCACAACTTCAGATGAAAGTTTAGCGTCAGAGAAAGAGACCACTACTAGCCGTACACCGGCGTCTACATTACATACAGCTCGTCAGTCAGGTTCCACCACATCGGGGGATCAACCATCAATGAGTACCACTTGTTCAGCTTCTACATCGTCTACATCTACTTTTTTGTCACAGGCAGCGGACCAAGGACGTCCACCTTCCACCAAAGAGACATCCAAATCTACTCCACAAGAAAAACCCGGAGAGGGAAAGGAAAGCAGCGGCAAAGCTCTGCGCAGCGGCAAAACGGTGACCTAGTCATCAATATATCATCTTACAGTCTTTCTTATCAAGAGAAATCACTTTTGGGACGTGGCCTTTCGTTCGTTCCAACGACACATACCAACCATTTGCAGATACAAGGTGAATTCTATAGATTCATGCGAATCATACGATTGAAACATTTTTTCAATGAAGTTGACGTTGATACTACAACAGATGAGAGTTTTACACATCATCCCTTTAAACCTAAGAGCACCTTCATGCCACCAACAACACACAAAACTTTGGATAGTTTTGAGACGCTGGTCAACAAAGATTTGGAAAAACTCAACTATAAACCAAAACATCACAACAATTTGTCTAAACATGAACGACTAATCTTATCTAAATTATCACAGAATCCGTCGATCACAATTCAGCCGGCGGACAAAGGTGGGGCGATAGTGCTGATGGATACAGAATATTATCACTCCAAAGTCTTAGCACATATTTCTGATACCAATATTTACTTACCTCTGGCAGGTGATCCCACATCACAGCTTCTGGAGTTACTCAAGTCTATTCTCAATGATGCTCTTGAACAGACATGGATTGACAATAAAACACGTCTCTTTCTACTGTCTACTAACCCACAACGGCCCAACTTGTACATGATCCCTAAAATACATAAGGATCCTCAAGACCCCCCGTTTCGTCCAATAGTTTCTGGATGTAAATCTATTTTTGACCCTATTGGGAGATTTTTGGATTATTTCCTTCAAAAGTTTGTACAAGCTTGGCAAACCTACATCAAGGATACTACTCATTTTTTACAACTACTTCAACAAACAACAATTGGACCATTGGATTCTGTATATTTATGCACCATAGATGTTACAGCGCTCTACACCTCCATCCCTCATGCAGCTGGTCTTGAAGCAGTAGAGTGGGCATTACTTCAAATGGAAGATGTGAACATCGAGAAGGTCCTGATTCTGCAACTCTTGAAGTTCTGTTTACATAACAGCTACTTTCAATATCAAGACAAATTTTATGCTCAACTGAATGGCACTTCAATGGGTTTTTCAGGTGCACCTGCCTATGCCAACATCTATATGGCTCAATATGAACTGGAATACATCATCTCCAACCCGGATTGGTGGCCAAAAATTTGTCTCTATTGTCGCTTCATAGATGACATCTTTCTGATTTGGGGCGACTCGAAGCAGTCTTTCATCTCCATGATAGAGACACTTAACAGCCAACATACCCATATTCAGTTGACTTATAATATCCAGCAGGATTCTATTCATTATCTGGATGTACAAGTCACCAAATCATCCATGAACCAATTCCACACCACTGTTTTCCACAAACCCACAGACCGCAACAGCTTGCTATCCTTCACGAGTTTTCATCCACGTCATTTAATCAATAATTTGCCAATGTCACAGTTCACAAGAATACGTCGCATTTGTTCTGACCCTGATATCAGTACTTTACAACTCCAAACAACTGTTGAGAAGTTTTCAGCAAGAGGGTACCCCGAAGAGGTTCTACAAACTTGTCTCACACGAGCCTTATCTATCCCGAGGACTGATTTACTCCAACAGAAACCCAAGACTCCTTCTACTAGATTGGTATTTGTCAGTAACTTTTCAACATCCTCATCTAAAATCAAGAGCATTATCTTAACACGGTGGGAATTATTACAACAAGAACAGGATTTCCAACAACTGTATCTGGAAAAACCGATATTTGCTTACCAAAGAGGCAAAAATTTGCGGAACCTATTGAAATTCTCTAAAACCATGGATAAATCTACTAGTTATCATGGTACCCGTAAATGCCATGCATGTATTCATTGTAATAATGTCATCACTGGGAATACTTTAACTCATCTCATGTCTGGTTTAAACATCCCTCTTCGTCACAACAGTGACTGCAATACAACTCATGTTATCTACTGCATAAAATGCCCTTGTGGCAAAGCCTATGTAGGTAAGACTGAAAGGAAAATAAAAACACGGATTACTGAGCACAAGTCCAGAATCAGGAATAAGCACAGCACCTCAAGTCTAGCCATGCATTGGCTAGAAGCCAAACACTTGATTTCCCAACTACGTTTTCAAATCATCGAGTCTATGGAGGTGAAACCTGGAATGGACATCTCAAATGTTCTTCTACGCAGAGAGCTCTTTTGGATTCAGAGACTTCAGACATTGGCCCCCAGTGGCCTTAATGATCGTTTAGATCTTTCATGCTTCCTATAATCACACTTGTTATTGATCGCTGTAACCCTGTTAGCCAAGCGTATGAACTTTAGCATTTTCATGTTTTGTCTCTGTAATGTAAAAGTTATTTGCAATTTCCATGTTAGTCATTCCATAGGATTTTCGAAACCCGAGGATTGTTTTAACCAGTGCTTGTTTGTTTTTATCATTAACCATATTGAGTGTCTGCATAGATTTTACACCCTTTTTCTATTTTTTTAATTTATATCTACTATTACTTTCTTTACTATCCACATGTCGATGTTGACTTGTTCTTTTTAATTTTCATATTGTTTTTTTCAATGCCTCAGAACTTTATTGGTTAACGCGCAATGTTTACAATTGTCTACGGAGTGGAGTATTCATCGTGACTTCAACATTTGTACATGAAGCGTTGTTGCTTTTTGATTTATTTTCATTACATTTAGTTTACATGGCATTACCCCATGTGTGTACGTTCGGTTGTCACGAGTGTTTTCACTCGCATTGTCATCATTTTTTTAATCTCACTCTGGCGTTTGACTCAAGGTGTATCACTGTTCATATTCTCCACACTTCGTTGCTGACACTTCGTATCAGTTCGACGGTCGCACACACCACATGTCAGTCATTCTGTTGTTTTAATTTATTTTATTGGTAGTCTCTATCTGGAGACTTAGAGTACTACAGCACATCGCGGGGTTGGCAAGAGAATTACATTATCTCAGCGTAAAACACTATGGCGCTACCAGTTAGTCCTCTATCTATGATTATGGGCCTCACATCGGCCCAGCTGCTGTAATTGGTTTAAATTTGGCGCGATTTTTACTAGTCGAAAACTTTTCGAGCCGAGGAGAGGACGCCACTTGCTAGTAGCCGATTGCACTCCGTCGCGTGTTTGGAGTAAGTTTCATTCATCGTTTTACATTGAGTTGCAGGTCTTCACATTGTAGCTAAAATACGACAGCTTACAGTTATTATTCTTTACGCTCACTTCTGTTATCATTTTTGCCTGTAGAATGTCTCACTGAGGACGAAGTGTTCACGCCGGGTTCATATGCTGTTAGAGAGACTCAGATGCTGTATCACCCGCTTTAACATTTAAATTTCCACCTGTTCACGGGGGGTAAGTTTATATTATATAGATAACGCCTACCAGTGTGTCAGTGGTTTTGAGCATTTGTGCTCATGGAGTCATTTCTTTTTGGTTTTTAGCATCAGCGTACCGGCTTATTTCGTTCCATTTCTCATTAATGCCACACCTACATAGCATTTGAGGTGAGCCAGCATCATTATTTTATTTAACTGACATGCTGAATACACGTAGTTCTTTCTGAGCATTTCTTCTGTGTTTTCGACAGTTTTATTTTTATTCTATCCATTCTGATTTCCAAATGTTTTTCTTGGGAGCTATGGTTACCATAAAAACTTTTTTTACGTGCACTGTTGGGTGATGGAATTTCTTCTGGTTAGACTCGCGGTTATTTTTCAAACAAAGAAACGTTGATTGACTAACACAAAATATCACGGTTGTATCATGAGGACCATGTGTATCAAGTAATCTGTCACTATGTATCTTTCTTCCTTGTGAAAACAGGGTAACAATGTACTGTATGTGTAACATTATGTATTTTTTCTACAGAACGCCCCTGACGAAGGGACAACCAAGTCCCGAAATGCATTGGGCTCATCACAAGCATTTTCACGTGATCTTATGAAATGTTATGTGGCATGTTCAAATATTACATTGTGTATTGTTTATGACAGTTGTTTACCATTTTTTGAAAAAATGTTGAGACATGAATAATGTCATTATTATTTATCTGAAACCGAAGCCAGCATATATGTTGAAAATATATGTTTAAACGAGAATCTGTGTTGGATGTTTTTTGATTGATAATTTCTTATAAACTTTTGTGAACTGAGATTATTCACTAGTGACGTAGCTCACAATTAGCACAGTGCGCAGCGTCAATCATCAGGTGATTGATTCATTGTTTCTAGTTTTTTTATGCCTGATAGACAGCGGGCATAGCGCTGCAGCACCTATATCATTAAGATTAAACCTAAGGGTTAAGTAGTAAATTAGGAGTGCTCTGCTCTCACTGCTTTGCATCTAGCTAGACTGAGCCACTACATAGGCCAATTCGACCAAGACCAACGACATTGTAGTGCTGCAGTCCTACACTCACACCAAACTTGGCATACCGAAAGCCAAGGTGGCTGGCTGTGCTCCTCCCTGAGCCCCCTCCTGTGAGGTGGCAGGTGCTGCACCCGCTGACACGCTACATTTGACCAACGGCCTCTGAATACGGAGCACAGCAGCAGCCACCCAACCTCCACAATGCCGCATGGAAAGTCGTTTTCGCAGCCACAAGTAATTGCAGCAGCACTGCAGGGAGCCCCCATACTATCTACGCCACCCCTTTGTGAACGCACAACATAGTTTATACCGCCCCTGCCCGCTGGTATTTCAAAAGCAGTGACACTCAAGGGCTATCCTCCATGGCAAGGTAGGGTTGTGATGGGGACACCGTGAACCTGCGATACCTCTACCCTGTAAACCAGACCATCATCAGGCACTATGATAGCCTCTGAGCCATGGGGGAGAAAACAAAATGGCGGCAAGGTCCAGGCGAACTATCTGAAAGCGTCCAACCTACTTTTCACATACCCAATACCAGACCCAAGGCCTCCACCATGAGGATACAATCTTAGTATTATCAATTACGTAGCGTCCCAAGTTACCGTCGTTGTCTCCCCGAGTGCACTTGGTACAACCAAGGGCCGACCTCTGAGGTGAAGTGAGGGCGCTTTGGGGGTGTTCTAAACCTGCAGTGAGTCTGGCCTGTAGGCCAGATCAGCACCAGACAATACCAGAGTCATAGATTCCTGAGAGGAAAAACAAAATGACGACAACATCCATGTTGACATTCTGAAGGCCACTGACCCTCTTCTTTCTTAGCAAAACACACAAGATGATGGACTGAATGTTGCACATTGGCAAAACGTTCACCCCCAGTCACAGATCTGGGTTTAATCCATCGTTATTTTGCTCACCACGCCACCCCAGTTCAAACATGGCCATATGCAAATCAGTCTTGACCCTGTGACTCATGGGAACAGTCCAGCCCGAACTGCCAAGCCATGTCTTCCCTGGACCGGAATCAAGCATCCTAGGACCGGTTTCAAGACTGATTTGCATATGGCTGGGTTCAAACTGGAACGGCATGGTGAGCAAAAAAACAAAGGATTTAGGCCCAGATCTCTGTGCTGGGGTGAATGTATGACATTGTTCTGCATTCTGTCCATCAACTGTTGTTTTTGCATTTGTCACCCCTCTTTTTTTCTTATCCAGTACCAAATGTATGGTCCTCACCACGAGGATAGAGTACTAACAGTACCTCTTAATAACCTCGGAGCTCTCCTCACTGTGGCCATTGTATTCTCTCAGTTGCCTGGCCAATACTGCAACTATCACTATCTTACCACAGCAATACGCTGCACTTACTCGAGCATGCAAACGTAGCTCAAGCCCAACCGGAGCCAATGACAAAAAACAAAGTCTATAGACCCAAGTTCAAATTACTCTCTTTCCCCAGCTCATACCTCAGGGCATTGTAACATGATAGCTGACCACAGGAATAAAGAGTCAAAGGATCCTAGAGACAATAAATCTTCATTAAAGCACTCCAAGGCGGAACCTCCACTTCCTGACTCTCTCGCAAAAGCAGAATCAGGCGCATGTAAGGAAATGATTCTGCAACGCCTTAATGCGCTCTACTACCTTGCTCAAGACAATAAGACGAACATGGAAGCAGGACTTAATGAATGACTTCCACAATATGTCAAGTAAAAATATCGGAAGCAGAAACTAGGATTGAAGCACTGGAAGACTCTACATCAATTGAGAAAAACAAACTCGATGACGTTATCTGTATAATTAAATCTCTCAAGAGACATCTCAGAACCGGAAGACCGCAACCGCATATCTTCAGTCTACAAGAAAAGGCGTAGGAGGATGCCAACTAGTGTGTGTAGGTCTTGGAGGCCTGGCTACCGCACACACTGTGTATTAAACTCGATAGAGACTTCAAAATAGAACGGACGCATCGAGTCCCTATGGGTAAACCGCATTCTAATTCATCAAACATACATCCCAGAGGTGATATTTAGACCCCTAAGCTACTGACACATGGAAATCATAATCGCCAACATGAGAAAGGTCCAACAGATATCTTGGAATGGAGCAAAAATGAACATCTCGCAAGACTATTCAAAAGAAACAGTGTCAACTAGGAAAGGCTTCCGGTCTTCGACAATCACTGAAGGACCACAACATCCCATATGGATTTGCAGGCCCAGAAAAATTCCGGATTGTCTTCCATGGAAATTCCTTGTTCTTTACAGAACCAAAGGATCTACAAAACTTTCCAGCCTCCTGTTAGAAATGGGGGTCTCTAGTTGACAATGGTTTGCACCTTTGTCCAAATAGGGACCCTTGCTTCTAGTCGGGGGGAAAGAGGGGTATACTCTTAAAATAACCCCTGCTCACCCCCTTGGTAGCTTGCCATGAGCAGGCAGACTTATCTCAGAGGCAGTGTATAAAGCATTTGTGAACACATACAGTAATACAGTGAAAAAACCACAAATGGACACCACACCAGTTTAGAAAAATGAGTAATCTTTACTGGACTTAACACAAGACCAAACGACAAAAATCCACAATACACTATCAAGAATATGACTTTAAGATGGTAGAAATAGCTTAGTTCAATGTAGATGGTAAATGCAACACTATACTCTCAAAGTACCTTGGATGTGTCAACCAAAACAAACAAAAGGGTCGCAGGGAAGGTGATGCGTTCCTTGCTTCGGGGGAGGTGATGCGTCAGTTCCTTACTGCAGCGCTGGGGAGGTGATGTGTCAGTTCCTTACTGGAGAGGAGGTGATGCATCGGTTTCTTACTGCGTTCTGGTTACGATGCAACAAGATGGCGCCTCGTTGAGAAATTGGGCACCTGAAGCACGGGCACCGGGCACATGGCAGTCTTCAGGGCATCAAAAGCTTTCTGACAGGTGTCAGTCCAGTTCAATTTCTTGGGCTGCTTCCTGGAAGTCAGCTCTGTCAAGGGTGCAGCAATGCTGCCATACCCCTTGACAAACCTCCTGTAGTACCCTGTGAGTCCTTAAAAGGCTCTCACCTCTGTCTGGGTCTTGGGGGGTTCCCAAGCCAAGATGGTATCAATCTTGGGCTGTAGGGGTGCGACCTAGCCGCTCCCAACCTGGTGTCCCAAGTACACCATGGAACTCTGCCCGATCTGGCACTTTCTCGCCTTGATTGTGAGGCCTGCCCTCCGCAGCGCCATCAACACTTCTCAGAGGTTGCGCAGATATTCTTCCCAACTGGCGCTAAACACTGCGATGTCATCCAGGTAGGCAGCACTGAAATCTTCCAGTCCAGCCAACACCTGGTTGACCAATCTCTGAAAGGTGGCAGGGGCATTCTTCATCCCAAAGGGCATAACCCGGATTTGGTAGTGCCCATCTGGTGTGGAGAATGCTGACCTCTCTTTTGCCCCATCAGTTAAGGCGATCTGCCAGTACCCAGATGTTAAGTCAAACGTACTGAGGTACCGGGCAGCCCCTAATCGATCAATGAGCTCATCAGCTCTGTGGATGGGGTGCGCGTCAGTCCTGGTGACGGAATTGAGTCCTCGGTAGTCCAAACAGAACTGGAGTTCGGGTGTGGCAACAGGCGCTGCAGCCTTTGGGACCAAGACCACTGGGCTGGCCCAAGGGTTGTTAGAGGACTTAATCACCCCCAACGCAAACATCTTGGAGACCTCCTCCTTGATGCAAGCTCTCACCCTGTCAGTCACTCTGTAAGTTTTGTGTTTTACAGGAGGGCTGTCCCCAGTGTCCACGTCATGGACGCACCACTCAGTGACACCGGAAGTCAGGGAGAACAGATCAGGAAACTGTCTTCACAGTTGACGATAGTCATCTTGCTGCTCAGGGGTGAGGACAGGAGAGAGGTTCACACCATCCACTGACCCATCTTGCTCTTTTGCAGACAGGAAGTCAGGAAGAGGCTCAGTCTCCTCCTCCGTTCCATCATCTGTCACTAGGAGCATGCCCACTTCGGACCTCTCTAAGTGGGGCTTCAGGCGGTTTACATGCAGGATCCGCAAAGGGTTCCTAGGGGACAACAAGTCCACCAAGTAGGTGACATTACTCTTGCGCTCCACCACCTCAAATGGTCCGGTCCACTTATCCTGGAGCGCACAAGGCTCCACGGGGGCCCTGACCCACTCTTTCTGTCCAGGCTGAAACTCGATCAGAGTGGCATTCTGATCATACCACCGTTTCATCTCCTCCTGGCTGGCTTCCAGATTTGCCTGATCGAGTTGTCTGAAATGCCTAGTTTGGTTTCTGAAGGCCAGCATGTAGCTATATACATCCTGGGGAGGTTTACTGGGAGCTTTCTCTCAGCCTTCCTTTACCAAACTCGGAGATCCTCTTACAGGGTGACCATGCAGCAGTTCAAAGGGACTAAACCCTAAGGTCTTCTGTGGCACTTCTCTGTAAGCAAACAGAAGGCATGGCAAGAGGACCTCTCACTTAAGCCTCATAGGTTCCTCAAGAACCATAATAATGCCTTTTAGGGTCCGGTTGAATCTCTCAACCAGGCCATTACCTTGGAGGTGGTAAGGAGTGGTGAACTTGTAGGTTACACCGCTCTACTGCCACAGGGACTTCATATACTTGGATATGAAGTTGGTATCACGGTCTGACACCACCTCTCTGGCGAACCCCACACGGGAGAAAATCCCCATCAATGCACATCTCAACACAGGGGCCGTCACAGTCCGGAGAGGGATGGCTTCCGGATACCGGGTGGCATGGACCATCAAGACCAGGATGAACCTGTTGCCCATGTCTGTCTTGGGATCCAGAGGCCCCACAATGTCAATGCCCACCCTTTCAAAGGGGGTGCTGACCACAGGGAAAGGCTGGAGAGGAGCCTTGTGCTTCCTCCCACTCTTACCACTTGTATGGCAAGTTTGACAGGTCCTGCAATGAGTATCTGAACTCTTGCGCATTTGGGGCCAATAAAAGTGGGTGACAAGCCATTCAAAGGTCTTGTCTTGCCCCAAATGTCCTGCTAAAGGCACATCATGAGCCAGACCCAGTAGGAAGGCTCTGAAGCACTGGGGTACCACCAGCACATGGGCTGACCCAGGCTCAGCAACCTTAGGCTCACTATAGAGGAGACAATTCTCCCAGTAGATCCAATGTGATCCAGACTGATTACCTGCTGCCTGGATTGTGGCCTGTTGTTGCAAACCCACAAGAGAAGGGCACTTCTTCTGCTCCTCGCAGAACTCTTCCCTGTAGGGTCCTCTTTCTTGCTGTCAATGGGTCAGCTCAGGCAGGTCCGCAGTTCAGCTACTTGTTCCCCTGTATGTTCCAGGGCATCCCCCACAAGGTCTTCCTCCTCCTGGACAATATGGACTTCGGGGGACTGGTTTTCAGTGCCCGCTGCCTCTTCTCTTTAAGGCAGACACCTGGGCCACTCTTTCAGGCTCCAGGTCCTCTTGAATACCCTTACTGGCTGCCATTGACTGAGTGGTCACACACACCCACTCTGGCAGACCCAACATCTCCAAATGAGACCTTCTCTCCACCTTAGCCTAAGGGGAGCTTTCCAAATCATTGCCTAGCAGACAGTTATCAGGCATGGCTGGCCTCACAGCTACTTGAAAGGTACCTGAGACCCCCCCTCCCACACTCAAAGGGAACCTGGGCCACCTTACAGTGGCTCCCTGAGTGGTCAGAGGCAACTACAGGGTAAAATGCATGGGGGATCACCTGCTCTTCAGACACCAGCTGCCATCTGACAGCTGTCACACTGGCTCCGGTCTCTCTCAGAGCCTCCACCCTATGTCCATTGATGGTCACCCACTGCCTGTATTTCTTAGAGTTATCAGGCAGCTGGGTCCTAGGGTCTATCTCACTGTCTCCTAAAGAGACTAGGGAAATCGCTGTGGGACCCCACCAACCTTGGGCACCCAACTCCTCCTCCAGGGCTACACTAGCCATCTGCCGGGGCGGTGCACCAGTGGGTGCCGCATTCGCTTTCATGGGACACTTAGGATCCCAGGAGCAGTGGCCCCCCTGACCACAATTATAACATGTCCTGAACAGGCTTATCTGTCGGGCCCCTGACTTCTTCTCAGGGGGAGACTAGGAACCCTTCCTTTGGTTCCCTTGGGGATTACTTTGGGGCACTTTCTGGAACTCCCTCTGTTTACCCTTGCCCCCCCCACTCTTCTGCTGGGGACCCTGCCCACCTTTGGCAAAGTCTCCCACATGACTCTTGTGGACCCGGGTACTAACCCAGCGGTCAGCCTCCTTCGCAAGCTTCCTAGGCTTAGTCAGCTTACTATCAATCAGGTGCTGGCGTAGCTCTGGAAAACAATTACTGGACAAGTGCTCCCATGCAATCAAAGCATAGAGCGCTTCAAAATCATTCACTTTGCTACCCTTCACCCAACCATCCAATGCTCTGCAAAAAAAAGACACATATTCCACCCAAGTACTTGACCCCAGCTTCTTACAATTTCTAAACTTTTGTTTATAAAGCTCTGGGGTCAACCCATACCTGGTCATTAAGGCTTCCTTCATGTGGACATAGGAATTTTGGTCCTTAGAGGGCAAGTCTAACAAGGTTTCCCACCCATCACTTAGAAACCGCCCCCACAACCCCGCTCCCCAATCCTTTTCAGGGACCCGGTGGGAGGTCATTGCCACTTCATAGGCCTTAAACCATTGCCCAATATCTTCATGCTTGTGGAACGCCTTAATTACATCTTTGGGGTTAAATAATCTTGCTTCTACAGGCATGGATGGTGTGCTGCCACCAGAGGGAGTAATCTCTAAGCTCTTGGCTTTCAACTCCAGCTCCCTCAACATTCTCTCATGCTCTAAATGCATTCTCTTTTCTTCTAAGGCTAACTTCCTATTTTCTAATTCCATCTGACCACCCAGTTTGAGCCTGGCTAGCTCCATCTTATGCATTCTATCCTTCCTGATCCTTCGTCTGGCCGTCCTACATTCGAGACCGTCAGGACTCTGTGCTGCAAAAATAAGCTTTGTTGGATTTAGACCAACATAACCCAATATATACTAATATTGAGATGTCGCCATAACGGACTGATGCAGTACAATACAGCATGACGCATGGATCCTAATGAATTGACCCTATAAGGAATCATTACTATGCCGACAATACATTTGTATATATGCCCCACTCAATGCACAACGCATGATGGCAATTTAGAGTGCGGCAAAAGTTTTTAGAAAAATAGTTGCAAAAACAAATACTCAGCCTCCTGTGGAGTACTATCAGCAGTATCCCCGGGGTGTATTCATATTGGTCTGATATCTGGCGAAGGTCCTGAGAAAGGTGGTGTCAACCATTCTTCAGACCCTGCTATATGCAGTTGCCTTTATTGGTCATGGAGATTAATACAACTCTCTCTCTCCCACTCTCCAGATATATGCATTAATGAATGTGGTAGGAGTGTATTTGCGAAGAAATGTATGTGAGGTAGTCTGTATGAATGTTTCATTTTTGTTTCCTTTCACGGGGGCTTATGATGTAAAGATGTTCACACATAAAAATGTCATGTCACCAATGTGCAAAACTATTTGTAGATGTTTATAGCATTGATTTTATATGTAAAAATATGCAAAAGAAAGTACTGAATATTTTTGCTAAAACAAAGAAAATTAATAAATATTATGAATACTTATAAATATGACTATGTTTCTGTATTCGTTGTTGTTTAGTTCTATTTCAGCCCATGTTGAATTTATTTTCAGTTAGATAAAAGAAATATAGGTCATGAGGGAGCATTCTCAGAGAGTATTGTTGTTTTCCCCTCTTCTCCCTGACCTCAAAACATTTTTCTCAGAGGGGTTCCCCTTATCTTGCGTTGCAGTCTATCCTTCTCGATGTCCTCCAGCTCTCCTGGTGACAGGCCCTTTGAAGAAACACTGCTGCCTGCCCTGGAAGGTACTTTCTCCTTGGTCAGGCCCAATGGCCCATCTACCTGCCCATCTGTATTCTCTGCCTCCTCCCTAGGCTCTTCGGGATGCTCAGGAGCATTTCTAGCTTCCAACCAGGCCCTCAGCACCGTTTGGAACCTCTTCTTCTTGGTGAGGCCTTTCACAGAGATTTTAAATATTTTACAGAGGGTTTTAGGCTGTGGCGCAGTGTAAGTATCAATCCTCTCTTCTTCAAATAGTAGATCCATAGATGCGTTGGATGCTGCTTTGCTCATGGTAACAAGGACTGGCAGTTTTTAGCAAAAATAGAAGCCCCAAGCAAAAAAATTCTACCAAAAATGTATGTGGTCGCGTTATTGTCTGCATTCACTAGTAGTGTACACCAATCACTGTATATGAATCACAAATGCAAGTACAAATCCTCACCGCTGACCACCAATGATAGAAATGGGGGTCTCTAGTTGGCAATGGTTTGTACCTTTGTCCAAATAGGGACCCGTACTTCTAGTCAGGGAAAGGGGGATACACTCCTAAAATAACCCCTGCTCACCCCCTTGGTAACTTGGCACGAGCCGACAGGCTTATCTCAGAGGCAGTGTGTAAAGCATTTGTGAACACATACAGTAATACAGTGAAAACACTACAAATGGACACCACACCAGTTTAGAAAAATAAGTAATCTTTACTAGACACAACACAGGACCAAATGACAAAAATCCACAATACACTATCAAGAATATGACTTTACGATGGTAGAAAAAGCTTAGTTCAATGTAGATGGTAAATGTGACACTTTACTCTCAAAGTACCTTGGATGCGTCATGCAAAACAAACAAAAGGGTCGCAGGGAAGGTGATGCGTCGGTTCCTTGCTTCGGGGGAGGTGATGCGTCTGTTTCGTACTGCAGCGGAGGGGAGGTGATGCGTCAGTTCCTTACCGGAGAGGAGGTGATGCATCGGTTTCTTACTGCGTTCCGGTTACGAGGCAATAAGATGGCACCTCGATGCGATGCGAAGATACGGTGTGATGCGACAAAATGGCGTCTTTGAAGCAATGCGACAACTTGGATACGATGCATGCACGCCCGAAGGCCGTGCGGCGAACTCGGTGGACTATTGAGCCGCGACAAGCCCTGCGGCATGCTTCTCTGGTAATGTGACGGCAACCTCTGCGGCGGCGACACGCTTCTCCGGCAATGCGACACACTTCTGTGGCAATGTGTCGGCAAACAGCTGCGGCATGCTTCTTCGGCGATGCAACAGCAACAGCTGTGGCAGCGACACACTTCTTTCTCGTTGCGTCGTGCTTCCAGCTCCCAGCGACACGCAGTCTCTAGAAGTCCAAAAAACAGCAGCAGGCACCTCTCTGCAGGCAAAATTCCCAGCAAGGAAATTCAGGGGAGCTGGGGGTGAAGTCTTTGTGTCCCTGAGACTACGGAATAGGAGGCAAGCTCAGCTTCAAGCCCTTGGAGATCTTCCTCAAGATGATAAAGTACACACAATGTTCCTTTTTCTCCTTTCCTTGACAATAAGTAACCACTGCAGGCCAACCCAAACAGCACAAAGCACAGGGGCAGTCTCCTCCTTCAGCTTTCTTGGTTTCTCTCCTTGGCAAATGTTTCTCTTGATTCCCAGAAGTGATTTAAAGTTCTGGGGTCTGGGCCCCAATATTTATACTATTAAATCCGTTGTTCTCTGAAGGCAGAGAGTGTCTGTACCTAGTCAAAACAAGTTCTGTCCTCCCTGGTGCAGCTTCCTGGCAGGAGGTAGAGACAGCATTTTTTAAAGCAGACCTGGCCCTGGTAGCTGAGAGGAAATCTCCTCCCCCTACTCTCTATTCAACCCAGGTCCAATTCAGCCCAGCCCTGACTCATCAGACTGCTGGAGCCAAAGCCCTCTCCAGCGCCCTGTCACTCACAAACCAGACATGGAATACACAAACCTAGCAGAGGCGTACTGGATGGTTAGGCAAGAAAATACCTACTTTCTAAAAAGTGGCATTTTCAAACACAGAATGTAAAAAGCACCCACACTAAAAGATGTACTTTAACATTCCGAGTTCAGGCATACTAAACTCGTTTTTCTACCTTGTTCCCTGGGTCAGTTAAGATTATAAGATGTTATAATCAAACTGCCTATTCTGGCTTATGGGAACAGGATGCCTTGCAATAGTGAAAAACTAAATTGGCTGTAATTCACTATCAGGACATGCAACACACACCAGGGTATGTCCTACCTTTCACATACAATGCACCCTGCCCTTAGGGGTGACTAACATGTAGAAAAGGGAAGGTTTAGGTTCTGGCAAGTGGGTGCACTTGCCAAGTCGATATGGCAGTCCCACACTGCACACAGGCTCTGCAATGGCAGGCCTGAGCCACACTTTACAAGCTGCTTCTGTGGGTGGCACAGCCAGTGCTGCAAGCCCACCAGCAGCATTTGATTTACAGGCCCTGGGCACACATGGTGCACTGTACTAGGGTCTGACAGGTAAATCAAATAAGCCAATCATGGGGTCACTAATCCATTACAACAATTTACAATAGGGAGCACTTGTACTTTGGCACTGAACAGAAGTGGCAAAGTGCCCAAAGCATCTAGACCAGCAAAAACATAGCAAAAACACAGGAGGCAACAGCAAAAAAATGGAAGGGAGACCCACGCCAGATCTAACACCTCCTCAGCATCGTCCGACATGAATACGGAATAACCAGCAGACATCTCCATTCACTGCTGTGCTCATCCCTCCAACACCTGCAGCATTAACTTCTGGACAATCTCCATACTTTTCATCAGCATGATCCTGGCATCCCAACATCATCAACCACATCATCTGGGCAAAGACACCATATCCCATATCTCAAGACTCTGTCATTTATATTTGCTTCTGACTTCCTGTCTTTGCTATGGTACTCGGACACTCTCCAGTGGTCACGTAAGATCACTGAATGGTCATTTAGGCCCCTCCATGCATGCTCAACAGTTCCTCCAATATATTACGCTCTGCATTGTTAGAGGTTTATTATCTCTGTGCTACATTACAGGGATTGACGTTTGCTTAGTTCAGTCATATTTGTTATCTCTACTGGCCACCATCTGCCTACGTGTAACATAATTAGACAGATAGTTTCCCGATTAGCATACAAACAGTGCACTCCCTCCCTGTCTAAATATAGTTGTTATTGCATCTTCTGATTTAACTGGTTGCTTAATTAATGGTTAACCTAAGTATTGGTGAGGGTTAAGGTTCTGACATTCCATGAGAGCCTGGATCTGTTGAGATCTGTTGAGGCCTGTGAACACAGCATACACAAGGCAACTCCAACTACTCTCAGTTTGTCCTTCAAATGTTTGCCCTCCATCCCTTTGGAGAATTACCTCAACACCCTTCATTTTGGTCCTCCATATCCAGAACTGCACCGCAACCACAAAATAGTGGCTTTCTAATGGAATCCTCAACCTCTAATTATGATGCAATTGCTCATCACAAAGACAACACCTCCATGTACTTCACCTGCTCAACTAGTCATGGTCAGTGATCACCCCTCCGTGCCATCTGATCTGTCCAACCAGCATAACGTATTGACCACAATCATACACAAATTGACTCATAGCTGGGCTCTCACGCGAGATATCTGAATCTTCCCTAATGTTAGTTCTTTTTGTGGGGTGGGATAGCAGCTCAGCCGGATTGGGACAGCCCTCTAGCGGCTCAGTTTACCCTGGTTAGAACATGTGTGGAGAATGAGTCCTAGAGGCGTTCCAGGGGTGGGGTGGCGGGAGGATATATAAGGGGTTTGGGGTTATTGTTGCGTTTGCTATAATTTTGTTGCTAATTTTAGCACCACTGGTCCTCTCTCAAAAATTCTTTCACTCTTGTTCTATCCACTCTCTTTCTTCCATGGCTCCTCCGATTGGCCTATTAGTCTGTACAGTCCCTCCTTTCTCATGGCTCCATCTTAGAACAACTCCTGGAGCTTTTCCCCTCTCCACACTCAGAGCTTGCTCTGGACACTGACGCACACTTTCCATCCCGATTCAACAAAATGCCTACAGTATTTTGCACAAAAGGGCCCTCAACTTCCACTATTGATCAGAGAATTTGCACTCTCATAACATGGCGCATTCCCTGAATATACTCTCGCTAAACACAAAAGGGCTCAATCAATCAGTTAAACGTAGGGTCATAGCTGATTACAGCAACAAACTAAAATGTGACATCATTCTCCTCCAGGAGACACACCTCAGATCTATACACAACGCAAAGTTCTACAGCCCATGGATAGCTGACATTGGTATCTCTCCAGAACCCCCAAAAGAAAATGGTGTAGCTATGATTGTCTCAAAAACATCTGGTCTATCTGTGGTCTTCCATATCCATAACCAAGCAGGAAGGTGGCTTATATCGAAAATGAAAAAAGGGGAGACATAGATCAACAAATATTGGACCTTTCCAGAAAACCTGGGCATTGTCTTGGGCGGTGACTTTAACCTTCCCATGGATGGCAACCTCTATAGAATTTTCGCACATAAATTTATAGGTACCAAGGCTCACAAACAAAAATTATGATTTGTTGCAAATTCAATAATTTGATAAATGTTTGGCAGCTTTATAATCCTACAGAGAATAACTACACATTTTACTCCATTCCACATCACTCATTCACACGGATAGATTACATTATAGTGATCAAACCGATGCTTCACCTTACAGAGACCCTTAAAATTGAACCCATCATGATCTCCAATCATGCCTGTGTATCGATTCAATTAAGGCTTAATAGTGCTACTCGACCACCCCGCCATCGACGACTCAATGACGACCTTATTGATGACCCCGCTAACAAAAAATAAATAGAAACACCCTAACAACACTTCTGCATGACCCACCGGGATGCTTTTAAAGCAACCCTGAGAAGGACTCCGATTCATATGGCCTCTTTAAAATACAGAGTTATTGCTAATCGACTAAAAGAACTCAAACGTTCTATCCAAAATCTAAACAGCCAATTCAGACACTCTAAAGGCTCAGCACTCTTCCCCAAACTCTGCTTGGCACAATAAGAATATAATCAAATTCTGTGTCAGAGAGCCCAAAAGTGGATTGACGTCATCAAAGAGGGCTGGCTCTCCAACAACAACAAACCTGGTATAGCTTTAGGTAGCTATCTGAAATATGTGGAAAAAAAGCACTAATAACAGCTATTAGAAAAAATAATGGTGATATCACCACATCCACTCCTGACATCATAGATTTGTTTAAACACTTCTCTGAGGATCTTTACAACTCAAACCCCCCAGTTCTTCCCTCTAAAATATACGAATGCCTTAACTCCTGTCAGCTTCCTTCACTATCTCCAGAAGACTCTCTTGACAGCAATAAAACCCATCTCAGAGGAAGAGATCGGGACAGCCGTATGGTCTCTTAAAATGAGGAAAGCTCCGGGCCCAGATGGCTACACAGCAACATTTTATAAAACCTTTACGGATATGCTGGCTGATCCCCTGTTTGGCGTCTTCCAACAATTCACAAACACGGCCAAATATCTGGTTCGGCAATGGAAGCCACCATCACACTAATACCTAAAGAAAAGAAAGACTACCTAAATGTTAAAAATTACAGACCAATATTGACTGCAACATCTATGCGAAATTTGCCGCCTGCACACTTCGAAACGGTCATCCAACAACTAATCCCAAACTCACAAACAGGCGTTCTTAATGGCAAACTCACGGCGGATAACATCAGAACCTTCTGCCATGTACTTGAAAAAGCCAAGCTAATTCAACCACCCTCTACGGCTCTAGCTTTGGATGTAGAGAAGGCCTTTGACAAGGTCTCATGGCCCTTTCTTAATGCCACTTTACATAAATATCATTTTGGTGAGGACTTCATACGTATGGTTGTGGCCCTTTACACAGGACTGTTCACAAGATTTAGGGTTAATGGCCACCTATCCCATTCTTTCACTTTGTCACAAAGAACCTGACATGGGTTTCCACTATCCCATCTGCTTTTTCTTTTAGTAATTTAACCCTTAATATCAGCTTTCAAAAACAACCTTGAGATCACTGATATCCCTTTAACTCAATCAGACATATAGTGGCTGCAAAGACAGACGATGTTCTGCTGTTTACTGAAGATGCCTTCCACGCCATTCCAATCATTATGTCTGAAATATATAGATATTCAAAAGTGACGAGATACTCCCTAAACAAAGATAAGACAGAGGTTTTTCCACTAAACACACACTGCACAGCGGCAATCATCGGAGATCTAGGACTAAAATGGCAACCTTCAGCCATTAAATATCTTGGCATCTAGTTCTCTTCGGACAACAAATACTTGTGGCACTTAATAAACAAAAAACTATCAAAAAAATAAAGATCTCCTCTCCACATGGTCTGCAAAAAACATCACATGGTGGGGACTGGTGATCACAGTAAAAATGATGATAGCATCCCTGATCAATTTTGTATCTGGCATACATTCTGTTGCCTTTTCTGCCACCTTCTTCAAATCCGTGGATAATGCCACTTCCGAATTCGTATGAAAAAAGAAAAAAGCGAGAATCTCTATGAAAATCCAGAAGAGAAACAAAAGCTCTGGTGGCATAAATATTCCAGACTATGCCCAATATCAAAGAGTGTTCCTGATCACCCAGGGATCCTGGTGGTTGAATCAACATGATCCGAACCCGCCCCCCACTCCCCCATGGCTCTCCATTGAGATAGGCTTCAGAACTCCCCTACCTCTTAGCTCCATTCGCACGATCCATAACCTAGCGAAACTCCCGTAAGATCACTCTAGATCGATTCTGTTGGACACGGCATCCTCACTCCTCCAGCTCGATAAACGCCTTACATGCAAACTACAAGGTTTGACCCTCCGTTCCCTTTGGTTTAGCTGCCAGATAAAAATCGATGGGAAGACAGTATTCTGGCCCAGCTGGGCCCACAAAGGAACAAACAATATAAAAGGCCTTGGCTCCGGTGACAACCTGATTCCCTTCTCTAACCTACAATCCAGCCATGGCCTACCGAATATTGACTTCTACAAATTCATATGCCTCAAAGTTGACTTGGGTAAGCTGAAGCTCGCACGCAAACAGACCTTCAGAACTTACTATCCACCCTTAAACTAAGAGGCCATACTGCCTCCCACTTATACAAACATCTTGACACTTACAACGGGCAATCGACGAAACTATTTATCAGAAAATGGAAACCAAATATTTCGTCACCCAACAACTACACAATAATAAAACGTGCAAGCAAAAGATTTTGAAATCTCCTTTTGACTTGAAAATTTCTCCTGTCATAGCACAAACCAGATTCTGGTCTATCCGTAACATCTACTGGGCTCCAGATAGATTACACAAATTGGGACTGAGGGATTCCCCCATATGCTGGCGCTACGGGGAGGAGATAGTGGCACTTCATCACATGTTCTTCACATGCAAACTAGCACATACACTCTGGACAAAAATCCAAGAGTTAATACAGCAGGTCACAATGAGACCACTAGTTATCGACTTCCTTACAACTGTGCTAGGACTTCACGCTAACCAGAACGCACTGCTCTTAGACCCACATACAGCCTCGTTACTTGATCTGCTCTTGTCTCTGGGTATAGAAAACAATACTTTCAGATTGGAAATCAACTTCACCTAGTGCCTATGACAAATGGTGGAACTTACTCTGTTCAATGAGGAGTGCGGATAACGTAATTTTCCCCAAAACACATGGCTACTTAGGTCCAAGACGTTTCTGGGGTACACTCGATAACTTTCTACAGGAACACAAACCCCCATAGGTCCCGCCCCACCGTCACACCCTCACTTAGGATCCTGCCGGTGCCATACCAAGGGGCAGATTTATGTTTCCTGGCGCATCCCTGCAAATCAGCAAGGATGCGCCAGGAATGATGCGTCACGCAAGTTTACCCTTGCGCCACACATGATGCGCCGCATTTACAATGCGGCGCATCATGGCGCAGGAATAAACAGATGCGTGACGCATCCGATGGCGTAAGGTTGGCGCAGTGCTTCAGTTGCGTCGCAAGCGCGATGCAAATCCAGCACTGTTCCAACCTACCCTATCCCTAACATGGTGCGTCAAGCCTTACGCCTGCTTCAAGCAGGCGCAGGGTTTTGGCGCATCAGCGTTGGGAAAGTGACTCAGTCAAATCTTATAGATTTGACTGAGTCACTTTTCAGGGGCGTACCTGCGACGGAACGCCCCCCCCTCTGTCGACACGCCCACGTGAAACCTGACGCAGGTTTTACGTGGCGCAGGGCTTTACATCGTGACGCATCTCCATAGATGCGTCACGATGTAAATATGGCGCAACGTGGCGCAGTGTTTACACCGCCGCTGCGTCACAAAAGTGACGCAACGGCGGCGTAAAAGTGGCGCATCTCCAATATAGATCTGCCCCCAAGTGCATAGCCCAGGAATGCCCAAATGAGCCACCCCACCTCTGCCTCTCTTTCTATCTCTTGCTCTCCCCTTTCTTCCTCTTCTTCTCTCCCTCCTTCTCCGACCAGCGGACTGATATATGCAGTTCAATCCACCCCATAGGTTCATAACTTGCAGCCCCTCTAATTACCGTGCAAGCCTTCATAGTTTCTGTGCCTACCGTGCTTTCATGTTTATCATGCTTGGCATGCAAGCGTTCGTGTTCATCAACTACCGCCCATTTAATTGTCTTTCCGGGAAAATGTATCCCATTTGGTAACGCCCTTCTTCTGCTCCTTAGCCTAGCCACACAGACTGTAAGGTCGCTCTGATATTTCTTTTACTCAATCCTACAGACTGAACCAATACACTGTTGCTCACGATACCCGGCTTTTCTGGTCCTTGGAATGTACTGCCCACTGTACGTATTCTTTTTCTTTCTTTCTTGTACTTTATATATTCGGTACTTCTTTTCTCATGTTTATTTTGAGCTTTCTTTACATGAAATAAAACTACCTGAAATAAAAATTAAAAAACCCGCAATCACTGGTTCAAAGTAATCACAATCTTCAAATCTCACAATACACCACTTGTCTCTAATTTCCGCACTAATATTCTTGAAGGGGAACCCCCAGGCCGCATTGTAAGAGGGATGCCAACAATCTTCTCATATCTCTCACTACAAACCAAAATGTTCTGTTTGAAATAAGACTGTTAAGTGAGGAGTTGGGGTATATTTTGTTTTTTTAGAGGAAGGGACAAGAGAACAGGGTAGGCTTATGAATGGGAGAGTTTCCAGAGTGCTTAATCTGCACTGAACAGCACCCATTCGTTCATAGAGTTTCCTTTAACAAAACAGTGCATGCTGGGAATTATAGTCTCTCATTATCTTCTGTGGCCATAATTAGGCTAAACACCTGACAATGATTTACAAAAGAAATCCCAGAACTTGGGTATATGGAGTGCAGTGCTCTGGCAACCCTAACAAATCAGTATTTATGTCCATCTAATCTCAGGGCCCCCTCACCCTGAAGGGGGCCCCATCATCTTGCATAGCGCCATTGGGAGCCGGCCAGCCGTCTAAATATCAATCCCATTTTCATTTCATCTCCAATAAAATGTTATGTGTTTATGAAAGCTTTACAATCGCTGGCACAAAAACAGCCCCTGGCTGACAGAAAGCAAGCCAAGTAATGGCGGCAGTGTTATGATTTGTCTAAGTAAACTGCCTTCCAAATGGTCAACAATGAGGTCACCATATGTGAGTTGTCAAAACCTAATGCAGTGAACGGACTGATTCAGCCTTCCAGAGACTGAAAATATTTTTCGAAGAAACCCGAAAACACAATTTTCTACACATGACGTAAAAAATATATTATCCAATGGCATAAAATGGGGAATGGTATCACTGGTTTGTCTCATTACAACTGCAGGTGTAACAGACACTTTCTCCGTCTCAATGCAATTTGCGAAATTAATATGAAAGCTTAAATAAATATTCAGGGTTTAGCAATTGTATGGATATAGCTAAATATGTCAGGTGTTATAGAAGTATTTTTACGATCTTGGGATAGGTTAAGAATGAATTACCTAAATATAAACCCTTGAGGAACTAGAATGTGCTTCCTTATCCCAGAGCCGTTTTAAAGCACACGCAAAGTGTGCAATTGCCCAGGGCGGCCAACCTCAAAGGAGCCCACTGGTAAAATTAGTGGTACAGCCCAAATTCCTGCCATAATAACGTTGCTTAGAAATATCAGCCTCTTTCAGTAGTGGCTGCTACCTGGAAGCAACCGCGGGGAGGGGAGTGATCTGGTTAAAAACAAAAAATCACTTACCTCCCTTTCGGCCAGCTTGCAACTGCCGCTGCCTCTCCTGCGTCCTCTTCCTGGCTTCCTGGGAGAAACAGGAAGCACCAGGGCTCCCACGCTTCCCGCAGCCAATCACAACGCTGCGTTGTGATTGGTCTGAGTGCCGTGACACGGTGCTCAGCCAGGGCATGTAATGGTGGACATGCTATGTGCGCATGACTGTCTCGGGCCGGCCAATTCCTCATGCTCATATAGGGAGTGCAAACCACTCCTCCCCCTGCTCTGAGAGAAGCACCGCCCCACAAACACACCACAACGGGAAAAAAAAAAATAATAACCTCGAGTTATTATCATTTTATTTTTCCTTTTTTTACACTGCATAAAGCAGTGGGGCGACGCTCCTCCGCCTAAGGGGAGGAACCGCAACTTGCCTCTTTTTCTAATTTGATGGCCGAGCAAACTCAGGGACATATGCACTAAGGGTTATTTTCTCAGTTGCGGCTCGTACAAGGAAGCACTGTGGGGTGGGCGGGGTGCGGGCGGGGTGGCGGTGGGAGGGCCGGAAGTGACAAACAATGGAATGGGGAAAATAAAATAAATGAATAAATAAAGCCACTTACCTTGCGCTCACCGCATCGCTGAGTCGGCGATGCCGCGAGCGAAAGGTAAGTTGCTTTATTTATTTATTTATTTTCCCTATTCCGTCATTTGTCACTTACACCACCCCACCTAACCCCACCAACCTGCATGAGCCGCGACTACACTTATTTTATTTTCTCCAAATATTCCCCACATTTCATGTGTGCTGCACTGACCTGCACGTAAGAAATGTGTGAAATGTTCAAGAATTTGGCTAGGCATAGGATTCTGTATTGAAAGGGTTTGCTTTCAGTACAACTCCTATGCTAGACTGCCTGTGCCCACCTCTGCACCATGGTGCAAAGGTTGTGCGTGGCACAGTGCAGCCTGTCTGTGCATCATTTCAGGGGTAGTAAGCATCAGTAGGCCATATGTGACAAATATCAGTCTGCACTGCTTTCTCTTCCTCGCACAACACAGTTCAGCAAATTTGGTTTCCGCACTGTAAATTGCTAAAAAATAATAAATCTTACTCTTGGTGTGCAAGCCTGGCTTTGACCCTCTCTATTAACGTCTTCCTCTAGCTGTACTTCTCTATGTACCGTCATCCTCTCTCTATATGTCAGCTGTTTCTACCTCACCATTGTCTACCTCACCTCTCTCTCAATATACCCAATATCAAGGGATGTGCCCAAACAAAATAAAATAACCCCTACTTCATGGACGTCAATTAGCGGTCGCCAGGGGTAGCAGCTTCTAACCCAGTCTTGCTATTTGCGACCCTTTCCACTACCGTTGTCAGCCCTGGCTTCAACAGGCCACAGTCAGAAAGGGATCACTGATTTATATTTGCATTTTGAAAACAAAATAAATGCAAACGAGATTGCCTTTAAATGCTTAAAATACTTATCGAAGACTTGTGATTTTCTTTTCTGCCTCTCATTTGTCCAACGCATGCAAAAAGAACAATGGATGGACAGAATGCAGAACAATGTCATGCATTCACCCCAGAGACCCTCCCTGGACTGGAAACAAGCATCCTAGGACCGTTTTTGGGGTTTCACCCCTCATCAGCCAGGATAGCTTGACTCCAGTGGCATGGAGAGCACGGGACCCACGTCTGTGCATACCCGTCCCACTCGGGGTGACAAATGCAAAAATAACTATTGATGGACAGAATGCAGAACAATGTCATGCATTCTCCTCAGTACGGAGACCTGGGCCTAAATCCATCGTTTTTTTGCTCCCCATGCCAATCCAGTTTAAACCCAGCCACATGCAAATCAGTCTTGACCCTGCGCCCAATGGGAACAGTCCAGTTCGAACTGCCAGGTACTCTCTGGACTAGAAACAAGCATTCTAGGACCGGTTTTGGGGTTTCACCCTTCATCAGCCAGGATAGCTTGACTCCAGTGGCATGGAGAGCCCGGGACCCACGTCTGTGCATACCCGTCCCACTCGGGGTGACAAATGCAAAAAGAGCAATTGATGGACAGAATGCAGAACAATGTCATACATTCACCCCAGTACAGAGATCTCGGCCAAAATCCATCGTTTTTTTGCTCCCCATGCCATTCCAGTTTGAACCCAGCCATATGCAAATCAGTCTTGACCGTGTGTCCAATGCGAACAGTCCAGTCCGAACTGCCAGGCCAGGTCCTCCCTGGACTGGAAACAAGCATTCTAGGACCGGTTTCGGGGTTTCACCCCACATCAGCCAGGATAGCTTGACTTCAGTGGCATGGAGAGCATGGGACAACAGAGCTTTATGACTTTGCTTGAATCCAGGCCACCTGTACTTGTTTTCAGTTTTGTTCAGCCAATACTACAAAAGCAGTGAAATGACACAAGACATTTTTAGACGTACTAAATATCAATTACTGTTCCACAGCTTGCTAAGGTTTAAATGTATGTATCTATAATGTAGTTAGAGTTGAAACGAAAAGCTCTATCATATATATGACAAGTATTGGTAAAGCCAATTGGTCTCGCCTACGTAAGAGCTATTGGCTTTGCCAATATGTGTTTTAACTATGTTATACCAGCGTGGCTTCTGTTTAGCATGGCTAAAAGTCAGTGATATAAAGGAGAGTAGAGTGTCATAGAGAGTCGTAGAGTGGTGTGGAGAGCAGTGTCATAAATTGGCATGGCATAGAGTGTCGTAGAGTGGCGTAGAGTGGCATAGACTTTTGTGGAGTGTCACGGAGGGAGTAGAGTGAAGTGGCATAGAGTGTTGTAGGGAGAAGTGGCTTAGACCAGAATGGAGTGGCACAGATTGGAGTAAAATAACATGGAGGGGCATAGAGTGGAGTAGTGTCATAGAGTGGAGTGACATAGTGTCTTAGAGTGGCATACATTGTCGCAAAGTTGAGTGGCATGGAGTGTCTTAAAGTGGAGTAGAATAGAGTGACGTGGAGTGGAGTGGCGTTGAGTGGAGGCGTGAAGTAGAGTGGAGTAGTATGTCGCACAATAGAGGGGAGTAAAGTGACATGGAGTGGCATAGAGGGAGTTCCATAGAGCATCGCAGAGTGGAGGAGAGTGTTGTAGAGTGTTGTAGAGTGGTGTAAAGTGGAGTATGCATGTTGTAGTATTGCACTGCCATTACAGACAACGCATCTTCAAGTGTTATAACGATTACATTTGCGCAGACATAGAACTTTACTGATAAAGATATACAGCACACAAAAGATAATGTGTAGAAATGTCATCACCTAGTGTACTGATTTGTTTTGATTGTATGTTTCCACCACACTTCAGAATTACCAGGAAATGTGTTTCATTTATGCTTACCTAATTCAGATATATTCTGAGATACCTGTCCAGTTCATTTATGAATATTTATATTTTGTTGTGCTAGAAAAAAAAACAAGGTACAGTCTTTCTCCCGAACACCCCCAGTAGCCAGCATGATTGTCACAGAAATCCTCTCACTTTGAAGTCAGAGAAAGAAAGGTAAACAACAATCTCCATCTGAAGACAGATGCTGACATTTGGCCTATGTCTTTCAATGTGCAGCTGTTGGAGATGGCCCTTTTTGCAGGGTTATCCCCAAACATTTTGCTTCTTCCTCCTATTTGTTCCCGACCAGTCTTTGTTGGTTTTAGGACTCTGGGCCCTTTACCACTGCTGATCAGTGCTAAAGTGCATATGCTCTCAGTGTAAATTGTGTTATGGATTAGTGTTTCTATGATTGGCATATTTGGTTTACTAGTAAGTCCTTAGTACAGTGCACTGAGAGCAGCCACGGCTGCTGCATGTAAGAGCGGTGGGGCAGTGGGGCCGGGAAGGGGGGGAATTTCGAGAGACGACCATGAGGGAAAATATATGATTTATTTATTTTTCCCTCATGGTCGTCTCTTAAATCCCCTCCACCGGGCCCCATCGCCCCAGGGCTATTACTTGCAGCGGCTGACTGAGAGTGCCAGGGCCTGTAAATCAAATGCTACTAGTGGGCCTGCAGCACTGATTGTGCCACCCACAGAAGTAGCCTTGCAAAGGTAACTCAGACCTGCCACTGTTGAGTCTGCACGCAGTTTGTAACTGCCATGTTGACCTGGCAAGTGCACCCACTTACCAGGCCCTTATCTTCCCTTTTCTTACATACAAGTCACCCCTAAGGTAGGCCCAAGTTACCCCTGTGTGCATATTGCTGTGTATGTTGAAGGTAGGACATGTACTGATTTGTGTGACATGTCCTAACAGGGATTTACAGTGCATTTCGTTTTTCACTATGGTAGGCTATCTGTCCCATAGGGTAGAAAGGGAGTTTTGCTTATAACTTCTTATAAGCATAACTTCCCATTGGGACAGGATAGGGAAATGGAGTTTAATATGCCTGGACTCAGAATGTAAAAATGCATCTTTTAGTAAAGATGATTTTTATGTTCTGTGTTTGAAAATACCACTTTTAGAAAGTAGGTATTTTCTTGCTTAGCCATTCTATGAGCCTCTGCTGGTTTGTGTATTGACTGTCAGGCTTTGGAGTGACAGGGGTTGGGGAGGTGTATTCTCTCAGACGGCCACCGGAAGGGGGGTTGATGTGTGTCCTGCCTTTCCTGGATGAGTCAGGGCTGGGCTGAATAGACCTGGGCTGCATTGAGAGTAGTGGGAGGAGTTTTTACTAGCACCTGAATAGGCCCGGTCTGCATTTAGAGTGGTGGGAGGAAATTTCCCTTGCACCTGACTAGGCCCTGTCTGCCTTGGACAATGCTGTCTCCACCTCCTGCTGGGAAGCTGGACCAGAGAGGACAGAACTGATTTTGGCTTAGCCGAGAGCGTACCTGCACCAAGAGAACAAAATAATTTGCTGTTTAAATAGTGGGGCCCAGACACCAGTATTTTACATTACTGCTCAACTAAGGAACCTGCCAGGAAGAAGGCCTGGAAAAGCTGTCTGCAGGAACTACCACTTTGCTGTGTGCTCTGCTGTGTTGGCCTACTGCTTGTTGCTTCTGTCTTGGGCAGGGAAAGGACTCGAGTGTACTTTCATCATCCTGCTGTTAGAGTTTTCTCCAAGGGCTTAAAGTGGAGCTTGCCTCCTGTTGGAAGTCTCAGGGATAGAAAAGACTTCAAAGAGAACTCTTTTGGAACCAAGAAGACTGCCAAGGAGAACAGCTGGAGAAGCTGTGAGGAGGGACTACCACTTTGCTGTGTGCTTTGCTGTGTTGGCCTGCAGTGGCTGCTTCTGTCTTGGGCAGTGAAAGGACTGGACTGACTTTTCTGCAACTTCATTTTGTGAGTTTCTCCAAGGGCGTGAGGTAGAGCTTGTCCCCTATTCAAGAAGTCTCAGGAACAGCAAAGACTTCAAGTTCATCTGTTACCAGTACTGGGGACTGTGTGTTTTGTGCTGCAACAGAAGGAAAAGCAACCCGAAGCCATCATCGACGCTGCTACCGACTCCGTGTCCTGAAGGCACCGCAGAGGACACCGCTGCACTTTGCACCTCAACCCTGGTCTCACCGACCCCTGTTGCTGCCACTGAGCCGCTGCTTGCACTGCGACCTATGGGCACCGCACTCCGCACTGCCTCGCTTCCCTCACCGCCTTGGTATCACTGATGACGGTGCTCCATGCCAACATCGATGCCAATGCTTGCACTGTGGTTCGAGGGCACCACTCGAAAGTTACATGACTCACCATGCTGATCCCGCACCGCAGCCTTGGCCTACCGACGCCAGCGCCATCAACTCCAGTTCGTTGGCCGATGACAGCGCTTTAGCTACAATAACGCTGCTGCTTGCACCGTGACCTGCCCGCACCGCGACGAGCACTGCATCATTTTGCACCGCAGCCCTGGTCTCACCGACACCGCTGGACAACCGTCACCGAGTCGCTGCCTTCACTGGGACCTGAGGGCACCGCAAGCCGCACCGCTGCATTTTGTACCACAGCCCGACCCCTGCTGATGCCTAGCGCTCCCGGCTTCAACCACGAGGAGTTTGATCTGCAACGCTTGTGACTTCAAGGGCCCGATTACTCCTGCACCGACTTTCGGGACCGACGCCTGCGGATACCGGTTCTTTAGGGCTCATCGAGAGGTCGCTGATGCTCTGCATTTCTAAAACGTACTGTTTTGCGGGTCTTCATGACACCGTGGCTGGCCCGCGACGTCGTAGTCCTCCAGATCTGTTTGGATTTGTTGTTCACAAAGCCGTGATAGACCCGTATGAAGTTATCGAATTCAAGGAACTGTATTTTAAGCCTATTTTTGACTATTGAGATTACTGAGAACTGTATGGTAGATTTTTATTGTTTTTGGTCTTGTTTTGGATATATACAAATATTGAATGTTTTTCAAAACTAGTGTGGTGTCCTTTTGTAGTGCTTTCACTGTATTACTATTGGTTATGTGCAAATGCTTTACACACTGCTTCTGAGATAAGCCTGACTGCTCGTGCCAAGCTACCAAGGGGGTGAGCAAGGGTTATTGTCGGAGTGTAACTCCCTTATCCTGACTAAGAAGAATGGTCTCTACTTGAACAAAGATGCAAACCCGATGACTGGAAATGCACAGAAGTCAAGCCCCTACTCAAGAAGCCCTCAGCAGATCCTAACGACCTCAAGAACTACCAACCCATCTCCCTCCTCCGAGAAGACCGTCAACGTCCAACTAATGAAATTCATCAAAGAGAACTTCATCCTCGACCCCTCCCAATCCGGATTCCACAGCAACCACAGCACTGAGACCGCTCTACTCGCCACGACAGATGACATCTACACCCTCCTGGACCAAGCACACTCAGCGGCCCTGATCCTACCTGACCTCTCTGCAGCCTTCGACACCGTCTCCCACCGCAGGTTCACCGCCAGACTCCATGATGCCAGAATACAGGGAACCGCCATTGAGTGGCTCCGCTCCTTCCTCACCGGCAGAACCAAAAGAATCAGACTTCGACCCTTCCTCTCTGAACCCACAGAGATCAACTGCGGAGTACCCCAAGGATCATCGCTCAGCCATACGCTCTCTACATGGCCACCTCGCCGTTATCGTCAGACAGCATGGACTCGCCATAGTATCCTACGTCGACGACATCCAGCTCATCCTCTCCCTCACCAAATACCCCATCACCACCAGACTCAGCTTCCACGAAGGAATGAAGGACATATCCTGGATGAGCAGCAGCTGCCTGAATCTCAACTCGGAGAAGACAGAGGCCCTCATCCTCGGACCCTCCCCCTCTGCATGGGACAACCTCTGGTGGCCCACCACCCTCGGCAGCCCTCCACCCCCATGTACCACACCCGGAACCTCGGCATCGTACTCAACTCCTCCCTCTCCATGACCCGACAGATCAACACCGTCAGCTCCACCTGTTTCAACACCCTCCACATCCTTCGGAAGACCTTCAAATGGATCCCACCCCCCCAAATCAAGAAATACCATAACCCACGCACTCATAACCAGCAGACTGGACTACAAAAACGCCCTCTAAGCCAGGATCAACAATTCTCTACTCTGCAAACTCCAGATCATACAGAACACCGCAGGCAGACTTGTCCTCGGCATCCCTCTACACATACACATGACCCAAAACCTGCAAAACATTCACTGGCTCCCCATCGAAAAGAAAGTAACTTTCAAGATACTCACCCATGCCTACAAATGCCTCCACAACACCGGACCCCAATATCTCAACGAAAGAATCTCCTTCTACATACCCAAAAGAAACCTCCGATCCAATGACCTCGCCCTCGCTGAACCCCCGTGCATCCGCACAGCAAGAATGGGTGGAAGAACCCTCTCCTACATCGCGGCTAAGACCTGGAACGAGCTCCAGATCGACATCAGACACGCCCCCACTCCGCACATCTTCAGGAAGACCCTCAAGACCTGGCTCTTCGACTGCCCGGAGCTGCACCACCCCCCCCCCCCACGCCTTCAGACCCTCACGGGTGTGTAGTGTGCTTCAAAATTCCCTGATTGCTTGATTGATTGATTGAAACCCTTGCCAACTAGAGACCACCACAACAGCAAATGTGATAAGATAAGAAAAAGATTTAAAGACCTGATTCTAGAAATCGAGTACTCTGGAAGGATACAGTAAACAAGGGATGCTCTATGGAAGGGACAAACTCAAGCTGGACAGCCTAAAACAAATAAAGCCAGCAAGTAGAAACCAAGCACACTTGAGTTACAATTCACATTACAATGATAAGCAATGGGTTGACTTGCATTTCCAGGGAATCTTTTCGAAAGTCCCTAAAATGTCTTTAGCAAACCAGAAAGCTGGGCTGTCGGGTAGGCTTTGACATAAAAAAGGAGTTAGTGAATAAAAAAGGTACAAATTGGGTTGCTTGGGTGGACATTCAAAGTATGAAGACTACTAGTGTAGTAACATTTTTCTTAAAGTAAGCACCAAGGTGGAAATTCTAGCCACAAATGATACATTTTTTCGCTCAGCTTGGGCATTAGGGGATTTTTAAACAAATATAGTATATTTGTAGAAGCAGGTTTGTGTTTCAGTGTGTGCAGTTTGACTCCTTTTCTTGCCTTTTTATGAAAACCTTTTCAGTTATCTATGAATATTATATGAAGGGGAATATAGTTATAGAAGAACTAGTCTACTTCCTACAGTGCAAAGCAACTGAGGTGTTATGTTTCTTCTTAAAGAACAAGGTTACTTCACATTGTTTACATTTATTGGGATAAACATATCTATGACTGGGGGTGAGTGCTTGCAATGTTCAACACTCCGTCCATCATTTCCTTTGGTTTTTGCTTTGTTCGCCATAAGTTGGCAGGGTATGCTCAGATGTGAGTCCCTTGCTCACTTTGCCACTGGATTCAAGCAAGCCTGGCTGAAGACGGCTGAAATGCCAGAAACCGGTCCTAGGAAGCTTGTTTCCGGTCCAGGGAAGACATGGCTTGGCAGTTCGGGCTGGACTGTTCCCATGAGGCACAGGGTCAGACTGATTTGCAAATGGCCATGTCTGAGCTGGGGTGGCAGAGTGGGCTAAAGAACGGTGATGGATTAAACCCAGATCAGTTGACTGGGGGTGAGTGCTTGCAATGTTCAACACTCCGTCCATCATTTCCTTTGGTATAAACATATCTATCTCAGGGCAATTATGCACTTTAATGAAAAAGCTCTCAAAACACAAATTTTACTTTTCCATCCATGAGATGCCAGAAATGTAATTTTTAGCCCCAAAAACTCTATTCTGATAACATTTATATTACTTTGTAGGTGGTATGATAGATCCGCAGGCTAAATGTTTGCTGCAGACACCTTGTAAAAGGTATGTAGTCACAGCTGAAATTCCCAGACTCAGGATCTCACTCATCATGAACTACTATTATTACTAAATCCATGCAATGATGTTCAGTGTGCTATGCACATGCCAAACATATTAAGTGTATGTAAAACCAAACAATCACAATTATCATAATATTTTCTCTGCATGTTGTTGCTTTAGGGGTCCGTATATAGGTTTTCATGAAACATGTCCTTATATAGGCACAATTCGCATTGCCCTTATATAGGCATAAGATCCCAGTCCTTATTTAGGCATTAGCCATGCTATCCAAATAGAGGCATGGTCACCTACATCCATCCACCCCAACGTCACAACGAGTTCTTAGAAACCAGACCCTTAAGCTCTTGGGAGTTTCCCCTAGCACAGGATTATTGATTTCTCCAAGAACTCATTTATTATGCATGAACCGCTATTTCTTAAGGGTTCATTCCTGACGTCTCCCTCTGCCCGACTTTACGTCAATGCTAACATTCCAAGGCACCTACCAGGTATAAATATACCTTCCCTTGCCCAGGCAAGTAGGAGGAGACCGCGACTTTAGAGGAGCCCGTGTCCCAGCCTGATGCACTGACAAGAGACGCTGTCATCCCTGCTCACTAAGAATCCAGTGTTCTGACTCCCTTCTCAGGGTGTTAGAGTTCGAGACCCGGAAAGAGATTCCCACCTCTCTCATTCTCAAGGTACGGAGCTGACTAGAACCTAGAGGCATACAAGACTTAGCATACTATACTAAACTATAGAATAACATCCTATAGAATACCGCACCTACTTCTTACATAGTACTACACTTAGGTTAGGTACACTGGGGTAGAACTAGTTAGAGAAGCATCTTATGAGTACTCGCATTTTTAGCCTGTGTTATTTATGTATATGAATATATGTGTCATAGCTAAAAGATAAGGCTAGCGCAGTATTATTTATTTCTACTGCTTACACTGTACATAATATATCTCGCATACTGTCTTTTGATTATAACAGCTCATATCTCTTACACGAGAAACAAGACTGTTCAATAAATCCTTTTATTGAAACGGCCGTCTATTCTTTCTGTGTAAACTCTGAAGAAACTAAGCATGCACGATTACTGAGTGAAACTGTTATTTATTGTTTTCACGATTCTGAGAGTGTTCCGATTCTAAAGGGAAATGGTGGGCTTGCAGCACTGGTTGTGCCACCCACAGAAGCAGCCTGTAAACATGTGTCTAAGGTCTGCCAATGCAGAGCATGCGTGCAGTCTGGTACTGTCATGCTGACTGGGCAAGTGCACCCACTTCCCTTTTCTTCACATCAGACACCCCTATGGTAGGCCCAAGGGCAGGGTGCATTGTAAGGATAAGGTAGGACATGCCCTGGTGTGTGTGGCATGTTCTAATAGTGAATTACAGCCATTTTCGTTTTTCACTATTGCAAGGCTAACTGTTCTCCATAGGCCAGAATGGGCAGTTTGGTTATTACATTGTATAATCCTAACTGACTCAGGGAACATGGTAGAAATTCGAATTTAGTATGCCTGAACTCAGGATGATAAAATACAATACTTTAGTAAAGTTGGTTTTAACATTCTGTGTTTGAAAATGCCACTTTTAGAAAGTAGGCATTTTCTTGTCTAACCATTCAAACCTGCCTCTGCTAGGCTGTGTGTATTCCTTTGTCTGGAGTTTGAGTGTCAGGGCTGGGGAATTCCAGGAGACAGGGTTAGGTGCTCCAGTGGTGAATAGAGAGATCTGCATCTAGATGGGTGGAAGGAGTTGCACCTGGGACCTGAATAGGGCTGTGCCTGCCTTCCACAATGCTGGCTCCACCCCCTGGGGAGCGGCTGATGCCTCTGCCCTGCACAGTGAATGAAGAGAAGGAATCCTGTCAACAAAGTGCTCCAGGGCTGTACTTGCCTTCCACAATGCTGGCTCCACCTCCTGTGGGGCGTCTAATGTTTCTGCCCAGCACTGTGAAAGGAAAGGAGAAGTCTGGTAAACAGAGTGCTCAGGAACTGGTTTGGACTGGGCAAAGGCCCCTCTGCCTTCAGAGGACAAAGGATTTCTGGGTATAAATATTGGGACCCTGATCCCAAGAAATTAGATCACTTTGGGAAAACAAGAAGAACCTCTGCTGAGGTAGGAACCAGAAGAAACTAAGGAGGAAACTATCCCTGAAACTGGGGGATTGGCCTGCAGTGGTTGCATTACTGCCAAAGAGAGGAGAAAGGAACTTTTGTGTGTACTTTTGCCCAACTTGTGAAGGATCTCCAAGGGCTTGGAATAGAGCTTGCCTCCTGCTGAAGTCTCAGGAACAACAGACTTCACCCCCCAGCTCCCCAGAGTTCTTTGGAAGTGCCTGCTGCTGTTGTTGGGCCTTCTGAGGGACTGCGTGTCGCAAAGAGCTGGAAGCGCGACTCAAGAAGGAGAACCGTGCCGCCGTCGGAGCTGTTGTCGTCGCATCGCGTAAAGTGTGTCGCCGCTGCAGCATCGCATCGAGCGGAAGCATCTCGCATCATCCAGGAAGTGTCTCGCCACGCCGAAGAAGCGTGTCGCCATCGCAGCCATCGTAGCTGACGCATTGCACCGCATCAAGAGAAGAGTCTTGCATCGAGGAAGAAGCGTGTCGCCATCGTAGTTGTCGCATTGCACCGCATCAAGAAAAGCGCCTCGCATCCACGGAGAAGCATGCCGCTGTCAGAGCTGCTGTCGTCGCATCGCGTAAAGGGGTGTCGCCGCTGCAACATCGCATCGAGCGGAAGCGTCCCGCAAACGTCGGAGAAGAGTGCCGCTGCCAAAGCCGCTGTCGTTGCTTCGTGTAAACGGTGTCGCCGCTGCAGCTGACGCATTGAGTCGAGTCTTCTCGCAACATCAGAGAAGCGTGCCGCATCTGGAAGATCTTCACGTCTTTATTTCTTTGCACCAAAAACTTCATCGCATCAACATCATTGCAACACTTTCGTTGCCCTGCGTGTCGCATTTAAAAGGTACATTGACTTAAAGTGTCGCATGTAAGAAATTAAGAGAACTAAGCAGAATTCTACTCTCTAAAGTAACAGTATTGTGTATATTTGTCGTTTAATGGTCTTGTGGTAAATCAATATAAAGAATACTTATTTTTGATATAAAACCTGTGTGGTGTCCATTTGTAGTGTTGTCACTTGGTTACTGTATGTGTTCACAAATGCTTTACACACTGCCTCTGAGATAAGTCTGTCTGCTCGTGCCAAGCTACCAAGGGGGTGAGCAGGGATTATTTTAGGAGTGTACCCCCTCACCCTGACTAGAGGAGAGGCTCCCTATTTGTCACAAGTGCATACCTGTGCCAACTAGAGACCCCCAAGTCTAACAGGGAAATACATCAGGCTCCCCCATGGAGGCATGCCATTTGAAGGTCTGGAAAATGGGAAGGGAGGCCATTGTTCCCCACCTCACTTCAGTACTTAATGTAGCTATTTCAGTGGGACAGTACCCCATCCCTTGGAAGACAGCGATGGTCAAGCCTCTTTTAAAAAAGCCCTCGCTGGATCCAGTTGAATTAAACAACTACCGCCCTATTTCCTTGTTATCAGTTCCAGCCAAAATTCTGGCGAAACATCTGAATTTTCATCTCAGTTCGTTTTTGGGGAGCACCAACTGCTTGATGGTTCACAGCATGGTTCTAGAAGTGATCACAGCACGGAAACCGAACTAACCTCATTAATCAATAATATCTGTGTTCAGGTTGATGCACTACGCTGTTGATTCTTCTTGACCTTACCGCAGCCTTTGATACTCTATCTCCCATGAGACTGGTGGAACGGCTCAGGGAGATAGGGGTTGGGGGCACGGCCCTCATGCTACTTACCTCCTTCCTTAGTGATCAAGCACAAATTGTGAAAATGGGTCCATTTTATTCGGCTCCCAACAGTCTGTTAGGTGGAGTCTTGCAGGGATCTTGGTTGAGCTCGACCCTCTTCAACATTTATGTTGCCCCACTGGCCAGGGTTGTCAGATCCTTTGGATTGGAGGTGTTGTCCTATGCCGACGACATGCAAATCATGGTGTCTATTACCCACAGCATCAGGGAATCTGCCACTAACTTCAAAGACTGTATGCAGGCAGTCTCCTCATGGATGGTTGAGAACTAGCTTAAACTGAACAGGGTCAAAACAGAGCTCTTGATCTTTGGGAACCAAATGAATGTTTGATCCAATGATTGTTGGCCAGACACGCTTGGTTCTTGTCCCTGTCCGGTATCACATGGAAAGAACCTAGGGGTCATAGAGGACAATTCTCTCTCTCTGAGTCTTCAGATTAATAGAATGGTGTCCACCTGCTTTGGGATTATTAGGATTCTTGGAAAGAATTCTCATTTTCTTTCCTTCGCCTCCCTAAAGCAGGCAGTTATTGCCTTAGTGTTGTCCAGACTAGACTATTGTAATGCCCTTTATTTGGGCATTAATAAAGGCAGTGGGGCTCATTTATGAGCCCCTGCGTCACTTTTGCGCCACTGGTGCATCACTTTTTGTGACGCACCAGTGGCGTAAAACATGCGCCATGTTGCGCCATATTTACGAAGTGACGCATCTAGGTAGATGCGTCACTTCGTAAACCCCTGCGCTACATTATACCTGCAGCGGTTATAATGTATGCAGGGTGGGCGTACCCCCGCAAGAAAGGGTCGTAGGAGTGGCGCAGCGAAATCTATGAGATTTTGCTGCGCCACTTCTTGGACGCCAGTGCGTCAAAACCTTACGCCTGCCTCATGGCAGGTGTAAAGGTGACGCAGGCCCTTTCACATGGGGCTTGCCCCATGTGAAAGGAACATTGCTGGAGTTGCGTCAGGCTTCTGACACAACTCCAGCAATGCGCCACTTTTTGCGCCGACAGATACGTCAGTTATACTGCCGTATCTGTCCTTCCTTGCGACATGATGCGTCATATTATAAATATCACAATATGTCACAAGGAGGGCGCACTGAGAAGTGGCGCATCGCTGCTTTCACGCAGCGATGCTTCACTTCTCATAAATGAGGCCCCTTGTGCGTCGTTTGCAGCTAGTGCAGAATGCAGCAGCCAGGCTGGTGATGGATCTTCCTAAATACCACTCAGAAGCGGTTTCTCTCATCAAGCTGCACTGGCTCCCTTCAAATCGAAGAATTTTGTTCAAGGCTCTTTGTCTTACTTATAAGGCTTTTTATGACATAGGCTCAGATGCTATGTTCCCTCTAAACAGCTTACATCAGCCAGTAAAAATCTGCTGGTAGTGCCTAGGTTTAAGAGAGTTACATGGGGAGGCAGAGCCTTCTCAATCGCTGCTGCTAGGCTCTGGAATTCCCTCACTGCTGACATTTCTGGACAAGTGTCTGACTCTCTGTTCCGTGAGGCCCTGAAGACCTGGCTTTTTACAGGTTCTCCAGTCTGGGCCCTACTTTTATCCCTGTCCAACAGCCCCTCCCGCAGCACCTGGACGCTTCCGGGCAAAGTTTGCGCTTTAGGAAACTAATATTCATTCATTCATGTCTCTCCTACCTTAACTTTTTGCCTCTAACTCAGTGATCCTCTACCTCACCACTGCTCCTCTCCTCTTTATCTAATATCTCCCCATCCTCATATTTCCAGTCCTACCCCTCCTTTCTCTGCTCCACTTTGCTCTCTCTTGCTCTCTCTCTGTCTCTCTCTCTCTCTTTCTCTCTCTCACTACCTAAGCTGTCAATTTACCTCACTGTTAGCTTACTCCCTCACCTCTTCTACCCCTTTTTCTCGTTCTACTCTACCTCAGTTCCCTTTCCTTCACCTTTCTAAATATCTTACTCTTTTCTAGCTACCTCTGTTTTTATAGCTGTATCCCTTTTTTCTCTATCACTCTATCTCTGCGCCTTTTTCTCTCTCAACTCCTCTCTCGCTTTCTCTGTTTCACTCACTCTCTCTCACACACACAACACATATCTATCTCTGGTCCTCCTTCTCTATTTCAACTCACACCTCCTGCCTCCATTCTCTCTATAAACCTTTTCGCCAGCTCTTCCTCTCACAACTCTCTACCCCTGTATAAACCTCACCTCTCTTTTTTTATTTCAGGTGTGACTCTCATCTTCATTTTGTGCTCTGCTCCAAATTTCTCTTTCTACACTTCATCCATCTCTACCTTTCTCTCTTCCCCAATACTCTCTTTAACTGATCTTCTCTCTGTACCCTCCACCCCTCTCTACCTTTCGCTCTTCCCCAATACTCTCTTTAACTGATCTGTTTTTTTCTACACATATTCTAATTCTGCTCTCTCTGTACCGTGCACCTCTTTGTTTTTCCTCCAGTCTCTCTGTTTTCCTCTACCTCTTGATGCATTTTCTCTGTCTAATTCATTTCTTTTTTCCCACTTTCTCTAGCTCACTTCGTGGAGTACTGTAATCCACTGCCTCACTCTACATTTCCTTCTCCCTATCTTAATATCTCTCTGCCTTTCTGCTGATTTCTAAAACCTTTGCCATTCTCTTTTTCTACCTACATCTTTCTCTTTCTACCTCTATGGTGACCTCACCTTTCTCAGTTTACTTTATTTTTTCCCTACCTCACATATATTTTTACATGATCTCTGTCTCTACCCCCTTCTGCCTCTACTTCATATCTCTCGATATGTTGTTCTCTTTATGGTTGTTTCCATGTACTATATCATGCCCCCATACTATTCCTCTTATTGAGTAGGTTCACAGGAAACTATCTAGCCAGAGAACTGCATACATTAAAAGATGAGAAACGGGACAAGGCAAGGAGAGAGACAGTAGAATAACTTTATGAGATTTAAAAAAAGGAATGGTGAAAATCCTCTGAGTAGCGCTTAGATTTTCAATGTTGCAGCAAGAACGCCTGTAGTGAGCGACAACAGGAGGAAGGTCCTTCTCCTACCTGGCCGCCAAGACCTGGAACTCCCTCCCGACCGACCTGCGCCTGACCCAAGACCACCTCTCCTTCAGGAAGAAGCTCAAGACCTGGCTGTTCGAGCAGTAACGGCACCCCCCCCTAAGCGCCTTGAGACCCTACGGGTATGTAGTGCGCTCTATAAATGTCTTTGATTGATTGATTGATAGTGATGGGGGGTAATTTTGTCAATACAATTATATGGACACTAGAGCAACAATTCCATGTGCTATATGCTTAAGTCTTATCTGAATAAATTGAAATCCAAGCGTAAAAAGAAATGTCTCAATCAATGCTTGTTCATGCCTTCTTTTGGCCCTATTTGATTGACAGACAATGGGCAGCTTAACATATCAGCTGTTTTTGTGCCCCCATTCTCTTAACATCAAATTCAAAGTTTTTCCAAACGGGGGGCCCAAATTATATCTTGGCCGAAGCCCCACAAATCTCTAAGATGTCACTACTTTATCTGTGAACGTAAGCAATCCATAATCCTCACTTACACAAGTTCCAGGAACACCCGGTGAAGCATTTATTTTAAGTGGATCTTTCCAAGTCATCGAGTAATGATATTTGCTAAACTTATAGATCAGGCTATATGAGTTGCTAACAAGCTTGGTGTAGCCAGGTAACTAACCCTCATTTTACCAACCTTAGAAGGATAAGGGACTGGGTAGACCCACTAGGATTTGAACCTGTGTCCATCAAGTGGCACACCTCTTTCAGGAGTGTATTATTTTGTCTACTCTGCTACCGCAGCTCACTTCCAGATACCTCTTCCTGGTTCACCCTGAGTTGTTTATGGTTTAGCTGCTAGCATCCATCCGACCTCCTCTCACCCTTGTGTGTACCACATACATGTTTTCAGAACCCTGTTTAGAGGGCCATGGGCAAGCAGGAGCTGCAGGGCCCAACAATGAGTTTTGGAGCCTTTTACTCATTACTTCCTTTGGCCCGACCTGCTATGGATCCTGAGCAACTAGTGCAAGTACCCCTTCAGCACCTGAATAATGATAGCGTGGATCAAGCAGCCCAAGGGTTCTTGGAGGGGAGGTAGACACAGGCAGTGAACACAAGCTCACAACTCAAAATAAAATCAGTAGCAGCAATAAACAGTTGGCCAGTCAAATACTTTCTTTTATGACCAAAATAGTATTTATATAGAACACAAAGTGAAATACAGCATACACAACAATATGCACAGCCACCTGAGATCAGGGCTCCACTGTTTAATGGCAGTACCCTAAGTTCCATTTTCCTAGTGGCAATTTTTATTCCCCCTTGATAATAGGTAACATTCAGGTCAGGCCCCACTAGCAGTCTGAGTCTCAGGAGTACCACTCCGACTCCATTAGACAAGTCAAAATTGTTCCAGTGCCAAAGCGCTATTTGGCTGACAAGTTCCACAGTGGCATTAAGGGTCTGTAGCTAAGTCTTACCCACACCAGCAGGGATTGTCTGACCGGATTCTCTGAGAGCGTCTCTCTCATGGGTGAGACAACTGCAGGGGCTGCCTCTGGTGAGTTTCACACACATAGCTCTGTAAGGGCCACGGCAGGTGTCCTCAGTGTTTCTCTGATGTAAATGTACGTTTACTTTGGTCTTCCCCTCAAGGGGGGGGATTGTCAGTGGTTCCTGCTTCCAATCCTCAGAGCTTGGGCCCGCACAGGTCACCATAGCAGCCTCTTCTCATGATAATGACATCCCCAAGGTTGTGCTTCTTGTATTCCTCTGATGGCCCCCCTCTGGCATTTGGGGTCACCACACCTGCTCTTCACTCGGGTGACAGCCCTATTGGCACAGCACCAGGCTCCTCTTCACAGCGGCCCCTCAGGCATATGGGGTCACTGACTCATACCACAAAGAGGTGAGTGCCCATTCAGCACAGCAATCTTCACGGTGGCCCCCCTCTGCCATACAGATTGCTGACTCACACCTGTACACAGGCAGTGACCTGATCAGTTCAGCAGAGTTCACAGCTCACTTCCCAAGGGCCCTCCTCTGGCATGCGGGGGCCACCAACTTAACTCCGCTCACAGGCAATGTTCAAGTCAGTGCGGCAAAGTTCATGGCTCACTTCTCACGCCCGTTAATTTCATTGCCTGCCTGCCTGCTGTGACCACCGCATACCATGCCTAAGAGAGGGGAGAAGGAGTCCAACTCCCGGCACCACCGAGCAGCGCACACGCCGCCTGGAAAAAATCCTCCTTTGTACCCTGTGGGAGAGTTGGTACGTTGCCCAAAACCACTACATAGGGGGTAGATTCTGGTGGCAAATGGATAACTGGTAGGCGCTGCAGCTGGGCCTCACTTCCCCCCGGGGTCCGACTACCTGTAGGTTGATTTCCTGCCCGAGTCTGTATGGGCAATCTATCCCTACTATCGCTTGGGCCTTGGCCTACACCTTGTATAGATACTGCCTGGTTCATAGTTACTTGCCCCCCCCCGTGACCGAGGCTGTGGCTGTGACTGTCCCCTGCGGATATTAGGTTTGCCTGTGTAAGGGGATCCATTGGAATACCCTGTCCTGGTTGGACCCTTGTTCCTCCCGTTGGTAAAGGTGAGACACTGTGTTTAAGGGCTGATAAGCTATTTTCTATTAATGTCAAACGATCAATTATCATGCCCAATTTCGAGTCCAGCAAGTTTGTCATCGCTACCTGGAAGGATTCCAATGCACCCGTCAGATCTGTCAGATCCGATATAGGTGATATTTGGGAGGATACCGAAGATTTTGGTAACAGGTTGGATTTTGATTTCTTAGCTTTGTCCCCTATTACCTGGGATTTCCTTTTTGTACCTACATCTGACCGTGGGCCCCCCTTCTCAGCCAGAAAAAGGTTCCCTTACCTAGTAGCGGGGATCGCCGGATTCGCTTGATTTAAAGGTGCTTCATTACCCCTCTTGTTGCATATTATAACAGCAGGAGAAAGGGGCAGGAGCTGGGGGTGGACTATTGGCTGGCTTGATACCCCGACACAGTCCTGCGTGGCCTCGTGATACCCAGTGTTGTTAGACACTCGCATCCGCTCCCTCCTATAGCTCACTTAAACCAGATGCCCACATGTTAACAACATTTTGTCCCTCCATCTCTGGAGCTGACCAACAGGTATTCCCTAGTGGCTATGATGGAGGAATGTGATTGACTCACTAGCCCCCCACTGACTGACCCAGTGATTCTGTCAAACCCAAAGGATTCCACAGTGCAAAATAAGGGGGGTTCCATGTGTAACTGACAATAATATAATATCTTGGAATATTGCAGGTCTGGCTAATAACTTTTCTGACCCTATCTGGACGCAATTTTTGAAACAATTTTTGTGATTTGTCTTCAGGAAACATGGTTAGTGGATTGCAGCTTATTTCTGGAGGGTTATAAGGCTTTTTTTGTTCCAGCCTCCCCTTCTAAGGCTGGTAGACCTAAGAGCGGTCTTGTTAACTATATCTCCCTGGTGGTAGATTGTCAGATACAGGTGCTGCCGTCGATAAGCCCAGGTCTACAGTCTTTGGTTCTAAGAAGGGGGCTAATAAACTGAGTCTCATAAACTTTTATAATTCTGTATTAAGTCCCCCAGGTGGATGTAACATCACATTGTTGGGCTCTTTTATAAGGCAACATGGCACTGCTGAAAAACAAAATCTCATGGTTCTGGGGGACTTTAACATACACCCATGCGGAGATCCTAGGACCACAAGCTCAGCTGACTTAGGCTGCCCACAGGTGAGGGGGGGATCCATTTTGAACATTCTTTTCAGGGGAAGTATTGAATTAACTCCTACACAAATTTGATTTAATATCCCTCATGTCATTAACTGACCCGTGTAGCAAAGCACCTGTCCCTTCCTTTAAAGGGAGAGGTAGTGGCACTTTCATAGATTTTAATTGAATCTCGTCCATTCTACAATCTTTATTTCGAGGTTTCATTATTCTGGAAAGTGCCTATAGTGACCACAATCCTCTCTGCGTCCAAATTTGCGGATCATTCTTGACAAACAAAAGAGGAGCTGACCATAAGGGGTCGACAAGACCAATAGATGGTAGAAGACAGCTAAGATGGACACAGATCTCTCCAGATGTTTTTTATAAATCAGTAAAAGAATCCTGTGTCAATGAACTAGTGCTGTGCACCGCTCCATATACAGCACCGGGGGAGGTTATCAGCGTTTTTAACATCATCTCCACTAAAGTAGGCGAACTCTTAAGTGTTCCGACCTGTAGAACAGCTATCCGGACCCCTAGATGAATTGATTCAACTTGCTCGCTGGCAGCAAGAAAGCTGCGAGAAGCCCTTGATGGGAACCGTAGAAATCAAACCCTGGTTAAAGCGTGCTGTAAAGAATATAAACTGACACTGGCAAAACGCAAGTCTGTCCTGAAGGAGGAGACATGGAGGGAGCTGACTGAGGCAAGTACCCTGAGGAACAGCTCTAGGCTTTGAAGCATCATTAATAGACCGTTTTTAGGTCTCGCCTACGCAGCGCGCATGCGCTGAATAGGAGAGACCTTTAGTCATCGGCGCAGCTTTGCGCCCAAAAACGTGCACGCGTTGCATTGCTTCCAATGGCAATGCGTGCACGTCTGGAGATTCACTTGCGGGAGTGAGCGGCTGGCACTATATGTTATCAACTATCGCTGCGCCAGCCGCTCACTCCCGCAAGTGAATGTCGCAGGCCCCCTCCTCTCTCCCTCTGCTGACGCGCGAGGTGCGCGCGCTTGTGCTTGTTTTTTAATGCAATGAAAACACCTAGCTGGTAATTGCTGATTTGGGTCTCTCTTTCTCTAATGAAAGGGCAGGTCCCATCACTGCCTGAGCAAGTCTCACAAGGGCGTCTTTGTGTATTTAAAAGGCCCCGGCTTCACTGTTGGACAAGACATCAGAGCGAGATACGAAGCTGAGTTTTGTGTCTGAGGGTGAGTACATTAATGAAGCATGTCTTTATTACTCATTAATATCTGGTATATCAGATATAATGATTCTAAGCATCGCCCAGACAGACAGACAGGCCACAGGCCTCTGCTAGAACCATGCCCTGCAGCGAGACAACACTTACAAGTGTCAAATTGTGAATCAGCAAAGATTGGACGTTTAAGTTTAATGTACAAATCGCAGGAGGAGGCGGAGAACTGGAGCAGAAATTCAGAGCATGGGAGTTCGTCCTATGATCATGATTGCCAAGGAATGAATCCATGCTTGACTCAGGCTGCAGAAAATAAAATATTTTGAGTGCTTATATGTTTCTCCTCGTATTGCTAAACGCTTAAAATCAGCATCTTGGAGATATGCTGTAGAGTAGACGAGGGGTCAAAGGTCATAATAATGCAGGAAAAGGATCTGTGCCAAGGGGGGCGATGGCTGGTTCTGCCTCCCCTTCGAACAGATCGGTTCGTGTCCAGCACTGACAGCCAGAGACGCTTGAATCAGCAATGTCCCTTGGAAGGTGTCATGCTCAGTTCACTCCACACTAGCAGGACCGAGGCTCTCCAAGTGAGGGGGTGCGCACAGTAACTCACCTCCAGATATTCCTCCAGCACTAAAATCGGTACTTTAGCAGAGCACAGCAAATGGTGCCATCATGTTCGGTATCCGACAGCTGAGCCGTCCTTGTGCTAAAAACATTCATAGGCAACTACAGTCTCTTGCCCCGTGGGGGAACAGGTGAAATGAAACCAGCAGGGCCAGACGGCTGCATTACTGAAGGATGGTCCAAGGGAAACGACTTCTAATTAGTGCCTGAAAGCTTTTTAAGGTGGGAAGATTTGCACCGTTCTCTTTTTCTGAAACTCGCAAAATTCTCGAACTTTCCCTATTTAAGGGGCATATTTACAAGCAGGCGTTAAAAAATTATCGCCGCTTTTGCGGCTGTTTTCGGCCGAAAAGCGGCGATAATTTTATCGCCTAATTAGCAAGGCCACGCTAACGCGTGAAACCTTGCTTTAGCGTGGGGATTCTTTACGCCCAGCTTTGCATCTCTAATGAGATGCAAAGTGGGCGTTCCTGACCTAACATGACAGGAGAAATGTCGCTAAGCGACATTTCTCCTATCATCAAGCCCCACGCTATGAAGCATAGCATCAGTAAAAGTAGCGATAACCCCTGTTATCGCTACTTTCCTTACGCCTGCTTCAGGACTGACTTAGCCATGATATCCTATGGAGGGTGGATATCATGGCTAAGTTTGTGAGTCCCTATCAGCAAGCTAACGCCACATTGAGTGAGATTATCACTGGGTTTCCAGCGATAATCTCACATTAGGCAGTTAGCGTGAGGATTTTTATCGCTGAGGAGATAAGCGTTGCTAATAGCACGCTATCTCAGTGATAAAAATCCACCTTACCCGGTGATAATTATCCTCACACTAAGAGCGCTGAGCGATAATTATCGCCGGGTGTTACTGATATGCCCCCAAGTTGCTTTGGCCCTTGTGAGGTCTTTCTGAGCATTAGAAAGTAATTTCATGTGCACAGTGCCAAATGCGTGCAAATGACCCTTTTCGGGTTCACCTTTCACACTTGGAATTGTTGCAAAGGTCACATGTTTCTCGTAAATGTGGACGACAACGAATAACTTCACGACTTTCTGAAGCGCTGCACTTTTTCCAGAAGTTTGTGATGGTTTTGAGGTAAAAAACGGAAACTTTGCATACTAGCTGTATATCCAGGGCTTTAAGTTGGCCGGGTCTCACCAGTGCTGAGCACCGACAATTTTTAGGTCTCGCCTGAGACAGCGCTTTAGCGCTGCTCTCGCGAGAGCTTTTGTTAAAGGGGAATCTGGAAGTGCAAACAAGTGCTTTTCAGGCCTCCAGCTACAGTGCATGTGCGCCGGGCGCACGCACCATTTGGCAGCCTGAAAAGCACTCACGGCCGCTTTGATATCGTCAGTGAGCCGCGCGGCCACTGAGGACATCAAAGCGGCCGTGAAAGTGCACACCATTTGCCACCCCCTCCCTTATCCCACTTCCTGCTTGTCTATGTCCTCCCTCTTCTACTGTGCTCTCCCGCCCTCATCGCGCTCTGTCAACCTCCCCCTTCCGCCCCCACCCTCTTGTGTCTCAAACAATTGGATGTGAAAAGAGGAGCATAGTCACATTGAAAGATTCCAGCTGATGTGTGCACTTCACATGGCAATGGCAAAGTGTGCCCCTCGCGCGCGCGCACACACACACACACATTCAATCCTCGCGACCCCTACTTCAGGCTTCTTGTTTTAAATGTATTTTCTTTTGAGGTTTTGAAGTCATTTACTCGGGAGGTAGGTGCACCCTTTCTATTAGTTATTCTGCTGCTGTTTTGGCGTAGGTTTCGGTCCGCAGTCATTTTCTTTGGTGTCTTGTTTACAAAAAGAGGAATTTATTGGGGATTTCGATACTTGCATTTTACCGCAGCGATATTCATTCAGCAACTGCCGAGACCGTGTAGTAAGTATACCGGTGTGGCCTGCAATTCTCTGCTTCTCGCGGACTTGTTGGTTCTACCAGTGAAACTAGATCACCCCTGCGGCGAGCCGATGTATTTAATGTCTGCAATGCAACTCGTGCTCATGTAAAGCGCTCTGATATCTTTGGGTCCAGTTCGCGCTATATAGAATTTGTTAAATGATGTTCCAAATGCATTCAATAGGTGTAACATAACCCACTATGTAAATAGACTTATTGGAGGTATTCCTTGGAAAAATTACGTCTCCATCTGTTAGGGTGCTATGCGATGGTATACATTTCTGCTACATTGATGGGCGTGGTACCAAGTCATGACTGACACATCCAGACAGTTTTGCCATTTTAGCCAGGATGACTGTACTGGTAGTTTCGAGACCTTACTTCTAATGGGAAGAGTGAAACTACAAGTCCTACCATGCACAGAGTTAGATGTTCCTTGAAATCTATGACTGCTTGAGGATGGCTACTCATGACATATGCAAAACGGCAACTCTTAGCGTGCTTCGAACTTCTATGACGTAAGCATTTCGATTCAACGAGCAGCAGAACGTAGGCAGGGTGTTCGTCCAGTTGTGAGTTTCTAAGATCAGGCTTAAGTAGGTCGAGGATAACCCAGTTCATCCGTTTTTAAACGACAAGCAAAGAACAAGTCCACCCAGTGGCCCAGGGACGTGTTCTGCAATGCTGATGAGAGCAGAGGCAAGCTCCGGCATTCTGGCCGAACTCCTTTGACCCTTGGCACTAACTGACTGGAAGCACTCTTACCTGCTTCAAAACCCGATCCCTCTGATGCTTCAGTTATGTAAGAAACACAAGGCTATGGTCCATCACAGTGCATCTCCGAGGAGTTAAAAGGAGTGACCAGGCTTTCACCAAGGAGTACACAAGTGTGTTCTGGGAGTGCTGCGCTCGTGAGGACACAGACGGACCAGGCAGGTGGGGAAGACTGATGCTTTTCAGGTAATTATTTACGTTTTGTCTATCAAGGGACGTATGCGCATGAAGCGGCTGTGAGCTACCAATAGCACTGTTAGGAGGTCAAACAATGAAAACTGAATTCTTATATGATGCGCTATGCTCAGAACGGACGCTGTATATACCTTAGAGTAAGGATCCGTTGTTTTTTGTCAGAAAGTATGTGAACAGTTTAGATAAAACTTGAAAAAACTTGGATACATCGTTCCCAATAGATTTCACCCACTTCAACCTGTGCTTAATAACATCAGGCATCATTATCAACAATCTATTCAGACCTTAAAGCCCCACCATTTTCCTCTATACACCTACCATCTTCAGCACACTAAGTAATATAATAGCCACTTAAAGCACTTTACAAAACTCCTCAACAAATAAGTAACATTCCATTGTCAGCAAGGAGACAATCTGCTACATTTCTTCATCCTAAGGTGTATCCAAATAAGTTTCACCAGGTATCACTTGCGTGATGGAGGCAAATCCCGTTTTCCTTCTTCGGCCTATTTAAGGTTTAAATTCTGTCTCCCTATATTCATTTTTGGGAGGGCGTTTTAACTGTGGAATAAGGTGTAGGCATTAGTCCGTGATTGAGCTGCACAGAAAAGGACATGGTACAATTCCTAGAAAAGTTTCTGTCCTATGCGCGCAGACAGTGCCGAGAATAGGGAGGTGTTTTTCATAAGGGTGCACTGACGTCACTGCCTCTGTGAGCCCTGTCCTCAGGGGTGGCAATGGCAATGCCAAGGACAAAAGCTGAACAGTGCCCTCAGCCATGAGCACTATTTACTCCCTGCAGTTACTACTGCGACAGGGGGCATTAAACGTTTAGTTTTATAAAACAAATAATTTCAGCAGTGAAAGACTCTCGTCCAAATACATAAATGAACAAGCATTTGCAATGCAATAGGTCTCGCATTTACACGAGTTTGAGCTATTGACATTGTAAATGACAATGCCTTTTATTTTTGTTTTCGTTTTTAAAACATAAATAAAAGGCATTGTCATTTACAATGCCAATAGCTAAAACTTGTGTAAATGCGAGACCCATTGCATTGCAAATGCTTGTTTAAAGGGGGCCTCGAAACGGGTCTCTATCGGGCTCGGTTTTGTGCCCTGGCACACGTTGACTGCAGTGACCGATGTGCGCTGCTCACACTGCTCACTTCTCACTAGTGGAGAAGTTATGGCAATGACGCAGGCGTGCAACACCCATTGGACTCAAAGAGCTTCAGCCCCCACCCCCCGTCGTGTGTGGCAGCCCGGGATGAGACAGCTTCCCGGGCACACTGACAGCCGCACCCGAGCACTTCACAGGTCTTTAAAAGAGCATTTGCATGTTAATGAGGCCTTCCTGTTGTTTCACCCCTTCTAAGGGCCCCAGCAGCTCCACTCTGCCTGTTGCTTAAAGATTCAGGCCCCCACACCCATATCAGCTCCACTCTGCCTACTGCTTAAAGATTCAGCCCCCCCCCCGAAATAGTTTATTAGCCCCCCCCCCCCGAAATTTGGCTCTAGTTGCGCCTCTGCAATTACGTCATGCCATGTGAGCGGTTTCAGGGGAAGGGAAATCCTTTAAAGAGAGTCATTTTCTCTCTGGATTTCCCTTTTCTTTTTGAAACTCAGGAGCTGCAACATTGTCGTGGTGTCACCAGGGTTTTAAGTGGAAGCTTTTTTAATATTATTTACAAGCCATAGTTGCTGCTTATTTATCGTATGCAACTAACAACCATTGACAAAGCCAATAGTCCTGACATGTTGTAGGTATGATATTACTTGTTGTATCATATATCTGGATGCAATAACACAAACAGCAAAATACAAGTCGGGCGGCTTATGTGTTTTTAAGCCACACCCTTAATTACATTGGTCACGCCCGTTTGAGAGACCCTCTTCAAACCCCCAAGTTTATTAAAGCCCCGTGTATATGTCTGTGCCTCAGAACCCTTATATGTCAGCTTATAGACTGGCATTGTCAGGGTCTCGTAAAAACAGGAGATTTGCTAATATTCAGACCAGGTTACATGTCCTTTGCAAGGATGCAAAGTACTTTGCACCATCATTGCTGCTCGTGCATCGAGTCAAAAAAATAAACATTCTTTCAACAAAGGAAAATGGTGGAATAGTTTGTTAAAAAAAGTGCGTACAATCTTATAGCCTACATCTGTTGCACACATCTAAGATACAAACTTCGACCCCAAAAATATGTCCGAAAAATCAGTCAAACGGCCTTTGCTTTACACTTACTTCACTGTTTTTGCAATGGAGCAAAACGATTTTGAAGCAAACTTAGTTTTACTTTTCAAGGTGGATGGACTGCATTTGCCACATTGCATAGGATGTAACCTGAAAACATTTAGTTTTCTCCGGGCTTTAAGTGGGATGAAAGATGCGAGTGAGGGGAGTCTAGAAGGGATGTGGCCTATGCAATGAAGGGCGGGGCTTAAACACATGAACTACATTTCTGTGATTTTCTTGTGTGCCACACAACTGATATGTTGGTGCCTCTTTGTTAGGGTGACCAGAACTTTAAAGCCAAAAACTGGGACATTTCACAAAAATAGGAGGACTACAACTTTACTTCAAGCCAGTGCACAGAATGACAGCGCTCCTCAGCAGAGAATTACAGAACAGGCAGTAAGAACATACATAAAATGCAAATTTTAAACCCAGTAGCTTGCCTGTTACTTAAACTGCTTTCTTGAAACAACTGCTAACCATCCCTGCTTTGTAAAACATAAACAAGCATTGGCATAGCCAACAGGTCTCGCCTTTGGGACCTTATAAGTGTTTAGCCATGCAACAGTTGATGTTGTTGCACCAAGGATATTGTGCTGGATAACTAAACACTTATAAGGTCCCAAAGGCGAAACCTATTGGCTATGCCAATGCTTGTTAGAGTATGACGAAGGCAGCAAATCGGGTACACATATCACCGAGGAGGAATGGGTCCTCTACTTTAAAACCATGTTTGATAGCCCGCGTCAGCAAACATGTTAGCCAGGTCAAGAGGTAGATGCCCCCATATTGACCTTTGGACAGGGGGAGGTTGAGGTGGGCATTGCTGGGTTAACAAGTAATAAAGCGCCGGGACCTGATGGCATCCTCCCGGATCTTTTTAAATCTGATCCATCTTTTTGGGCACCGGTCCTTGTGGCCGTAATTAATGCAGAAGCCAGGAAAGGATGCCCTGAGTCCTGGGCCACCTCGACTATAGTGCCCGTTTTTAAAAAGGGTGATCGTGACAGCACACACTGCTACAGGCCGATTTTGCTGTTGGACTCGGTGGTCAAGGTGGTGGGCCTCATGTTACTTGACAGACTGACCAATTGGGCAGAGGAACATGATATACTTTCGGACGTCCAGTTTGGGTTCCGACCAGGTTGGTCAACCGTGGCCCAATGCCTTAACCTAACCATGATACTCAATAAATATATGGTTGCACGTTCCGGTACCATTTACTTCATGGACTTGTCCTCTGCGTTTGACCGCGTGAACAGGGCAAAATTGTGGCAATCCATGAAGGACATTGGGGTTGACAGTAACATCATCCACTTTTTAGAGGACCTTCATAGGGCAACCAAGGCCAACGTCAGATTTTCGCAGGACCTTTGCGTGTCACAGAATTTTGATATAAAGAGGGGTGTACGCCAAGGATGTATCCTGGCCCCATTCCTGTTTAATCTCTATATCAATGAATTAGCTAAAGCTCTATTTTCTATCGGGGTAGACTACCCGTATGCAGGGCGATAGGCCCCCCCTAGTTTTACTTTATGCGGATGACGCAGTTCTTATATCAAGGACTGCTAGGGGGCTTCAAACCCTGCTTGACGCTTTTTCCGACTTTATGTCGGCACAAGATTTATCCATCAACAACTCTAAATCTTACGTCATCCAGGTGGGGACACACCCAAAAAAAGGTTTCCAATTTAGGGTAGGGCACGCCAAGGTACCCCACACAGATGTCTTTTCATATCTGGGGGTCATACTGGATGATCAAATATAATGGGGGCCCCTAAAACAAAGAAAAAAGGGGGATTTGGTGCGGGTGAACGCAGCCATTTTTAACTTTGCCCCTAAATTAGGAAACAGACCTATTGCCGCCCTGTTGAAAATATATCAAGCCAAGAGTGTAGCTTTAGCCTCCTCCGGAAGTGAAATTTGGGGGCATGTCTCCACAGACGTTTTACAGGTGGTTGAGAATACCTTTCTGAAGCGCCTGCTTGGTGTTCCCCATGGTTCGTCTAACCTGGTGGTACAAGAGGAATTGGGGTGCCCTACTTAAGTGATACCCTGGCACTTCGCCCCCTCATGTTCTGGCTAAATAGTTGGTTGAACAAGGGATTAACGCTGAGCCAGCTTTTTTTAAAAGAGTGTATGACCCTCGACAGTGCTCTCAGCATACCTTGGCTCAGATACATTAAGAGCAGTTTTGAGAAGCTAAGACGAGCCGATCTATATACCAATCCTGAATTAATAACTAAAAAGGATGTGGGGATAACAAGGGTATCCTTCAACAATTTAAGGAAATTAGAAAGGGAAGAGCTGGAATTGCGGAAACCTAGTGTCTGCACATTTTTAATGCTAAAGACAACTCCACTAGCTGAGCCTTATCTTCTGGGGCTTTTATCTGATTATGAGCGGTTTTTCTTGACCGGGTTTCGCCTTGATCTTTTTCACCTCCTGCTTGCCATATCCAGAGGATGCAGGAGAGGACAGTTGTTAGCACCCTGGGGCTGCGACGGAGAGTCTCCACAGGATCTGCTACACTTCATGTTTTTTTGTAAATTTTATGAGGTTCCCCGGAAGCATTTTTTAGTCCCAATTTTAAAGAAGATGAATTTTAAGCAGGCTCGTCCAGCTCTCCTGTACCTCCAACTGCTGAAGGATGAATGTATCTTCTTTGCTGTTGGCTACCTGAAATCTGCGGTGAAATCTAGGGCTTGTCTTGACTAACAGCTTATAAGGACCAGGATTTTAGATCATTTTTATGACACATATGTTTTGTGGGAGGGGATAATTTCATCTGAGAGTGTTGATCAAAGGGGGAGATTACCTGTACTTGAATTTTGCTTTTTATTGTTTTCGATTGCTATGGGATGTTGTGCAATATATTTTAACTATGATTAACTAGGTTTGTTATTGTCAAACCTTCACTCACCTGAAGTCCAGGGTTGGGTGTTGTCTTGGGAGACGTGAAGATTTTTCTCAGCTGCCCCCAAGCGTTCACTTCCACCAAACCGAAGTAAATAGCGGCCTGCTGAATGCGAACACTTAAGGGAAGGGGGAAGTTGGACAAAATAACAAAAGAGAGAGAGAGAGAGATTCTTCACTCTTCAACTGCGTTGCAAATATTCAGACACCTCTGGTCTTGTTTCTCTCTAGTAACAAAACACAAAATAAACCATTATAAGCATCGATTTCTAATAAAACTAATTACCTTTTTCTTTCTATTTAGCATCACTACTAACATTCATACCTCTTGGTTCTGGTCTTACATCTGCCAGAACATCGCAGAGTAAAAGCACGGAATTGTAGTTTGCAATTTTAAACTGCTTTCTGCAATGGAAGCAAACACTGTTGAATAATGCTCTAAAAAATCGTGACACATCTATATATATACATTAGCCCTTTCGATACAAACTTACATATTGCAAAGTGAGTCTATTGTTTAGTAAATGTCTTTTTCCTTGTGCTTAAAAGTTCTCTTGTTTCTCTTTCAGGCTTACAAGTTCTTACCAAAAGAAAAACTGAAGTAGGCTTTAAAAGGTGAGTATTGCTCTTTCTTGTCCGCTTTTTTTACAGAAACAATAATTAACTTACTTGCTTCTTCGTTCGTGTGTTTGCGTGCAAAACACTAACTCACTGTGTTCTTCTTTCCAGATTGAGTCCTAAAGGAACGGGATACGCGATGTGGAACGAAAGAATTGGAGTCCTGTTGCTGCCGATCCGATGGGGAAGACGAATGAGTGAGGACCGGAAACCCGATCCTTGAATCAGGAAAAAGGAAGACGCTGGATTGCCGAAGGTCCGGAGGAAGACGCAGACTCCAGGTAAGCAGGGAAAGACCGACGAGCGCAAGCAACGCCTTGCTCTTGCTTCGGGTTTAAATAGTCTGGGTAACGGGGTGGGGTTGTTGGAACACGCACCGGGGAATACACGTGCGGTAACGGAATTTTAGCTCAGCGAGCCTCCAGTGTTTTCTAACCACGTGTTAACTGTTTATGTCACCGTGACTCTTGGGCGTAGTCCTGCAAACAAAGTCTTATGCCACAAAAACGTGCAGGAGCTTGAACACGAGGTATAAACATAATATTAACAAACATGTGCTCATGATTACAAACAGCTATTTCCAGAAAGGGCGATCCTATTCAATAATAATCATTGACATCACAAATAGCACTCATGTTCATGATAAATAACAATAAAGATACAAATCAGAAAGCTGACCAAACACATGAGTACATTAAACAGACACATGAGTTTTAGCATGTTTTTGATTCTGAAGGCAGACCCTAACAGTTATTTAATGGAATCATGTCATTTTATGTAATTCAGATGTATTATTAACTTATATGGTGTTATATCTTTGAAACCGAATAAAGTTTACTTGACCTTTTCACAGCGGCCCTTTTCTGACATCCGGGGGTTGATGGCTTTAACCTGAACAGGGCCAATGACCTTATTGGTGCAGCAGCTGTCCCCCTCACACCTCGCTACAGGGATCCACTCGCCAGGATCCCCCACGGGGCCTCGCTCCCTTCTGCTCTCCTCTTCCTCATGGAGATCACTGGCCTTGGCAAGCAGGCAGACAGTGGTGCTTCGGGCTCCAGGAGCGGGTGGTCTTGGATGTCCCAAGGTTTTGTCCCCTCACCCAACTGGGAGAATAGTGGCCTTAGTTACAGGTAGAAGTGTTGAAGAGTTTCCCCTCCCCACAAAGCACTCTGGCAGCTTGACAGTTGACAAGTTTGGGGGCCTCAATCTCCCCTTCTTATTGTCCCTTTTCAGACATCAAATGTAATTCATGGTCTGAGTCTTTGAAGTTTGTGTTGGGAGCCTTCTCTTGTGTCCTGCCCTTTGTCCAGAAATAAGTTTGTCACAGTAGGAGCGACTCCAAAACTGAGAGCCATGGTAGTGACTACAGATTTACACTTAGATGTCAGGCACTGTGATATATATATCAAAAGGTTACGCCCTTATTAGCCTCATCTCCTTCCTGAGATGTGCCAAGGCCCCTTTTCAGTGACCTCTGTCTGATTCAAAGAACACTCTATGAATTGTTCCTGTGCATGTCCCACCCAGCACACAGGAATGCAGCAATCCACAAATCTGTCTGGGGGATTCCTATGCTCCTCTAGTCTACCCTAGGTCTCCAAAATCGAAGCTTAGAATTTTTCATGTACTTTACCATTCACAGGCATGCATACACCCAGCGCCTGCATACAAAATTCACACACTGCACAGCACTACATATTAACTTGATGTAAGCCAAGACTGCACACAGCAGCAGAACCTATATGAGTGAGCCTGTAGGTCTCACTCCCGTGACACAGGTAAAAAGGCCTGTTCACTTCCACTGATCACTACATGATTTACTACCACCACCATGCAGGTGCTGCTTAACTCCTGGCAGCACTATGCTGGTGACCTTTGGAGGTCCCTCCCAGTCCAAAAAGACTACAATCTGTGAGCCAGGGCAATGTGATGGCACGCATGATCTATGTTCACCGATGACAAAAAATCAGAAGCAGGGATCCAGACATTGTTGCAGTTGAGCCACTCAGGGCACGGGTACACGTCCGTCCCAGCACGTGAACTTTGTCGCTATTCACTGCCGGCTTTACTCTTGCAAATGCTTGCTTTCTCCTTGTATGCGGCATCACCAAGAACAAACTCTTACTCAGCATATCTCCGTTTGTTCCCGTCCTCTTTCCTGCACCCCCTTTCTCACTGCTCCTCTAATAGCCAACAACATTTTCAAAGACTGATGTATACAAACAGTGTTAGTTTCATAACCCTCAGTCAATGTATTTCATTGCGTGAGGGCATTCATCCAGGGGTTAAAATCAGAATATCAGGCCATTTGACAACTCACTAGGTTTTACAAAAGGTTGTGGGCAAAATGCCTGGGGTACTCAATTTCGAATGGGCAAATTGCATATGTGCAATTAGTGCATGGGAAAATACCACCCAGCTTGGAATTCTGTTTCAGGTGAAAATGGAGGTTTGCACCCAAAATCCACCTTACCCAGGTGCAGCGTTGCACAGTTTAATAAATGTCCTTTCTTGATTTGATGACAGCTCCACTGTTCAACTCTCAATCTCTTGCTCCTCTTCCTCAGACGTGTGTTTCTGGGCCTCCCCTTTGATGAAACTCCTACAGGACCACTGTACTTTCTGTATCTCATACTGGATCCTCTACACGTTTCTATACACCCTTCCCCTGGACACAGTAGTTATTGTCTGTTCTTTAGCCAGCATCCCCCACAAACTGCTAGCTCTGTATCTCTATTATAGTTAGAAACTCTTGCCTCCTAATCCTATGAATCCCTATGAATCTCTACCCCAGATGATCGGACTACTGATGAAAACCAGGTTCTCTTTAGCAGATCATTTTGAGCCGTTCCTGATTGGCTGAAAATCTGTGAGAAGTTGATTTGCAGAAATATTTCCAGGTGTCTGCAGGGAAAAGAGGGAAATCATCTGAAACGAAAGTGTAACATTTCTAGACAACTGCCATTAGAAATTAGAAAAGTAAATCAAACTGCTGAAGTATTCATTGTTGACATTCCTGAACGTTTGTAAAACAAATTCATTCAACAGTGTACAGTTTTTTCACTCCTTCTTCACATTGTTGTTATTCTAAAATGTGTCACTCCTGACACAAAGGTCACTGTCCCCATCCTGCACACATTTATCAGCAACCTTTCTCTGTCTGCATCTGCAACCTCAAATACCTTTCCTGAGGCCGCTCTTTGCATGTTTTACAACGTAATATAGTAGACGTTAGTTGCATTCAGTTAAAGGAGACAGGGCCCACTGATACAAATAATTTTTCCATCATAAACCACTGATTTAGCTAAATACAGAGGAGCACATTTACTTACATTTCATGCATCACATCAAGACAACTTGCTGTGCTGATTTGCGTGAAATAGAGACAGCAGAATGTGGCCATATTTACAAGGAAATGGCGCATTCCTGCTATCTCCTAGCACTGGTGCACTGTGTGCTGCCTAGCGCCAATGCTGGTACCCTTGTGCCAGGCTGCAACGGTGCTTGTGCTATGGGCAGGACTGTGTTTGTGACCTTCCTGCACAAAAACAATCCTTAGAGGCATATTCCTTTTTCTATGTGTGCTGCAGAATGCACATAGAAAGAGGAAGTAACTAGGAGAAATAAAGATATTTCTCCCTGGTTCACCTCACTGGGAAAGCTGTAGCATTATGACGCATTCCTAGGTTTACTAGCTTTAGTAAATCTGGGACTGCACCAAAACCCCTGGGTGGATGCATGGGAATGCCCTGTACACCTACGGAACGCCTTCCCAAGGCAAGGTAGCGCAAAGCATTACACTGTGCCGTCTTGCGTTACTGTGTATTTACTAAACCACGCAAAAAGGCTTTGCGTGGCTTAATAAATCCAAAAAAGGATTGGAGTCAGGACGGCACAACAAAAGTGATGCAACCTTGACTCAAAATCTTACTAATTTTGCCCCAGAATTTGTGTTGTGTCTGCAAAAACCCTTTTTACATATGCACCTAGCGTGCTTTGCAATTCAAAACTTTTTCCCGATTTCGATGACATATATAGTAATGGTTTCCAACTGCAATTCTGGTCGCAAACCGTTGATTAGTGACAGACTCCCAACTGATTCCACTTTGAGAATCGGAGTGGCAGCCTCAAGGGGAGTAGGGAGTGGCCCAACGACACTTCCTGCCCTCCCTGAAGTTGACCAAAATAGAAAAAAAGCAGCCCAGTTTTTTAGGGAACTCTGGATTTTGTTTTTTTTAATTGCCATTTTTGAATGAAATCACAAAGACAGTGGTCTGCTGTCTCTTGCAGGACAACATCCCTTTGACTGCAGCTACTCACAAGAGGTCATGGACTGCCACCTGCCTAATTAATCTTAATCAGGCAGGTCATTCGGTGAACCCCTGCAATTCATTTATTTGTATTTAATACATTGGCCAGTTTGCAAAATAAAATATTGCTTGTATTTAGTCCATACAACTGCTTTTCCCCCTGACTGTTTTCATAGTACATCTGACTCTAAATGACTTGGGCTGGGTTACGTCCCTGAAAATTCTCTCGATGGAGGCTGACCTCTCAGCCTCGCCTGTACATCGTCTGAACTATTACAAAAAAAAAGAGTATTTCAGTTATTGCTGCAGTCCATCCAGTCAACATAGGTAAGCTGCTGTTGCGACTCCACCTCCTCAACCCCAGCCATTCCTCGTTCCTTCCTCATGGCTCCCCACACGTTCCTGGTGCTTGGAAATCTAGGCAGAGATTGAAAACCGGCTAGTAATTTACGAAATTTCAAAACTCTTCAGAACTTTTTCAGTTTGTTCAAAATCTGCAGTGAACCAAGACATTTGCCTGGAACCAACGGGCACTTTTCCTGCAGAAAATCCTGCACCAGTGATTAGTACTGGCTCTACCTACTACCCGTACCCTTTCTCCAGCACTATGATGCCAACTTTGGGTCTAGGCAAAGCTTTCTAATCCTGTAAGAATAAATCAATAAGGATAATTTGCTGAAGCAATCTTCACATTGAGTCCTGTTCAGCAATCACTGTATGTGTGCAGACACTACGACTTGAATCAATTTCACAGTGACTCATTTTGCAAAATGGATTCAACCCAGGAAGAGGGATTGACTGCCACCATCTCATGCTGAACGCTCTGTACCTAGCATGGGGTGCACCGTGTGACCGCGGGGACTTTACCACTGGCGATGCCGCTTTAAGATATTTTTTCGGTCTATTTCTGTGGCTCAGATCTGTCTGATGTGTGAGCCCGCCCGTCACTACACGTTATTAGGAACAAATTGTTCAGGGTCCTCAGCTTTAAAGTGCTTTCGAAGTTTCCAACTTAGAGTGAATGCATATAAAATAATGCTTTTGGAGAGGAGCGTATAGCAAGATATTCTATCTAGAGATGTTCAACAACGTGGACAACCAAGTTTGTATCATACGGTTCCTAACATCCTAATACTGTGGGCAAGTAAAAGAGCAAACATCTATTTAGTATCAAAAAAATGATGTTCATGTTTATAAAGCGGTCTGCTGGAAACTAATTTCAATTGTTTTGCGAACGTCAACTACGCTCACTTAGTATTGAATTTAAGTTGGCACATCAATTTTAACACACATTATTCTAACAAGAGTTTTAGGGAGGTGTGCAGGCACCTCTTCACCACTAGTGAAAGGGAGCGTGTGACTCGAGACCAGATCTCATGTTTGTTTCTTTGGAGTAGCGGTATTTCTGCAACCTCTTTGTGGGGTGCCACAAATAATGGGGGAACAAAAGATCCAAGGAGTGACAGTACTCCACTGCAAGCAACTTGAACGCAAATAGAGACAAAGTCCCGCAAATACGACCTCAGATGGTACCATCACCACATTAGAGCCATAAAAAAATCTGTGCTCACCAACCACATTTAAAGCAGGATCCCAAGCACCAAGGAAATCTTTGCCATAGTGAAATACTTCACCTCTCCAGCAGCAAGCTGCACCAGCGTAGCCTGTTATCAAGAACTCTGTACCCAGCAGTAATCAATGCTAAGCTAACCTGAAGACCCCAGACCGTACACAATTCTGCAGCCAGCCTCATCTTCAACCTACCACCCCACACTTGCATCACCCCGAACCTCAAATAGCTCCCAATTCACAAACACTTCAAACTTTTCATGCACACATACAAAGCCTTATACAACATTGCCCCGTACCTCAAAAACCACATAACTTCCACATACCTACCAAACACCAATGCTCAGTTGAACTTTTACTTGCATGCACCCTCAGCAGATGCCGAACCAGACCCGGTGGTCATGTCTTCTATTACCTCGCTCCTAAAGCCTGAAACAGCCTGACCCTGTACATCAGAGCCTCCTCCTGAGTTCTTGAATTCCACAATAAACTGAAGATCTGGCTCTTCACCTAGCCTAGATCCTGGCTCGACCCATACAGCTCCTGCTTTAGTGTCAGGATACCATCATGGTTAGATACTGGCCCTGCTGAACCTGTCCTTGGCACAAGGGAAGGTTCCACACAAATTCAAGGAAGCCATGGTAACCCCTTTGCTAAAGAAAGCAGGGGCAGACCCGAAGAATCTGAAGAATTTTCGACCTATCTCCAGACTGCCATACCTGGCTAAAGTGCTTAAGCAACATTTGCTTAGAGTGCTCTCACCCTTTTTGGAAGAGCATCAGCTGCTACATGCCAGGCAAGCGAGATTTAGAGCCCACAATAGCACGGAGTTGGTGATGCCCTCAGTGCTAGATGAGCTAGGGATAACAGCTGATAGGAAGTCCCCTTATGTGCTGATCCTATTGCACCTCTCAGCAGCGTTTGACACAGTGAACCACGTACAACTGGTGGATCGTGTCCGTTGGCTGGGAGTTACTGGGACAGTCCTCCAATGGATTGTTTCCTTTTTGGAGGGTCGGTCCCAAAAGGTCCAAATAGGGGAACGTAAATCTCATCTTGGCGCCTTACCATGGGGAGTTCTGCAGGGCTCTGCGTTGTCCCCTCTGCTTTTCAATATTTATCGCCAGCCTCTGATAGCAGCATTGGCTAAACTGGATTTTCAGATATATAACTACAGAACATCCTTTGGTTTACTATTAATTGGATGACTCTGAATTCACTCAAAGTACATCCGGATAAGACGGAGGTCCTTGCTTTTGCTACGGGGGCTAGTACCTGGTCCAGTCTCTTCTGGCCACAAGAGCTTGGCACTACTCCGATACAGGTACAAGTAGTGAAGAGCCTGGGTATCAGGTTAGACTTCAAGTTAACGATGGATAACCAGGTAGCTGCTGTAGGGGGGAGCTGTGTGGGATTGATGAGGCAATTAAGGAAACTTGTACCCTTGCTGTCTTTCGCTACCATGCGCACTGTGCTGTCGGCTTTAATCCTGTCACGCCTGGATTACGGCAACGCAGTATACCTAGGACTCCCCTATAAACTTCTGGGGAAACGTCAGGTGGTTTTAAATGACGCAGCGAGACTGATCCTTAAACTGCAGAGAAGAACACATGCCACGCCATTGCTACCGCAGTTACACTGGCTCCCTATTAAGCAGAGTCAGGTTTAAGAGCCTGTGCATTGCACATAAGGCTAAGTATGGAGCGGCGCCTAGCTATATCAAAAACCGTCTGAAGTCTTATGTGCTTGGCCGTTGTCTTCGTTCATCAGGGACACACCTGCTGGCCTGTCCGCGCTTTTACAGAACCACCTTGGGGGGTCGTGTCTTCTCAGCTGTGGTTCCCCAAATCTGAAATAAATTACCAGAAAGTCTGCGCGGGGAGACGACTATCCTTCCATTTAGGAAGAAACTCAAGACCATCCTGTTCACCAAGGCGTTTGGATAAGTTCACCCCAATTCTGCCCTATCTGCAAGTGATATGACATCCCGGGTTCATGGTAATAGCGCTTAGAGACCGTTGGTGATTTGGCACTTTACAAATATAAACTAACAGAACATGTGTGCTTTATAAATACACACAACTATTTGGCTAAGTGATAGGAATGCTGTCCACTGAGTTACAAGGACTGAGTCTGGTGTGAGTGACATCACTTCAAGATTACTGGTTGGCTAGTTTCTGCTGAAGAGACAGTGAGTCCACTAGATAATAGACTGCCCCAGCACTACCAGCTGTCAGTAGGTAATCTGCTCTAGAACAGACACAGTCTGTGGGCTTAGTGGGGGAGCATTCCCCCTGTAACGAGTTACACCAGGAGATCAGAGAGGACCAGTGGGAACCCAAAGGCTGGTTGGAACATCACTGAGGTGACTCAGGCCACAAGTGGACAGCTTCTCTGGAAAACTCTCGCCTTTAACAATCTCAGAAGCAAATAATGGAACTATAAATGGAGAATCATTGGGTGCCCAGTTCCAATGGACTCCTAACACTGCAATGAGTAGATGATACTTAATGATCAGGGGACTCTGTTTCTAGCAGAACAGTTTTCTCACTATGGCACTATGGCTGTCCATTCTCAGTTCTTGCTCTTATGTCAGATCCCTTATAGTAAGTTCACCCGCTGCAATAATCAAGCCTTTCAGTATTTTGGCATTAAGCTTTGGAAGGATCTCCCGCTTAGGCTCTGTCAAATTCAGGACTATCATCTGTTTAAATGGGTCTAAGCCTTTCGTTTTAGTCACATCTATGCATCTGCATTGGAATGTCAAGGGTCTCTTCACTACTCTTTTGGGGCCTTTTTGACTGATGTCATAACGGTGGTGTACGCGGACTGCACACATTTGCCTGTCAATGAATCAGTCAATAAATAGACTATCTTCTACAGGGCCAATTGGTACAAGTGTTGAATGCTTCCATGCCCAGGTGCTGAGTATATGTCACATGCCATACATGTCATACAGTTGGCAAGTCAAGAGTTCCCCTCAGGGACATAGGTTTACATGACCACTCCATAGTTGCATGAGGACTGAAGAAGGTTTATCTTCTTACACCTTTTCCTTGCCATACCTGCCCCGTAACAGAATGAGTAAAATATGTTAACTAAAAAGGGGCTAACAAGACTACTGTGACTTCTTTTCTATTATTGACCAGCTCAAAAATGTGTTTCCTCAGTATCTCCACGCTAATGTGTATTGTTTCTCATGTGATATCATAGGAACATGTGTTAACTCAAGATTTCTGCTGGTAACATTTAGACCAGAATCCCATCTGAACTTGCTACACTGAGAAGGTCCCTTCAAGGAATAGCCTTCTTTCACCAAAAGAATGTTGTATCCTTATGTTTTGGTGACACGTTATTTAACAGACTCAATCTATGTTGTGGGAACAGGTTTTAGGTGTCACAGATGAATTTATGATGTTTAATTTACTTTTGCTGATTACTTTGCAGTAGTGGTGACTCTTGCTTTCAAACACATTACCTCTGACTTAGAGATATTCACTGAATAGATACCAGAATAGTTTGAGCTGGGTTTGATGTAACAATGACCAGGTCATCTGCAAAAAACGCAATCTTTTTGCAAAAACAACAGGAATGTAACAGAATTATTTGATTATCCCTTCTAACTACCTGGGCAAATGGCTCAATATAGATGTCAAACAATAAAGGAGACAAGAGACAGCCTTGTCTTATACCCCTAAAGATACTGAATCGCCTAGTCATTGGCCCACTGAGGAGAATTTTAGCTGATGAATTCTCATAAAGCCTCTAAAGCGTTGAGATAAAACAAGGACTAAAGCCCAGTACTTCCACTACACCCCACAAGTATGCCCAATATATTCGGTTGAATGCATTGGCCGCATCTATCGTGATCACAGCCAGGTGATTTGAGCGAGCAGTGGCTAAGTCAATAGATTCAATGAACTGCAGAGTGTGCTTTTGGATTTGGAACAAAGCCCTTCTGATCTGGGTATATTAACTGTGGGGTTAACTTAGCCAATCACCCTAACAAAATGCTTGTGAAAACCTTATAATCCGCATTCAACAGCGATATTGGACGAGAAGAGTCTGCCTGCCTTTCCTGGCATTCTTAGCAGGTTTTAAGACTAAAACAATTAGTGCTTCCAAACATTCTTTACCCTCCACTGCAAGCCCCGGGAGCTTGATACTCTTTAACTACTCTCTAAGCCTATCCAGATCTGGGAAAACCTCTTCTGAATACAGTTCAGAGAATAAGGAGACCAACAGTGTCTGCATTTCCTTAACCTTATTCAAGACATCTCCCTGTATAATGACAACCAGTTCCCTGATGCAATTCCTAGAACTCTCAACACGTGTCTTCCAGGCTAACAACGCACCAGCTCTCTCCCCATACTCAAATTGTCACATGCACCCCCTTTTTTCACCGTTCTCAACTCTTCATATCCAACATGATTTTATAACTTAACCGTGCCTCCTCCAATTGTTATAAGAACCTTTGGAAAGTTGGATGGGGGAGGCACGGGCGGAGAATAAATATTTAGGCATTGGTATTGTCAACCCTGTGGATGAAATACCACTACACAATCTGAAAAGTGTGGCAAAGGAGGTGGATGCCCTACTGGCTAGATAGAAGTATCTGCCATTTACAATTTATGGGTGTGTGAATTTGATTAAGATGTCGTACCTCCCCAAATTGACATACCTTTTTAATTGTCTCCCCCTCACATTTCCAAGATCAACTATTGATAATATTCAGGGGAAAATAACTAGTTTTTTATGGGCCTCTTGTGGGGCCATGCAGCTGTGAAAAAGTTGAGGCGTAGGCTAGAGAAGGATGGCCTTGTCCTCCCTGATCTGAATCTGTATTGCATAACTTTTCAGTTTAAAAACTGTACGATACTATTGGGTAATCCGTATAGTTCAACATGGGCTGTGCTATGAGCAGAAATGATTAGGGAGTCCGAGACTACTGGTTTCTTATATAAGTTTGGAGCCGCAATTCTTTTTTAAACGAACGACTGAAGTTCCTAAAGGCAGCACTAAGCCCATGGTTCGGAGTGAGGAAAATCTTGGGTATTGGTTATTATTCCAAGTTTGTGCCTATCTGGGATTCCCCTGGTCCCCCTGAATGCCTAAAGGACAGGTTGAGTCTTCCATTTAGGCAGGCTGGGGGAAATTGATGATAGTGCAGAAAGGTTAACCTTGGGATGCCTTAAGAACCAAGACTGTAGATTCCCTATCAAGGTTGAAATATGTGCAGATGTCTTCTTGGCTTTAAGTGTGGCTCAGGAGATTGGGGGGGGCTGGTAATTTGAGTCAGCACTCCAGGATGTGAGATCTAAAAGTAAGGAGGTTGATATATGATATTTAAAGTTTCTGGAGGCTGAGGACAAGAAGATGATTGAACCATATTTGCTGTGGGAAGGCACTTTTCAGGGGTGGACCTACAAACAATATGGCAAAATTCCCTGAAATTATTGTATTCAGTGGTTAAGCTAGGAAATCTAAAACAAAATCATTTTTCACTATTAATAAACTATATTGGACCCCAAAGTTTGTACTGCAGCCAACCCCCTGATGTAGAAGGTGGGTTTGTTTTAAGAGCTAATGACGAACATGTCTTTTTTACTTGTCCTGGGATCAAGGTGTTTTGTGAGGACTTTGAGAACATTTTAAAGGATATCATGGGGGTCACCATAACACTAAACCCCATACTAGTTCTAATGGAGGTGGATATGACCTCACGCAGCCTTCAGAGCAGAGAGGCCTCTTGTTTTACCTGGCACTTCTAGCAAAGAGGGAGATCTGTAAATGCTGGACTGATCCATCTGCCCCATGTGCCACAGACTGGCTCATAGTGGCAAATCGGACTTGTCATCGGATATAGAGGGCAAGCCTGGAAGAGCGATTAAGGTATGGGCTGATTTCACTAGGTGAAGTGGAATCTTGGGAGTAAATTCGATGGAACAAGAGGCCCTATGAGTACACCAAGGCTCCTCTCTAGGTGATAGGGTTGTTGGCTGGGTCAGTGCGGTGGGGCCCAACGCGAATGCAACAGACTGTAAGGCGGATAACAAGTGTAAAAATGGCCTGAGACTTACAGACATTATGGTGATATGAGGATATAAAAGTGGTGACTCTTGCTGGTTGAATTCAGTAGGATTGCCTGAGTCCCAGCAGGCCTGTTCAGGGAAACGTCTAACCCTCAGCAGGTCCCCATTCAGCCTAAGGTTTATGAATTTCGGATGAGAAATGTTAGTTTCAGGGGTGCCTCACCACATGTTGCGCAGAGCCCCCACTGTTACGCCACTGCATCCCAGGTCTCTATCCTGCAGCCCTTAATCTAGTGTGACATGGCAGACAGTGAGTGAAAACGAGGCCTGGGAGGAATTTCAATTATGCCGGAGTAAAGGAAGTAATTTGGGTAATTCCATGTTACTCTCTGCACCAGAATTACCGATAATAATGCAATTACAACAGCTTGTGTGACTAAGAGTACTTTTGAGGCAAGAAATCCTACAGCAAGAGCACATTTATTTATTTTGCAAAAAACGTTTTTATTTGCCTTTTCTAGATGTACTAAGTCTACAAAATATGACCATCTCAACGTACAAGCTTTTCAAGCCTGCTGTTTAGCTCCTTACAGAACACACCACGATATATAGACAGATAGGGTAAAAATGAGATTAGAGAAATGAAATATTAGCATCTCCTCCTCCCAGCCAACCCTTCCCTCCCACGTCGAGCATTTTACATCTCAATTTAGATGTGTGATGGTTCACCTTCTGTATTAAAATATCTAACTTGGATTACAAGTCACTACCCTTCTCATCCTTTTGCATTCTTTCAGTCAAACAGTTTCAGTGCTCCTTGTTAGGGGGAACATTTCACTTCTCTAAAATTACTCTCATCTATTTTAGAACGGGTAACCAGATAGGCAAAAAATCATCCTAAATTTATGGTGTGAGCAGGCAGCCTCTCAAGAGCCATAGGCTCCGCTCCTTGCTTCCACTGCCTTGTTATGGTCAATGGCCATCAACATTAGTTAATGTATCAGTTTCTAGGGCCTAGAATCGATTGGATCCCACATCCTGAGGCAAAGACCCAATATTATTTAGGCTGGATCCTCTTCCTCCATGTCTATTTTGGATCACTGTTAACAAGCAGGAGTATATTTTGTTATGCTGCCTGACCCAGGCATTAAGCCTCAGTCAGTGAAGGAAAGAGGTTTGATCACTCTGTGTTCAGCTATAATGCACACCTTAATAAAAATGTGGCCACACTGACGGTAAAGGTGAAAGGAAATTCATAAAGTGCGCCTCCAAATAATTTATTTTTAGAAATTACCGTATTTTGCATAGTATTGTCCTTAGTTTTGCCTTCTTTTCCTGAACTCCTTTTACCTGTAAATATGAATCTGAGCACTTTACTTCTGCTAGCCAGTGGTAAAGTGTTGGTGCTCTTCTCTCTGAACATGTAAAAATTGGGATACCCCTATTAGGCACATTTCGTTTACTTGTGAGTCCATAATAAATGGTATAAACTTAATGCAAGTTATGTTAAATGGTAGCGGCAGTTTCAGTCGATAATCTTTCAAGTATTTGCCCGGCGGTAATCGCCTCTCATACCACTCGATAATTTACCAATAAAAGAGGCAGGCGCCGGAGACTGGAAGGCAGGAAACAAAGTTTTATTCCGTCGGAGCAAAACACATCAGATCAGACAGCAAGGTATCGTCACGAGGTGCTCTAACTGCATCTCTGAGACCTGGTCTCTTATACACTGGTTTATTGCTTTATTACACATAGTATATTCTTGAGATTCCCTTGATGCCCGAAAGAACATCCCCTGAAGCCCCGGCTCAGATCCGATCCCACACATAGATACAGTAGAAGTTCCCACCCTACCCGCAGTGGGAGATGGCTATCGCGCAGCAGGGAATTCCGCTAATTCCCGGGGGTGTGTGCAGCCGGCCGGGTCTCAGAGGGTAGGGGCTTTGATCTACTGTAATCCCTTTGATGTGGGGTGTTTCCCTTACAGTAGGGGCAATAAACTGCATCCGCAGGGCTAGGTGATGGCCTGGGACCAGTTCAGACAATGGGGCGCAGAGGAAGGGGGTTATCAAAGGAGAGGCATGACCATGTATGGGTTGTCGGTCGGAAGTGGTTCCGTAGCACGGTCGCGCAGAAGGAGAGGGTTTATGGCCTGTATGAGAGAGCGGGGGTGGCCGGCGCGCGGGGGAATGCTCGCAGCGCCAGGGGAAAGCGCTGGGGGTCGAGAGTGAGCGGGGAGAGAGTGGGGTGCCTAAAATGGCAGCCGTGCGTTCGCTTGTGCGTGGTGCTGGGCAAGATGGCGCAGATAATGTTCAGTTTGCGAGCTAAATTTCCACAGTCCTCCCTTTTAACATATCTCGCCAGCTTGTCCGGCCAATATTCGCCTTTGTTAGCCTTTCAGTTACAGTATCGTCAATGTTCGTCACACGTTTTAAAGATACAGAGTCGTTTTAGGGTAGGCAGGAGTAATCTGACACATTTGTACATTGTCTCATACAGTTTGATAAAGTAGGCGAGGAGGAAGTACATTCAAAGTTGCAGTATAGTTGTGTACATGGCTGGTGTTGTATGAATGTTACTATACAAAGTTACATTTTCTTAACTTCTCAGTGTACAGTCGGAGGTGATTGATGCAACATCATGAAAACTTGATAAGAAGATAGTTAATATAATAAGGTGGTTGGGAGAGGATTTTCAACTTTGACATGGGTTCTTCTTTCCAGTGTCCTTGTTTATAAAGAGCTATCACTGGTAAGCTCTCATTGTTGTTCTTCTTTCGTTGGCACTGTTGAGCACCGGCGGTGGAACTAAGGTCCAGCTCAAATCCGATTTCTTCACGTGGCAGGGTGTGACCACTCACTGTTCTTTGATCACAGTCCTGTTCCTTAACACAGTTCACCACAGGTACTTTTGAGACAGGGTGCCGGCCTTTTGTTCCTCGGTAGTAGGTCAAAGTCATAGTCCAAATGAAAGAGGAAGAGAGAATGGGGTGGCATGGGATCGGATCAAAAATGCGGACCAAGGAGAGCAGAATCTTTTCAGCACTGGGCCCATCAATCGGGCCCGACGGGTTAAGACTTCAGGCACGCTGGTCAGTGAGCAGGGGCCTCGATGTAGCCCTTCGCGCTCATCGTTCTGATAATGGTGCCTCGTCTCACACTCTTGTTGCTTCGTCGCTTCCCCCTTGGTCGATGTCATAGATGTTTTATGATCCGCAGCCAGACTGTGCGTCACATCCGACCCCTCTCTTCCGATGGCTGCAGGTTATCCTTGAATAGGTTATAAGAAACGAAAGTCTTAGAGATCTTGGCAGGGAAGACATTTACATACTTCATTCTCTCTCCCAACCACTGAGTAGTTGCGGAAATGCTCTTATCTGTTACTACATGATTGGTGCCTATTAACTCTGATGTTAATGTGCGTGTTACTAATCTATTAATTACTGCTGTGGTGCAGGGTTCTGTGGGTGTCCCTGTCCATCGTCTGGCCTTCTAGGTGTCGGTTCCTGCGCCTTATAATACAAGGTTTGGTAGTACCCGTAAGTGCGAGGTGCTACTGTCATGCGTTCATGAGTATCCTTTTCATACAGTAGGTGACCCTTTATTAGCTTAAAACAGGGCCATCAGTTGTTTCGTTCGGGATACTCTGAGACGGCTTAGTATAGGGCTGGAGTTATTTCTGGGAGAACAGGGTGCTTTAGACATTCTATTTCGGGCTAATTGGTCAGGAGTGATTCTGGGTGGTGGAGATGGTGTCCTTTAAGAACAAAAACCACTGACATATAGTCCCCGTGTCGAGGGTCAAATTGGGAGACATCAGTCGTCTTACCTGCCCTTTCTTTCTCAGCCGATTAGGCTTAACGTTTGCAGAAAGGAGAGGTAGTAATCGTGGTAAAGTATGGTCGTTTTTGTTTCTGTCAATTTTGTTCGAACAACACCGTGTTCGGGCCAATTATACACTTACCAAAGAGGTGTATGTCGTTAATTTATTCAAGAAGAAGGAGGACAAGAAAGAGCCTTTTGCGAGGGAGGGGGAGAGAGAGGGAGAGAGAGAGAGAGAGAGAGAGAGAGAGAGAGAGAGACGTGTGCAGAGAGAGAGAGAGAGAGAGAGAGAGAGAGAGAGAGAGAGAGAGAGAGAGAGACGTGTGCATCAAGTAGGCTACTTTGGCGTACATACGACACAAAACAAGAGAGAGATGGGTAAGATAATAGGCCACTTGGTGCACACACAACATGGAGTAGCATGGGTCTGTTCCATATAAGAAAACACAAGCGGGGAAAAGACATAAATTCGGTGACCACGTACACACAAATGCCAGATAGGGTGTGACAGTACATGCATCAAGACGGAGACTCAGGGCTGCGTCGAGCACGGGGACTTCTCCTTTCCTGTCCTCTATTCCTATGTATGCTGCGTACCTTTAGCATTTTGTAGTTTATCTTATGGGTTGTCTGACCCTTTATTCTTCCTCCCTTTGATCGGTGGACGAGCACCTCAATCATACGATGACGCTCTCTTCAAGTGACCCGAACATGAAATGCATACACATTCATATCGTATAATCGTAGTACACACGCACAATCATATCATACAGTTTTTCATGTTCCCAATGGTGGTCTGTAATTTTACGCACTATCTCACAACGTTTGTCTATGTTTTCCCTGATATTGAACTTGGTTCGGTCCATGTCCACTCCACTCTTCAGTCGGAACTTCGTCGTGACCTATAGAGGGGAAAATAAGAGGGGAGGGGAGGGGAGGTGCAGTATTCAAAATACCCCAGCGCGCGCAGACACGAAAGGTTCTACCTACCATGTACCAGGCTAGCCGCAGGGTTGGGTAATACCACGGACCCATTATTCTTTAGTTTGAGGCAAAGATGCTCTAGTTCATTCATCTCCTAAATTCGCGTTCCCTGGTCGTGCATGTATTTCTCAATTGGTCGTGTATTGTGGTGCAGGATACCATACCTTGCATGCGACATATACCTTAAGTTATAGTTCATTATTGATTTGACAATTCTTGGAAAAAGGGCAGGCGTGATGGGTACAAATTCCGTTAAACAAAAAGATTTTTAGGCAAATTGTGTCTGTGTTATCTGTATGCTTTCGCTTAGGAGTAACAATCATTTATTTCAAAGAAAAAAACTTTCAACAACCCAGATGATTAGTCATGACACTGATTTCGTAATTCCCTTTTAAGAAGCCCTTTATTTAAAACAATGTCAGTATGGAAGTACGGGCCTACAGCCGCCATAGACCGGCCACGGTGTGAGAGGCGTCGAGCAACATGAGCAACACTGGATTAACATAAAAATCGGTCCCCCCCCCCCCTTTTTTTCCCACCATCATGTGTGTAAGCATCGCATATATATATATATATATCTCTCTTTTTTAACACAAATGTCACGTGACTGGAACGCCACAAGGAGTTGTAGGCCACTCCCACATCAGCGCCATCTTAGGGCGGGGTCGGGTCAGTGCACAGTCTAAGTCTTTCCATGAATTAGCAGTTGAACCAGAATTCCTTTCGGCAGTTCGAGAACTTTCGTTAGCGTCAACTTTGCGTCAGCATGGCGTCACTGCAACCTTGTAGCAATGCCACGGTTTGTTCTTAGGGCGGGGCAGCAGGCGGGTTCTTCCGCCGACGCTTTACTGTCTCACTGTATCAAGCGGAGGCAAGGTGGCTGCCGCCCGGGGGCAAAAAGAGCAATGGTGGTGGTTTTGTCCTTACCGGAAGTCCGCAGGAGTCGAACGTCAAATGACTCCAACCAATTCTGCAAGGCTGAGGGGAGCGTTCTGTCAAGGGTGGGGCCCATGCCCTAGCAAACAAGCTTTCGAGTCCAGAATTGTCTCACGGTGGGCCAGGCCTGGAACCGGAGGGGTCAACCGCCGGAGTTCAAGGGCAGCAGTAGCAGCAGCTCTTCGGTACAGTCACCGGAGAGGAGCCAGCAGCAGTAACAGCAGCAGTTCGGGTGGTGCTGCCACCGGGGTGATTCCAGTAGCAGTGACGACAGCAGTTTGGATGGTATCACCACCGGGGTGGGTCCCCGATTACCTTGCTGCGGGGGCCCACTCCTCACGTCGGGCGCTAGCGGCAGTCCTGGTGAACCCGGTGCTTGGGTGGTTGCCTGGCGGCCGCGTGCAGGGGTGCCGGCTCAGCCGAACGGCGAATGAAGTGGCAGGGCGCAACTCAGCTGGCCGACGTGTGAAAGGTGTGGTTTGGGGTGCCCTCATCTGCTGGCGAGCCTCCACCTGGGGAGGTGGGGGAGGTCCGTCCGCGTCGCCTCCCCCCGCCAGGGCACCCTCCGTTATTGAAGGAAGAAGTGACTGGGAAGATCCGCACAGCGTGCCAGGGTGAAATTCAGCAGGCCGATGAAAAAGATGGCTGGGTGCAGCTTAGCTGGCCGGTGAGTGAAAGACGGTTGGGTGCAGCTTAGCTGGTCGGCGAATTAAAGACTGTTGGGTGCAGCTAAGCTGGCCGGAGAGTTAAAGACGGTTGGGGTGCCCGGCGAGCCTCCACCTGGGGAGGTGGGGGAGGCCCGTCCGCGTCGCTTCCCCCCGCCAGGGCACCAGCCCTCATTAAAGAAAGAAGAAGAGAAAGCGGAAAGGGCCGCACAGCATGGCGGGCTCCGCCTTGGTGTTGCCAGAACTTCGGCGCTTCGTATAGCCTCCGGCCTATTCGCACAATCGCTCGCCACTGATGTCAATGGATTTTTGCATGGCTTTTATAGCCCAAAGTCAACTAAGAGGGACCGCCCAAAACAGGCCAATGTTGCAATTTCGAGGAAGGAGAGGCGAGGACGGTGTCACGTGGACGTTAAGGCTTTGGGATGGAGGTTGCAGCAGACTGTCATGTAAATAGTTGTTTTAAAACGTGTTTTAACCTGTTTACCCTGTTGGTGTGTTTGTTATATCCTATAAGTTATTAAAATGTTATAACTACATTACTTCGTTGGAGTGTTTGTACATATTTGTAGTTTGATGACGAGCACAAGGAGGTTACTGTGCAATCGGAAAATTAACATAGCCCAATTGTGCGCGATCTAGCCCTAGTTTGGTGACGTCGATGGTGGGTGTCAGCAGGCTTCCGTTTGTGCGGGATTTTGTCATGCTTATTGGGCGGGGTGGGCAGTAGGGCAGACATGTTTAGGTAGCGAGAGTAATGGAGTCGGGCTACCTCGCGGTCGTCTCGACCGTGAGCTTGACTCGTTCCCTTGGTTTCATATGTCCCACAAAGGGCTAACTCCTAGCGTTATTTTAGTTTTTGTAAGGTCAAAAAGGATCCTACCAGTGCCTTTACTATCTTGTCGATTCCTGTTCGTTCATCCTTAGTTAATCGATTCATTCTGGTGGACTCTTTCTTTCCTATCTCATGGTCGTCTAGCGTTGTAGTCGACGTTGGGTTCGGCACAAGAGGCTCAGCCGGCGCGGAGGCCGTGAGGGCCGAGGCCCTTGTACTGCTTTCGCTCGTGTTCGGGGGTTGTGGGTGTTGTACTATTGATTGGGAGGGTGCATACGGAGGGGGCATGTAAATGATCGGAGGACCTAACAGTAACTCGTCATTCGTTCGCTGCTTGGAGGACAACTCAGGGTAGAGCAAAGAAGGGGTCCTAACAGCGTACTGGCCTGAGGTTTCGGGTTCCTGTCTTAGTTTAGTTTCCCTTCTCTCTTTTATGTCTTCTTCTAACTTTCTAGCGGCAAGGTGAGCTGCCTTTCGTAATTCCTTTTCTGCTTTTACTTCTTCCCTCTTTTTCCGTTGCGTCGCTTCTTTGCGCCACATGCCAATACTGTCAAGCATAGTAGGCGTCGTCTTATTGCTACGCAGAGCTACTTCTAGCGCTTCTATCTGGCGGTCGTCGAAGGATCCCATCAGTGGCCACTGACTTTCGGGGTCCTTCTTGGTATATTTATGCCACAGCTTGCTATAAGCTACGGCGACTAGTCCATATTTAGTGAACATGTCCTTATTAGGGGTGCCTTCCAGTGGAGCCGGGTGGTTCACCTCTAATAAGCGGTCCGGGCAGAACCAACTACCAATCAGTGGGGAGAAGATAGGCATGACGGGTTTCAACGGGGACAAAAGTCAGCACTACCTATCTTTTCACTGCTTGCAAAGACTAGACAGAATATCTCTATTCCTCGTTATTTGTAAGCAGAGAATACCTCCAAAGAACCAATATCGAACAACTGGTGTTCGGACAATCAATCAATCAATCAATGGGGAGATAAAGATAGGCACGACGGGTTTCAACGGGGACAAAAGTCTGCGTTACCTACCCTTCACTATTTGCAAAGACTAGACAGAATATTCCTATTCTACGTTATTTGCAAACAGAGAATATCTCAAAAAGCACTATTCTTCAAAACAATCAATGTTCGGACAATCAATCAATGGGGAGATAAAGATAGGCACGACGGGTTTCAACGGGGACAAAAGTCTGCGTTACCTACCCTTCACTATCTGCAAAGGGAGAGAGAGAGAGAGTATTTCTACTCCTCCCCGTTTGTAGACAGCGAATATCTCAAAGAGAACAATCAATGAGCAATACTAGTATTCAAACAATCAACCAATTATTTCGCACTTTTGTCGTATTTCACGACCTTACCCGGACCGCGTGGACAGTTTCTCGTCTTCCGCCTCCAGCGCCCGATCGTCCTCTATTCTCCGTATTTGCCGCGGCACTCCTGATGGTTCCCAGTCAGGACCGTAGATCACTCGAGAGAGGTCTGCTCGGAACCAGTGAAGTTCGGATGATCGGCTGCCAGACGAGGGTCTATTGGGCAGGAGCTCTCCCGATCGTTGCAGTCGTTCACTCTGTCGTCGGGACCTCTCCCACTGGATCCACGTGTCGCTGATGGGCCCCACGTTTGGGACGCCAATTGTTAAATGGTAGCGGCAGTTTCAGTCGATAATCTTTCAAGTATTTGCCCGGCGGTAATCGCCTCTCATACCACTCGATAATTTACCAATAAAAGAGGCAGGCGCCGGAGACTGGAAGGCAGGAAACAAAGTTTTATTCCGTCGGAGCAGAACACATCAGATCAGACAGCAAGGTATCGTCACGAGGTGCTCTAACTGCATCTCTGAGACCTGGTCTCTTATACACTGGTTTATTGCTTTATTACACATAGTATATTCTTGAGATTCCCTTGATGCCCGAAAGAACATCCCCTGAAGCCCCGGCTCAGATCCGATCCCACACATAGATACAGTAGAAGTTCCCACCCTACCCGCAGTGGGAGATGGCTATCGCGCAGCAGGGAATTCCGCTAATTCCCGGGGGTGTGTGCAGCCGGCCGGGTCTCAGAGGGTAGGGGCTTTGATCTACTGTAATCCCTTTGATGTGGGGTGTTTCCCTTACAGTAGGGGCAATAAACTGCATCCGCAGGGCTAGGTGATGGCCTGGGACCAGTTCAGACAATGGGGCGCAGAGGAAGGGGGTTATCAAAGGAGAGGCATGACCATGTATGGGTTGTCGGTCGGAAGTGGTTCCGTAGCAGGGTCGTGCAGAAGGAGAGGGTTTATGGCCTGTATGAGAGAGCGGGGGTGGCCGGCGCGCGGGGGAATGCTCGCAGCGCCAGGGGAAAGCGCTGGCGGTCGAGAGTGAGCGGGGAGAGAGTGGGGTGCCTAAAATGGCAGCCGTGCGTTCGCTTGTGCGTGGTGCTGGGGAGGGGCAAGATGGCGCAGATAATGTTCAGTTTGCGAGCTAAATTTCCACAGTTATGGAAAACTTGCCCTCTGAGCACCATAACCTGATAGCTATTGCCAAATGCACATTTCATATGATTCTCTTCCAAATTCATCTGATTAAACCATGTATGTAATAGCAAAAACAAGACTGAATGAAACTAATATCAAAATTTACAATACAAATAAATCATTTATTCTGTTGAAATCACAGAAGATAACTTGATTGTAGTCAAAATCATAGTAATCAGTTCATGAAGTTTTCATTTTGATGACCGCCCAATGCATTTCAAGCCCCTGTGGCCCTTCTTCAGGGGTAAAATTCTGCAAACAATATGAACAGTATCTGTGTTTAAGTGTACAGGGAAACACAATGTCCAAAACTAAAGACATCAATTATTTTAGCATATTCAAAGACTGATAAATAACATCACAACAATGATACCCTGATGTTGTTTCTGCCAGTATGTTATCAAAATCCTCAGATTTGTAACCAAATAATACCCAATCACCCAAAGTGGTAGTGAAAAAATAATAATAATAAAAAAATGATGAAATAAATAATAGTTAGTCTCATAAGTGATCCTACTTGACCAAATATCAGCGTTCGTACCTGATTTCAATCCGAGCTCATGAACTTCCTAAAAAAAACAGTGAAAAAACAACCAGCTGTAATAAAATGTAGTTGTTGGATATAATTGTACTCTACTGAATTGTACCACATGTAGCCAGGGCAAGTAAATTAAATGCTATTATTGGGTGGCACTCATTGTGCTTAGAAACAAATAGCGCTAACTGGGGCTTTCTGTTCACGCTTAACTGGGTCAAATCCATAAGTTCAAACCGACCGCGATGGAGCATTGGTTGGATACAGAGACCAGCCTTGGCCCGGTGAACAGTACCTCGGATGATTTGGGGGCTATGCAGGTATTAAGGGAAGAGATGCGTCATCCTCGATCTCGCAGATGTGGGCAATGCATCGGTTCTGAGCTGCACACTGTTGAGGATGCGTTGAGAGTAAAGCTTTGAAGAGCACCAGGGCGATGCGTCTTTGTCGAACCACTGGCTGAAGGCAATGCGAGCAGCACAAAATGTTGGGGATGCTCAGAAAACTGAAGACAATGAGTCATGTAGTCAGCGATGCTGTGTCCATGGTCTGTGCAGCAGCAGAGATGCATCGGCTTCAAGGGAAATGCGCGGGTTCTGTTCGGCGCAATGTCGTTGATGCATGAATTTTCACAGATGCAGCAATTTAAACTCATTTCTAAGGGCCCAGGGCTGGTGTGGCACCACTTGGCAGAGTAGGACTTACAGCAGACAGAGTCCAGGTGCTGTGTGCAGGTTGAAGAGTGAAGTCTTTGATATTCCTGAGACTTCAGAAAACAGCCAACAAGCTCTTAAAGATACTTAGGTTCCCAGGAGGTGGAGCTGCAGGTCCTGTCCTTCTCGCTCCCAGACAAGAGGGCAGCTGGCCAACACAACAAAGCAGTTCAGCAAAGTGGCAGTCCCTCCAGCAGCACAGCAGACCTTCCTGGTAGAATCACCTCAGTTCCACAAGTGTTCTGTGTTGATGATGCCAGAGCTCCACTTCTTATACCCAGTTGGGCCTTTGAAGTGGGGACACTTCAAAGAGATGCCTTTGAAGTGCACAAGTCCCTTTCTCCCCTGCCCTGGCTCTAGACTAGCTACAGCAGGCAGGCAACCCTTTGTGTGGGGTTAGGACACCGCCCTTTCAGGTGTAAGTGTTAGCTCCTCCCTCCCATTCTGCCCAGGATACCCATCAGGATGTAGATGCCCCATCAGTCACACCTAAGCTCCCTTTGTGTGTAGCTGACTGGAGGGATTGCAAACACCAACTGTCACCCACCCTAGATATGTATTTGGAGACAGGCAGAAGGCACCAACTGAATACAATAGGAAAATGCCAACTTTCTGAGTGGCATTTTCAGAATTGCAATTTAAGATCCAACTTCTCCATTAGTTGTGTTTTAATTTGTGATTCCAGAGACACCAAAGTTGGAAGTCCCATCTCTTCGCAATTGGAAATGACACTTATAAAATGTAATTAGATATTCTCAATGCGACTTGCTGTAGGGGGTAGAAGGTGTTGGATTTAAAATCTAACCGCTTCCCTACTGTTGCACAGACTGGAGTTGGAATAGTAAATTATACTATTCCAACATACAGGGCCTCCTACAGCAAGTCGTTATAACAACTTGCGTTGTAATGGTATGCGATGTATTGCATGCATTGTAACGTGGCACATTCCAGAGATAGGCCTTGCTGTAGTGAAAAAACGAATTTAAGAGTATTTCACCAGTAAAACTTAAAAGTTCATGTCCTACTTCCTTAATACGCTGCACCCTGCCCAGGGGCTGTCAAGGTCCTGCATTAGGGGTGACTTATGTAATAAAAAAGAAGGTTTGGGCCTGGCAAGTAGGTTAATCTGGCAGCTCAACATGGCAGTTTAAAACTGCCCTCACAGGTTCTGCAGTGGCAGGACTCTGACATTTTCAAAGGGCTCCTTAAGTGGGTGGCACAATTAGTTCTGCAGGCCCACTAATTTACAGGCCCTGGGCACAAGTGGTGCACTTTACTAGGGACATGTAGGTTAATTAAATATGTCAATTGTGGATAAGCCAATGCTACCATGTTTTAAAAGTATAGAGCACCTGCACTTTAGCACTGGCCAACAGTGATAAAGTGCCAAGATTCCTAAAGCCAGTGAAAACAGTAAAAACAGGAGATCTGAAGCCAAGAAATCTGGGAAACCACACCAAGGATGCCAGGTCTAACAATCAATTAGAACTTTATATTACTATTTTTGAAATTACACTTTTAGTAGTTTGTAATTTTTCTGCCTAAAGGCAAAAGGGCTTTTCTGCAAGTGTTTAGTGTCACATGACTGCTGACGGCTTCTATGTGATGAGATGTTGATTGCTCCCAGGCCCAGGTAAAGGGCTTGGTTGTGGGGAGGTGGTTTACTTTTTTTAAAAAGATGGCCTAGAGGCTCTGGCCAGTCCCTTCCTGAGCTTCTAAGGATGCCTACCCTGTGGCTGGCAAATGTAGCTCACACCTAGGCTTGCTTCCCTTTTGTCTTCCTAGACTACATGGACCAAACCCAATCGGAGGGAGAGCTGCTCCAGAACTGGTTTGGAGTGCAACAAGGGAGGGCTTGCCCATTATCACAACCATACCTCTGGGTGGGCACAGGGAGTTCTGACCTGGTGAAGGAAGGTTCTGACATGTTATATTTAGGAAAAGAGGGGTGGTGTGGGACAGTGTGCAGTAAAACACATAGAAGTGCTGCAATAGTGGGTAGGGTCATCCCTGGAAACTTTTACCCCATTGTTTAGGGCATATCCAGAAGTTTTCCCCTCACAGGCTAACACTGGGAATACGTCTGACATCCCCAGTACGCACCTCAAAACACTCCTGGACTTGTTAAGAATCAGTAGGAATGCCCCAATATTTGAAGAACCTGAAGGAAGACTGGACTTGCCTGCCTTGAATCCAACATGACTCCATATATGACTTCAAGAGTCAGCTGACGGACCTCCTGCTTGAACTACAGGAACACAACAATTTTCCAGATGCCTCTAACTGCAACTGCCCTGGTGACCAGTTCGAAATGGACTTGCCCTTGACCCTGCTACTGGCCTCTGTTGGAGAGAGCCCTAACTCCCAAGTGGTGCCCCACAGGTCTTGGATCCTTGGCTGGTGTTAGTGTGTACTGATCCTGTCCGCTAACTTCAAGAAGTCAGACTTAGGAACTGTTTCTAACTTTCTGCCTGGACAACCAACAGATGTTGAATCATTGGTCGGCCTCAGCTTCTTGATTTGTTCTACTAAAGGAGATCTGACTGCCAGAAAAGATTCCTAGTCCAAACATAGAGGACTCCATCGTGACTGATGACAAGTAGCATTCAATTATTATCAAGGACTTTCCTGGCATGAAGTTGGGACTTCACCTGCTTGGAGGTTTCTCACCTTTGTTGAAGACTGCACCCGGATCTCGCTCTTCAGCCCACTGTCATAGAGACCCGCTTTTCACCTTCATTTTTTACTTTGATCTGAGGCCAGATGTATGACCCTTACATTTTGCTTGTCGCAAATTGAATCAGTTTGCGACTCGCAAAATGCAATTTACAACAGTGTCTCAGACACTGTTAGCGATTCCTAATGAGGTCGCAAATTGCCTACCTCATTAATATTATTGAGGCAGGTGCTATTTGCGACCCCATTTAGAATGGCTAGCACTCCCAGGGATGGTGGCCTGCTGGGGTCGGCAGACCACCATGTCTGTAACTGCTTTTTAAATAAATCATTTTCTTTTAAATGCAGCCGTTTTCCTTAATGGAAAACAGGATGCATTTAAAAAAGAAAAATGAAACTTTTCAGTTTCATGGTTTTAAGGGCCGGCAGTGGTCCCTGGGACCACTGCCTGCTCGTAAAAAATATTTTCGCACCCATTCACACAGGGGAAGGCGTCCCCTGGGGACCCCTTGCCATTTGCGAAGGGCTTACCACCTATTCGAAGTAGGTGGTAAACTACAAGTTTTTTGCGATCTCAAAAGCGGTCACATAACAATGATACATACCATTTGGACTCGCTATTAGGAAGGGATGACCTTGGAACGTCCTTTCCTAATAGCGAGTCGCAAACCCTATTTTGAGAGTCAGTAATTGGTTACTGATTCACAAAATGGGATTTGTACATGGGCCAGACCAATTTTTCAGTCGCAAATGTGCCGAAATTTCTGTTTGCAATTGCAAAAAACGGTTGTACATCTTACCCCTGGTCTAGCATATCACAGTTGGCACATTGTGCTTTTTGGCTCTATTTTAAATTCAAATGTGAAAAAGCATTTCTCTGGTTGTGCTAATTGGATTTTTGTTGTTTAGGTGTCATATTTATTACAATATTCACTATTTTGAAAATTCGTTAGGGATTTTTCCTGTGTGGTGTTTTAATTGCATTACTGTTTAAGTATCCCAAATGCTTTCCACCTTTCCTCTAAGTCAAGCCTGACCGCTTTGTGCAAAGCTAGCAGAAGTAAAGCACATTTTTATTTAGTGGTTTCAGTAGTTCACCCTGACACAGATTGTAATTATTATTTGGGGGAGGTTGGAAAGTGGGCTATTTGTAGGGATAAGTATACCCCTACCACTAGTAATAAGACCACCAACAAGGTATAGGGTCCAGTAAAGGCCTCAGTACATTAACCCCTTGCTCATCCCTTGATAACTGACGAGCAGTCAGGCCCAACTTAGTAGACAGGTGTGTAACACATTTAAAAACAACAATACATCAAATAAGTAAAACACAACACACTATAAAAATCCCACACCAATTTATACAAATAGAAAATGTTTTTCTGAACAAATAGACACCAAAACGGCAAAAATCAAATGTAAAGAACCGGAGGTATTAATTTTTAAATATTAACCACTTTATAGTGCTTCAAAACATATAGCGCCACTCTGGGACATCTGGTCATGCTTGACTGGGACAAAGCCAAAGTCTGAGGCCGACTGTGATGGAGCCCTATTCGAATAAATTAGGCGAGAGGCCCTGGTCAAACTTTTACCTTCATACTTACAAACTTTTCTGGAGCTTTTTCTTACCACGCCACTAGACCCTCCACAGCAGGCCGGATTCAGAGAGGGTTCGCCAGATTAACTTTCCTAAAGTTCCCGATTAAATCCCGAAACCACCTGACTCAGCTTCCAAGAAGCAATGAAAGACGTCGCAGCCTGGATGAGCAGCAGTTGTCTGAAACTCAACTCGGAGAAGGCAGAAGTCCTAGTCCTTGGACACTCTGCGTGGGTCAACTCCTGGTGGCCCTCTGCCACCCCAACGGACCACACCCAAAACCTCAGCATCATACTCAACTCCTCCCTCACCATTACCCGACAGATCAACGCCGTCACCTCCACCTGCTTCTACACCCTACTTATCTGCCGCGAAACCTTCAAATAGACCCCCCCCGAAGCCAGAAAGACCATCACCCACACACTCATAACAAGCAGACTGGACTACAGAAATGCCCTCTACGCTGGAATCAACAAATCGCTGCTACGCAAACTCCAGACCATCCAGTGCACCATGGCCAGACTCGTCCTTGGCAACCCTCGGCATGAGCACATCAACTAACACCTGCGAGACCTCCACTGGCTCCCGAGTCGAGAAGAGAGTAACCTTCAAGCTACTCACCCACGTCTACAAATCCCTCCACAACAGTGGACCCAAATACCTCAATAAAAGAGTCTCCTTCCACGTACCCAAAAGGAACCTCCGTTCCGCCGACCTCACCCTAGCAGAAACCCGGCGAATTCGCAGAATGAGAGCAGGTGGAAGAGCCTTCTACTACATCGCAGCCAAAACTCGGAACGAGCTCCTAGTCAACATCAGAAGCTCCCTCACTCCGCATACTTTCAGAAAGCGCCTCAAGACCTGGCTCTTCGGCTGAACCCCACCGCCCCCGAGCACCATGAGATCCTCATGGGTGAGTAGTGCATTTTAAGCCCCCTGATTGATTGCTTGATTGATTGATTGAAACCTGAAATCATGGGCTTCACTCTAGAGGTCGGGTCGCTCACCTCATGGAGGTTTTTCACAAAAGTTCTCCAAACTTCATGAGGTGCTTCCTGAAGGTCTCCTTGCAGGTTCAAAATGTCTAAATCACCAATCCAAAGGTCTGGAATCTCCTCGATGGTCTCTGCGATATCTGGACCACAATTTGCACAATGCACCTGACGAAAAGTTCTTTAAAAGTTCACTGGTTGCACTCCAGGATAGGGCCTCTAGGTGGAGATGATGCAGGTGGGCTCTGTTAATCTGTAACTTGCAGGTAGTCCACTCCTTACTCCTTCCTGAAGCAATGCACGGTCCTCAAGGCAGTAGTGCAAGATTGTGCAGCAGGTGCAGTCATTTAGATTGGAGGTCTTTGGGTGCAAATCCAGATTCCAGCAGGGCAGTCGTTCTTTTCCTCGTAGTTTCAGGTAGCAGATCTGAGAGGCTATGCAACTCTCAAATATTTTTTCAGTGTTCTTAGGCGACAAGCAGGGGGCACCTCTGTCCAATGAGATGCTGGGTGCCACCCGAAAGCATGACAGCTTCCTTTAAAGTGTGGCATCTTCTTGTCCCACAAGCACTGCACTTCCACAATCCAACATGGATGATTTCTCTCCAGAGGAGGAGGAGTTAGCTAAACAAACCCACAGTGTGGCTCATTTCCATTAGTTCTCCGCCTATTCTTGTTCTAAACCTGCCATCTGGGTGGGGCCCAGCATGTGGGGGTAGGTACACCTGCTGATACTTACTGATCTGCTCTCCCTTTAAAATCAGTTTGATTTACTCAGCTCCATCTACAGGGCTCATCCTCCCCAGCTGCAGAGCTCTCTCCATCAGATAACCTCTGCTCAGCCAGGACACTTATCACCTAATCAAAGCAGCCAGGCTAAGCCTGTTAAGGCTGACCTCTCAGCAGAGACAACTAGAAGGCTGGATTTAGGCTTACAGAAGAGAAAGTTCCATAACTTCTCTTCTGTACTAGTTATGATAAATTCAACAATGGCAAGTTATTGCATTTATCAACACCAATGTTTGAATTATATTTTTTAACTCCTTTCCTAGCAATATGTATACCAGGGCATATACATCTTTTATAAGATCCCTGCATATAGTTACATGGCACCCCACCCCTGGGACACCTAGGGGAGACCTGGGACTGCCTAATATGTACAAATAAGGTAGATTATCACTTTTGAAGTGTCCATACCACCAAAGTCGAGTTTGCACACAATTTACTTTTAAAGACAGTCTGCAAAGCCAGGCTGCCATCAAAATGACAGCCAGCACTCGGCAGTGCTCACATGCAAGTGCAGGAAATCTGCTGGGCCTCTAAATCTCTATGCCCCATTACATACCGAGGGCTTATAGTTAGTTTGAACCCCCTAGCCCTATTATATACTGGGGACTTATGGGGTCTGTCAATGCCAAATGTGAGAATGTACTTTTAAAGATAGGCTGCCATGCAGGACTGCCTTTAGAAGGACATCAGGCACACAGCAGTGCACACATGCAAGTTCAGGAAAACTTCCAGGCCTCTAAACCTCCATGCCCCATTATATACTAACAAATGAAGAGTGAAGATAGCTAATCTGCATCCTCGTATTCCACATCAGCAAAGAGGAAAAACCTGGAACGTCCATCCGCATGGACATCCCCAGGCATGTGTTCCTCTGTGAAGTCTATCCCCTGCACAGACATGAAGCACCTCAATAGCTTGCAATTCTCCTTCTCATCTACATGAGCCACCTGAGAGGTCTGTGGTCAGTTTGAACACAAAAATGAGTACTAAACAGGTATGGTCCCAGCTTTTTCCGGGACTTCAGCACAAGCTTTCCTCTCACTGGCACTCCATCTTTGCTCTCAGGGGAGAGGTCACCTGCTGATAAAGGCAAATGGCTGATCAAGAACCTCCTCATTTACCTGTGCCAACACTGCCCCAATCCCTTGTCCGGAAGCATCTGTCTGAACCACAAATTCCTTTGTGTAGTCAGAGACTGGGTAGTAGGAACTGTCCAATCCAAAATGGTTTATATTTTGGCCTGGAGAGGCTGTTCATGGCCTCCACCTACCAGGTGGCCCAGGTACACCACAAAACTCTGCCCTATTTGGCACTTGCTGGCCTTAATAGTGAGACCTGCCTGCTTCATGGCCTGAAGCACTTAGTTAAAGGGATCCTCCCAGATTGAACTATACACAGTTATGTCATCCATGTAAGCTGCATTGAACTGCTCCAACCCAGACAGGACCCTATTCACCAACCTTTGGAAGGTGACAGGGGCATTCTTTAAGCCAAAGGGTATTCATTTGAACTGTTAATGTCCCTCTGGTTTGGGGAATGCTAGCCTCTCATTTGCTCCTTCAGTGAGGGCAATCTGCCAGTAACCTGAAGTCAAATCAAATGTACTCAGATATTTAGCAGCCCCATATCTATCAATGAGCTCATCAGCTCTAGGTATAGGGTGAGCATCAGTGTTAGTGACTGCATTCAGTTCTCTGTAGTCTGCACAGAACCATAACTCATTCTTTCCCCCCTGGGGATTAGATTTGGTCACCAGCACCACTGGGCTGGCCCGTGGACTGTCAGAGGGCTCAATTACCCCCAACTCCAGCATATTAGCCACCTCTGCCCTCATGCTGGCTCTGACCTGGTCAGACAATCAGTACAGTTTATTTTTGACAGGTGGGCTGTCACCAGTATCAATTTGGTGCACACACCAATCAGTGTTACCTGGGGTCATAGAGATCAGACCAGCAAACTGCACCCGCACCTGCTTGCAGTCTCTGTGCTGCTGGCCTGTCATTTTGGGAGAGAGTACAACTCCCTCCACTGACCCATCTTGCACATTGTTGAAGAGATGGCGGGTCCTGGCTTAGTTTCCTCCTCTTGACCCTCATCTGTGACCAGTAGCATAGTCATGCCTGCCCTGTCATGGTAGGGTTTCAATCTATTGCTATGCAGGACCCAATGAGGGTTCCTGGGGGTTTTAAGGTCGACCAGATAGGTAACCTCACCCTTTTTCTCAGTGTTTGAGTAGGACCCAGTTCACTTGTCACAGAGAGCCCTATGAGCTATAAGCTCCAAAACCCACACCAACTGTCCTGGAGTATATTCAGGCATTGCACCCTTTCAATCAAACCAGTGCTTCATGAGCTCTTGGCTTGCCTTCAGGTTCCTGCATGCCTTTTAGATGTACTCTGCTATGTGAGATCTCAGGCCTAGCACATAGTCAAGCACATTATCCTTTGCTTCCTTCAGAGGCTTCTCTAAAGACTCTCTCAATAGGCACAATGGTCACTGCACAGGGTGTCCAAACAACAGAACAAAGGGACTGAAACCAACCCCTTTTTGTGGGACCTCCCCGGAGGCAAACAGTAGGCATTGAAAGAGAACATCCGATCTCCTCCTTATTTTGGCAGATAACCCATTAATCATGCCCTTCAGGGTCTTATTGAACCTGGGGGGGTGACCTTGTAGGTAACACCACATTCATCCCACATAGCTTTCAGATAACTGGACATGAAGTTCATGCCCCTATTTGGAACAACCTCTTTTCGGAAACCCACTCTGGTGAATATACCATGTAGGGCCCTAGCCACTGTAGAAGCAGTAACTGTTCTCATGGGTACTACCGCAGGGTATCTTGTGGCATGGTCCATTACTACCAAAATATACTTATTTACAGATGCAGGGGACCAACAATGTCCATGTCCACCCTCTCAAAGGGAGTCCAAACCACTGGAGCCTTTGACATGCCCCCTGTCTTGCTACTGCCCTGACAGGTAGTACACAAGCTACAGAACTGGTTTACCTTCTCAGATGTATGGGCCAGTAGACATGTTGCACCAACAGGTACCAAGTCAAGTCTTTTTCTGTCCCAAATGTCTGGCTAAGGGTATGGCATGACCCAAGGTCAGGTTGAACTCTCTGTACTTTGGGGTCACCACCAACCTCCTGGTTGCCCCAACTTTGAGGTTTCTGACCTCAGTATAAAGCAGTCAATCTTTCCAGTAGATCCTGTGAAATCTACTGTCACCCCCTTCTCTTGCTTTAAGGTACCTTGAGGCCCCTGGACCTCTCGGCTGACCCTCCCTCTCACTATCATGTTTATTTTTAAATTTTACGCCATGCCACTCATAAGATGGCACCTGTCTTGGGCCGCCCTTTGTAAGATGATAGAGCATCCCGGCATTCTGTCTCCTCCACACCTGCTCTACATTGACTAATTTGCATGGAGTTGCCTTTTTTAAGTCTGCTCGGCTGCCACACTGTTCACTTCTGAGTTGGCAGAACGAGGGGTAGGTTGACCACTAGAAGCACCCACCTCTTACCATGAGTATCTTTCCTTTTCTTTCAGCTGGAGCAACTCCATTGCTCCCAACCCCTTGATTCCTATGCCCCTTTTTAGGTCTCGCGACCTGCGTTGCACTGCGCAGCAGTGCTCGCGCAGGCGAGAGTCCCTTTGTCCGGGGTTCAGAAATGGACCCTGGAATCGCACACTCTCGTGCGTGTGTGCGATTCCTTTTGTGCTACACGATTGGCCTTTTGTGTGCGTCTTTTTATAAAAGACTGCACACAATTGGCCAAAGGCGGGTGCATTGTTCCGCCCATGGCCTATTGGTGTCTATTACGCGCTTGGTGCGCGTAATAGACACCAATAGGCTATGGCTCGCAGTGGCGCGCGCGCACCAGTCGCGGGCTTCTTTGTGTTTTTTTCAAGCGGAAGGGAAAGCGAGCGCGAAGGGAAAGCGGACGCTTTTTGTGTATATGTTCTGTTGGCGAGAGGCCATGAGCGGATATACCTGCACACTAAATGTTATGTAGTGCAGTGCAGCACTGCAATGTACTGGTGGGTCTTAAATATTATGTCCCGGCTCTCTCCTGCTTTTAATCTCACAATCACACCAAGCCGATTATGCATTGGTTATTTTCGTCCACTTCCAGCTCACGTTGTGTGCACGCTTGTCTGGTGTTTTTGTTTGAATTCAGAAATGTTCTTCTCACTTGTTATAAATCTAGTGTATATGTATGTGCTCGCGTAGAAGTAGTTTGGACAGGAGCCAAAACACTCCGGGGTTCCCATTAAAGAATGTTATGTTCATGTCTGCATTCGAGAGTGCACAGCCAGCAGGAGATGGGGAAATCTGAGGAATGTGTTGGAATTTAGATTCGATAGTTGATGTAACATTTAAATGTAAATTAAGTAAAGATTTAACTTCCTGAAATCTACGTATCTCTTACGCAATTGACAACAATGACTAATGATGTATATAGAAATGTAATGTAATGTAATTGTGCTCACCTTTCACTTAAGAAGCACAAAAACAAGTGCGTGAACTTGCGCCGGAGCGTGCGTATGTTGGGGATGGAGGGGGGGTCGGGGCGGTGTGCGAGCGCAATGTCAGGGGAAATAAATACCGCTCTATGGAACATGCTATCAGAAACTAGTGCACCAACTTGCCGGATTTCACACATTTCTTACTACATTGAATGATGTCACCTTGACAGGGCGCTTGAGGGCACATGCGCGTGCTGCATGTTTAAGACTCTTATTTACCTGGGTTGCTAGCGTCTTGCTCGCTGACTGCTGTTCATGAATGAGTGCATATTCTCAAGGCGCTCTACGCTGCATTAGCTGTATTTTTCCCTCCTGGGGTGCGCATAGTTACCTCTTCACGCTAAATATATCAATGTGCGCCTTGTGTGTTGCAGATACCGCCGTGCACAACAGGGAGCTAAGCATGGAGCAGCCTCTGGAGGAACAGGTAGTGACATTGGGATCCTGCTGCTATTCGCTCGGTTCATCTTCTTTTCACACACACAGACGGTAACATATATTTTAAGCTTGTTGTTCATGTACCATGAAGAGTGTAAAGCGAGCAGAAATCGATGGGGCTTCCTGACTGCAAACAGAAAGGCTCTGCACTAAAAGTTTGTGATGCGCTCATTCCTGCCAGGCCTGCCTCGCGCGCTCCCTGCTGCGTGGCTGGAGTAGGTGTAGTCACAGGTTATAGTTTTATTTTGGGGGTTTATGATTCTGGTTATTTCTTTTGAATTCGGTGCAAGACCCTTGTGTCCAGCACACGGCTGTGCCTGGCACTGCTTGGGGTAGATTACGTCACATGGGTTCCTTCTGAGCTGTGAAACATCCAATGAGTACCATGGCTAAACCAAAACAAGCATTTGCAATGCAATAGGTCTCGCATTATTAAAGGTTGAGCTATTGGCATTGCTAAATAATGAGACACCAATAGCTCAAACTTTAATAATGCGAGACCTATTGCATTGCAAATGCTTGTTTCCATTTACTGTCAAAAGCTGTTCTTCCTCCTTATTGCTTCCTACCAGGGCACTTGACATGCCAATGAGCATTCTGGTCTGCCACTACGGTTGAGGTACATTCTCCCCCTTACTTGGTAAGCCCCTCATTTGGGATTGAGGCATTCACCTCTATTTTTTGTCCCCTCGCCCTTTCACAGGACTTATGCTGTACACCGCATGTTTGTCTTGCCTGTATGTGGTTTCTTGTGTAACTCTTGTAGACATCCCACATCTACTATGTCAGGGTGGTGACTTTTATTGCATGCTCCTGTTCGCAATGCAGAGATTGATATTGCAAAACCCATTATCTTGCTTTATCATTATTCTTCCTTTCCCCCTAGGTCATTTTATCGTAAAGGTATACTGTATACTAGTGTGAATTGTTGAGGGTATGGCATTACTCACATTTACTTGCCTCAGACATCCACAGGAATAGATTAGAATGTCATTCCTGATTAATTGCCACGATCTTTACGACAGTAATAAGGCATGAAACATGTTGACCTTCTTTTAACACATCCCATTGTGCTTGATTGGACCATTGTATCCACTTTTAGCTAGCCGATATATTTTTTTGTCATAAGAAAGGAAGCAAGTTATTAAATAGTGTACAGTTTATTTTTACCCCACTTATACACGGGTCCACTCACTTTTCACACATACACCACAACTCACTCTTCACATTGGCAAAAAATAAAAGAACTCCAGCAAAGAGGCCCCCTGCGGAGCCTGTTGGACATTGCAGCGCCAGCCCAACGAGGAGCTGCCCAATAATCCCCTAATCTGCCTCTTCAGGTAGCTTCCAACCTATCCTTTCCCATTTCTCACAGTGCCTCCTTTAAACATAGCCTTTGTGGGAGGGGGGGGGGTGCTAGACCTCTGTTCGCCCCTGGACCCCCTTATATTGCTCAACTAAGGAAATTGTGAAGAAAAAAAAACAGAAAAGATTCTCCAACCTGTCCTACGGAAGTGAAGTGCAAATCTGTTGTGTAAACACTCTTCCACCCATGTTTCAGGAATACCAGGAAGTTTTCACAAGTATCAAGCCTGCAAGTTGCTACAACACTGTGAATACAATAGTAGAATTTAATTGCTTCAAGATGCAAACATACCAGAGTTGGGGCAAGATGGCGGCCGTCGTTATGGCCGAGTGAGCTGCTCACACACTCTCTGCTGCTGCTGCCGATTTGATTATGGAAACGGAACTTGAGCGTTTTATGAACTGAGTGTACTTGCTAAAGTGCTTACCTGGAGGAACTCAGATGAGCTGGTGCTTTCAGTCTTGGGTCTGGAGCATTCCGCTCCTGTGCTACCTGGCTTCCCCAGCGTCCTCGGGACGGGCGAGCATCCGAACAACCGGCTCCACCGTGGCTGTAGCACAGACCAGCCTGCGGACTCTGACATCTCTCACAATGCCATCAAAGGGCTCCAGTAAGGGCGTTAGGGGTAGGGGCCATGCGCCTGCACCCTTGTCTGCGCCTGGTATTTTGGTGAAGGTTCCCGCTGCTTCGGATCCTCCTGCTGACGGCCACGAGGCTGACAATCATCGAGCGGCGCAGGAGATGCTGAAAGGTAACGCCGCCGGCCGGGGGAGGCAGACAGTGACAGCGCTGTTCAAAGCGCAGATTTTTAAAACTAAGCGACCAACTGATTCTGGCTCAATGAAAGTGCCTGTCTCCACTCGGGGCGCTGACGCTGAGGCAGGGGGTACCGGGGGTCAAGACAGCAGTGAGATTTCCATCACAGCACTACCCCCACCCGCTTATGAACCATCGCCCCAGGACACAGTAAACGCTGGCGTAGGTTTAATTAGCACAGGAGTTGTTCTGAGCCCTAGCCAGCAAACAAGCTGCATTCTGGTCAATGGAGTCCTCTCAGCCGGAACACAGGTGGCAGAATGCCCAGACACAATAAAATCAGGGGTTCTGAAGCCACAAAGAGAAGACCTTGACTCTAATAAAGAAGATGACCCGGTAGATTAAAAAAATTCCCTGTCCGATGTCTCTAATTCCTCTGATGATGAAAATCAGGATAAAGATTGGGCTGGAGATGGCAGAGACACTAGCAGTTTTCACTGGGAGATTGATGGGGATATGGATCATTCCCAACCAGGCCTAGAGACTGTATAAAAAATGAGAGTATCCTCAACCTGTCCTATTCGGTCTGAAACAGGGGCTCTGTCCTGAGATTATTCATTCTCACCAGGCGTGGGGGATAAAAATAATACAACGGATGGAGCAATTACTGTAAGTACTGCCCCAGTTATTACTGGCTCTGAAGAAATCACACTTTCAACTATCTACCAGGTGATGATGGCACACAGAGAGGAGTCAAGGGCTGAAAGCTCCCGTACACAAGGGGCTTGCAGGAAGCTTCAAAATTCTATCCGTCGGATGGCTAAGACTTGCTCTGACTTTTCCTCAAGAATAGTAGAGGCAGAAACAATGATTTCTCGCATCGAAGATGACCTTGCTCAGCAGAAAACTAAGGTTGAAACAATCCAAACGATCAGAGATGAGACTGTGTATAAATTATCTGATTTGGAAAACCGGGCCAGACGTAACAATGGAAGAATTTTGGGCATTCCTGAAGGTCAAGAGGGTGCCAATGTCCACCAATTTGTGGTCGAGCTGATTAAGGAAGCATTCCCGGATCTCCCTCAATGGGATTGGAAGACCCAAATTCAAAGGGCGCACCGCTTTCCTTTTAATCAACGCAACAAAGATGGTCGCTCCGATGGTCGCTCCGAAGGTCTCCCTCGTGCCATCCTGATCTCCTTGAATAACTTTCTGGCCCGAGAGTCCCTGTACGATTTGGCCAGGCCTGATCGCAAAAGAATGGGGAAGGGTTGTAGCTTCTACGTGCGAAATTCCTTTAACAGAGAGGCAAAGTGACAGCAGTCGTGTATAGTAGGGTAGTGCAGCTGTGGCTTTCCCTAACTATCCATTTGTTTCATAGCTTCTACGTGCGCCCTGACTACTGTCAGAAAACAGTAGACAATTGATGCCAGAATTCCAGGCAAAGGGTGCACAGATTTTTCTTTTGAATCCGGCCAAGCTAAAAGTGATTTATAAGGAGCAAACTCATTTTTTTCAAGCAGAAGCTCAGGTCAAGGAGTATTTATCATCCCTGATTTCTGGACAAAAAACTTGACTCAATTTCCAGTCAAGAATAGGTCACACATGTGAGATTTGACTGACTGTGTCAGGCCTGGCACTGCCCGGCCTTTTTTTTTTTTTTTTTGCTCCATTTCATCCACAAGTTATTTTGGAGTATTTTCTAAGTGTGCAGTAGCGAGAGTGTGAGCTCTTCTAGCTCAGCATCACAAGGGACCGTTGGTCCCCATACCCTTGTTAAGGGATAGTAGGGGAGGGGTATGGGGTGGGCTGTTTTCTAGGGTGGGGGGTGGGTCTGGGGGGGGGTCATTTTAAAGGTGGTGGGGGGTGGAGCACAAACTGTTTTTGGTGAAAACAATTATGGCAGACAACACCAAAATTTCATTAAACAATATTTGGCTAAGTGTATTTTAGACGGTACTTTGATAACAGACAGGTGCCCGATTTGTCTGATACTTATAGGGCTGGTCTTGACAGGTTTTTTTTCAGATAATGGGAAGGCATAACTTCACTCGAATCTGCTCTCTGAACTGCTGTGGTCTAAATGATAGAAGGAAGAGGAGTATCTTAGCTAAGCTCATCAGGCACTTAGGGCCATATGTAGGTAGGCCAGAAATAACGATTCCTAAATACCGAATTTTACCGAATCGGTATTTAGAAATCGGTATTTGCTATGTACCAAATAGTTCGGTAACAATTACCGAATCGGTAAAATTCGGTAAATGAATACCAATTCCACAATACCGACCGGAGTTTCGAACCGGTATTTACCGAATCGGTAAATATCGAATTGGTATTTACCGAATCGGTAATTACCGAATCGGTAATTACCGAATCGGAATTTCAAATTTACCTCACTTGAGGAATCAGCCATTCCTGTGCAATCCCAACCCCACCCAACCAGGAAGTGGCCACACCCAGGCAGGTGCACACAATCAGCAGACTCTGGAGAGGCTGGGAGTGCAGAGGAGAGCAACAGAGCCAGTGCCTGAATTTGCACAACAAACTGACACAATGGCCAGCCAGGACACAGAGAAAGATGGAGGGGAAAGGAAGAGGAAACTAAAATTCAGCCCAAAGGAACTGCAGGTACTTGTGGAGGAGGTGGTGAAGCAGCACCATAAGCTGTTCGGAAAGCAGTCCCTGCAAGTGGCTGAATCTGAGAAAAGAAAGATCTGGCTGGGAATCCAGGCGCAGGTAAATGCCATGGGAGTGACCCCCCGGGACATTGATGTGCTGAAGAAGCGGTGGTACGACATCCGTATCATCACTAAGAGGAAGATGGCTGAACTGAAGAAGGAGGCCAGCCGGACAGGAGGAGGAAGGAACAGGGCACCTGCCCTGACAGAACTGGAGGAGCTCGTGGAGTCTACAATTGAGCCCGAAAGTGTCGTGGGGATTGGGGATGCAGACAGCTCTGCCAGAGCCGCTGCCAAACAAGGTAAGACGCATGCACAGCATTGTGCCCCACCCTACCCCTATCCCAAATCCCCAATTGGGCAATGAGAATCCCACTCCACTACAGGTGTTAGTGCATACCAGCAATGCATTATGGGAGATGTAGTCTGTGAAACCCCAAACATGACAAAATTTGCACAGAACAACCAGGCATGTTACACAGATTAGCGATAAGCAGGCATAGGACAATGAGAGAGTGTGTTAGAAATGTATTATGATGATAGCAATGCAGGGCTGCAGGTACACTGAGCTGATGTTGAATTTCGTAAGGACAGCTCAGAGAAGGCCACCACGAGTGCTGGGCAGACAACAGCACCACAGCCAGCCTCACCACCACAGCCAGACACGCCACCACAGCCAGCCTCGCCACCACATCCAGCATCTCCACTCCTGCTGGCCTCACCCGCATCGACACCACCTGCATTGTTCAGGTCCAGGAGGCGTGCTGTTGCCAGATGACATGTGTCTGAGTCCTCATCAGAAAACTCGAGGGCGGCGGAAAGATCCAGTGTGCCACTGGATGGTTGCCATGCCGGTGTGCCCTCCGCCTCTGAGGGAGCACACACAGGTGCCAGACGTCGCCGCAGGGCTCGGGTGCGCAGTCCACCTCCACAGGGTGAGAGCCATGGGGTATTCTTAGGGCTGGAGGCCACCATGGTCAAGGTGCAGCGCCTACAAGGCAAGGCAATCTTGTCAGTACAGCGCCAAATGAAGGGCCTCAATGATACAATGGGCAACATCGACAGGGGCATAAGCGCAATGGCTGAGGGCATGAGGGAGATGGCTGCGGGCATTCGGGACATGTCCCAGTCCGTCATGCTGCGGGGCACAAAGATGGATGAGGACAGAGCAGCACGGCGACGGGAGAGGCAGAAAGCAGATCATCACACAAGGGCAGTGAACCGGCTGGCGACTGCCACTTCGCTGCTCTGCAGGCGCTCCGTGGCAATGCAGGAGGGGCTTGCGCACTGCAGCAATGATGTGTCAAGGGGGATGGTGAGGGTGACCAGTGCACTTGAGGTGCTGCTAACAAGCCAGTCTGCCGCAACTGGTGCTAGGGATGCTGGGGACAGCGAGGACACCACCAGTAGGAGCAGCATTACCCCCCCTGTCACAGCCACACGGAGGAGCAACAGACGGCATGGGGCTGCCACTGGTCCCACAGGCAGCCAATCACTGGCATCCCGCACTGTGGTGCGTGGGCGCAGACACTGATGCTGCTCACAATTGCAGGACACAGTTGGGTGAAGTAACCCTTGACTTACAACAGTTCTTTTCACAACATTGATAGGCCACTTTAGCCGTTGTGTTGTGGCGTAGTGCCGCATGATTAAAACTACATCATGGCATACAACTACTGGCTGTGTCCCCTTACTTACTTAGAAATAGTTGCATGTGATCTCTGCCCGTCTCTCTTTCCCATCTGTTGCTGTTGCCACTCCTGCTGCGTTGGGCTCTGGCTGTGCAGTCTCATCATCATTGTCCTCATAATCTGTTAGTTCCACCTCTGTACCTGTCTTCGTGGCAAGGTTGTGCAGCATTGCACAAGTGGCAATGATCTTGCAGCAGATGATGGGTGTGTACTGGCGTGCGCCTCCGCTTTTGTGGAGGCAGCGGAACCTGCTTTTCAATAGTCCAAACGTGCGCTCCACCATGTTGCGTGTTGATTTGTGTGCCACATTATATCCTTCCTCCCACTGGACCATATAGGGCGTAGTGTACACGGTGGAGAGCAGTGACCTCTGTCCCATTGGGCCGGTCACCCCCTCGCACCGTGCACACTCCTCAGGAGTGAGCTCAGGCTGCCCCTCGTTCCCGCCAGTGCCGCCGCTGCCAGCAGCTGTGACCCTGCGCACCGCTGACTCAGCCCAGGCTGCCCCTCGTTGCCACCAGCGCCGCCGCTGCCAGCAGCTGTGTTCCTGTGCACCGCTGATTGGTGCTCAGACCCCGCCTGCGCCGCGTTTGTATTGCGAATCCGATTGTCTGTGTAATTCTGCTCCTTGTTTTCTCCTGTGCCCCGTGTAGTTTATTTTTTGTTCCTCTGTGTTTTTGTTCCCCTCCTGTCTCTCCCGGCCCCTGCCGCGCTTCCTGCCACCTCCCCGCTCCCCGCCGCTGCCCCCTGCGGCCCCGCCCCCTTCCCTATACAGCCCTACCCATTCGCCGCCCCGCTCCCGCCTCCCAGCTGCTCCTCCCTCCCACTGGACCATATAGGGCGTAGTGTACACGGTGGAGAGCAGTGACCTCTGTCCCATTGGGCCGGTCACCCCCTCGCACCGTGCACACTCCTCAGGAGTGAGCTCAGGCTGCCCCTCGTTCCCGCCAGTGCCGCCGCTGCCAGCAGCTGTGACCCTGCGCACCGCTGACTGAGCCCAGGCTGCCCCTCGTTGCCACCAGCGCCGCCGCTGCCAGCAGCTGTGTTCCTGTGCACCGCTGATTGGTGCTCAGACCCCGCCTGCGCCGCGTTTGTATTGCGAATCCGATTGTCTGTGTAATTCTGCTCCTTGTTTTCTCCTGTGCCCCGTGTAGTTTATTTTTTGTTCCTCTGTGTTTTTGTTCCCCTCCTGTCTCTCGCGGCCCCTGCCGCGCTTCCCGCCACCTCCCCGCTCCCCACCGCTGCCCCCTGCGGCCCCGCCCCCTTCCCTATACAGCCCTACCCATTCGCCGCCCCGCTCCCGCCTCCCAGCTGCTCCTCCCTCCCACTGGACCATATAGGGCGTAGTGTACACGGTGGAGAGCAGTGACCTCTGTCCCATTGGGCCGGTCACCCCCTCGCACCGTGCACACTCCTCAGGAGTGAGCTCAGGCTGCCCCTCGTTCCCGCCAGTGCCGCCGCTGCCAGCAGCTGTGACCCTGCGCACCACTGACTGAGCCCAGGCTGCCCCTCGTTGCCACCAGCGCCGCCGCTGCCAGCAGCTGTGTTCCTGTGCACCGCTGATTGGTGCTCAGACCCCGCCTGCGCCGCGTTTGTACTGCGAATCCGATTGTCTGTGTAATTCTGCTCCTTGTTTTCTCCTGTGCCCCGTGTAGTTTATTTTTTGTTCCTCTGTGTTTTTGTTCCCCTCCTGTCTCTCCCGGCCCCTGCCGCGCTTCCCGCCACCTCCCCGCTCCCCGCCGCTGCCCCCTGCGGCCCCGCCCCCTTCCCTATACAGCCCTACCCATTCGCCGCCCCGCTCCCGCCTCCCAGCTGCTCCTCCCTCCCACTGGACCATATAGGGCGTAGTGTACACGGTGGAGAGCAGTGACCTCTGTCCCATTGGGCCGGTCACCCCCTCGCACCGTGCACACTCCTCAGGAGTGAGCTCAGGCTGCCCCTCGTTCCCGCCAGTGCCGCCGCTGCCAGCAGCTGTGACCCTGCGCACCGCTGACTGAGCCCAGGCTGCCCCTCGTTGCCACCAGCGCCGGCGCTGCCAGCAGCTGTGTTCCTGTGCACCGCTGATTGGTGCTCAGACCCCGCTTGCGCCGCGTTTGTATTGCGAATCCGATTGTCTGTGTAATTCTGCTCCTTGTTTTCTCCTGTGCCCCGTGTAGTTTATTTTTTGTTCCTCTGTGTTTTTGTTCCCCTCCTGTCTCTCCCGGCCCCTGCCGCGCTTCCCGCCACCTCCCCGCTCCCCGCCGCTGCCCCCTGCGGCCCCGCCCCCTTCCCTATACAGCCCTACCCATTCGCCTCCCCGCTCCCGCCTCCCAGCTGCTCCTCCCTCGCTCCGCCCCCCCACTCTCCACTTATGGCAGAGTGGCAAACGCGCAGCGTTGACGCGCAGCGGGCGCGCCCTAAGCGCGCCGAAGGCGCGCCAAAGGTAAGCCCGTCTGCGCCCGTCCGCGCCTGGACCGCGCCCAGTGCCAGGACCCCTGGCCCCGCAGTGCCCACCCCACCCGCCGGACGTACGACGCCGCCACCCTCAACGCACTCAACACCAGCCGATCCCCTGGATGCTACCGAGCCAGCCCGAGACGCACCCACGGACCCTTCAGCTGCCACGCCTGCAAGTTCACCTGCACCCGGACCGGCACTGCACCAGCACCCACCAAGCCGAACACCAGCAGCAACCACCTGAAGTGCATCCTGCTCAACACCTGCTCCGTCCACAGACACGCCGTTCAACTCTGGAGCCTCCTCGACACCACAGCCCCTGACGTCGCCTTCCTCACGGAAACCTGGATGAACGACTCCTCAGCACCCGACATCGCCATCGCCATCCCGGACGGATACAAGATCACCCGACGGGACCGCGTCAACCAGATGGGAGGAGGCATCGCCATCATCTACAGGGACACCATCCGCATCACGACCAACACCGACGACACCCTGACATCCGCCGAACACCTGCACTTCCAGGTCCACACCGACCCCAAGACCACCCTCAGAGGCACCCTCATCTACCGACCCCCGGGACCACGCACACAATTCAGCGACGACATCGCCGACTTCATCAGCCCGCACGCCCTCCCCTCCGCTGACTACATCCTCCTCGGAGACATCAACTTCCACCTGGAGAACAACAACGACCGCAACACTACCACCCTGCTTGACAACCTCGCCAACCTCGGACTGAAGCCGCTGGTGACCACCCCCACCCACCTCGCCGGGCACACACTCGACGCTGTCTTCTCATCCAGCAAGGACATCATCTTCAGCCACGCCACCGGACTCCACTGGACGGACCACAGCTGCGTCCACTTCACCTTCAGAAAAACCACGACCCACCACCACCAGCAACAGGTTGCTCGTAGAAGCTGGAACAAGATCACAGCAGACCAGCTCGCTGCTTCCCTGAGCCAGCACCCTCCCGCCAGCTCAGCGAACCCCAGCCAGGCCGCCGACAACCTCACGAAGTGGATCAGCAACTGCGCGGACGAACTCGCCCCACTGAGGACCCCGCCTAGCAGACCCGGCAGCAAGAAGGCCCCATGGTTCACCGACGAACTCAAGAGCTCCAAGAAGAACTGCCGAGCCCTCGAGAAAGCCTGGAGAAGGGAGCCAACACCGGACAACATGACTGCCCTCAAGCTCGCCACCCGGAAGCACCATCAACTGATCCACGCCACCAAGAAAACAGCATTCAAGGACCGGCTGGACAACAACGCCCACAACTGCAAGGAACTCTTCAACATCGTGAAAGAGCTCTCCAACCCCAACGCCGGAACCAACGACATCACCCCATCGCAAGACCTCTGCAACTCCCTCGCCTCCTACTTCCACAACAAGATCGCAGACATACACAACAGCTTCAGCACACAACCAATGCTCCCCACGACCGCACCAACGCCCCCCACCACCACCCTCAATGCCTGGACCCCGATCAACACAGAAGACACCACCCGCACGATGAACACCATCCACTCCGGATCTCCGACCGACCCCTGCCCTCACCACATCTTCAACAAGGCCGACGCTGTCATCGCTCCCCACCTGCGGGACATCATCAACACCTCCTTCGACACCGCCACCTTCCCTGAGAGCTGGAAGCACGCCGAACTCAGCGCTCTACTGAAGAAGCCAACAGCGGACCCCACCGAACTCAAAAACTACCGCCCCATCTCGCTCCTCCCGTTTCCAGCCAAAGTCATCGAGAAGACCGTCAACAAGCAGCTGGCCGCCTTCCTCGAGACGAATGGATCCCTCGACCCCTCACAGTCTGGCTTCCGAGCCAACCACAGCACCGAGACCGCCCTCATCGCTGCCACCGATGACATCCGAGCCCTGCTAGACAACGGAGAAACGGCGGCCCTCATCCTCCTAAACCTCTCCGCAGCATTCGACACTGTCTGCCACCGCACCCTAGTGCAGCGCCTCAGCAACATCGGAATCCAGGAGAAGGCACTGGAATGGATCATCTCCTTCCTCAGCGGAAGGACACAGAGAGTCCGCCTACCACCGTACAAGTCAGAGGCCACCGAAGTCATCTGCGGCGTCCCTCAAGGATCCTCGCTCAGCCCCACCCTCTTCAACGTCTACATGAGCCCCCTCGCGGCCATCGCACGCCAACACAACCTCAACATCATCTCCTACACCGACGACACCCAGCTGATCCTCTCCCTGACCAACGACCCCGCCGCCGCCAGAACCAACCTCCACGAAGGGATGAAAGACGTAGCCGAGTGGATGACGACCAGCCGCCTGAAACTGAACTCAGACAAGACGGAAGTCCTCATCCTGGGCTCCTCGCCCTCCGCCTGGGACGACTCCTGGTGGCCCCCCGCCCTGGGCACCGCACCCAAACCGACTGACCACGCACGCAACCTGGGCTTCATCCTGGACTCCTCCCTCTCCATGACCAGACAAGTCAACGCCGTCTCCTCATCATGCTTCAACATCCTACGCATGCTACGCAAGATCTTCCGGTGGATCCCCACCGAGACCAGGAAGACGGTCACCCAGGCCCTCGTCACCAGCCGACTGGACTACGGCAACGCCCTCTACGCCGGAACCACCGCCAAGCTCCAGAAGAGACTCCAGCGGATCCAGAACGCCTCAGCCAGACTCATCCTCGACATCCCCCGACGCAGCCACATCTCCGGACATCTGAGAGACCTGCACTGGCTCCCCGTCAACAAGAGAATCACCTTCCGTCTCCTGACCCACGCACACAAAGCCCTACACGACCAAGGCCCGAGCTACCTCAACAACCGCCTCAACTTCTACGCTCCCAAACGCCACCTCCGATCGACCAGTCACGCCCTCGCCGCCGTCCCCCGCATCCAAAGAGCGACAACAGGAGGAAGGTCCTTCTCCTACCTGGCCGCCAAGACCTGGAACTCCCTCCCGACCGACCTGCGCCTGACCCAAGACCACCTGTCCTTCAGGAAGAAGCTCAAGACCAGGCTGTTTGAGCAGTAGCGGCACCCTCCCCCCCCCCCCCAAGCGCCTTGAGACCCTCCGGGTGAGTAGTGCGCTCTATAAATACCTTGATTGATTGATTGATTGGTCTTTCACTCAGGGTTGATGGGTGTAGGTGGGGAGTGAGGATGAATGACCGCACGGCATATGCACTGTCGCCTAGGTGAGTGAGAGAGTACCATTAGTCACATGCCTCAATACACATTCATTTGCGATAAGTATTAGGGAGTGTCACAGTGATTTACCTAGCAGGTATCCTTCTCCAACCAGTCGTGTGTAGATCCCACTGTTCTGGAAGATGAAGGAGTCGTGGGTGCTCCCAGGGAACTTGGCTACTGTTAGACGGACCGGGAGGGTCGGCCGAGGACAAGGGGAGAGGTCTCCGGGAAGAGCCGTCTCCAGCGATCGTACAGATGAATAACTTCCCCCCACAGATATACACCACACAAGGATAAGATTTAGCGTTCTTTATAGGTGATTTCTTAAGGTACGATGAAATGGTACAAGGAGGTCTGGACTCAGGGGTCCCCTCGATTCGAGTCTCTTGGTTTGGGGAAAGGGGGTAGCGGGACAGTCTGGTTACCAGTCTGGTAGCTGAGATGGTATGGTGGATAGCTCACAATCCTCGAGCTCGGTGTTCTAGCTTGGACGGGCCGCGGCAGCGCCAGCAGGTCCCGGTGAAGATGGTCGTTACACGGTCCGCGGCAGCGCCAGCAGGTCCCGGTGAAGATGGTCGTTACACGGTCCGCGGCAGCGCCAGCAGGTCCCGATGAAGGTGGTCGTTACAACGGTCCGCGGCAGCGCCAGCAGGTCCCGACGAGGATGGATGTTGCAGAAGGCCGCGGCAGCGCCAGCAGGCAGGACGATAGTTCACAAGGCAGGGCTACGGCAGCGCCAGTAGTCCGTCAAGGCTGAGTTCTCTCGGTGTCTCTCGACTCCAGGATACAACTGCCTTCCTGCTCTGGAGCTGCCCTAGTTATAGGTCTGGCGCCCTTTGATGTCCGGACCCTCGCACTTGGAGGTCGGGGGGTCCGGGATGAGGGAGTCCAGACACCCAGCAGGGGGTGGAGCCAGCGCCTGGGGGAGCTGGAGGGTGATCGGCACCTGGCGGGGGAGAGCCCTCGACGCTTCTTTCTCCCATTGACCTGCCAAGTGGTCCTTTCACCTCCTGGGTGGATGGTGGTGCCGGGATGTCGGGGCCGGCCAGGCCCAGGGTTAGGGTCGGGCTGAGGCCACGCGGCCTCGTGGCGCAGTGTCCAAGATGGCGGCTGATCCGGCCGGGGGAGCCGGTAGTGGTTCGGCCCCATGATACATGGATGTCCGGGGGCAGGAGTTCCGTTGGGAGACGGGGTGCGGGTTGCCCTTGGGGGTAACACCTGGGAGTCCGGGGTTTGGGCCCTGTCGTGCGGGGAGGGAGCAAGCCCTTCATGTGGCCTGTCCAACATGCGTCCCCCCCAGCTGAAGGCGGGGAGAGTCACCCATCCTCTTGGGGACTCTCCTCGTCGAGGCGGAAAAAGCGTGACAGGCCATCTGCGTTGGCGTGGTCTTGGCCTGGGCGATGTTCCACAGTGAAGTCCATTCCCTGCAGGGAGATGGACCAGCGCAATAGTTTTGGGTTTTCCCCCCGCATCTGCATTAGCCACTGCAGGGGTCGATGATCGGTTTGCACCCGGAAGTGGGTACCGAAGAGATAGGGCCGGAGCTTTTTGAGGGCCCACACCACTGCGAAGGCCTCCCTCTCGATTGTGCTCCAGCGCTGTTCTCGGGCCAGGAGGCGTCTGCTGATGAAGGCCACCGGCTGGTCAAGACCCTCGGGGTTCAGCTGGGAAAGAACCGCCCCGATGCCGTGGTCGGAGGCGTCCGTTTGTACAATGAATTCCCGACTGTAATCGGGGGCCTGGAGCACAGGGGCGGTGCACAGGGCGGCCTTCAGCTTCTCGAAGGCCGCTTGACAGTCGGGGGTCCAGTTAATCTTCTTCGGGTGGTTTTTGGACGTGAGACCCGTGAGGGGCCCCACAATGCTGCCATAGTCCCTCACGAACCGCCGGTAGTAGCCGGTGAGTCCCAAGAAGGCTCGGACCTCGGTCGGCGTGACGGGGGGTTGCCAGGACTGGATGGCAGCAATTTTGAGTTGCAGAGGGGCCACCAGACCGCTTCCCACCTGGTGTCCGAGGTAGGTCACGGACCCTTGACCAATTTGGCACTTGCCGGCCTTAATCGTGAGGCAGGCCCGCTGGAGGGCCTGAAGGACCTCTTGGAGGTGGTGGAGGTGGTCGGACCAGTGGCGGCTGTACACAGCGATATCGTCCAGGTAGGCGGCTCTGAACTCTTCGAGCCCCGCCAAGACCTGGTTCACTAGACGTTGAAAAGTAGCTGGGGCATTCTTCATGCCGAAGGGCATGACCTTGAAGTGGTAGTGGCCATCGGGGGTAGAAAAGGCGGACCGTTCCTGGGCCCGGGGTGTGAGACCGATCTGCCAGTAGCCCGCTGTCAGGTCGAAGATGCTGAGGTAGCGGGCGGCCCCCAGGCGGTCGATCAATTCATCCGCTCGGGGGATAGGATGAGCGTCGGTCCGGGTGACAGCGTTCAAGCCCCGATAGTCGACGCAGAATCGGAGTTCAGGAGTGGTGCCGGGGGCAGCGGCTTTGGGGACCAGCACGACCGGGCTGGCCCAGGGGCTGTCCGAGGGCTCGATGACCCCGAGCGTGAGCATCTTGGATACTTCCTCTTGGATGCAGGCCCGCACCCGATCAGGCACGCGGTAGGCCCGGTGTCGGATAGGGGGACTGTCCCCGGTGTCCACGTCGTGCAAGCACCAAGGGGTGATCCCTGGGGTGAGGGCAAACAGTGTAGCAAACGGCAGCAGGAGGTCCCGGCAGCCCTGGCGTTGCTCTGGGGTGAGGGCATCGGAGAGCCGGACCCCGTCCACGGAACCGTCGTTCTCCTGGGTCTTCAGGAGATCAGGGAGGGGCTCGGAGTCTTCTTCCGCCCCACTGTCTGTAGCCATCAGGAGGCTGAGTTCCGAGCGCACAAAGTGGGGTTTGAGTCTGTTGGTGTGGAGGACCCGGAGGGGGTTCCCGGGGGACTCCATGTCGATGAGGTAGGTGACGGGGCTCTTGCGTTCGACCACTTTGAAGGGCCCCGTCCACTTATCTTGCAAGGCACAGGGTTCGGTGGGGGACATCACCCACACTTGTTGACCAGGTTCGAATTCGACGGAGGAGGCATTCTGATCGTACCATTTTTTCATGTCCTCCTGACTGGCCTCGAGGTTCGCTCTTGCCATTTCCCTGAAGCGCCGGGTCTGATTGCGTAGTGCCAGGAGGTACTTGAAGACGTCTGGAGGGGTCTTTAGGGGGGCCATCTCCCAACCTTCTTTGACTAGGCTGAGGGGCCCTCGCACAGGGTGCCCGTACAGGAGTTCGAAAGGGCTAAAGCCGAGGGACTTCTGGGGAACTTCTCGATAGGCGAAGAGGAGGCACGGGAGTAGTACATCCCACTGGCGACGGAGGGGCTCTTCCAATCCCCCAATCATCCCCTTGAGTGTGCGGTTGAATCGCTCAACTAGTCCGTTCCCTTGAGGGTGATAGGGGGTCGTGAATCGGTAGGTGACCCCGCACTGTTGCCAGAGGGACTTCATATATTTCGAGATAAAGTTTGTGCCTCGGTCGCTGACGACTTCTCGGGGGAAGCCCACCCGGGAGAAGATCCCCATTAGGGCCCGGCCGACCACCGGAGCTGTTACAGTTCGCAGGGGCACAGCCTCGGGGTAGCGGGTGGCGTGGTCCACCAGTACCAGGATGAACCGATGTCCTTGTGCTGTGCGGGGGTCCAGGGGCCCCACAATGTCTATTCCTACCCTCTCGAACGGGGTGGTGACCACTGGGAAGGGTTGCAGAGGGGCTTTGAGCTTACGGCCGCTCTTCCCGCTGGCCTGGCACGTGGGGCAGAACCGGCAGTGGTTGAGGACGTCGTTCCGCATCTTCGGCCAGAAAAAGTGGGTCACCAGGCGACTGTAGGTTTTGTCCTGGCCCAGGTGTCCAGCCAGGGGAACATCGTGGGCCAGAGTTAGTAGGAAGTCTCTGAAACGGAGGGGCACCACCAGCACTCGACTGGCCCCTAACTCCGCGATTCTTTGTTCACTGTATAGCAGGTCGTTATCCCAATAGACCCAATGGGTTCCGGTGGAGTCCCCTGCGCTCTGGGCGCTGGCTTGCTGGCGGAGCCCCTCGAGGGAGGGGCAGGTCTTCTGTTCCTGGCGGAACTGTTCCTGGGTGGGCCCCCCTTCTTGACGCCACTGAGCCAGGCCGGGAAGGTCCTGGGGCTGGGCGACCCCTTCGGGCGTTGGCTCTGGGGGGTCGGTATAGTCGTTGTCCTCTACTGGAGCGACCGGGGGAGGAGGTGCTGGCCATTCTGGTTCTTCTGGTCGGGGGACGGCACGGGCGGCCATGGACCGGGTGGTTACGCAGGCCCAGTCCGGGAGGCCCAGCATCCCCAGGTGCTCTCTTCTTTCGACGGCGGCCCACGGGGAACTCTCAAGGTCATTCCCCAGGAGACAGTCCACGGGGGCATCATCCCGGACCGTCACCTTCAACATGCCGGAGACCCCTCCCCATTCGAAGGGGACGCAGGCCATCCGACACAGACTTTCGGAATTGTCGGCTGAGCGGACGGGGCAGAGAATGTTCGGCAGGATCTGCTCTGGTTGCACCAGGTGACAGCGGACGGCCGTCACACTGGCCCCTGTGTCACGTAGGGCTTCGGCCCGGCGCCCATTAATGTTCACCCACTGGCCATATTTCCGGGTGTTGGCGGGTAGGGGAGCCCGCGGGACCATGTCTTTTCCCCCTAGGCACGCTAGAACCATGGCGGCCGGTTCCCACTCTTGTTGTGCCTGCTCATATTCTTCCTGTTCCTCGGAGATTTGTTCTCCCCCCAGGGCGGCGGCAGCTACCTGGCGGGGCTTTGGCGTTTGGTTCTGCGGGCAGCTCGGGTCATTGGCGTAGTGGCCAACTCGCTGGCATCGGTGACACGTGACGTTGGCTCGGAACCCCGGGCGCATCGGGGGGTTACCCCGGCCTGCCGGGGGCGGGGTGCTGGCCGCGGGAGTGGCCGGGATGGTGTCTCTCCCTCGCCCCTGGCCTCCTCCTCCTCCTCGGGGACGGTGCTGACCTTGGTTGTTTCGGTTTTGCTCATGTGGCCCTCTCCGGCCCACTCGGGTGCTTTCCCACCGGTCAGCTTCGGCGGCGAGTTGCCGTGGGTCAGTCAATTTACTGTCGAGGAGGTGCTGCCTGAGCTCGACGAAGCAGTTGTTAGACAGGTGCTCCCACACCATAAGATTAAAGAGTTGCTCGTAGGTCGTTACGTGGCTTCCCTTGATCCAACCCTCGAAGGCTCGGCTGAAATAGTTGACGTATTCCACCCAAGTTGTACCCGGGATCCGGGTGCAGTCTCGGAACCTCTGGCGGTACATTTCGGGTGTGAGCCCATATCGGGTGAGGAGGGCAGCCTTCATGTGGTCATAGGATGACATCTGATGATCTGGGAGCTGCAGTAGGGCATCGCGGCCTTCGTTGACGAACCTCCCCCATAGGCCGGCTCCCCAGTCACTCCGATCGATCCGGTGGGAGGTCATGGCGATCTCGTAGGCTTTGAACCACTGTTGTATGTCGTCCTCTCGGACATACTCTCGGACAACATCCTTGGGGATGTGGACGTTCTGCTCGGTTGCTCCCGGGGTGTGCGGTCGCTCAGGCACCCCCGGTTCTTTATTCTGTTTCCGAAGTTCTATTTCCGCCAGTTTGCGCTCGTGTTCGAATGTTAGTCTTTTTTCTTCGAGCTCTCTCTGCCTCTGTTTTTCTTCCCGTTCTTCTCAGAGCCGCAGATGTTCTAGATTTAGTTTTTGCTCGGCTAACTTTAGTTCACCGTCCATCTTGAGTCGTGCCATTTCCAACTCATGTAATCTGGTTCTTTCTCTTTCTTGGATCTCTTCCTGCGAGAGGCCCGTTCCTCGCTCCTCGGGAGCTGTGGCGTTCCCCTCTGGTGCTACACCGTTTTGGTCGGGGGATCCGGCGACCCCGGTTTCCGCCCACGACTCAAGGGCGTGCTTCAAATCGTCTTTGGTACTCAGGCCGGTGGTAGCAATGCCTAGTTCCATGCAGAATTGTTTAAGTTCGCGATGGCTATACTCTTCCAATTTATCCATCTGGAATTTCTCGGTGGAACCGCTCTCTTTGGTTGACATCGTGGTTTTGTCGTGGGGTGAGCTACTCTCTGTACGATTACGCGTTGATTCGGATCGCGCCGCTGGCCACCAATGTTAGACGGACCGGGAGGGTCGGCCGAGGACAAGGGGAGAGGTCTCCGGGGAGAGCCGTCTCCAGCGATCGTACAGATGAATAACTTCCCCCCCACAGATATACACCACACAAGGATAAGATTTAGCGTTCTTTATAGGTGATTTCTTAAGGTACGATGAAATGGTACAAGGAGGTCTGGACTCAGGGGTCCCCTCGATTCGAGTCTCTTGGTTTGGGGAAAGGGGGTAGCGGGACAGTCTGGTTACCAGTCTGGTAGCTGAGATGGTATGGTGGATAGCTCACAATCCTCGAGCTCGGTGTTCTAGCTTGGACGGGCCGCGGCAGCGCCAGCAGGTCCCGGTGAAGATGGTCGTTACACGGTCCGCGGCAGCGCCAGCAGGTCCCGGTGAAGATGGTCGTTACACGGTCCGCGGCAGCGCCAGCAGGTCCCGATGAAGGTGGTCGTTACAACGGTCCGCGGCAGCGCCAGCAGGTCCCGACGAGGATGGATGTTGCAGAAGGCCGCGGCAGCGCCAGCAGGCAGGACGATAGTTCACAAGGCAGGGCTACGGCAGCGCCAGTAGTCCGTCAAGGCTGAGTTCTCTCGGTGTCTCTCGACTCCAGGATACAACTGCCTTCCTGCTCTGGAGCTGCCCTAGTTATAGGTCTGGCGCCCTTTGATGTCCGGACCCTCGCACTTGGAGGTCGGGGGGTCCGGGATGAGGGAGTCCAGACACCCAGCAGGGGGTGGAGCCAGCGCCTGGGGGAGCTGGAGGGTGATCGGCACCTGGCGGGGGAGAGCCCTCAACGCTTCTTTCTCCCATTGACCTGCCAAGTGGTCCGTTCACCTCCTGGGTGGATGGTGGTGCCGGGATGTCGGGGCCGGCCAGGCCCAGGGTTAGGGTCGGGCTGAGGCCACGCGGCCTCGTGGCGCAGTGTCCAAGATGGCGGCTGATCCGGCCGGGGGAGCCGGTAGTGGTTCGGCCCCATGATACATGGATGTCCGGGGGCAGGAGTTCCGTTGGGAGACGGGGTGCGGGTTGCCCTTGGGGGTAACACCTGGGAGTCCGGGGTTTGGGCCCTGTCGTGCGGGGAGGGAGCAAGCCCTTCATGTGGCCTGTCCAACAGCTACGATATCAGTGATTATGTTTCCTGCATCGCAGATTACCTGCACATTAATGGAGTGGGTGGACTTTCTGTTCCTGTAGATGTGCTCAGTGGCTGCTGGTGGGCAGATTGGAATGTGTGTGCCATCAATACAGCCTATGACATGCGGGAACTGTGCCATCTGGTAAAAGTCGGCCTTTGTTTTCTGCAGTTCAGCCTGTGTGTTTGGGAAGCTGATGTAGTGTTGCATTCTCTGCATCATGGCATCCAGGAACTTCCTGAAGAAACGGGACAGGCAACTCTGGGATACCCCGCCTACTGCAGCTATCACCCCCTGATAACTGCCAGATGCGAGTAGATGTAGGCTACAGAGCACCTGCACATGTGGTGATATGGCATGCACCCTTGTTGTTGGTTGGTCCAGGAGTGGGTGCAGGTCCCTTATCAGGTCCATGATGGTTTGGGGGTGTAGTCTGTACCTTTCATGTATCTCAGCCTCAGTCTGTTGGAAGAGTGTGATGCGCTGTCTGTAAATGCGTTCCTCCCGTCTCCAAATCCTCAGACCTGCTGCCTGTAGACGTAGGCGCCTTGCAATCACATACAGAGCCGCCATGGTGTTCACGCTGTTGCATTTTGGGATTGCTTATATGCACTGTGGCTGATTACCACCTGATTTCACTCTGTGTTAATTACCGACTCTTAAATACCGAATTTCATGGAAT